>NC_135309.1:30472953-31114620 GCF_048772815.1 Callospermophilus lateralis
CCCCAGCCCCAAGTTCTAAAGGGGGCTAGTGGAAGAGGAGCCCTCTGTGCCCTCACCATTTCTGATACATATTGTCTTACATTCGTTCTTATCTTCCTGTGCAGACAACGAGGTCCATCTGACTGGGTTTTCTCTACCAAAATTTATTGCATTTCTTTGAACTAAATGCTACTGTGTATACATCACTCCTGGCAGGTAGTGGTTGAGGGCTCAGGCGAGGGGGTGAGCTTGTGAAGCAGCCTGGTGGAGCTAGCTGGGATAAAATTTGATGTGTAATCTTGGGTTCCTACACTACCTTGCAGCTGCTGTGGTTCCCACACACTCTTTTTACCTACTCTGGAGCAAGAACCATACAATTTTGATCCAGATTCTCTCCTTGAGAGAGCAGTGCTTTAAAATGGACAAGCAATGTGTAGATGGACAAGCCTAGAGCTGACAATTTCCTCTGTTCCCCATAAGGACTCTGCCAGGGGAAAGTGAAGCTCAGTGGTAGAGCGCTTGCCTAGCATGTAATTGTGAGGCCCTGGGTTCCATCCTGGGGTGTGTGTGAGTGGGTGGGGGGGGGGCAGACGACAGAGGTATGGTTCATTTAGCCCTGTTTCTGCCTGACTTGATTGCTCACCAAGGCCCCAGAGTCCAACTCCACCTGGACACATCACTATTGAGGACTCAGTCTCTTTGACCATTGTCATCATCCTTGGAGACATGTTGCCAGTTCTAACTAAACTTTTCCCAGCCGTCATCTGAGGTTGGCTGGCAGCTGAATTCAGGAGATAGGTGAAGTGGGTTGATTTAGTCCTTGCTGTGGAATTCTGATTAGATTGAGAAAGGAAAATTCCCCTGACCTGGGAAGGAATGAAAACTGTGAAACTGACCTTCACAGTACTGACCAGAGATAAACCTCTTGGCATAAAACAGCTCCGCACACAATTGGGTCAGAAGCAGCCCACGAGTAACTCTCTCTCTCTCTCTCTCTCTCTCTCTCTCTCACTCACACACACACACACACACACACACACACACATAAGACTCAGGGGTGCGCAATAAGACATTATAACTGACCATCTGCAGCTGACACGGTGGAGCTGATCAGAATAAAATTGAATGAGCCAGAGAGAAATCCACCTGCCACCTAAGCTAGCACACAGCTAACCACAGCAAGGGGCTGGAGCAGGGGGGTCCCTGGAGGTCTGTAGGGTGGACAGAGGAGGAGACCGGGTCTCTGGGTGTTGAGGATACCTGGCCTGAGTCTCTGCAGGGAGGGGAACTTGGCTGGGGAGGAGGGTGTCCAGTGCTTTTTGATTTACAACCACCACGCCCCAAGCGATCCCATAAATTTGGAAGCCGTTTTCACCAAAACCGTGAGTTACGATTTTTCAAATAAATACATTTCCCAATCAGACAGGGTTCTGTTTAGGTTGAACGCTTCCCGAAGCAGACATCTCTCTGTGCAGAAAATACACAGAGGAGGGAGAGAAGCCTGGATGAAGCTCAGACGACATAAAAACTTGTGTAAACACGTTGTCATTTACAGACTACGGAAGAGAAAGGGAATGGGGGGAGGAAGGCAGAAAAAGAGGGGAAAAAAACATACATGTTTAATTCTCCCTTGAATTCTCTAGTCCCAGCCCGGAGGGAAGATTCGGAAAATTTAATATTCTTTTTCCACGAGTTTGATTTATGTTACTCATTAGACAAAGGGCAGCAGAAGGTTTACCTTAAATAGGTTTTGTATTTTTAAGGTTGTTACAATCTAAGAATGGACAGGTCTCCCCATCCCCCGGCACATGCATATGCACAGCACCCTCTCCTAATTTTTCCTTAGCTAAGGAAGAGTGTGGCAGAGAAACTAAAGTGGATTACATCTGCAATGGAGTGTCTTGGATTTCTAGCTGTGAGCCCCTGGGCAGGTCCCTTCCCATCATCTGGGCCTTGATTTTGCCACCTGTAAAACAAGGGAATAAGACCAAGAATCAGAGCCTGGATTGCACAGAAAAGCATTCACACACAATTATGTGCACAACTACAAGAAGCCCAGGAAGCCACAAGCTAATAAGTAAAAGTCACTTGCTACTGGAACCCACTTGCCTGGACCGCTCCTTATCCCAGAAGAGGAGGTAACAAGGGGGGACAGAGGCTGCCACCGGCCCAGCCACTTCCCTTGGAGATCTGCAAGAGCGCATCTCCTCCACTCATTGGTTGTGTGCTCTTGGGGAAGTTCCTTCCCATCTAAATGCAGAAATTGGTCCTAACAGACCTTTCGGTAGACTTGTTGCTCTCGGGTACCAACAAAGGCCAGGAGGCTTCACATTCTAAGAGCTTCCTGGAGAAATCGACTCCCTACCCCTCTCTCTCTCTTCCCGCCCCCGACTATCCTCCAGCTCCAGGGAACAAACCCGGTCCCATTGGAAAGTCCTAGACCCTCTTTAGATACAGCAGAGAACTGTTTAAGGGATTTGTGCGCTCAAACTGCGGGGTAAATGGCCCGCGGGCTGATTTATGGCGCGTTACTCCGCGACGCGATTCCCCAAGACAGCGGGAATATTTTACACCGCGCTAATATAAACAGGCGGCCGGCCGGGTCCTTTTTATGGAGTTCCTGTAATTACCCGGGCCCTGACAGGTCTTTGATTTACTGCCCTATTTAGATAAGGGGTCCGGTGCGGGGATTGCCCGTGGCGTCAAGGTCACGGGATGTGGCGGGGAGAAGGTTTTGCGGTAGGCGCCGGGGTGCAGGCTCCCCTGGACTGCCAGTCAGGAAGATGGGGTGAGGGAAGAGCCGGGCAGGGCAGGACAGGGACCCTGCGGACATCTGGAGCGTCCGTCGGAGGTACTGCCTATCCAGCTGTAGATGAGAAACTGAGTCCTGGGGGTAGCAAGAACTCCCCTCAAAATCATTTAGCAAAGGAAATGGGGCGGGGGCAGTGTGCGGAGTGGGGATCTGGATCTGGAATTGGGGTCTCCAGCAATAGAATCCTCATACCTGGTGATAACTCTCCTCTCCTCCATCTCCAGCCTTATAATGGCAACTGGGTTCTGTAGAGTTGTCCAGAAAGGGAAGGACCCCGATTTGGTCAGAGCAGAGCAGTGCCAGAGGAATCCAAGGGTCTGGCCTCTTCTTCCTGTCCAGGTTTGGCAGTGGTATGGTGGCATGTAACTCCATTTCTCCCCCTGTGAAATTAATATTCCTAAAAATAGACCCAACATTTTTGCAGGGTTACTGTTGCCCCTCTAAGAGTCTCCTCTATATTATTTCACTTAATTTTACACTGGCCCTCTGTAGTAGGGGGAAATTTACAGAGGGGGAAACAGACTCCAAAGGTCCATAGGGAGGAATGACAGTGCCCCTTCTCAACATAGGTGGGCTGGGTCCCACTGCAAGACTGTCCTAAGCACTCTAACACAATCTTCAACCTCTACAAGCTCAAACTCTCTTGGGGGTGAGTGTTCCTGCCTGGCCTCACCTGCGCAACTTGAGAAGCCTTCCTTGGAAAGCTGAAGGTACTCTCTAGGTGAGCAAGACAGGTTAAGGAAAGGGGCACTGCAGTGGAGTGTGGAACTGGCTAGGACCCCCAGAATCCTTAGCACCCCATGGACTGAAGGAGAGTGGAGTCCCTTCTCCCTTTGGGGCCCAGAAGTGGAGAACTAGGTCAGGGTGCAAGGGGAATCAGAGTAGGCCCTGTGCAACAGTGGGGAGCTGGGGTCCAGACTGTCAATTCTAAACCCATTTTCTGCAGATGGGGAAACTGAGGCACAGAGCTGGAAAGGAACAGAGTGAGGTGCAGATAGTGCTGGAACTAAACTGGAAGCCACATCTTTTGCCTGTCAACCTAAAGCACGTTTAGCTAAACTCCTGGTTCCAGACCTTCCCTTATCATAGAGCCTGAGGCAGAGGGAGAGAACACCTTCGCCAGGTCCTTATCCTAGGAGTTCTGCTGCACTCCTCACACACCCGAGCCTGGCTGGTGTTAGAAGCACTCTGGAAGGCCGTGTCTGGGGCTCAGACAACTTTCTGTTTCTCTGGCAGTTCAGACTGCTGGGGGGCCATCCTTCTCCCAGTCCTAATAGATCCCTCCGGGCTATACTCCAGTGGGGCCACTGTAGTATAGCTCTCCAAGGCATTGGTGGCCAGAGACAGCCTGCTCTTTAACACTCACAAGATGGTTTCAGGCAGTCTTGGGGCCCTCAAGGGGTCTCTGTGACTGGGGCCCTTCATTTAGTACTGATAAGGCATTCCCCACTAGACTAAGCAGACCTGATATTTGAAAGTTGAATGCAGCCATGAGTAAGGGGGTAGATGGGAGAACTATGAGTTTGCATGTGGATAGTAGCTGTTCTTATGTGTCAATCATTGTGGGTGCCTTCATAATGTGCATACTATTGAACAACTTCATTTTGAGGCTTGTGCTGTGACTACATAGGTAAGGCTGAGGATATATATCAAATTGAATTTGTGGGATCTGTGTTTAATGTACCAATAGGTGAGGACGTCCATTTGCAAGCACCTGTGCACATATAGTAATGTATGATTTTTGCTTGCTTTTTGTTTAGGCTAGATCTCCCTCTGGCAGGCATTAAATCCAATTTGAGGTACTGTGTGTATTGCTGTAAAAATGCCCAAATGCCAGTGAGGTTGCGAGCCCGCGTGCACATACAAGCGCAGGTATCCTGGTAGGGCCTCCTGTGATAATAGGGGCTTCTGCTGAAGATCGTGTTGGGGTTAGGACAAACGCTGAGAGTGTTTTCCATAGTAATTACTTTCTCTACCGGCATAACCTTACTCTAGAGCGCCTCCAGGCCGGGGAGGCGCGGGATCCCGCGGAGCCGCCGCCGCTGGATCGGGCGCCCGGCGCTCCCTCCCTGCGAGCCTCCGGCTCCGCGCTCGGCCCAACCCCAGCGCTGCTGGCGCCAGGCGCCGGGAAAGCGGCGGGTTTCCAGCCAGCCTCGGGCAGGAAACCAGGACCTCCCTCCGCCGCTCCCCCACCACCTCCTGCACCTCTAGGGCCCACAACCACATTGAGCTCCCACAGGTGAACCCATGGGCTCAGACCTAAGTGATTGTCGCTTCTTTCCTCAAATAAACACACATTTAGGACCAAGGTACCCACCGTACGTCAATACTCACGCATTCCTAGGATTTTACACGTTGTGTCTGTCACTCACAAGTACACATCATGCTCAAGACGTGTTTCCACCTACCCACTCATCCTTGGGCCTTCAGGAGGAATCCATCATCCTGTCTGGACCTCACTTTCCCTTTTTGTACCAAAGAAAGTTGGCTTTTCTCTCTCTGCCTTTGGACTAGTAACGGTGCCAGGCACATCGTGGGCATCAATAAACCATTTTTGAGTGAATGGATAAGTAATGAATTTGCCCTCTAAAAACAGCACTCAGGATAATCTCCTTTGGCCCTTACCTTGGTATCCTGATTGACAGAAAGGCACACTTGTCTACTCTGACTAGGGAAGGGGCTTGGTTGGAAAGGGTTAGAGGGCCTCGGTTTTCCTCTTCCAGGAAGCTATTGTAATACAAGGTTAGACCTCCGCTTCGCGACCCGCAGCCCGAAGCACTGCCACTGTGGGATCATCAGGTTCCCACGGGAGCGGGAGGAAAGCCCCAGTGGAGAAAATCAGTCAAGGGCCCTGGTCCGAGGGGGAAGTTGCAGAGGTTGTGCACTTTGCTCCACGGGCTCAGTGCGGGTGGGTCGAAATCCTCGTGGATGCTGTGCAGGTCGAGTTTCCCCTCGGCATATTTTTTCGCGGAAGGCTGGTTTCTAGCGGTGTGAACTTGGGTGACAGTGTATTTAGAGACTCAAACATTCTCAAGGGGTGACGATCTAGGTAGAGTGGCCCAGCATAATTTTGCTCCCGGCCCTCTGTGCGACTACGGGGGGGGGGGGGGGGGAGAAACCAGGAGAGTCCTAGCAGCGTCTTGCGGATTAGACGCCCTAGGGCGAAGGCGGTCTCCAGGAGGCTGCCTCTGCCGCGGCCTGGCCTGCCGGCTTTAGACGGAATCAGGCGCCTGCGAGGCGAGAAGAGCAGATTTCAGGCCCTCGAGCCCGGAACAAACTGGTAAATGCCCTGGGCTTGACGTCCGTTCCTTCTTCCCGTCGCCCATTCCCACCGCAGCTTCAGTAACGCGTCTCGGTGGGAAGCAGGCTTCAGGTCTGCCGGTGACTGGGCGAGAACTGGCCGGCTGGTCCAACCGCGGGTGCAAGATCGACTCCCGGTCCCACCAGACAGGGCCGATGATTAAATGACCGGGGCGAGAGGGTGGGGTGGGGTGGGGGAGGAAGATGTTAAGGAAAAAAACTTTAGGAAACTATCCTGCCTCCCACCGCGCATTCCCTTCTTTGGATTCCCCTGCGGGGCAGAGCAGTTGGAGCTGGGGACCGGGATCCTCTGCAACTCCTATTCTGATTTCCCGAGAGAGTCTAGAAACAAGAGCAATCCCTTCACCCCCATCCTGTCTCAGTTTCCCTATCTGTAAAATCAAGGGGAGCCCTTCTTTTCTTTCCACGACTCCAGTTTCCTTTCCTTGGACCCACAAGGAGGGGGTGGCAGCATGTTGGCCAGCCTGCCTCGAGTACGTAGCCCCCGCCTTCCCAGCCCGGGAATCGGCGGGCAGGGGAGGGACGGAGGCGTGGCCGGTTCCCTGTCCCAGCAGGCCGCCTGGAGTCGGTGGCGTTAGCCTAGCAAAACCTGGGACGTCCACCCCCCCCTCCCCGCCTTTCCTCCTCTCCGCCCCCCTGCTATTGGCTCCAGGGAGAGGTTGACATCAAAGCCGCGCCTTATATAAGCCAGATCCTGAAGGGGAGTCCGGAGAAGGGTTAAATCGGTCTTTGGGCATCGGCATCCTAGTCCGCGACAGAAACTTGCACGAAGGCAGCAGGCTACGTGTGTCATCTTCAACCTTGCTCAGGACTCTCGTAAAGCCGGCGCCCAGCAGTGCGCGGCCCGGGAGCCCACGGGTGGCCCCGGTCCTCTTTGGGGCACATGGGGAGGCGCTAATCCGGCTAGTGGTTCAGGCCAGGAGCCTCTCCAACATGAACCTCGTGGGCAGCTACGCACACCATCACCACCATCACCACCCACACCCCGCGCACCCCATGCTCCACGAGCCCTTCCTCTTTGGCCCGGCCTCGCGTTGTCACCAGGAGCGACCTTATTTCCAAAGCTGGCTGCTGAGCCCTGCTGACGCTGCCCCGGACTTCTCTGCGGGAGGGCCACCACCAACAGCCGCTGTGGCTACTGCCGCCTACGGTCCGGACGCCAGACAGGGTCAGAGCCCCGGGCGCCTGGAGGCGCTCGGCGGCCGCCTGGGCCGGCGGAAAGGCTCGGGACCCAAGAAGGAGAGGAGACGCACCGAGAGCATTAACAGCGCGTTCGCTGAGCTGCGGGAGTGCATCCCCAACGTGCCGGCGGACACCAAGCTCTCCAAGATCAAGACTCTGCGCCTGGCCACCAGCTACATCGCCTACTTGATGGACGTACTGGCCAAGGATGCACAGGCTGGCGACCCCGAAGCCTTCAAGGCTGAACTCAAGAAGGTGGATGGTAGCCGCGAGAGCAAGCGGAAAAGGGAGCTGGTGAGTACTGGGGCCTGTAAGCTTCCAGCCAGGGGTGCAGTCTGCGTGAGCATCGCCAGCACTGCAAGAAACCGGAGTTAATTTTGTGTGTGAGATTTTGAAAAGCTATGGAGTTTTCTCAGATAGTTACAGTGTGTGATTGTGTGTGTGTGTGCAGAGAGGCAGATTCAAAACTGAATTCAATTGTAATGTGTGTGTTAAGACTGAGTGAATGAAGGATCTTAAGCCTTTTGGTTAGGATCTTAGGGCTTTTTAAAAAAACTCCTTTGAAAGCCTTGGATTCCAAGAGAGTGCACACACTATATATTGCTCTTACAGTTTGGAGGAGGCCTGATGCATCCCTGGGTTCTTCTGGAAGCCAGGTTAAGATTGCATGAAAAGTTCATTAATTTGCTTTGGCCTCAGTTTCTGCTCTCAAACGGCCTTTGGTGGAGAGGTTAAACTACTTCCATCACTGGATAGAAAAGGGAAACAGGCCCATAGTAGGGCAAAACACGAAAATCTGCTACAAGAGGAGTAAGAAGTGGAGGTGAGGGGCTGGGGTGGAGGCTCAGAGATGGAGCGCTCCCCTAGCACATGCCAGACGCTAGGTTCGATCCTCAGCACCACATAAAAATAAATAAAATAAAAATAAAATAAAGGTATTGTGTCTAACTACAGCTAAAAAAAATAATTAAAAAAAAAAAGAAGTGGAGGTGAGGTAAAAGAGGTCTGGCTTTCAATTCCTGGTTCAGAACCCACCAGTTCCACTCTCCATGGGCTGGTTTTAGAGCGCGACCTCAATGGCTTTGTATATAAACAAGCAGGAGCCACTTTTTGGCTTTGGAGGTCATAATCTCTACTACGTCTTTCTGGATCCTCTCCAGTTAGGGGATTACATTCTGGTGCCCAGTTTCCCTGCCTAGGGCTGCAGGACCTCTAGGCACGGTGTTATTCAGGCTGGCGAAGGAGTACTCCAGGTTGGTGCGCTCAGGCCCAGTTTTATCTGATCCAAGGGGCCTGTGGGTCACGGGGGGAAAAGACAGTAGTCCTCAAATCTCAGCCGATGCCCTGGGTGGGAGGAGATGCAGGATTTAAGGGGGTTCCTCATTGCAAGTAGTTATTGGGTGGATCCACACTGTCCCCCCCAACAACCCGCCCTCCGCCGCACAGCCTCCTGGAAGTTGCACCGTTGGGTGCCCTATTACGGAAGCCGGGAAGGAAGCTCCGGGTCAGGCCGGCTTCTAAGCATCTGAGGCTTCCGCCACCAGTTCTAGCGGGTCCAACCCTGCATCCAAACCAGATGGTAGATCCTGTTAGCAAGCCGGCGGGTCGCGTAGGTAGCTGGGGAAAGTGGATTCCCACCCCTCCCATCCCAGTCCCCGGAGGTCTTCCTTAGGCGCCACAAAGCCAAATCAGCACAAATGCGTTCCGCCAGACGCCGAGAATTCCGGTTTCCAAACCTCCTGCAGCTGCCGGTCCTGTCCCGGATCCCAGGAACTTGGCGCATTAAGGCAAATTTATGGGCCTGTTTGCCTATTTTGCAAACAGAAATCCGTCACTTATTTAAAGACTCCCAGTTACGGCTCTGGACACCTTTCCCCTCACCCCACCCACTCCTCGCCGGTGATCGGAGCAGAACCGTCTAAACCTGTCTCTTTCGCCTCTCTTCTTGTGTGTGTGTCCTTTGGCAGCCGCAGCACGAAGGCTTTCCTCCTGCCCTGGGCCCAGGTGAGAAGAGGATTAAAGGGCGCACCGGCTGGCCGCAGCAAGTCTGGGCGCTGGAGTTAAACCAGTGAGCCGAGGACCTGGCCACGGCTGGGCGACCCCGGAGCCCCGGGAGGAGATGAAGGCGGCGGCCAAGGCCGGGCTCTGGGTTCCTGCGACTTGTGAGAGAGCGTTGCGCAGAACCTCTGAGAGCGCTGGCGGGTAGCGGGCTGCAACCACACACTTGGATCGCACGTGCAATGTCATTTGAAATTGTTTTAGATACATTAAGAGAAAGAAATTTATATATATCCACCTCCTTTAACCGAGGGAGGCTTTTGGAGGCACGATGCAGGAGGGAGGGACTGCGGAACCCAAGTGCCGAAAGACACACCCTTCCAACCCTTCTGGGTCGAATTTAGAACCCCCAACGCCATCCTCAACTCCGCCATCTGGCTTTCTCTCTTGTTCCCCTCTCCGCTTTGTGCCACCCCAGACTCCTTCTTCTCCAAGTAAAATGCAATAAGAGGAATCAATAGTTTTCTTCCAGGGAACGAGAACCGAAAGCGGGAAGGTGGAGGGCTGCCTTTTGTCGTTCCCTTTAAACAGCAGTGTTTTACTTTTCTTTTTGTTGCTGTACATCCTACGTAGTTCCAAGGGGAACTCTCCCTCTTTCTCTCTTTTTCTTCCTTTCCTTTTTTTTTTTACCCCTTTCCTTTCTCTTTTTTTTCTAAATAAAAATTTCCCCTATGTTGCAAAGTTTTTATATATTTAAACTACCTATCATGCCTGTTGCACTCAGGTGTTCGTTCGTTATCTCCCCATCCCCCTCCCTTTTCTACCTCAGATCTGTATGACCACTCACTGCCCCTCCCTTTGCCAAAGCAGTATCTATGCTCTTGAATAATAAAAAAGTTTTCAGTAATTCTCGGAAGTCTGCGTGATATTTCAGCCGGGAGCCAAGCCTGTTCCCGCTTCTCCTCCTTTGATAATCACCAAACCAAACTGCAAATCAAGTTGAGGGAAGGAGGCAGATAAAGGATTTCTTTCTGGAGCAAAGAGTAAAATTCTTAGACTACACAACAACAGGACAGGATGACTTACCTGAACCAGGAGAATGGGAAGCGGGGGAAATTCTGACTTTTAAACTCAGAGTTTTATCTGGGTGAATATTCACAGGTTAGTATGCACACTCGTGTCTGCAGATTTGTGGTTTGGTGGTTTTCTTTGGGTGGAGTTAGCAGGAGGGGAAGAGGGTCTATCACACAAACCAGGGTTGTCTCCAGCAGAGTAGCTTGAAAGAGGGGAAATTTTCTGAGAATTCATTCATGTATGTGAAATTCTGAACATATAGGTGTGCATTTTTCGGCAATGTATACGGAGCCGGTGTCTGTGCAGGTCCTGTGAGGGTCGCTTAGCACAGCTCCAAGCACGCATCAAAGTCTCGACCAGTTGTAGCAGCTATGTGAGTCAAATAAGCTGGGATTATGGTTAAACCTAGTCATTTATTTTTTTCTCCAGCATCAGAGCATATGGATTTTGTGCAAAGTGTTGGGGTGCGTGTGCTGCAGGCACTCGTGCGCCGGTCTCTGAGGCCCCACCTGCGCACCATTTCTGGGTGTGAATAAATGCAGGCACAATTGCCTAAAAGCGCGGGTGCGAGTTGGGCTAAACTGGGGCCGGCAGACGCAGGTGTTTACACGACCACGAATAATAACATAAATAATAATGTATGATTAGTTTTATTTGCATGCAGCCGTGTCCCCTAGCAGCTGCCACGCTTGTCCCAGGGGGCTCAGCGCTCACTGCTGGTGCCGACCTCGGTTCTTCTGCGCTCACTGCGAAGGAGGCGGGAAGACGCGCACGGTTGTCCTGGCACTTTCGCGCTGTGCACCCGAGCTTGATCAGGCTCTCGGCTTTGGGACAGACCAGGAGACCCCGGTCAGCTGCAGGGCAGGGCTATGCCGGGCACCAGGCGTGGCCCAGTTGCCTCCAACCCGCAGCGGGGTGAATATGGGGCCCCATTAGTCTTGGCTGTAAACACCGTGGCAGGGGCTGGGAGGCCACGCGGGTCTTTCCGGACGCGAAGGAGTTAATAAAAGGTGTTTTATGGACGCGAGGAAATGGTGGGGGAGGTGTGAGCTTCTCCCCACGCTCGCCCCCCTACTTTTTTCTTTTTTTTCCCCCTCGCCACCCGCCGCCAGATCAAACAGACCAGCGATTTAACTAGGGCAACACCTCGCCGTAATGAGCCGGCGACGCGCCCCTCCCCCGGCCTCAGTGCGGGCCGGAGGCCCCAGGCCCTCAGGGAGGAGAAGAAAGAAAAACCAAGTTTTTTTTTTTCTTCTTCTTTTATTATTATTATTTTCCTCCCAAGAGCTGGGAATCCTTCTGGAAATTCTAGCATGGGCGTGGGGAAACCAGGGTCCAGGGAGCGAGACCATTGCTGGCCCACAGCACAAGGGGACCTTATCTGGATTCGAACCCAAGACTCCAATTTAGCTCAAAGACAAACCTCGGGCTATACATAGGGCCCAGCTCCCTTGACTATTTTTAGCAGGGCAAAGTATCTTAGGCACGGGAAGAATGCGCACCCGCGTCCTGCTTCCTTAAGGCCAGGGAGAGGAGAGGGGTACCTTCCAGGGGTACCTCCCGCCCTCAGCAGCCAGACCCAAGACTGGCATAACCAGGAGACACCCCGCTCAGCTGGTCCCTAACTCTCTTTGGGAAGAGAGGGTGGACCCCCTAAAATCTGGCTCAGTCATGTCTGATTCGGATCTTAGACCCTGAATCTGGGAACTCAGACTGGCAGCCGCTGCCCTTTAATGGGGTCGCTGGATGATCTGTCTCGCTCTCCTACACGTTTTACCCCAGCAGCAGTGAACGCCCATGCCACGTTCCCAGCCCTAGTCCACAGCTGGAAAAGCCAAGCCCGGAGGGAGAAACCGAGTGGCTCCAGTCACACAAACCAGTCCGGCTCTGGAGGTTCTCCGCCTGTCTCCTGGCAAACATCTTTAGAACCTGGTGTCTACTTTCTTATTCTAGACCCACGTTTCGACGCTGTCAGACGCTTCAAGCAAGCTGTGGTGAAGCAGTGTCACTATTTTAATTTAAGTATATTCTCTCTTTTACATAGAGGAAAAAAAAAAAAAAGGAATGATCATGAATTTAAAAATAGACTCCAGGAATATATCATAAGGAAATAGTCCCTGATGTTACAAAGCTTCAACTGTCCTACCACTGGGCTAAAGAATAAAGACAGGAAAAGATCCCCAGGCCTTGGTCTAATTAAGAGAACTGGTTGAATAAGTTCATCAGCACATTTTAGTCAGCCCTTAGGAAAAACGTGGAAATTGACACGAAAATTGTCCAAAGTATACCAAGTAATATTATGGGAAGACCATTCCCCCATCACTAACCACCATAATTATGACTTCCTTCATGTGAAAATAAATAAGTAAATAGACAAAAAACCCTCAAATGTCTTTCATAGAGAAGAAGTGAAAAAATATGCTTCAAAACATGGGCGGGGGTTGTGGCTTCGCCGTAGAGCGCTTGCCTAGCAAGTGTGAGGCACTGGGTTTGATCCTCAGCACCACATAAGAATAAATAAAATGTTATTAAACAAACAAAACCCCCCAAACATATCTATACCTCTGACTTGTGGGAATGAGCGTAATTTTTACTATTCCTCTTGATTAGCTATATTTAAATTTTTTTTTACAATGAATAAATACTACTTTTGAGATTAAAAATCTGCAATTTCCTTCTAACTTCTCTTGTTGCCAGCATGATTTCAATACTGTACATGGTGTATTCATCATACATGTTTGAATTTCTAACATGCACTCTGAGTATCACTGTGGGTATAAGTATCACAGTAAGAGAAAATCCTAATAATGATGAGTGATTAATATAACGATAATAAATATCTGTCTGGAAAAGTTATTAGTCCTTCCACACAGCAAATATGAGTCTTCTTCTTCCATTTAAAATATATTGCTTAATAAAATAATAACTACAGCAAAAATATACAAAGCAAACTATTTAAACCCTTCGCTCTCATTATTTCATCTAAGCCTCACAAAGGTTATGATTGGTTAAAATTGAGGCAGCTGAGGCTCAGAGGGGTGAAAGGGTTTCCTCTAAGGTCACATAGGAGGTAAAAGGCACGCTGGGCTTGGATTGAAGTACAGATCTGGCGGCCTTCAAAGACTTGGCTTTTCCCCACATCTTGGAGCACCTCCAGGGTATGTAGGCGTGCCCGCACACACATGCATAAGTACACACACGCATCTAGATATGCTTCGGTCTGATTTCCTTTGGTTGCCAAAATTAGGCAGAGAAAGAAGGAAGGAGTTATGTAAAGGGGTTTGGGATTCTGACCTGACTCCAGCCCTTTCTCTGGAAACCTATTCCCTGCTGGGGCTCAGAGTAGATGCCCTCTATAAAATGAGGAAATGGGTATCTCCTGAGCTCTAGATTCTTTCTTGGCTATAACTTTCTGATTCCAGGCACTTCCTTTCTTCTGGTAAAAAAGTCTGCATGTTATTCTTTGCAGCAACTTCTGGTGTTGGTTTGCATAGCGAGCGTTCAATTTCTTTGGTATTTCCATTTCTTGAAGCACATTTTCCTCCTGGTAATCTAGAAGGGAGGCAGGCAGGCAGAGGTTCCCTATGGACCAATGGGAAAAGGAAGAGCCAGAGAGTTGAAGGGTCACACACCCAGTCAGAAGCAGAGCGGGTTCGGCAGGCGGCCAGGCCCCCAGCTCTCTTGGAAAAGGCACCAGATACCTTCTCTCCATGCATCGACCAGCAGTTAAGCTTATGGTCTTGCTAAATCCTCATAAAAGAAATGAAACTAAAAAACCAGTCAACCTCATTTTTAAATGAAAAGTGACTGGAAAGAAAAATTATGCTCGCTCTGAAGTGCCTGAAACTAGCCTCCCGATTTGTTTGAAAAAAATTAATCTTTTTTTCAGCTGAGTTTTTACAGCTGAGCTCTCCCAAACCCATAAAAAACAAGGTTTATATGGGAAATAGTGAAAGACTCTTAACTGTAATACACAGTGTCTAATGTAAGCAGACGTAGACACTATATAAAGTTCCTACAAATGTTATTAAAACAAACAGAAATGCCCATTTATCCCCACAGAATGGACAGCGGGAGGACTCGGACCTTACAGGAGTCCCAGAAGTATTATGTTCACCCAAATGCTCAGAGTATCCCCCAGCATTGAGACCTCAGAGATCTTTACCCACATCTTTACCCATTTCCCTCATTTTCAGAAGGGGAAACTGAGGCCGTTGGAGAAGGGGGACTTGCCCAAGTTCCCTTCTTCTCTTCTGTTGGCTTCTCACCTTTACTTCTAGTGCAGGGTAGAGAACAATAATGGCAAGAGACCCTTCTCAAATCATGGAACCTCCCTGGGTTTCCTTATCTGCAAATTTAGAGAGATTATTGCTTCAACTCCCTGGGCTCTGTGAGCATTGAATGAGATAAGGTGTTATCTGTGGTGGGCTGTTTGCATTATTTTATTTAAACCTCCCACAGCCTCCTGAGGTTATTTTGGTCTGTTTGGTTGCTTTGGAAAAGGAAGATGTCTCTCTGATGGGCACATATTACCCTCACTTGCCTCAGGGTACAGAGCCAAAGTGGATTAAGGATTCAAAGCCCTATTAAGGTAAACGGAGGGTTAAACTCATTAAGGTAAACTGAGGAGTATGTGGGACTGTAGCAGCTGAATTTCTCAAACTGTCTTCAGGCATTTTTGTTCAGTAGAGATATAATGCAAGCCACAAATGTCACATCTATAGTTACAACTTTGTTTTTTTGTTGCCACATTAAAAATGTGAAGAGAAACAGATGAAATCATTTTACATGTTTTATTTAACTCAATATATCCCAAACATAATTTCAACATAAATCAACAAAAATATATTCTGTTTTCTGGAGTGAGCCTTCAAAATTTAAGATCGGGTTTTGTTCTTGCAGTCTATCTTGGTCTGAATCACATTTCAAGAGCTTAAGAGCCACGTGTCGCTAGTGGCTACCACATTGGATGGTAAAGGAAGCTCCGTGTTCTGAAGTGTCCTGCTAAGTGGTTCTTTAGAACACGGACCTTCGGTTAATCATGGCAATGAAGAGCTATGTTTTACTGAACATTTACTGTATATTAGGCAGCAGTGCTCAACATACTTGGGCTCATCTTCTTAGACTCAGAGGGTGAGTCATTTTTTAGCCACAGAACTATTCAGCTGCAGAGCTGACTTGCAGACCCCCAGTTCCAGACCTACTGGACAAAGCACAATTGTCCCTTGACAACTGAAAAGGCTTCCACCACTAACTATGCTGGGCGCTGGGCGAAGGGAACATAGGGTGGCTTCCCACTGGGCTAACTAGCTGCTGAACTGAGTTCCACTTACTCCCAGGGACATTAAAGGGGCTGGAGTTGGGCAGTACACTGTGGAGTGATCTTTGGAGAAATCCCCCAGTTCCAAATCTGATAAGAGTCTGATAAGAGTCAGCAGACCCTAGGCCAATTGTCCCCAGGGTCCCCAGTTCTCTAATGACTAAGATACCCCCACAGCAATCTTGTCAGGCTAAAATAGGAAAAAGTATTATAGAGACTATAGCACAAAAAACCTGACCAAGGTCAAGAGGGAGGTCTGGACTGGCCCCCAAGCCTGTACTCACAACCAGTTGAAAACTGGTTGGGTGAACTGTGTGGCATTGGACAGGTTTCTTAACCTCTCTGAACCCCAGAATTCTTAGAGTAAAAGGGAAGGCAGAATAGCTCCCAGAGATGTTGTGGAAGTGCAGGAAGGGCTGGATAATGAATGGAAAGCGGTTAGCCTGGCAGACTGAGCAGGGTAAACATGGGCTGTTATTATTACTGCTATTATTGGTAATTGGGCTGCTGGGCCTCTTCAGAAGCCAGAGGGCATGGCAGGAAGAGGTGAGGGAGCATGGCCTTTTCCTGCCCCAAGCTCAGGCTTTTGACTGAGGCTCATATACTGGCAGTGGGAAGGCAGGGTGCGAGTGTGTGGGAGAGTGAGAGTGTAGGTCACGTGACCAGAGTCAGGAGCCCAAAGAAGGAGGTGCAATTTGCTGTGTGACTTGGGCATTTCCTTGCCTTGCTGGATCTTGGCATCATTTATAAAACAAGGGAGTGGGACCAGAGATCCAAGTCCTTTTCTGCATTGACTGCCTAGGATATTTATCATGGAATCAATCAAAGCCCTCATCAGATACAGCATCTCTAAGGGGTACAGAAAATACCCCCCCTTCCCACGTGGCCGGGAACTGTCATTGACCAAGGGGAGGGCGCCACCTGGTGGCAACGCTCCCTCTCTGCACTCTCAGAGAGGCCAGGGTGAGCCTCAGCCCCAGGGCCCTCCCTCTGTAACTTCTAGGGCAGGTCACAGTTGCAGAGAGGGGACTCAGCAAGTTCATGTTGGCATGAGGCTAACTTCCCAGGGAATGTGGAGGTTTTACCATCCAGGGACTCTGAGGTTTTTTTCCCTAAAGATATCTTAGGGATGGGGTCTGTGTTTCCTTACTATGCATTCTAAAATGCATGCCCCCTGCCCCCATTCCTTTGAATAGAAGATACTAGCAAAAGCACAACTGTCCCTTGATAACTGAAAAGGCTTCTGCCACTAACTACACTGGGCCAAGGGGACGCAGGGTGGTTTCCCACCGTGCTAACTACTCCAGACTGCTGGGATCCTAAGTTCTTCTACAGTGTTTACTACTCTTCCATCCCTGCCCCATCCCGGACACTGCCAGTATTCTGTTTCTCTCTGGGGTGGCGGTTTCCTGGTACATTGAGGAGGCAGAGTGATGTGGGTCCCAATCCTAGCTCACTATGAGAACTTGGGCAAACTGCCCAACTTCTCTGAATCTCAGCTTCCCTGAAACTTAAGGTAACAGTTTCAATGCAAGTTGGTGTGAGGATTATTATATCCATAACTATTCTAGTATAGCATCTCTTTCCTTGCTATAGAAATAGCAGCTATTTTCCTGCAAGTCTGTCATCCTGAGCATCTTTGCATGGCCAGCTTTTCTAGATATAAATCTGAATAGTATGCATTTGGAAATGAGAGCTACTTGGAAGTAAAACAAAGAAAAAACAACAACAACAGCAACAACAACAACAACAGCAACAAAACCACTAGCTGAAAATGAAGAGGCTCTTGGAAGTGCAAACTGATAGCCAAGTTCAACCTGATCTAGTTTAGATAAACGCCAGGAGGGGGCCTGGGGTGACAGGCCACTCAGTTCTTTTTATTTGAGCTTCCATGGATACAGTTTCACCTTCTGGCAGTTGCTGGATGACCTGGCTGAATCTGTGCCCTGTGGAAACTCAGCCCAGCTGACTGGTCAGCTTCTCCTGCAGCTGGTCCCCTCTGGTCACTGTGCAGGAGCAGGGGCTCTTTGGGCACAGGTACCCTCCCACACCTCCCTGAGTGGAGTCCAATCTTGCTGGTGGCCATGAGCCCTCAGGAAGTCCCATTAGCCATCTTAGCTTAATTAGGCTCATTACATTCGCTAAGCCTCATTGACTTCTCTAAGACTTCCGGAGCCCATAAGCACCGCTCTGTCCTTAGAAGGAGGACTGAAGCAGGCTCTGGGTCTTCTTCACGGTTCCTATGACTTTACCAGGACCCAGACTAGACTATTCTCCACTCCCGCTGTCTTAACTCTTCTGAAATTCCTAGCTCCAGGAGGATAGAGTCCATTCTCTTAGGCACCTGGCCCACAGACACTGGGGACACCAAAACATTTTCGTGACTATATATTTCTCTCTCTCTCTCTCTCTCTCTCCCCTCCCTCCCTCCCCCCTACTCAGTAACAGGAATGGGAGGCAGGGGCCCTCTAATATTGAGCTACATTCCAAGCCCTTTAAAATCTTTTTTTTTTTTCTTTTTTCATTTTAAGACAGGGTCTCTCCAAGTTACCAAAGCTGGCCTTGAACTTGTAATTCTCCTGTAGCTGGAATGACAGGTGTGTGCCACTGAGCCTGGCCCAGGTAGGTTTTTAATAATGGCAGGTTTGGTGACTCCAAGCTGCTTACCCTGCACTTGAAGCTTTCTGCTCCTAATTATAGTAATGTGGGCTTGGACTCCCTGGCTCTCAGTTCAGCAGACCTTCTTCCATTTCCTTCCAGGGCCTGCAGAGGAGTCTCTTCCTCCAGGTCCTCCCTTGGTCCTCCAGGAGCCTTTTCCTTTGTATTTTCCCTTACTTTTTAAATATTTTTTAGTTATAGGTGGACACAATATATTTATTTTATATTTCGGTGGTGCTGAGGATCGAACCCAGTGCCTCATGCATGCTAGGTGAGCACTCTACCTCTGAGCCACAACCCCAGCCCTCCCCTTACTTTGAATCACATAGAGATACAGCATGGCAGTCCATGGAGTGGTAAATAAGAAGCTTTGAAATTGCTATAGTTTGTATCTGGAATGTCCCCGAAAGACTCATGTCTTGAAGGCTTGGTGGGGACCAATGCAGCCATGTTCAGAGGTGGGTCTCTGGGGGAGTGATTGGATCGTGAGGACTCTGACCTCATCAGTGGATTAGCTCATCGATGGGTTCAGGACTGATGGCATTATTGGGAGTGGACCCTCTTTGGAGGAGAAAGGTGCCCACTGGAGTGTGCCCTGGAAGGGGATCTTGTCCCTGACCCCTGCCTCCCTCTCTCTGTGCTTCCTGGATGCCATGAGGTGAGCAGTTTCCTTTGCCACACCTGTCTGCCATGATGTTCTGCCTTGCCTCGGGTCCAAAGCGATGGAGTCAGCCAGTTGAAACCTCTGAAACCAGGAGACAAAGCAAATATTTCCTCCTTCAAGTTGTTCTGGTTAGGTAGTTTGTCCCAGGGACAAAAATCTAACACAGATATACCCGTGAATAGGGCCACAACTATAGATACAAGTGTATATTTGCATTTATAGACACATCTGCATACATACATGTGGTATGAATACATGTATGAATACATACACATACGTATTACATATAGTGTGTACACATATATAGTATAGATAGGAAAACATAATATAGTATTTCTAAACTGATATGGATGTCTTTCTGTCATTAAATCTTATTTTACAATGATGATAAACATAATACTTTTACAACCAGTCTCCTATTATTTGATAGAGAGGCCATTTCCAGTTCTTCCCTGATCTAAATAATGCTCCTGGGAAATAGTATCTTGCCCAATTAGTAGGCAGCATGGCACAGTGAACTCTGGGACCTGTGTTTGATTCCCATCCACACTACTTTCTGGTGATCCTGGACCAGCCATTTCACTTTTCTAAATTTCTATTTCTTCATCTGTGAAATACGGATAATAATAGTGGTAGGGTCATTAAGGCATGCAAAGTGCTTAACATTGGACCTATCACATAGTAGGTGCTTGATAAAAAGAAAAAAAGTAGCAATTTGAGAGAAGGAGATGAAGATTTGTTTTGGCTTCCCTCCTGCCAGTGTGACCTTTGTATATCATAGCGTGTGTCGAGAACCCATGGAGGTAACTAGGTGACAGCCCCTATACCAAGCTTAAGTTTAAGACTATTGTTGTTGTTGCTTTGACCTCTCTTACTATTCTCTACACCTTTCCCCAATGTGAAGCTTAACCTATGCAAGCAAGTGGCTTTGCTACTTTAGTTATGGTGGGAAGTGTTCATGCCCAATATAAACGGTTTAGATGACACTCAGAAAGCACAGGGGAGAAAGGAAAACTCACCCCCCAGCCTACCAACCAGGAGTTACCATGTTGGTTGTGGCCTTTTCTTATTTGTTCCCCCATGGTGCCCAGGGCAGACCAGGGCAGGCTTCAGCTGTTTAATTACTGTCCGTTGACCTCAAGCAGATCACTTGTGAACTGCATGCTGTCCCTCACCAACCTCTGACAGTTTCATTAACCCCGTTAAATCACGCAGGTGCCTTTGCACCTCCTGCGCTTGTTAATCTCTGTTCAGCTTCGGTGGGTTAAAACCTGGCTGGAAGGTTGGATGTACCTTATTAACCTCCATTAAACCCTATTAAATTTCCTAACTAGAGTCTTAGTGACTTCTCAGAATCCCTCATTAAAATTTAGTAAATCCTGTAGAGGGGACCAGGGTAACTTGCGGCTGCACTACCTCAAAGCTTGGCACGCTGAGTTCTTTGACATGGGCTTGACAACAATGTCCCTAGGGCCAGAGAGCCTTGGAGTCAATCCCAGAAGTGGCTCTTGCTCTCATGTTTCTTGGGCAAGTTCCTCAACTTCTCTAAGTCTGTATTTGCACCTCTATAAATTGGAGTTAATAACAGTTTGCTACTTTATATGATTGTAGTGAGATTAAGTGAATTAATGCACATAAAACTATTAGCACATTGTTTGGCAAGCACTCGGTACTTGATAGCCTTCATTACTTCTGGATGTGGAAGAGCCTTGTAAACTAAAAACAAAACAACCAAAACAAAATTAATAATAATAATAATAATAATAATAATAAAACTGTTTAGCAAATGGCAGATTCAATCCCAGACACTCAGCGTTCTCCTCTATGCCAGGCATTATGCTAGGACTGTGGGTTAAACTTGGGCAACACGTAAGTATGGATTTATCTAGATTGATGGCCATCTATTGGAATGATTGGTCTTAATTGTCTTTGGGGATATGCATGCCACTGTTTGACACATCTAAGCTAATAGGAAATGCAGCCTATTTTCCTGGCCTGAGTCTTAGGGGGTTAGATTCAGTGGTTCCTGAATGTGGACATACAAATAAATTTCCAGGAGATTTTGTAAGACAGTTCCGTGGGACCTACTTGAAAGGATTCTCATTTAGTGGATCTCACTGGGAACTCTTCAGATAGAGCTGAAGATGTTCATCTTCCACCTGGGGCTGCGAAACCTCAAGATCAGATTGGTGCTTTTCGACTTAATGAGAAATTAAGAAACTCCTATTTCTGGCATTCAGCTCTGAGCTAACTCTTGGGCCTCAATACTAACTCCTGGGCCCCAATCCCATTCTAAGGAGGTGGGATTGGGACCCAGGAGTTAGCATTGAAAGCATTGTTGGGGGATTCTGATGGAGCTGGAGAGTGGATACCACCATACTTTCAAAAAAACGCTGGACCTCAGATAATCTGATCATTATTCGAAGGCTCTGTTTTTTTTTTTTTTTTTTTTGGTGAGGGGGCAGGGGGAAGGTGTATTTCCTTCAAGTGAAACTTCTCTTGGTACAGTAAGATGTGGATTCAGGATGGGAAATGTGGCTCAGTGGTAGTTGCCTAGCATGTTCAAGGGCCTGGGTTCAATCATAGTACTTCCCAAAAAATAAAAGAATAAATAAAAATGAGGGTTCATCTGTTCATTAAATGTGATGTTCGTGGATTCTTTCATTCCAGTGGGGACCATCCAGTTTGGGGGGAAACTTGGGGACAAAACACATCTTTTCAGTTCAACGTGTGAGGGGTTGGAGGGCAGCAGATAGAAAAGTCAAAACAACTGCCAATAGTCTAACATGGACTGAAAATGAGAACTTCCTTTGTTTTCTACAGGAAATCAACTCAGGGACCCTGTAAATGATGGCATCCTTCCGTAACAATCTATTATGAATCCTGTGAGCTCTGGAGACATCAGGTCTGCCTACCTGCCCTGCTCCCAAAATGTCTTTGAAGAGTCCTCTCCATGTGCTGTTTACAGGGAGTGGGATGGGGAGGGGAGAAATATACTTTACAAAATTTCCATGAAGCTTAACATTTTACAGGTAGGATGTATTCTACTTAACTCACATGATGAGTATTTATTTTTTCCTTTTCATTCTGAAGACAGAGATGTCACTAAGTGGCACCTGTGCCTGAGGCTTGCCTTTTTTCCTTACCAGCAGTGAGAGGCTTGCAGGACTCGGGGACATGCACTAGGAAAGCTATCATGGAACTCTGTTTTCTTAAACTGTAAAATGCATGTCACTTAACTTGCCTGGAGACTTTGTCAACAGATTGATTCAGTAGATAGCCCGCAGGAGAGTGGGCAGAGATCCTGCATTTCTACCAAGTATGAGGTTAACTTTAAATAGCAAGGTTCTATGAGCCGCGAATGAATGCCGGTCCATACAAAGTTTTGAGACTTTAGACACCAGGATATTTACATGAAGCTCTGGATTTCCTACATGGCAGTGACAGGCAGGAGCTGAGCAGTGAATGCCCTTAGAAGGGATCTGAGTTTTCTAGTTCATAGTCCACCTTCTGCAGGCATTTCAATTTGTAACCTCCACCTGGTTTACTTAGGACCTTCATCTTACAGAGGAATAACTGCAGACACAGACAGTGAACTCTGTGCTGAGGATATCTGTCTGGTACACTGTATGGAAGTTGAGTTCCCAGACTCAGGATACTGGATCCCAGCTGGTCACCCTCCCAGTGAGAGAGGAACAGCAGCAGTTGAACTTGGGCCCAAACTTCTGTGATCTGATCTTATTTGGTGCACATCAAGACTGCAGGGCATAGTGGGTGCTGGTGCTTGGGACTGAGAGGCAAGGCTACTATTATTAACCACAGTCATACGTAGCCAGGGGCCCAGCCTGAAACTGAAAACATCTCAATTCTCCATAGAAATTCAACAGGAACAACAGACTGTGTCTCTTATTTATTCAGATCATTTATTAAGAGCAAAAGTCGGGCCATCCCAGTCTGTGCGATATTGCAACATGAAAAGTCACATACATACCAAGGAGACTCTACAGAATCGAGAGCCTTTCAACAGTACAGAGCCATAGATTACAAAATTAAAATACAAATGATCCCCCAAATTTGGCAGGAAATGAGTACAATATGAGGAGGCCTGGAATGGAAGGGCACTTACTTTTCAATAAGGCAGTTACAAAATGGACAACGCCCCCCCCCCCCAAACCCTATACCCCAAAATACACTCGATGGGCATAGCAGACAATAGAGGGGTAAAAACAGGGATTCTGTACAACCCTCTGTTGTTGGCAAATGTGTTGATTAAGTGAGAGCAACTGAAGGACGTGAGGTGAAAGCTAGATGAAAAAACTGAGTTAGAGGTTTCTGCCTCAAGAACAGGTCCCGCTTGCAGCAGGCTGCATTCCACCTCAAACACCAGACCAATGTAACCCTTCCTACCCACAGACTTGGAATAAAAAGGCACCCCTAAAGCACCTCGCTTCCTGGGCATGATCTTGAGCTCCTTTGCCCTTCAGATCAACTGTCTAGCTCCTGGGAATAGACCTGGAGCCAGGGCCAGTGGAACCATACAACTTTAAAGGCAGAAGTCCAACCAAGAGACCACAGAATAAGTCCACTTCACGAGATCTGGATTTTAGGACAACACTACATCTCCCACTAGGGCTTTACACCCTGAAATTACAGGATAGAACTCTTCTCCCTTACATGTATTTTGCAAAATTCAAACTGCCTAATCATTTCACTCAACCTTGAGTTCCACAGGTCAGGTCAGTCCCTGAGAGTCAGGTTGCTGGGAACTAACTGCTCTTTTACAAGTTCTCAAGAATCTAAAGGCAGCTTAGTTGAGACTGCACTAGAGTTGCACTGCAAATGAATGGGGAAGAGTGCTGGACAGGTCAAGAGGACCCAAGGCTAGTTCCAATAATGCCATGTGTGAGGTCCCATGTAACCTCAGGCACATCTTGCAACTTTAGTTCCCCATTCTCTAAAGATAGATGATGGGACAACAGCAACCTTGATGGACTTTGCAGCTTGAAGATCTGTCACTTCTGACACTGAGACACTAGCTCCCCTCCCCCAACAAGCTTTATTTTCATTAAATGTGAAGTCTTTACAGGAATCTGAAGCCACAGCCCTCAGATACCATGGAACCTTTAAACTCTGTGCAAAGCAACGATATTATTTAATAATCTTCTAGTTCTAATCATTTTTCTAAATGATGTTGTGAGCATTAGTTTTTATGGGACAAGCACAGAACTCAGGCCTCAGCCATCTGAGGTTATTTTTTAGCAGGCTAGTAACACCCACTCCCACTTCACCCACTCTGGCAAGAACAAGTGAGTATAATTAGGCTGGTGGGGCTTCCTCAAGGTTCCCCAACAAGGAGCTAAGTGGACTAAACTCAGGGAAAGGACAGGCAGGACACCAAAACAGCTGTGTCCTTGCTGCTCCTTTTTAGATGACAAAGGCAATGCTGTGGGCCAATGCCAGAAATGAGGTCCTTGCCAATATGAGAAACTTTCCATGTGGCCCCCATGGGGCAGAGACTAAGATGAGAATTACAGAGAACATAGAAAAGCCAGAGGTTTACAAAGGTAGAACAGGCTTCCCCAGGAGGTAGTGAGTTCTCTGTCCTCAGAGGTGTGTAAGCCCAGACTGCTCCCTTGGTGGGACAGTTGGAGGCAGAATGTCAGCACCTACGGGGAGACTGGACTGGATCACTTAAATACCCTTTCCCAACCTTTGGATCTTGTCATTGTGGCAATTGAGAGTCTTCAGATGATTTCCATGAAGCAACTTCTCTGGGATCCACCTGTGGGACAGCCTATTTCAGTATGCAAGGCTCCCAGAGAAAGCTTCTTCCCCCTCCTCCGCCTTCCACCAGGGAGTTGCTCTGTGGATATCAACAAAGTATTTCCCACAAAATAAACAGCTCAAATGCCAAGGTTAGATGCAACATTCCATCACAAACATTATTAAAATCTGTTCTCCAAGAGGCTAGCAGTGGCTATTTAACTACAACTGGAACATTTAACGCTCGGCAGTTGTAACACACAGTGAAATCCCTCCTTGTTTACAACAGTGGTCCTGAATCCTTTGGCTTTCAATCTTTTGTGAGATTCAGTTATGATCTTCTTCACATACCACTGTCAACCTAAGTTTTTTTTTTTTAAACCTTAAAATGAAACATGAATGGTAGGATATTGACATTTGCATGTGACAACCTTCAGGGCACATGAAACAATCAAACCAGGCTGGAACTGAGGCAGTAACTGTACTCTTTAAGAAGACAATACCAGTTCTGGATCTGAAATTCCAGTTTTGCCCAGGAGCACCAAGAAGAGAGAAGGCAATGCTGCAACGTCACAGGTGGAAGGAAGTGTCCTTGACAGTGGCATAGAAATGTAGGCAGCCAGGATGAACACTGCTTTCCCCAAACCCACCACTCCCTAGAGCCAGACCTGGTGGCTTTGGAGAGCCTGGCCATTTCTCACAGGCAGAAGTCTTCTACCCATGGATAAAGCCATCAAAAACTGCAGAAGAGGCTAAGGCAAGTGGTTTAGTAGCGTGATGAAAGAACAGACTTCTGGACGTGAGAAAAACCCAAGTTCAAATAACTTTGCTTTTCTCTCACCTGTTTTGAAAGGTTGAAAAGATACCCACAATCTCTACTTTCCCACAGCAGCCACTTTAGAGGAAAGACAACACCATGTGTGCGCAGCGGCTGGCTCAAGGTGAAAAGCTTCCCAGGCTTCACTTTGGAACAACAGCGTTCTTACAGATGCAGTTGAACACACGGCCCCCAACACCATACCTTATCCAGAAATGCACTGCTCGCAGCTGGGAAAACAGATTTGCTATTAAAGAAACAGTCACATGACCTACAATGCCCACAATTTTGGTTCACATATCAGAAAGATTCACTTTCTTCCTCATTAAGACATGGACATGTCCATGGATCAGGTTAAGATGCCTTTTCCTGCAGACCCATCTGCTCCCAAACTCCAGCCCCCTGCTGAGCCTTTTCAATAGCTATGCCAACATCCGTCAGCTATGAAGGAGGGATAGTCCCTAGATACATACTGAATTAGAATGACTGAAACACT
Source organism: Callospermophilus lateralis (assembly GCF_048772815.1). NCBI lineage: Eukaryota > Metazoa > Chordata > Mammalia > Rodentia > Sciuridae > Callospermophilus > Callospermophilus lateralis. The sequence goes on from NC_135309.1 coordinate 30,499,038, forward strand.
CAGAGCACCTTGCTATACCCTCCACAGCCAGGAGACGTATCAAAATAGGCCCCCTCATTGCCCAGAGTATATTCTATGTACATTCATTTACACATATTTTGAAAAGCTGTAATCTGCTGGACATGCATTTTGAACACTGGCGAAAGCTACGGGGCAACGAACATACTGCATTTTATTGACAGCGGTGGCCTTGTTTGCATTCCATAGAAATCACAGTACTCTGCTCCACGGAACTGAGACCTCCAGACATTCCACCACCTGCTCAGTGTGGGTTTAGTTCTGACTTCTCTGAGATAGTGCTCAGATTAAGCTCAGATAAGACACTAAAACTCTGCCAGGCTGTCCATTGCTCCTCTTATCATTTAAGGCTTAAATTGAAACCAAGAAGGAAAAATCATACCTTTGACTATAACATATGTGAACATGGTCAGAAATTAGAATCCGATTTTCTTATCTTTTTCTCCCATTTTCTGATCTACATTCTCTGTCCCACCAAGATGCTATAAGAGAATTTTGTACAAGTATACTTCTGAATATAAAACTTTGCTTTCACAGGATACTTTGGCTCTGATATAATTAGAAGAATTTGATTTTTGAACAATAACAAAAAAATCAGGTTAATTGAAATATTTTGAAAAATTATTTTAGTGATCTTTCTCCCTAAAAGGGAGGCATATTTCTTGCAAAACTGAGGATCAAGTGGAACCGACCTTTTTTGCTTAAACTCATGATTTGCTGCCTAGCAGAGCCCAGGGAGTCAAGGCAGCCAGACAGTCTTTCCCACAGCTGGACTCCCGAACAGGAATCACATGGTCCTTGGCAGATTTCCTGGTGGCTGTGAACTAAGGATGAATACTTCTCAAAACATTAGCCCCAAACCACTAAATTTCTGTTTGTTAAAAAGCACTTAGTACCCAGGAGGAGCAAGGCTGAAATCACAATACATGACTTTGCCCCAAAGAGTAAAGTGTAGAGAGGCATGCAAAGGACCCTCCCGTGAGGGTCTTTGTATTCTGTTTCTGGAACCTGGACAAATAAAACATGCAACTGTCCTGAAACCCTCGGCTGATTTGAAACCTCCCTGCTGATGCACCAGGACTTCTTCCACACCTAGCAGTTAAGCAGCGAGCAACAGAAATGGCAGAGGTCTCAACGAGAGGATGGAAGCAGATGTTACAGGACTGGCGCTGTTGTGACTGCTCAATTAGCTAACAAATACTGATGGAGTGCCCACTGTGTACAAGGCACAGGGCAAGTGAGAGGGACCAGTGTCAAACTAATGTGCTAATCAGAGCTTGCAACAGAGCAGGACGTCTATGTCCTCAGTGGGCGGTGTGCAAGTCCAAACAGGTCGGCTCCCACACCTCCACTATCAATTGCCCTTTGCTGCTGTGTTCCAGGGCCATGTCTTGCATGTGGCAGCCTGGCATACAAGGTGAATACCAAAATATTTCTTATTCCATATTTCCAGTAGGATCAACTTAATGCTTTGTTGAATGCTGCAATACATGGTTTTAAATTCTTTTTATGAACCTGTTTTTTTCAGTCCAGTAGTTATCTTAAAACAAAGTCTTTCTATACACATGCTGAATCATGAGAATATAATTCTCCTGACCAAAAAGATTTACAGTATTCATCATTCAAACTTTTTTATTTACAATAATATTTAACAGTCTTTATGGGCTTAATGGTCACAGATATCACCTGTGCATTGAGCATTACACTTCATTTCTTTAAGGTATGCTTCCTCCTCACTCAAGCTTGCCGCCTTCTGATTTCTGGTCCAATCTGCTTTTGTTACTCTTCACCATGTAGATGAAGTAGGCGAGGGTCTCTTTTTCATTCACAGGTATGTTCCTGAAGTGTCGGCTGACAGTCTATGCAGGGGAAAAAAACCAAAGTCCCTTAAACCATGCATAAATCAGGGCCACATGTTCTTGACTATGCAAAAGAGAGAACAGAAGTTGCTTCCAGCCCTAGGAGGGAATTCTGACTATTGCAGGACTTGCCATGTACTGCAGAACTCAGGATGCTCTTTTGCCCCAGGGGTTAGGTGGTTTGCTTCCAAAAGCAGCACTTTAACTTACAATATTACCAAGGCACAGGTCTATTTCAGTGCCAGCCAACCATCCATCCTGGCAGTTCAGGATTGCTCTGGTTGGCTAGCTGCTACCAAACCTTACTCAGGTCCTTAAAGTAGGCAGAAAAGTGTCTTTTTAGAATTATGTCAAATGAACAGTCAATTGAAAAAGATATAACCATCTGAACCAAGAACTGTCCTAAACAATATATAGGATCTGAACAGGCAAAATGGAGTTGAAGGAAGACACATAATTTACCATATATTCCCAGCACTTTGCTTATTGTGTAAGACATGAGAACGCAGATCTCCTCTTGCCCCACCTCATCTCATCCTTTCCACCAGGGGTGAATACTAGCAAATGGGTAAATGTGATTTTAAAGTAGGAAAGGCCTGTATGCAACTATGTGTAATCTGGACACTGGTGAAGGAAAGATTTAAGAAAACTACCATAGATCAGCAAGAAACCTCTAAAGGAAGACTCAAAACAAGTAGGCTGGAGTCTTTTAGGAAATCTCTGAATGGATAGAGGTGATTGGGACAGATAAAAAGAGAGAACTAGAAATGAAGAGTGGTTATCTTGGAATGGTAGAACTTCATTTATTTATTTTTTTCCATTGTCTAAATTTCTACAATAATAGACAGAAAAACACATTAAGAGGGATGAGAAAGTTGAGTGTGGGGGCACATGCCTGTAGAACCATACACTGCAGAGGCTGAGGCAAGAGGATCACTGAGCCCTGGAATTCTCTAGGCCAGCCTGGGCAACATAGTGAGAACCTATCTTGAGGTGGGGGAGGGGGTGGGGTGAGGTGGGGTGGATGGAAGGATGGGAGACTACACAAAATGCCAAAGGAGAATTTTCCCCTTTCCAAACTGTTAAGAACTCAGGGTAGGAGAAAATTTTTTTGGGATGCCATTCATCATAATAAATACTTCCATTACTAACACCAAGAAAAGAAGAAATCAAGAGGAAAAAAATGAAAAAATAGCTCCTATATTTTTTATTAACAAAGGTTTTAACGATGATTAACCTGATAAATCTGATGTGCATAAAGGACCATATCTATAAAGTATCTTGCAAAAAAGATTCAAACAAACAAACAAACAAACAAACAAAAAGAATACTTAAGAGCCAGGAGTCCTGAGATTCTGCTATCAACTTCTGTGAAATTTTTTTTGGCCTCAGTCCTTTTATTTTTATTTCGAGACAGGGTCTACTAGCTAAGTTGCTCAGGCTGGACTTGAACTTGAGTTTCCCCTATTTCTGCCTGTTGCCCAGCTGTGATTACAGGTGTATGCCGCTGTGTGCCTGGCTTATTGTGTGTGTGTGTGGTGGTGTTTTCTTTTTTAGTATCTGAGATTGAACCCAGGGGTGCTTAACCACTGAACCACATCTGCTGTAGGGAAGAATCAGGGTTACACCCGTGGCACAATTATAGTTCTCTCTTATCTCTATCCAAATTTTGTCTACCTACTTCTGCTAACTGGGCCTTATTGAAGCCTGGTCTCGTCTGCAACTTGTAGTGTCGTTTATAACGTCGTAGAGTATTCACCTGCAGCTGGAACAGATCGACCTAGACAGAAGAGGAGAAACACATTATCCATCACCTGACCAGTCAGGATTCACCAAGAGCCCACAATGTGCCCAGCATACCCTAGGTGGGGGTGAGGATGGGGAGGGCCACAAAAGAATTCTTAGAAATTGTTCATTGAGGACTAGCAACTGGCAAGGGGAACAAAACAGTGGAAAAGAGTTTGGCTGGGTGGGCTGATCCTAGGAGGCTGGAGGAGGAGAGGAGGTGAGGCTTAAGCTAAGAAGGGACAGGGTCCAGAAAGGCAGTGAGGATTGGAGTAAGGAATATGGGAGATCATGGGCACACACAGCCTTAATGTAAAAGGATGGGCTAAGGGGCCACCACAGTGGGTGTGAAAGGTGTAGCATGTCTTGAGAAGCAGAGGAGCTATCATAGGTGGCACAGGGTGGTGTTTCAGGAAGATGGAGTTGGTAGAGTTTTGCTGGGAAGGCTGACTGGGGGTGAGGGAGACAGAGGGAGGTGCTATAGCAATGATTCATTAGTGAGATGATAAAGTCAAGCTTTGAAGGGTAGTGATGCTAGAGGGGGACACCAAGAATGGAGTAAAAGGCAAAAAATGGAGAGACATCATGGAGGAAGACATGCCAGAACTAGGTGGCAGACTGGATAGAGGGGGCACAAAGGACAGTGAGAAATACTGTAACTTTGAAATAGTTCTTTCCTAGGCTGAGCCTTCAGGTATTAGAATTCTTAGAAATCCTCCAAGGAAAGACCAAAAGCTACTGTAGTGGAGGGACAAATCAGCAGGTTAGGGTCAGGGTCTCTGCAGATGACTGGAAAACAGAGGGGAAGGGCCCCCCCCCAGTTGTTTTTTCTAACACAGGAAGAGAGGAAAGCTGCACAGTCAGGAAACATTGAAGGCCCAGAAAGTTGGGCTGCCTTTACCTGCCTCTAAAAGAGATGTTCTTGCTTCAGGCAGGTGGAGAGCACTTAAAAACAAAATGAATGATCAATATGAGGGACCAAAGTCCTTCATTCGTTTCAAAACATTCCTCAAAACCTTTTTTATTTTTTTTTTGTGAAAACCTTTCAGAAACCAATACATGTTTATAAAATAATAATAATGCTAAAGGCAACAGACAAATACTGTAAACTAATGTTGGAAAGGGGTCAGGGGAAGGGGCCAAAGGAAGGGCTTGATTTTCCAAGGTTTCCTCCACATCTGCAGACAAAGGCCCGCCTACTCTTTCTATTCCTACACAGTCATTTTCACTCTGAGTGCTAACAGGCGGTTGCCTTATGAAATATTCATGCGTCAAATATTCAATGTACACTATAAACGGTTCTTCTTTTGCTGAGTCTTAAGTGAAAACAATTTAGGTAGAAAGAAAATCCAGTTCCTTCCAGGAGCCTCATTAATACCACAGCACCCTAAGGAAAGGCACCCTTCTGGTGGAGAGGCCTTGGTCTCATGGTCCATCACAATGGTCCTTAACTCAGGACCCCCCCAAAGGACATGTGGCAATGTCTGGAGACACTTTTTGATGGTCATGACTCAGGGGATGGTGTGACAGGCATTAAAGGGTAGAGGCAGGGATGCTGCTAAACATCCTACAACACACGGGACAGCCCCCACAGCAAAGAATTATCTGGCTGGAAGTGTCAGTAGTGCCAGCATTGAGAAACAGCGCAGCTGACTTTGAAATGGATCCTTGAGACAAGGCTTGATCAGCAGTCATGGAATCAGGACATGACACAGCTGGTGTGAACTGACAACTCCCATGTTCATTTTGCAGACCAGAGAACAGATGGGAAGAGACTGCCCCCAGAACACACACACTCAAGTCTCTAAGGCAGAAACAGGGTTGGAAAAAATTTGACATTGTGGCTGTATTCAAGTAGGGGTTTCTTGAAGAAAGGCAGTGTGGTCATTGGAAAGAGGACTAGACCAGAGTCTCCAAACTATGTATAAGACCTCAGGTCTCTGTGCCTATCTGGAAAATGATGGGGCAGCCAGACCAGTCGATTTCCAAGCTTTCAGCTCTCAGGTTCAGTGTTACTATAATTCTATGGTTCACTTTTCAAATAAAGCACAGCAAAAACAGAGGGGACTAAAATTACTTCTCAGCACAAAAAGAAGACCAGGCCAGAGGGAAGGATCAGATTAGAATCTGTTCTTCCAGCCCTCTCTAGCTGATTTTTTTGGCCTTTACCTCAGGAATGTCAGTGTCGTGCTCAGGAGAATCTCCACCATCGTCACTTGTCTTCCTCTTCCTTTTGTTTCGAACACTTTGGATGAAATTTTTATGGAAATCACAGATGTATAGGTGCCTTACCTGATGGGAAGGAAATAAAAGTCAGTGTTGCCAATTCCATGGAAACAGTAACACGGATCTGTCAAATTATGGGGCTTTTCTTTTTAAGGCACTGGAGAGAGAGAAGAATGAGATGTAGGCCATAGTTTCCAAAGCTGACTTTGAGTTGTAGAACAAGATCCACACAAGAGGGCTAAGTGGTACAGCACTTGCCTAGCATGTGCAAGGCCTTGGGTTTAATTCCCAGCACTGGGGGTTAAAAAAAAAAAAAAAAAAAGACACACACACACACACACACACACACACACACAGAAAGAGAATGCTAACACCAGTGTATTACAAATCAAGTCTCCACTGAATGGTGAAGACAATAAATGGCACGGATTCAGCACAGGAAGAGATCCCTATAGCTGAGATAGTCAGGATGGAGGCCCCCAGTTAGAAGGAAGGACTTGGAGGCAGACAGGAAGTATTCCACATGGGGAGCAAAGAGAAAACTGAGAGGTCCCAGTGTAGATAACAGAGAGGTTATAGTGAGGAGGCCCAGCATAAATAGTCAGTCTGGGTGGCAGTGACTGCCCACACAGGAGCATAAGGAGAGATTCCAGGTTGGGGACATGAAGACTGTTGAGATGTTCCTTCAGGCTAGCCAGAGTCCTTTAAGGTTTTTTGAAGCAGGGAGTTTTGGGACATTTTCAGAAGACCTGTAGGAATTATATAGGAGTTAGTAGGCCGGAGCTGCCCTGGGGAGGAGGGAAGCTGAGACTGTGGTAATGGTAGATGGTACATCCTACTTTACATTTACAATGGTTACTACTATATGATAATTCTGAAAAACTTTATTTCCATGTATTGGTGTATTCTTGCAACACTTCACATCTGATCCACAAAGAGAAGTAGAAAGAGATGCGGAAATTCTCACAAAGTAGAACCACATAAAATAAGATGGATATTAGTGCTTATTTTCTAAGATAGATTGGAGGCATATTAGTAAGCAAAGGTGCCAACAGCAGCTAAGATGTGAAGAATATGTTTTTACTTAAGAATATAAGGGTTGCCTGTAGGAACCATTCAAAACTTTACAGAAACTGAATGCCTGTGTAAATGACTTGGGGTTGTTGATATTGAAACAGATGTTGCACAAATGTTCTAGAGAGACTTCTAAAATTGAGTTTATTCCTTAAATCCCTAAAGATAAAAGTAAGCTGACAGGAAGTCAGTATCAATTAATTCAGGCTTTTTTATGAAGAAAATAATGAAAACTGTTTATTCAGATGAATTATCACTTTCATGTGGTTGGATTAGTGAGTCATGAATAATTTTAAGTTTATACTGTAATGGTGTCTTACAGACAGACTCAATAAATGCTGATGCATCAATACTGGCAGTCCCCTACATCTAAAAGCAGCTTAGGCCAGTAAAAGCCATCACTTACAGAGTTACAAACTGGGATAGCTTTGCCAGATTTCCCTCTGTCAAAGGGCTTTCACACTCAGCACCTGTCAGTGTTCCAAAGAATCCCCCCAGGGATATATGTACTACAGGACATGTTCTTCTCCAGGGAAGTACACCAGAGAACACTGTCCAGTCCTGAGAGGCAGCTGGTGCTCCACGTTAGCCAGGCCAGCACGTGTATGTTGAGAGATCTAGCTGCTCCTCAAGTGCACAGTGACAGACTTACTAGAACAGACAGAATAGGAATTTCTTTAAGATCTAGCTAGGAGGTTTCAGGTCCTGACATGAGAATAATGAAATCCTAGCTGGAAGAGAACTTAGCAACCACTAGTGCAACCCCACTGGACTAAATCTCATTTTGTAGAAGGGTGAACTGAAGCCACCCAGAGTAGGAAATAGTCTGGCTAAGGTCACACAGATCTTCTGACCTCTAGTACATGTATGTCCTTTCCTACCTCAACATTTTCCTTTATACTATTCTCAACTTCTACTTTTCTCCAGGAAAAAAGCAGAAATAGGTTAGGTATGTTACGTCTTGCAAGTACATTATATCTTATTAAATCACACCCAATAAAAATATGAAAAAAAATCACAGAACACTGCCAATGTTAAACTGCCTGAATTGGGTTTTTGGTGCTGTTATTTAAAGAGGTTGTTTGCTAGATCCTTTTATGAGATAAATAGTCATTGTTTCTCCTTAACCATGCAAATGTCCTAGTGTTGTTTCCTTTTTTTTCTTTGAGTACTGAGGATTGAAAATCCAGGGGTGCTTTTACCAATGAACTTCATCCTCAGTCCTCTTATTTTTTGAGACAGCATCTAGCTAAGTCGCTAAGTCGAGGAGGCTGGCCTTGAACTTGTGATCCGACTTCAGTTGCTAGGATTATAGGCAAGTGCCACCAAGCCTGGCTGTGTCATTGGCTTTTTTTTTTTTTTTTCCTGTTTACTTTCTGTAACAGCTAAAAATTCTTGTAACACAGCAGTTACTTGGAATTGAATTCTTGCCCAAGCCTGTGAGAATGAAATCAAATCCCTTTCAGAAATGACTTCACAACACCACCTTGAAACAAATTGTGAGTGATTCTACTTCAAAACCCTAGTACTTTTCAGAGGCTCTCTACCTTTTGGGAATGTTAGTGCTAGGTTTAAGCTGCCTCCCTTCTAGATGTGCATGTGAAAATGGGGAACATAGCCCAACCCCACCAGTTTTCCAGGGGGTGGGGGGGGTGGGGAGGGGTAATGGGTAAACGGAGCCTCCATTGCAGTAGCAAAGTCATTCAGATGTGAAGGCATCCAGAGGTTTAAAAGAACTGGAAAATGTTATTAGCTGTTCTAGTAAAGGCTGTTAACCACACACATAGAAGGCAGGCAGTGTTTCCAAGTGGGTAGGTCATTGCTGTCCTACAATTAAGCATTTCACTTCATCATGTGACTATCAGGGACCACCATGGTGTCTAGCCTGTTGTTTGTTCCAGATGAATTCCATCCATTCATTCATTGACTGATATAGATTTGTAGCAAGAAAGTTTTTGGCTCACCCCCTATCACTTAAAAATAACACCTTGCCATGCAAGAGTTGCAAATGCACTATAATGGTTAATTTTAAATAAAATTGAGGGTAGAAGGAAAGAGCCTGAAAGAAATGACAAGGAAGATTTATTTATTAAAGACTTAATGAATGCTTATGCATGGGGCTTGGAAAGAAATCATATAATGGGTTTAGGAAATTAACCAGGTGCTGTATATATTTGGCATCATCACTTCCTGTCTCTGGGCCTCAGTTTCAACTATAAAATCATAAGTGGAAAAGAGGGCTTCCTTTCAACTTCTGACCTTCCCCAACCACGGAGAAATTTATCTCTAAAAAAAAAATTAACCATGTAAGCTCTTAGCTTACCTGAATATTAAATGTCCCCTTAATTTGTTTCCAATTCCTAATCATGAAGCAGCCAATAAGGCTTGCAGCAACAGATGTCAAACTAAAAAGTTCTTAATTGGTTGACAATAGGCACATCTTTAGAATTGTTAACTAGAAGTGCTGAAATCACACAGGAAGTTTCTATAATTAGGCACAAAACACCGGGCAATCCTATTCAAATTTAAATCTCCACCTCCGCATTTCCAAAGATTCTGCCCCTAAAAAAATTGACTTTTTTTTCCCTTCCAGTGAACTGGACTGCAAGAGCCATCTCCCAAGACCTGGCCTTGGCCTCATTTTTGCCACATCCTAGAAAAACTCATTCCCACAGTTGCCTGCGAAGCAAAGCAAGCAAGCTCAGTGACCCTCTGCAGAAAAAGAGGCCGCGGGAGACAAGGAAGTTACTGTCACCTTTTCCCAGTCTGAAGGAGTAACAGGGTTCCTAGAAGGTGGGAGAAGTTAAAAAGCTGGATCCCTTCATTATCATCTCCCCGATTCTCCTTCCTGCCCACCCCCCACCCAAATTAACCTCCCTCTCGTTGCTCTAACATCCAAAGCAAAAATATATATATAACAAGCTAGAAAACGCTGTCAAATCTTCCCAGGAAGGAATCCTTGAAGCCCCCCCTCCCCCAAACTATCGGATCTGGGCAGAATCACAGAGCATGTCAGCGCTGAAGCGGCCTTTAAGATCGCGAGTCCAGCTCTTCAATTCTGCAGATAAGGGGCGGCGAGGCCCATAGCAAGGAGTGCTTGGGGAGTACGGACCGCAGCCCCGGGCAGCGGCCGGAGAGCGGCCGGGCGCTGGGGCCCGGACACGGGTGGACTCACGCTCTTGTCGATGTCCAGCTTGAGTTTCTTCTGCGAGATGCTCTTCTGGACCCTCTTGCTGAAGGAGGCGTTGCCCGCGGGCCGGACGCAGCGCTCGCCGTCCTCGATGAGGCAGCAGCTCTGGCCGTAGCCCGGGGCGGCGGCGGGGGCGGCGGGGGGCCCTTCGCGGCTGTCCTCCTCCGTGCTGAAGCCGTTCATCTCCCCGCCCCGGGCCGGCCCCTCTAGGGGAGGGCGCCCTGTAGGCCACTCCGCGGCCGCGCTCCCCGCGGAGCAGGTCGCCGAGACCCCCGCACCCGAGAGTCCCGGAGTCCGTCTCCAGACAGGCGCTGCCCTGCCCCGTGTCCGAGAGGCCCGGCTCCTTCAGCCCCTGGCCCGCGTCTCCGGAGAGCCTCTGCCTCCCGGCTTGAGGCCCCAGGGTCAGCTCCCGCGGCTTGCAGGGCCCCGCCGGGGGTCACCCGGAGGCGCCTTCGGCCGGGGGCCCAGAATCGCTACCCTGCAGCAGGGGTGTCCCGGGGGGCGTCCCAGGACGCGGTGGCTCCCTAGGGACTCCGGGCCCGGGCTGCCAGGGGGTTTCGAAGGCCCCCGCCGGCTCCCGCCTTCTTTCGGTTGCGGGGCAAACTCGCCGCCCGGCAGCTCCCCCGGGGTGGCGCGGCCTCCCCTCGCGGGGCCGGGCCTCGAACCCGCGGCGCCCGGGCCCCGCGGCGCGTCCGGCCCGCCCCACCCCGTCAGCGGCTCGGCTGAGCCCCGAGTCCCGCGGCAGCCCCTGGGCCGCCCGGCCGCCGCCCGCCCAACGCGCCGCACCACAACAGTTCGCTCCCCCCGCCCTCCTCGGGACAGCGGAAGTCCCGCCTCCACGCGTTGAGTGGCCGCGTTCGCTCTCTGGGCGGGGCCTTCGCCGCCGCTGGCGTGCCCCATTGGGCATCACCACCGTCAGTCTTTGGTGCCAGGCTACTTCCTGGACTCTGCTGGGATGGGTTGAAAGTAGAGAAAGTGGAAGAGGGAAGAGTTGGCCCGGCAAGGGAGGGGAACCGGCCGCGGCCTCTCTAGCTCCGGGGAGGGATGGTGAGCAGGGGCCTGGCTGGACTGAGAAACAGACTCTGGGAGCAAAGGAGCACGTTCGCGGGCGGACACAAGCACGGACGTGGGCGGGGGCGCAGAGGGGCAGACTTGAGGGAGGGGCTATGAAGGAGACCTCTGGAGACTGAGGTGCTGTCACGAGAGGGGCAGACTGTATAAAATGAAAAGACCAGGGTCACAGGACCTGCAGACCGATGGGTAGGTGAAACAGGACAGAAAGTCAATCATGGCGGGAAAGACAGAGGGACAGCCCCGCACAGATACGTGAAAGAGGTGCGGACGAGATGGTGGGGGTCTTGTGAGGTCATCGGAATCTCAAGGGTGACCCCTGACTGTGTCCTGGGACTAGCTTGGTTGGGGGAGGGAAAAAAGAAAGGAGGGTTGGGGAAGGAGACCCTGTGGTTCGGGCAACCTCTTCACTGGGGAGAATAGGGAGACAGATAAGACCTGGAGGTTGACCGGGTGAACCGCGGGGAAGACCTAGGGCTGCAGAGGGGCCAGAGAAGAGGCCGAGGCGGGAGACCAAGAGCCAGTCTTTCGGGATGAGGAAGGACTGGCGGTGTCTTGTGCCCTCCCAGGAGCTCTAAACTGTAGATTTATTGCTTTAAGCTTCCCGGTCTATCCGCGACGGGACCGCGCCCAGACAAGCCCCAGCGCCTAGTTTGACGTCCAGGGTGCCACCCCATCCTCTGCGGAGGGCCGCAGGGAAGCCTCCAGTTGGCGCCTCCAGTCACGCCATTCCCAACTGGCAGCTTCTGGACAAAAGGGCCGATGGGACTAGCTTAGGACCCTGCAGTCTTTTAGGGCCCTGTTGTGATTTGTGAGGAGGGAGCCGGGAGGGGGAGGCTGTGTTAGGTGACAGGTGAGCACGTGTTCCTATGGTAGGAGTAGAAGGCAAAGAAGGAGTTTCAGCTTTGTATCCTGTTGAAAAGGGAAAGCTACTAATTTCTGAGTTCAGAAGCAGTTGCCCCATGATCTTAAATTTTCATCAGTGGTCTTAGATGCATTTGGGCCATCTAACCTAATTTCACATATGTCACATATGAGAAAGCCATCTTGGGAAATAAGTCTACCAGAGAAAATTTTAAGCACATGTTTGTTATGTAATTATTTTTGGTAAAAAAAGATTCCAAAAGTTCCAAAAAGGAGTGATTAAACACTTAACATTTTCAGAACAAGATACTGTGCAGTCAGCATTTAAGGTATTTTCAACATCAATGTGTGTGTGTGTGTGTGTGTATGCAATTCACCATCAACTCTTTAAGAGTTTATGAGGAGTTGAAGAAACGCTTTCCATGGGTCAGGGCCTGAGGGTGAGCTCAGTGGTAGAGGCTTGCCTAGCATGCATGAGGCCCTGGGTTCCATATCCAGCACTAAAAAAAAAAAAAAAAAAAAAAAAATTGCATGTGGGATATGATGTGTATACATCTATGTTTAAGAAAGAAAGAAAAAACTTTGTGCGTAAGAAATAAACTGGGGTATTAACGGTGATTAATTCTGGATAGTAAGAATATGTTTGGTATTTTTCTTCTTTTGTTCTACTTTTGCATTTTCCATAATAAACATTTTTTTTTGCTTTTACAGCAGAAAAATAGAATAAAATAATAAACTACAAGAATAAATAAAATAAAATGAATGGGCAAAGGCAGTTTGTTTAATAGGATTCATATATTCAAAAGTAACTTATTGAGCACTTGTATAGTGTAGGATTGGCTACAGGAGGAAGATAAAACATAATTCTTGCTCTAAAAGAACACCATCTACATGGAGACCCCAGATGTATACACAGAAACAATTGGGTGTCTGTGCCAGGCAGTGTGTAATGTTGGTTCCAGAGTTGATTGATAGGGATATAATCTCTACTTTCCCCACCTGTTTTCCTGTTTTCCAAAAGGGCATTTGCCTTCAGTGCCAGGCCTTGTCCATCCACACAGCTTCTTCAGCACCAGCTTCCCCTGGCTGGAGGGGAGAGGAATCTTTCCCTCAGGTTCTCTATTCAGCCCTCAAGATAGTGGCTATTTCTTATATCCTATATTCTATAGAGTTCTCTTTTCTTCTTACCAGGAAATCCCTATTACTTATAGTCCCATGCTTTAACCAACCAGCACATCTTTATATTAATATTTCTGTTTAAAATCTGTGTGGATTCTTTTTCCAGATTAGACCTCAGCTGATACCTTCAGCCTCTGTATTTTGTGAGTGTGTGTGCGTGGGCCTTGCCTTTAACCATCCTTTGTGTGCAGTTTTGCAGTCTTTCTCTGAGGAATGCTGCATCACGGACTTTCCCCATGTAATGCAATTCTCACAGTTGCTATTTTATTTTATTTTACTTTTTTTGTGCTGGGATTGACCCCAGGTCCTGGTGCAAGTTAGGCCAGGGCTCTGTAATTGAGCTACCCCCCTAGTGCAGCAACATGAGTGTAGCATGGTACATAGTAGTACGTATGACTGTTGGCTTTGCTGTTTCAAATCTGAGCTCCATTTCTTTTTTGCATGATATAGTAGCAAATTATTTTATTTCTTAAGCTTGATTAAATGGGTTGTGACAAACACTTATCACACAGTCTGGAACATTGATAGTAAAGTCTAAGCTGTTGTTATTACTGCCATAGTTTACTTGTGTTTATCTCCAATAGTTGGGTTGATTTCTTTCTTTCTCTCTCTGTTTCTTTCTTTCTGGTTTTTTTTTTTGTGTGTGTGTGTGGGGGGGGTGAATTGAACCCAGGGGTGCTTAACCACTGAGCAACATCCCTAGTCCTTTTTATATTTTATTTAGAGACAAGGTTCCCCCTGAGGTACTAAGTGCCTTGCTAATTTGCTGAGGTTGGCTTTGAACTCTTGATCCTCCTGCCTCAGCCTCCCAAGTTGCTGAGATTACAGATGTGCGCCGCCACTGCTCCTGTTATTACCTTAACATGGTGTCAGAATCATGGTGAAATACTTCAAGGTTTTATGTGGTCTCTTGACCAGGTTTCCTTGACCCTCTTTCACTCTTGGCTACCCTGCCTCAACCCCTCCCCCCATCACTCCTTCTATCCAATCAAGCCCCAATAAAGAAGTTATCCCCCTCACCAAGTCTTAATGAATCAGGTTGGACAAGGTTCTGCCAAGTGGTCAGAGTTCTTGAAATCTCTTCCCTCCCCTCTGCTCTCCTCTTTCCCCTTTTTTGGGGGATGTGTCAGAGACTCTGGGAATGATTTCCAATGATTGCCCTTCTTTGGAAACAAGTGGACACTTAGGGCTGGATCCTAGTCATTGGGTTCTTCATTCTTGAGCTTCCCTGGATTGCGATGTATAGGTGCTAGTTCAGGTCTCTGGCTCAGATCTCACTGGCCAGTCTTTCTCCAGTGAATGTGTCCTCTGGAACAGAGTGGGTGCTGGGGTGGTGGGAGCATAGGGGTGGGTCCTGCCTCTTGTGCTCTCCAGAGTCTGATGGTTGATGTTGTCTTTGGATTCTGTAAGGTATGTACGGATGCATTGCTTGTTCTGAGACTGGAAGCTTTGCAAGGGCAGAGAACTGTGCATATGGCTCATCATCAAGTGTCCTGTACCCTGGTGTTTGGTTGGTATTTGTTGAGTCAGTAGTTGGGTGGTGAATGATGACCTCTGGAATCAAGTGGCAGGGCAGCGTCATGGTAAGAGACTGAATGTAAGTCTAGTTTGCCTGTGCTAGAATCTTGGCTCTGTCACTTATTGGCTTGGGTCCTCAGGAAGATTATATGACTTTACTATGGCTCCAGTTTCCTCATCTGTAAAATGGGGTTGATAGTAACTTCTTAGGATTATTGTGAAGATTATCTGAGTTAATACGTGTCAACCACTTATAATAGTGCCTGGCACATGTTAGGTGCTTATATAAACATTAATTAGTATTGGCAGAACTAACTGTGATTAGGTTTGGCAGGTAACAGAAGACTCTAAAATAAGTTTAAAATTTCTCTCTCCTTCAAGAATTTTAGAGGTGATCAGATAGTTTTCCCTTGGCAGAGACCAAGTTTTCTCTTGTAGCTCTGCCATGTGGAGCTTCCATTCCCAAGGTGGCTACTAGAACTCCATATGTTCAGGGCATTCTATCTAGAAGGAAGGAGGTGGGGGAGAAGGAGGGCTCACCCCTGCTCTTTAAGGATAACTTGCCTGGAGTCTTGGGTAGACCTCCTACTATGTCTCTGGTCAGAATTTGTCCATATCTAATGGTATGGGGAAGGCAGAAAAATATACTCTTTGTTTCTGGTGGCCATGTGCTTAGATAAAATGGGGGGGGGGGTTCTGTTACTTGGGTAGAAGTTTGGAATGTAGAATGTGTATTTGGGGCATAATCAGTCATCTCTGCCACAATTCTTTTTTAGAATTTTCCCGTCTCCTGACTTCTGGGTATGTGTGTTGGTTGACTTTGGGTCCATTTCTACAGTGAACCCCACCTAATACAGGATGCTGAGTCTTGTATTTTCCAATCTGGGGAGACATGCAGCTGCATAATCCTGCCATTTGCCAAGTTTCTGAATCTTAATGATGTTTACTGAAGAGACTGCTACTGAGCCTGGTAGGTGTGTATGATCCAAGTCTTCCAACTAAAATTTGCAGTTCCTATAGTCAAACCTTGCTCTACATCACAGTCACCTAGGGAACTTAAAAAAAAAAAAATTAGAAATCTCCAGGCCTCATCCCAGACATACTAAATAAAATCTTGGAAGGAACAGCTCAGAAATCTACATTTTAAAACAGATTAATTTAGTCTACATTTAAATTAAGTCATCTCATATGATTCTTAATGCCATTAAAATTCAGGACACGCTGATTTAAAGGTTAAAGCATGTCATAAATTACTGGAAGCAATTTTTCCTCTATTCTAACTAGCCTAACTCACTTTCTTCCAAACATGTGTTTTCTTATCTCTGCCCTTTTGCTTACAATGCTCCCTGACTTAACTTATTGGCTGTTAGACTTCAAAAGGATCTTAGGAATCCAATCCCTATTTAAGCCTATGGAATCTTGAGTTCAGTAAGGTTGAGCAACAAGTCCAAGCACACACAGTGATTACCGATGACTAAAACTGGAGAGGTACATGATGGTAATATTTGCTGAGATTATCTGGAAAGTCCCCTGCCTCTGTAAATGGAGAGACCAATAAGAGGTTACACACATTGTATTTGGTGGAGTTAGACAGTTCCCTCTGTTGGCTCCACTTTATCTACAGATACAAGACTAGATGTTGACTTTCAGAGCTTTGTCCTGGACACACTTCTGTTCTTTCCATACGTCTGTATTATATCATTTGTCCTCACCACCATCATATCCTAATGTCACCTGTCAATCAATATTTTGAAAACTTGTGGGCAAAATGACAGATTTGAGAGTGAAATGCCTTGGTTGCCGTTGGTGATATTTGGGGGAAAATCCTGATTTCTTTGTTGGGGGAGTAACTGTAATTCCAGAAAGTAAACAAACATTCAGGTAATGAAATAAGTAAATATACAGAAAATGAAATAAATAAATATTCAGATAATGAAAAAGATAAATATAACGGGGAACTACTGTGATCCTTGTTCTGCTTTGTATAGGACTTCGGGTTCTTGAAGTAGTCAAGAGAATCTGATTTGCTACTTTGTAAGTTTAGGTCATTAATTTTTTTTTTTTTTAAAAGAGAGAGAGTTTTTTTAATATTTATTTTTTAGTTTTCGGTGGACACAACATCTTTGTTTTTTGTATGTGGTGCTGAGGATCGAACCCGGGCCGCACGCATGCCAGGCAAGCGTGCTACGGCTTGAGCCACATCCCCAGCCCTAGGTCATTAATTAAATTAATTAATTTACAACAGTTGTTTAAGTGCTTAGAAGGATATAGCTTTTTAGATATGGAAGTCTGCCCTGTTGGGCATTTAAAATGTTTGAGAAAAATCAAGCACATTAAATTTGTAATTATAGTTTGAAATGTCCAAGGAAATTTGATTAATTAAGGCAGTAGTAAATCTATTAAATGTATAAGGAAGATTAAATCTACTAAGTCTAACAGTTCAACAGTAATCAAACAATGGGTGCAAGTGATTGTTTTTATATGAAAAGTTACTGGATTTAAAATGAAATAACAAGATTTGTAAGTTGAACTTATAGCCTTTAAGAAAAGTTAGGTTTTATTTTTTATTTTTTTAGAGAGAGAGAGAGGGAGAGAGAGAGAGAAAGAGAGAGAATTTTTTAATATTTATTTTTTTTTAGTTTTCGGCGGACACAACATCTTTGTTTGTATGTGGTGCTGAGGATTGAAACCGGGCCACATGCATGCCAGGCAAGCGTGCTACTGCTTGAGCCACATCCCCAGCCCAGGTTTTATTTTTATTCTATTTTTTACGGTAAATATTAACCCATGTTAATTGTACTACTTAATGGGTCTCACTGTGACATTTCCATACATGCACATAGGGTGTTTTAATCATATCCACCCTCCTAGTTCGCCCCTCCCCTACCTCCCCTTCCAGAACTCTTCCTAAAAGTTAGGTTTTAAAATGGCCAGCCTGAGCCAGTAGCTGAACACTGCTTTCTATACCCAGGCCTACTCCATTGCAGCTTGCTAACTCCCATCCCTGTGGTTCTGCCGGGGATTCCTTGAACCCCAGATAGCAACATCCAAGCCCCTGCCCAGGATTCTCAGGCTGAGCCTATTTCTAACACCTGAATCCTTGCTTCATAAACTAAGCCACCTGTGCCACCCGATTCTCCCTTCCTCTCTCCACACTTGGCAGCAACCCATCATGGAGGTCACTTTCTTCCACTTCCAGTAGGTGTTTAGAATCCTTCCCTGTCCTCCGTTTCACACAGCCAGTGGCTGGTGGTCAGCCCAGGGCACTGTCATTTTTCTTGCCTGAAGTACAAAGGCCTCGAGCTTGTAGATCACTCGGCAGTGGCGGGGCAGGTGTCAACACGAATCACCACCTTCCCAGAACCTTTCCCCAGAACATCCTGCTCTCTCTTTGCCTTGTTCACCATGACTCAGCTCTGTAGTTCTTCCTTAAATTCTTCAAATAAGCTAAGTTCCTTCCTCCCAGTTCCCTTTGCTTGGATGCTGTTCTACCTGCTCCTTCCATGACTGATTCCATCCTTCAGGGCTTGATTTAAATGTTACCTCCCCAGAGAGCCGCCCCTGATTAAAAGGAGTTGGTATCCCTCACCTCTGCCCACCACCATTCTCTATCCAATGTCTTTTCTTATTAGCATTCAGTCTGCTATTCTTCCTGTTAGAATATAAGCCCTATGAAGGCAGAAGCTGTCTTGTTGCAGTAGTTCCAGGGCACAGATCACTATAGCAGGGACTCAGTAAACAGTTTTTTCCCCCCACCTCCCTACTAAGGATTGAACCCAGTGATGTTTAGCCACTGAGCCACATCCCCAGTCCTTTTTTATGTTTTATTTAGAGGCAGGATCTTGCTAAGTTGCATAGGGCCTCGCTAAATTGCTAAGGCTGGTTTTGAACTCTTGATCCTCCTGCCTCAGTCTCCCGAGCCACTGGGATTACAGGCATGCACCACACCACGGCTCTAGGCCCACAGTGAATAGTTTTTACAATACATAAATATATACAACTAGAGCAAGATATTAAGTAAAAAAAAAAAGAAAGAAAAGAAAAGATACAAAACAGTATGAATCCCCCGACATGCACTTTTTGCACTATGGTGCCATGATTCTATTTGTATTTCTTAAAATATGTAAACGCACACACACACACACACACACACACACACACATACATCAAGGATACTCAAGAAACTAGCAATTGTGGT
This sequence comes from Callospermophilus lateralis, assembly GCF_048772815.1. Taxonomy (NCBI): domain Eukaryota; kingdom Metazoa; phylum Chordata; class Mammalia; order Rodentia; family Sciuridae; genus Callospermophilus; species Callospermophilus lateralis. Next base: position 30,518,020 of record NC_135309.1, read on the forward strand.
TGCCCCTGGGCTAGACACTGTAGGTCAGGAGAGGAGATGGCTGTGGTTTGGAAGTGTCCCCCAAAGCCCCCTTTGTTAAAAGCTCAGTTGGCAGCTTGTAGCGCTACTGGGATGTGATGGAGCCTTTTGAAGGTGGGGGTCAGTGGGAGGAAGTTAGGTCAACGAGGGCACCTTGCAGGGAATATTTGTGCCCTGCTCCTTCCTGTTTCTCTGCTTCCTGGTGGCTATGAGGTGAGCGGTTATTCTTCCATGCACTACGGTGCCACCCCAGGATCAAGTCAACGAGCCAAGTTACCATGTAACAGAAACCTCTGAAACCAAGAGCCAAAATAAGTCTTTTCCCCTTGAAAGTTGATTATCTGGGGGTATTTTGTATAGTAATGGAAAGCTGGCTGACCCAGAAAAGTAGGAAGAATTTTAATTTTATAAAGTCTGTCCCTATTTGGATTTTTCACTACACATCTCTATTTTATAATGATAATAAGAATACATCTCCAAATATTGTTATTTTTTACATTTTTCTTAACACTGGGGATGAATCCCAAGAGTTGACACATGCTGGGCAAGTGCTCTACCACTGAACTGCAGACTCAGACCTTTTAAAATTTTTTATTTGAGGTCTTGCTAAGTTGCCCAGGCTGGCCTCAAACTTGTGATCCTCCTGCCTCAGCTTCCTGGGTAGTGGTATGTACCACTGTACCTGGCAAAGTTGTAGTGTGTTAGTGTTATGCTCGAATTTGGGACCCCCAAAGACCACCAGAGACCCAAGATCGATGCAAGCAGCAAAGAGATGTTTATTGCGAGCTAGCTCGGTCCTCCGCACGCACACAGCAACTGGTGACGCTGAGAGGCCCCAAGCCCAGGGTCTGCGGCAGTTTTATACATTCTTTGGAGAGGGCAGGGACTTCACATACATCATAGCAAATCATCACACACCGCAGGAAAATCAAATAACAACTCTAAAACATGATTAGCACATTCACTGGCGGGAACAAGTTGGGTAGGGGTGATTGGTCAGTACAAAAGGGGTATTCATTTGAACTGATTGGTTTAAGCCAAGAGGGGTGTACGTGCTGAACTACAAGGTTTCCCAACACCATAAACTACTGGGAGGGTCATCTGGCATCCCAGGTATTTCCCTGTCTCATGCTGATTGGTGGCTGCTAGGGGGCTGCTATGGGTCCCCACCTAGCCTGACTGAGTCAGGGACACCTGGCACAGCAGATCTCTCCTGTAGATAAACAACTTAGCAGGGTGGGAATGTGCCTAGGAGTGCTCTGTGGGTTTTTCCAAGGACAAAGGTCATGTCCCTTCCTTGGACAGGCTTTGCTCTGAGGTAGAGGGTGGTTTTTCACTTGCAGCTGCCATTTTAAGAAAAATTTCACTTTCCCCCAAGGCATATCACCAGTCCCACATAGCAACCCCACTCCTAACCTCCACATTAGGATCCGCCCATAAAGTCCAGAACCCCAAGCCTGTTTTGCCTCTCTCCATCTATGGAGAGTTGGCCTTTGACAATAAACTCTCTTGTGGATCTCTGTCTAATCTCTGTCTTTCATTTCTCGCTCGCCCGCCTCCTGGGTCCTCACTTTCCTTTTGGATAGTGGTGACAATTGAACAACTTTGTGAATATACTAAAAATGTTGAATTGGACATTTTCTTTTTTTTTGGTACTAGCAATTGAACCTGAGGTGCTTAACCGTGGAGCCACATCCCCGGCCATTTATATATACTTTTTTATTTTGAGACAGGGTCTTGCTAAGTTGCTTAGGGCCTTGTTAAAATTGCTGAGGCTGGCTTTGAACTTGGGATCTTCCTGCCTTAGCCTCTAGAGTGGCTGGGGTTATAGATGTATGCCACTGTACCTGGATTTAATTGTTTATTTTAAATGAATGAAATATATAGCATCTGAGTTATATCTCAATAGTGTTTTTTAAAAAGGGATATGTGTCTCATGAACTCTTTGATATAAAGACAAGAAATCATTAGATTTGTTGAAAGGGTTGAGTCTTTAGCCTCTACTGGATGTTCTTAAACCTGTTGCTGGTTCTTTGATTTGTCAAGGAAAAAAGATACAATTGGAACTCTATCATTGACGATTGGGACTAAAAGTGAAAGTACAATCAGAAATATATACCAGTTTTTACTCTTAGGTATAGATGTGCCTTTGTTTACAGAATGAATTTGTTGTTTGATTTTTGTACTTTGGACATTAGTCACATTTTCAGAATTGAATTATGTGTGCATTTAGGGGCTGTACATACTGTGTAACGGGGAGGCATGTGATATACGAGCCCTCTCTATTTCCTCTTTCTTTCTTTCTTTGGTGCTGGGGATTGAACCCAGGGCAATTCCAGAGTTTCATTTAGTTCCTTTGGTTCATCAGCAGCTCAACAATATCAGAGGTCCAAATCAGTTCTGCTAAGAGCTGAGGGAGAAATGATGGGTGATACAAGCAGTCTGGTCCTCCTGAAGTCATGTGGAGGAGAAAGACATCAAACAGTGAACAAATGAAGGAATAAAAATAATGATATGCTGTTCATGGATTCTGCTTTTATAACTCACTGTTCACAGATTCATTCTGCATTTGAATCCACTTACTTGCTAAGTATATTTGTAGCCTCAAGTTCAGTGCTCACAACACCTTCAAACTCGCTTTGAAATGCACATGCAGAGTGCACAAAAAACCTAAGTTGTCCCCTAAGCATTCCTACAGAAGGATTGTTGGAATCCTGACCCCACCGTGAGGTGTGGCCTTGGGGAGGTGGTTAGTTCATATGGGTGGAGACCTTGTGGATGGGGTTAATGACCTTATAAAAAAGACACTGGAGAGCTCCGTCCTCCTGTGTGCCATGTGAGCACACAGTGAAGAGATGGCAGCCTATGAACCAGGAAGCAGGTCCTCACCAGACATGGAGACTGCTGGCGCCTTTATCTTGGATTTCCTACCCTCCACAAATGTGAAAACTGAATTTCTGTTGCCTAGGAGGCACCCATGTTATGCATGTTGCTATGCCAGACCACGCTAAGGCACACAGTCCCAGCTAGGCATGGTGGCACACGCCTGTAGTCCCAGCGGCTGGGGAGGCTGAGACAGGAGTATCACGAGTTCAAAGCCAGCTTTAGCAAACACAAGGCATTAAGCAACGCAGTGAGATCCTGTCTCTAAATAAGATACAAATTAGGGCTGGGGATGTGGTTCAGTAGTTGAGTGCTCTTGAGTTCGATCCACAGTACCCAGCACCCCCATTCCCCCATCCCCCACCCCCCAAAAAAAGAGAAAGAAACAGTCCCAGCTGAGACTGAGTGAGAGGAGATCCACCTTCTTGGTTTAGCTCTCACACAGTGACCAAATCTTTTTTTAGCTGACAGTTTAATATCACATTTTTGTTGATAGTTTTGGTTTAAATAGTCCCCAGACAGAGTGCCCAAGGGCTACTGTCCAGCCATGCTGCACCTTACAGAGCAAACACCCACCAGGTAAGCTGCATAGGCGGGAGCAGTGTGGGCCGGAGTTCAATGTCAATGAATTAATGATAAAGATCTGAAAAGGAGTTTCTAAACAGAAATGCACATTACAGGAGGCAGGGTACTGATGGCCTGGTGAACATGCCATGACCAGAGCCGCCCTCTTCCCCTAGGAGCAGGGTGGTTGATGTGTCCTCGGAGGCTTGACAAGACAGCCATCATGAGTGACAGGATGAATGTCAGGATGAGTGCTATGAAAGACTGGGGATGATACAGAATGATGGGCAGGTGGCCTGTTTTTAAAAAATAACTTTTATTTATTTATGTACTTATTTTAATTTTGAACCCGGCCCCTCTTACGTGCTAGGCAAGCGCTCTACCACTGAGCTGCACCCTCAGTCCTGTGTGATCTGTTCTTAACGGGTTGGTCAAAGGAGGCTGTTGGGGACAGGTGCTGCAGTCTGGCTGGGCACTTATAGGTTCAAACAGGAACTCCTTTATTGCCCGAACTCCACCAGCACTCCATGCGCACTCCCCGGGAACTCTCCCAGCTCTCCCCTGGGCTCCACACGAACTCCACAAAAACCCCGTGAGAACTCAATGGGAACTCAATGGGAAACTCCGCTAGAACTCAAAAGTAGCGGGCACCGAGGCAGCAGGAGCCGCCCTATTGCCTGACACCAGGGGTCCATATACAACTGAATACACAGCCTGCCCTAATCCAGCATCATCCAGTCACAGCAATTATACACAGTTTAACTTAATTATCATCATCTTAATGACTCGCTGGCGTCACCTCTCAACCACTCCTTCTGGCAATGCCAGGCGCCATCCCCACTTGGCTGTGGCTCTCAACAGACAGACAGGGTGACCTAAAGGATGAAAGAACTTCAGAGCCAGGGGAGACCAGTTCAAGCAGCGGGGACAGCTGGGTCCCTGAATAGAGCAAGCCGTGGACTTTGCAGGGACCTGGAGCTGTGCTAGGAGAAGGAGGCCCTGGGATCCGCTCCCATGGGCCTTTTGGGCCAAGTTAAGAAGTTCAGGTTTCATTCTCAAGACCAGTGTAAAGTTACAAGCTGCAAGTTTCAGCAAGGCAACTGAGAACCACCATTGGCCTACTATTCATGCTTCAATAAATATTTAAATATTTGTCAATTAAAAGACCAAGTTCTTTCTTTTTTTCTTTTTTTTTTTTGTGGTACCAAGGATTCAGCCCAGGGCCCTTAACCCCTGAGTCATATCCCCAGCCCCTTTTTAATATTTCATTTTGAGACAGGGTGTCACTGAGGTGCTTAGGGCCTTGCTAAATTGCTGAAGCTGCTTTGAACTGTCCATCCTCCTGCTTCAGCCTCCTGAGCCGCTGGGATGACAGGCCTGCACCACGGTGCCCACAAAGTGACCAGGTTCTGAAACTGAGATTTCCCCCATAATCTGAACAAACCCAGAATTCAGACCTGTGCTTCCAGGCTTCCCCCCAGGCAGCTCGGCTTGTGGTGCTGGTAAAGGCAGCTTTCAATCCCCTTCCTGACCCCCAGGCCCAAGCCAGCAGGAGGTCAGTGCTCCTTCAATTCCAAGTAGCCTATGAAGGCGCTGTAAAGTTGTGAAGAACCTGCTTTCCCCAGGGTCCACTGTGCATTCTTCATTTCCACGGCACCACGTGTGTTTGTGTGTGATTGTTCCCCTGCCAGCCCTGAATGGAGTTGGGCTCAAGGGAACAACCCCAGGCTGCACCACCTTGTACCTTCAGTATCCCCCAGCTGGGCAGCCCAGGCATTGAGGACACACAAGAGGAGCCAGTGCCCCTGGCCAAGGTTGGCAGAGCTGGAGCAGCTATGGGAGGGAAGCTTTGGGGGCTGAAAGTTGGACCCACTTGCAGCAGAGGACCAGGATCCCAGGTCTGGGAGATATCAGCAAAAGAACTGGGAATGAGTCCCTCTCCCACCACATTGCTGAGCTTGGGAAATAAATCCTTACCAAGGCCAGGGTCGTGGGGAAATACTAGATGTGGTATTTACAAAACAATAAAGTCCAGGTTGACCTTGATTTAATCTTCCTCCCTATTTTTCACGTGGAGAATCCAAATCCAAGGGAAGGAACTTTCTCGAGGGCACAGGGCGTCTCTGCCCATGCGAAGGGCTGTGGACTTGAGGGAGGAGGAAAGGTGAACATGTATCTGCAGCCCCATCCCTTGTCCCTCCGTCAGTTCCTCTAACACCTACCAAGTTCCCATTAAGCTCTGGGAACATCTAAGACCCGCTCACAACCAAATACAGAGAAAGGGGTAGGTAACCTGAAACTCGGAGTAAACTGTCCAGTTTTTTTTTTTTTTTTTTTAATTGTTTCCCAATAAGTATGTCAACAACAATAACCAGAAAAATCCCTCCCTGTGCTGGGTTCAGTGATTTCAGGACTTGATTCCACTCTCACTTGCAGGCTTGGGAGGAAAAGCCGATTTGGAAGAAAAGTGACATTCCCACCCCCATCCTCCCTCCTGCCCCAGAGAGGAAGGACCTTCCCCCCAGTGGCCAGTGTCTTCCCAGTGGCACCAGAGAACCAGCTGCCCTGGAGCTGAGCCTCTGCCAGCTCTGGGCACCTACTTTGTGCCAGCATCTGGAGAGGTCACTTCCTTGCTCTAGATGTCCGCCAAGGGCACATCTGCTGCTCTCTCTCTGCCCAGTTAAAAGTTGCCCAGTGGTTTCTGTTGCTTTTAAATAAAGGTGAGAGACTCTTTAAGATGACCCACAAGGCTCTGTAGGGCCTGGCTTCTGTCTCCACCCCCTTCCTGTTCTCCTCTTTACCTTTCTTTCATCCTAGTCCGTCCTCACTGATCTTCACACCTGTCAAGCTCCTGCCATAGGGTCTTTGCACATGCCTCCTCCTTGGATCTGGAACATTCTCCCTTCCTCTCCTCCTCCTCCTCCTTCTTTTCCCCCCTCTTTCCTCTTCCTAGTAAGAGGAAATGATTTAAACATTTAGAAGAAAATAAAGATGTAAATTTATCTTATTCATGGGTTTGAAAAGAGTTTTCAAACAAAACCCCAAAGAAGTTACAAAAGAAAATACACATTTGGCTACATGCAATTTGTGTGCAAATATAGGATAAAGTTTTACCATCTGCATATAACAAACTATTCTTTTGCACTGACAACAAAGGAACTAAAATGTTACCACTTGCTCCAAACTACCAAGAGCTCTTCAGCTCTGTTCTACTTTTTTTTTTTTTTTTTTTTTTTTTAAATGGAGGTTGGGTTGTGGCTCAGTTGGTAGAGCAGTTGCCAAACATGTGAGGCACTGGGTTCGATACTCAGCATCACATAAAAATAAATAAATAACATAAAGCTATTAGAAAATAATAAAAAATGGAGGTCAAATTCACATACTATAAAATTCATTAAAGCATTCAATTTAATGGTTTTTAATATATCACAAAATTGTGTTACCCATCACTACCTCTGGATTCCAGAACATTTTCAACACCCCCGAAAGAACATTTTCAACACCTCTGAAAGAAAGCCCATGCTTATTAGTTAGTAACTCTCAATTCCCTCTTTCTCCTACTGATGACAATCACCAACCTACTTTGTCTCTACAAATTTGCCTATTTTTTTTTTTTACCATTTCATATAAGCAGAACCATATGTTAATGATCTTCAGTAACTAATTTCTTTCAGTTAGTATGATGTTGTAGTGTGTATCAGTACTTTACACCTTTCATGACTAAATAATATTCCATTGTGTGGACATATGCCACTTTTTTGTACATTTAATTTGCATTTCCCTAATGACTAATGTTGAGATCTTTTTGTGATATATTGGTATATATTTCTTTTTTTAATGTTTATTTTTTAGTTTTAGGTGGACACAATATATTTATATTTATGTGATGCTGAGGATGGAAACTCAGTGCCTCATGCATGCCAGGTGAGCACGCTACCACTTGAGCCACAACCCAAGCCCTATATTGGTATATGTTTCATGGCCATTTGTACATCTTCTTTGAAGAAATGCCTGTTCCAATAGTTGCTCATATTTTAATTGGGTTATTTGTCTTATTGTTGCGTTGTAAGAGTTCTTTGCATACTCTGATTAGAAAATATTTTCTCCCTCTATGTTTGTATATTCACTTTCTTTTCAAGAATCAATTCTTGGTTTATTGTTTTTTTTCTAATGTCTTCCAATGATTTTTGTTCTCTATCATTGCCTTGTGTTTGGTTTGCTCTTCTTTTTCTAATTTCTTTTCTTTTAAAGAGAGAGAGAGAGAGAGAGAGAGAGAGAGAGAGAGAGAGAGAGAATTTAAAAATTTTTTTTTTGTTTAGTTTTTGGTGGACACAACATCTTTATTTTATTTTTATGTGGTGCTGAGGATCAAACCACGCCAGGTGAGTGTGCTACCGCTTGAGCCACATCCCTAGCCCTTCTAATTTCTTAAGATGGAAAATTGTTATTGACTTAAATCGTGCACGAGAGGCAAGTAGTCTACCGATTGAGCTATATCCCCAGCTCTCTTTCTTTCTTCTTCTCCTCCTCCTCCTCCTCCTTATTCTTCCTCTTCTTCTTCTTTTGAGAAAAAGGAAAAAGGTTTATTGCTTTGCTAGCAAAGGAGAAACACAGGGGCACTTGTCCCAAAAGCTGTGATTTTTGCCCATCAGTAAGAACAGGAGGCTTTTTATCTCTTCTTCTTTTTAATGTGGACATTTATAGCTCTGTATGCCTTGCTGCATCCTATAAATTTGACATGTTGTGTTTTCATATTCTTTCATCTCAAATTATCATAGCCACACTAGCTCTTCTTTTGGTCACTGTTTCTATGGCATATCTTTTTCCACTTTTTAATTTTCAACTTGTCTTAGAATCTAAAATGGGTTTCTTGTAGACAGCTATCGTTGGGTCATTTGAAAAATGTACTGCCAGCTTATGTAACATAAGGCATATGTTTCATGGCCTTTTGTGAATCTTTTATGTATACAGTTTAATACATTTACAATTAATGTAATTTCTGATATGAAAGTATTTATTTCTGCCATTTTGTGATATATATATATATATATTTTTTCCTTGCAGTACTGGGGATTGAACTCATGGCCTTGCCCAGGCTAGGGAAGAACACAACCAGCCCTTGCTGGTTGTTCATTGTGACTTACTTAAAAAATATTTTTCAATTCCTCCATTGTTTGCTTTTGTGTTAAAGACATTTCCTAGTGTACCATTTTAATTCCTTCCTTCCCTCCCTACCTTTGTTTTTGGTGCTAGGAATTAAACCTAGGGGTGCTTTACCACTGAAACCCACACCCCTGCCCCCCTGGCCCTTTTAATTTTTTATTTAGAGACAGGATGTCACTAAGCTGCTTAGGGCCTCACTAAGTTGCTGAGGCTGGCTTTGAATTTGCGATCCTCCGCCTCAGCCTCCTGAGCTGCTGGGACTGTAGGTGTGTGCCACTGTGTCCAGCCCCTATTCTTTTTAACTACATATTTTAGGTTATTTTTTTCAGGCATTGCCCTGAGGATTACAATTAACATCTTAACTAAAACCATTCTAGTCTGGCTAATCCCAACTCATCTTCAGTAGTATTCAGCAACTCTGCTCCTCTATAGCTGAGGTTTTCTTGTCATATCAATTCCATCCTTCCTTACACATGTGTGTTCAGCAACGAGTTCATAATTATTGATTCATGCATTTTTCTTTTAAAATCAGATAGGAGGAAAAAAAGAGTTACAAACAAACCAAAGCACCATTTGTACCACTTCTGTGCTCACTTAGTGTTCACCTTGACCAGTGCCTTTGTATTTCTTCAGGTGGATTTTCACTGTTGGGTCTAGCTACTGGGAGGTGGTGAGGTGGAGCATTGGAAGGTGGAGGAGGACAGAGGGTGGGGTGTGTTCCTACCACCCCTTCCTGTCTGGGCAGCAATTTTTTTGTGGGGGAAGCCCCTCTCCCCAGTTTGCTAGTCCTGAGGTGCTTCAATATCCTGGTTGTTTCCTTAATGCCAAACACACTTGTTAAGCAGGCCCTTCATTAAACCCTCTCCTGTCACCCTACAGGTGGGCTGGCTCATGCCAGGGTGACTCTGCAGGCCCCATGACCTCCTTGCTGACTCCAGCTTCTTATGACATAAGGCCAGGTGGATGTCTCCTTTCTAGAACTTACCACAACCCTTGCTACAAGCTCATTTTAACAACCATTTGATCGACATCTGTTCCCCCTATGAATCCGTGGGCTCCATGCAGGCAGAGAGCAGGTCTGTCTGGCTTACCCTCCTACTGCCTTTCTAGCAGAGCTTCTGGCCTGAATACATATGTAACATTTTTGTCTTATCTATTTCATGGAATTCTCCTGAGAGTCCGGGGACAACGGGTACAAAGGCTCTAACAATGGCAGCTCCCCACATGTCCGCAAGCTACAAAGTAAAACTGTATGAGGATAGCATGGGGCTCATGGAGACCTGGATCATCATGTACCACTATGTTACTTTGGATCAGGGACTTCTCTGGGCTCCTGTTTCCTAATCTGAAAAACTAGGACTTTGAAAGCATGTTCGGAGGCTTTGAGGCCCTTTACCAAGACCCTCTCGTTCTAGGGCTCAAACCTGCTCATGGCCTGGGTTCCCCCTCCCCCATGGTCAGCCTTCTCTAAGCTGCGCTTCACAGCGCACTCTGGTGGGCCGTGAGGGACAGCACCAGGACAGCTTCCGCTGGCTGTATGGTGCTCACCTGCTGGACTCAACCACAGGACCATTGGTGGAGCCAGGAGTATCATCCAAAACCTTGTCTCTCTTCTGTGAGCTGAAGCCTCGAAGGAGATGGATGTGTATACTAAGATCTCGCTGAGGTTTTTGCAGACCTGGGCTGGCCAGTGCTCTCCCCATCAAATGGTATTAGACAAATCTAACACCACAGCACAGAAATGTTTGCTAAACAACTACTTGTGATTGATGAGTAGGCATCAGAAATGAGTTTAGCCTTTCCATCTCTTATTGTCATTACTCTTCAGAACTCCTCCACTCCAGGGTGTAGTCTCTAAGAAACTTGTGGGCTGCTCTGCCAACTCCTTGAGCTCTACTCTCATATATATAGGAACTCCTTCTTGCCTTAGGGCCTTTGCACTAGCTCTTCACACTGCTGGAACTCCCTTCCCCCCAATTATCTCTTTGTTCACATTCCCTCAACTTCTGGCTTTCACTTAGACGCATCCCTTGACCAGTCAGCTAATGTTAGCCCCAACCCCAATCTCAAATATCATTGTTTTAATCCTATAGAGCCCTATTTGCATCGGAAACAGTCTTTGTTGCTTTAGGTCTGTCTTTCCCTCTAGAGTGATGGCTGGTGGATTTTGTTCAGCACCCAGCAGGGTGCCTGGGTGCTGAACAGGTGCTCAGTGATGTGTATGCAGTGATCAAATGGAGAATGGCACACAAGAAATATGCCAGAGACCACGTTAGAGAAAGTCTGGAGGTTTACTCAGCAACAATCACAGTCACAATTATACATGGAAAGTCATTTCTTCACAGAGGCTCGCTTTTCCAGGCAGGAGGAGAGAGGTTGGTAGTCTTGAGCTTTCTCTACAGAATCCCTGTCTGAATTTCCAAATGTTCCCTGCCTGGGACCCCCTTGGAATTTTGGTCTTCAAGCCAATAACAGAGCAGGAACCTGACCTTGATAGCTGGCACAGCTGCATCAAAGCCATTGGGAGCAGATGTTCAGATGACTTTGTCACTAGGTATGTGGGTCCTACTCCCACCCAGAGGCACTCAAGATCAAGTTTGAACTAAAACACAACTTGGACTTTTTCACAAACAGCATCACTTGAAAGCAATAAAGAATTCCAGAACAGAAACATACTCCTTGCCCCTCTTCTTTCAAATCTTCAGAAAATATTAAAAATGCAAGGCCTTCTAGGAGTTAAGATCACCCAACCTGTGCAGCTGAGATCTGTCAAACAAGGAACCCCGATTCCCCAGTTCCCCTGTAAAGTGCTTTGCTATTCTTTTGAGACTTCAGAGACTAGAAAAATGAAGATTCACAGAAGGAAACATGGAACCATCCTCTAGGACATCACCTGTTTCTTAGGTTGAAAAACATTCGGCACGTAGGAGGTTTGAAAAGGGGATGCCATGTGGGCTTTGGAAATCCACGTGCTACAGCTTCAACAAAACTGCTCTTTCTGTCTCAGTGGGCCCTTGTGTCACATCTCCCCATCAGGTATCTTCTGCATACCCACCCCTGTCTCTGAGCCTTCTTCCAAAAGGAAGAATCAACAGTTTCTGGACTGTTTTCAGATTGGAAGCTCCAATTGGAGGCACAGCTGGAATGGCTTTCATATATATGCTGCAAATCTAGCCACCTTCGAAGACCTTGTACTTAATTACCAGCAAAGATGCTCTTTGCATCCCAAAATGTTCCTGGAGTCCTGCTTTGGAAAGCTGCTTGGGGGAGAGTCCGCATGGTCACTATACTTTCTAGCCACACCCTGTTTTGTCACCTCATCCTCCAAATAGATGCTTTAGAGGAAAAGGGGCCCACATTTCACCTGTTACCTGGCATCTCCACAGGCTCCTGGCTGAGTTGTATTGAGTATCAGCTGGGATGGGAGCAGAAGCCTGAATTCTTGAGACAGGTGGTTTCCAAAAATAAGGTCAGACAGCGAGGGGCTTAGTATTTGCAGTCAGTGGAATTGAAACAATCAAATCCTGTCCTCCTGCCCCTGTTACTCAGCCAGGTCTCAGGACCTACTGGAGAGGGTTCAGCAGTTAAAAATGCCAGAAAGCTCAGAGGACACGCCTGCCCTGCTTATGGTATGGACAGGCAGGCTAGGAAGAGAACCAAAGGAAAGGGAAGGGGAAGGAGACTACCTGTGGCTCCTGTTTCCTCGGGAATCCTGGTCCTGTGGAGAACTATCACCCACTAGGAGCGGGGCCATTTGGCAATCTAGCCAATACCCTATGTACCTTAACCCTACAGCGAGGGACAGGTGGAGCACTCTGTTTGGGGGTTGGGGTGGGGGCCACAAGCATGACCCAAACAAGGGCCCAAAAAGGCAAATCAAGGCTCCTCTCGGGGGCTGCCAAGGCCCTTCTAGGGAGGCCACAGGCCAAACAAGTTGCTGAGCTGCCCTTGAATTTGCAGTGTTCATGCGATGAGCCAAACAACTATGGCCTCTGCCCTTGGGGGCCTCTGGGTCTCACATTTCAGGCCCAATGTCTCCTGCTTGAAATCAGACATCAAGAAACACACTCATCCCACGGGAACTGCACACGCCATCAAAAATGTTCCCTTCCCCCCACCCCTGCCCCTTTACGTTAGTCTAGCAAGGCACTAGGAAATGGTTCAAGTTTAGGGATTTGCTGTACATTTGCATTTTTTTTTCTTTTTAAAAGGCACAGATTTTACTTTAATGATGCTGCATTGCTCTCCCACGCTTCAGCTCCCCAAATCTACATGTTCCTGTCATCCTCTGTTGAGATTCCAGAGGGGGCCTCCTCTTTTGACTCCCTTCTATAGAGGGCCACCTCTGAAGATATAGCATTCATCTGCAAAAGGACACGTGGGGTCAGCAAGCAAGCTCTGAGAGCACAGGCACCACGCTGGAAGCGGTCCTTTGCCAGTGACACATTCAATCTGGGTGGGGGTGGTTGGGAGGGTTCCCCGCCCCCCCCCCCCATAACTGACGGCCTTGAGATCAGCTGGCATCTCCAAGGCAGATTCACGGCTGTGTTCCCAGATTTCTGTCTCGGTTACTTAATTGGTAAATGACACATTCGAGTGACCCGAGTCTAACTGGAATACTGATTTCAAGTATTTCCTGGGCTAGCTGGTGGAGCCATAGGTTGTGGAATGTGATTTTCGTTTCTCAATCAGTGGGTGGCAGGCTGGTTACAGAAATGCCTCCTATTAGTTTGGGAACCCTCTTGGAATCTGACATGTAATTAAACAAAGCAAAAGGTAAATGTGAAGGGCTAGTGGGTATGTCTGGTTATGGGACAACAAGTTCTTTTCTCCACTGCCTGGGGACGGCAGCTGTGGGGATGGAGGGAGGTTCCGGGCCTTCTGGTCATTGCTGAGCACTGTGCTGTACCAGAGCCTCTGGTGGCAGCTGATGGACACAGGTCCCTCACTCCATCTCGCCAGTGCCTCCAACCTTGGGTTCCACAGACAGTCCACAGGCTGGGGTTGCCTCGACTGTACCAGACCTGCCTGCTGCTTTAATCAGAGCATTCTAGAAACCACACTGGAGGCTAGAATTCCAGAATCCTATGGAACACTCTGGTTTGGATGAGCTGTAGAGTTCTTTAGAAACTCCAGAGTTCTATGAGAACTAGAACCACAATGAGGTCAGAGGTGTCTTGCCCACAGTTGGTCGTGGAAGCTTCCAGCTTCTGGGCAGGGAGCACCTCACAGCACCCGTTCCTCTCCTGAGGCAGGGACTTGCCTGGGAAAGAAAGGGAAATGGAAGCGTGGATGGGGGAAGCTCAGCATCTCCGGTTTGGAGATCTACTCGGCCTTTTCCAAGGGCCCCAAGGCCATCTGAACTGGCCCCTAAAGCTGGTTGCAGGGCTGTCCTGTTCCTGGGGAGCATTGAAATGGGCATTTCAAATACCCAGAGAGCCAGAGGGAGACAGCTCTATGTTCATGACTGCAAAGGAAGGTCTTGGGTCCCTTTTCCGACCCCATGGCTGCCATCTGGTCAGCGTTCAGTATTGAATACTCTGAGGGTCACAGGTATGGCCTGTGAGTCACCTGGGCTTAAAGAAAACAGAAGCTGGGCAGTACTGGCAGTCACCCCCTGACAGAGGCAGAAACTCAAAGGGCCCGAGGAGGACTTTCCCCTTCTGCTGCAGGTGGGTGGCCTCAGTACTAAAGGCTGACCGCACCAGGCAGACACTGCCTTTCTCTAGAGCTTCACATATGAGAGCCACCCGAGGGCTGCGCACCCTGGTAGGACTCATTTTCGGGTAGCTGAGGGCTGCCATGGGATTCTCCCACACAGTGTTCCAGAGAACACAGCAGGAGTGAAAGTGGGCTCTGCCTTATTGTGGGGTCTTCTGTGGGGTCTGCTCAATACCTGACCCCATGACTCAGGGGCTGAAGGACCAGCAGACCCTTTGCTCCAGCTTCAAGAGCACTCTTGCCCTGACCCACTTGGCCAGCACCTTAGACACCATGGTGCACCCAGAAACCCAGCCTCCTCAGAGGAGGGGCCTTCATGAGCCAGAGGGACCTTCTGGGCCTGCCAACAGGACGCGAGGGCTCAGTTTCTGTTGAATTTTTCCAAGACTGTTGAGTTGGTATGTTCAAACAGCCACTGCTGGGTGAGAGAAGAGGGGTTGCAGGTATTCATGAAGATTCTGTGGTCACTTTCACTGCAGTCCATGCAGCTGCCACTGACAGGGTGGTAGAGGGTCTTGTCCTGCAAAACAGGGAGGGGCTCAGCCAGGAAGCGCTTGGGGACACCAACTAACGGCAGCAGCAATAATGTCAACAAGTAGGGGAGGAAGTGACAGGCGAGCTGCTCACATACCTGTTGGTCTCCCCCAGGGCACACAGCCAGATGTGGCCCAGTGCCCCCCACAGCTGGTGTCACCCCAGGCCTGTGTTCTGTCCCTGTCCCTGGGCAGAAGTGATGCATGTCGCTTCCAGACCTGGGCCCTCCACATGGCCTGCCTCCGGTCAGGTCTCACTGGCCCTCATGGCATGGTTGTGCCTTCTTTTTAATGGACTCAGACAACAGTTAAGATTTGGAGATTTCACATAAAAACCTGGATTTCTGACTTTTTCTCTTTTTAGGGGGTGGATACTGGGGATTGAACTCAGGGGCACTCGACCACTGAACCACATCCCCAGCCCTATATTGTATTTTATTTAGAGACAGGGTCTCACTGCATTGCTCAGTGCCTCACCATTGCTGAGGCTGGCTTTGAACTCGTGATCCTCCTGCCTCAGTCTCCTGAGCCGCTAGGATTACAGCATGTGCCACCATGTCTAACCGGTTTCTGACTTCTGTTGAGTGGTTGGAAAATGGGGCAAGGTAGGTCTGTGGAGCAAGGGAAGGAGGGGCTGGGCTGCTGGGGGAAGCCGTGAGGAACTACATTGTTTTAAAACAATTTATCTGGCAGGTTGCCTGTCCCCACCATCCCCTCATTCCCCGGCCTCCACCCGTTGCCCACATTCCCTCCCCACCCTGCGGTGTATCTTGTCTTACTTGGCGGTATTTCCACAGCTGGTTGCCCCTCATGCTGTGGCAGTCATAGAGAGTGACCGGGCTGGTGTGGGAGACGGCATCAAAGCAGAACTTCTTGGTGTGCTGAGGGTCTCCGGGCCGGATGTCCTCTCTCCAGGTGAAGGTGAACACCTGTGCACACAGGGACATTACCACAGAGACAATGAAGTCTGAGAATTTTCTTTTTTCCTCCATTTTTTTTTAATTTGGAAAAAAATTTTAAACACATAGGCCAAAAGAGAGCCAACTGAAATTACCTCCTGTTCCAGCTTCAGCCAATCTTGTTACACTCTACCCCCATGGCTCCTTCTACCCATATTATTGTGAAGCTATTCTCAGCTAGCACATCATGTCAAGTACACATACCTCAGCAAGCACCATCATAACACTTGAAAGTGACTACCAAGTCCTCAAGGTCATCAAGCACCCAGGGTTCAAGTGTTCTTGGACTGCCTTGCCAATTTTTTTTTCACAGTTGATTTGAGTCATGACCCAAACTGGGTTTACCTTGCATTTATTTGATGAGTACCTCCCCCTCCCCCTCCCCCCCATAGCTTTATTGGAGATTGACATACAATAAACTGCACACATTTAAAGTGTCATGTGATATGGTTTGACATGTTTATACTTCAAACAATCATCAGGATCGAGGTAATGAACAGATCCATTATCCCCAAAGTGTTCTCATGCTCCTTGGCAATCTCTCCCTCCCGTCCCTCCCCACCATGTCCCTAGGCAATCACTCATCTGCTTTCTGTTATTAGAGCTTCATTTGCAATTTCTAGAATTTCATAGAAAAGGATGCACACAGTGTGCATTCTTTTTTGTTGATTTCTTTCACTCAATGGAATTTCCTTGAGATGCATCCAGGTTGCAACAGCATCTTTCAGCAGCTCATTCCTTGTTTTGCTCAGTGGATTTCACTGTATGGCACTTCATTTACCGGTTCTTGGACATCTGTATTGTTTCCAGTGTTTGGCTATTACAAAAAAATCTACGATGAACATTTGCATATAAGTCTTTGTAGGGACTTGTTTCCTTTTCTTTTGGATAAATACCTAGAAGTGGAATACCTGGCTCATATCATAGATTAATGTTTAATTACCCAAGACACCGCCAAACTGTTTTGCAAGATGGCTGTACCATGGACATCCCCACCAGCAGGGTATGGTTCCAGTTCATCTGCATCCTGCCTTGGATATGGTCAGTCTTTGTACCAAGTGTGCAGTGATGTCCCACTGTAGCTGTAAGTTCCCAGTTCTCTAATAATTAATGGAGTTCAACATTTTTAATATGCTTATTTGACAAGCCTTCTTTGGTAACATATCTGTACAAATCTTTTGGTCTTAATTTTTAAAAATTATTGTTATTGAGTTCTCTGAGGTTTTTTATATTCTAGATAAAAATCCTTTTCTAGATATAGGCCTTACAAACATTTTCTTCCAGTCTATGACTTGCCTTTTTATTCTCTTAAGAGTTTTTTTTTTTTCTTAACCAGACATTTTCATTTTGAAGACAGTATTTTTTTCCCCTTTGGTATTGCGCTATTGGTATTGTATGTAAGAAATCACTGCTTAACTCAAGGTCACAAATTCTTTTGCCTAAGTTTTATTATTTTAAAAGTTTTTTTTTTTTTTTTTTTTTTTTTTCAGTTTTAGGTTCTATGTTTAGGCCTCTGAGCCATTTTGAGTTAATTCTGGTATGTGGTATAAGACATATATTGTTTTTTTGCATGGTATTCAACTGCTCCAGCAACATTTGTGGGAAAGACGTTTTCTCCTTGGAACTGCCTTTATACCTTCGTCAAGACCAGTTGTCCTTGTATGTGTAGGTCTGTTCTGAACTTCATTCTCTCCCACTAATCTGTCTTTATGACAGGATCATACTGTCTCGATGACTGTCATTGTAGAATATTATCTTGAAATCAAGCAGTGTTTGTTCTTCAACCTTGAGTTTCTTTTTGAAAGCTGTTTTGGCTATTTGAGGTCCTGTGCATTTCCGCTTGAATTTTAGAATAAGTTTTTCTAATTTCTACAAAAAAAGTCTTCTAAAATGTTAGAAAGGTGTTGATTTTTTTTCCTATGTTGCCCAGGCTGGTCTTAAAGAATGGGTTCAAATAATCTTCCTGCCTCAACCTCCCAAGTAACTGGGACTACAGGTGTGTACCACCCTATCTGGCTTGTGTTACATTTACATATTGGTTCGGAAAGATCTGATTTTGATTGTCTTCCTATGAATATGGTATATATTTTCATTTATTTAGAGCTTCCTTAATTTCTAACAATAATGTTTTATAGCTTTCAGTGTACAGGACTTTCGCATCTTTTGTTATATCTAGTATTTAATATTTTCTATGTTATAGCAAATACCTGTTTGTGTGTGTGTGTGTGTGTGTGTGTGTGTGGTACTGGGGACTGAACCCAGGGCCTTGTGTGTGTGAGGCAGGCACTCTACCAACTGAGCTATATCCTTAGCCTGTAAATGTCTTTTTTTTGTTAATATGATTCTTCAGTATCAGTATAAAATGATTGATTTTTTTATCTTGCTTGATTTTTGTATCTTGCAACTTTGTTAAAACTCTGTTATTAATTGTTATAGCCCTTTATATATTCAAAAGAATTTTCTACATAGATGTTCATATAGTCTACAAATAAAGACATTTTTTTTTCTTCCTGACCTGTCTGGATGACTTTAGGCATCATGTTGGCCACAGGTTTTTCAGAGATTCCCTTTGTCAAAGTGAGAAAATTCCCTTCTACTCTTGGTGTGCCAGGAATTGTTGGATTTTGGCAAAAGCTTTTTCTTAATACTTTGAAGCGATTTTCTGTTTTTTCTTTTTCAGTTTGTTAATATGGTAGATCATAGCAATTAATTTTTTTTTAGTTGTAGATGGACAAAATACCTTTATTTTATTTATTTATTTTTATGTGGTGCTGAGAATCGAATCCAGTGCCTCACATGCACTATGCAAGCAATCTACCATTGAACTACAATCCTGGCCCATAGCAATAAATTTTGTAAGTCTAAATCAACTATGTATTCCTGGAACAAAGTTTACTTAGGTGCAATGTGTTATGCTTTTTAAATACTGCTGAGTAGAGTTTTTTAAAATTTTTTTTTAGAATTTTTGCACCTATGTTCATGAAATATAGGTTTAGGGTTAGTTTTACAACATTAGTCTGGTTTTGGTATTAAGGTAATGCTGGTCTCACAAAATGAGTTGGCAAGTAAGTATTCATTTCTTTTCTGGAATTTTCATAGAATTGGTAAAAACCTCTTCTTCCATGTTTGGTAGAATTGAAGAGTGAATGTATTGGGGCCTGGAGTTCTCCAAGTTCTCTCCCCTCTCTCCTACATTCTGTTTTGTGAGTTTAATGGCCTTGCTCCTTTATGCTCAGCTCTGTCTCCTCAAGGCAGGGAGTCACCTGGCTCAACTTGGGTTCTGGTCTCTGACCTGTGGATGGGAAATCCCTCTAGGAAGGAAGGTGGGGCTGTTCTAGGGCTCTACCTGTGACTTCTCATCTGTCAGGTACCATCTCTCATTGGTTGTTGTCTACCTTCTTAATGTCCATTTCCTGGCCTCTTCCAGGGTGGGAGCTGTCTTTTGGTTCTGCCTCTTTGTTCAGGGTGGCTGAGGGCCAGGAGGCATGGATCCCAATGGGGCTGCCATGCTTCCTGCTTTGGAAAGCCAAGGCTGGCCCAAACCCTGGGCATTCTGTGGTTGCTTGTGAGTCCTGAGGGTTGGCCTGGACTGTGCCACACATTAGGCTTTTCTGAAGTTGAGATTCATGGGCTCTTTTTAACCAGGTCTTATGCTCTTCTTGGTCTCTTTTGGAGCTAGGGTAGGGTGGAGAATAGCCACACAGTAACACTGGAGAAATCAGAAGACTTAGTCGCAGAGGGCCACTACCTACTAAGAACTACGAAGAAAGAATGGGGCAGGAAGATGTGCACTTCAGAGGCAGCTGCGTGCTGCGTCATCTGAGTTTGCTATGATTTGGGTGGATCCCCTGGAATTCACCTGTTAGAAACTTAATCCCCAAAGTGTATGTTAATGATAATTAGAGGTGAGACTTTGGGGAGGTAATTGGAAGAGGGTATGAAGGTTTGGATCTCCCAGGATGGCATTAATGACTTTAAAAGAGGAGAAAAAAAAATCCATGTTAACAAGCATGTCTGTGTCCCCATCTGATGCCCTCTGCCACGTCATGACCCAGGATAAGGCCCTCATCAGGAGCTGAACAGATGCTGGCGTTATGCTCTTGGACCTCCAGAACTGTGAGCCATATAACATGCTATTCTTCATGAATGACCCAGTCTGTGGCATGCAGTTGTAGCAACATAAAATGGACGAAGACAGAGGTGCTGCCGCCTGTTCTCCGTGTGCCTACTGTAACCTTCTCCTGCTGAGTCCTGCTGATGCAGAGGACCCACATGACCAGGCCAATATCACTTCGAGCTTCCAAAATGCACAGAGAGGATATTCAAGATGTATTTTCGGACCAGAATCAGCAGATGCTGGGTAGCTCAAGGGAAGGGGGGACTGCAGAGAGCTAAGTGATGTTTCTTGAGAGTGGAGGCCCTTCCCACAAAGCTGAGTTACAGTCTGCATTCTCCTGCAACATCCTTGGGGAATGATCCCTTAGACAAGCAGCCCTTCCCCACTATCCTCCCTGTTCTTTAGGTGGGGTGACCACAGAGCCCCAGGCCCCACCCATGTGAGAACTCCCTGACCTCCCCATTGTGGCTCTCAGGAACCTAAGGCATGAGAACCCCAGGGATTCTCCAGAACTCTCAGAAGGGCATGCCTATCCACTGTGGGGGCTGGGGGGTGGGGCTGCCAATGCTAACATCTGCCACCACAAGGGACGAGTCAGGTTGAAAAGGAAGCTGAGAGAGGGAAGAAGGTTCCAGAGGGATGCAGACAACGTCATCAACACTTTTTGGTGACTTAAGCCAATAACTCCCTCTTTTTGGTGAAGGCCATTTGGGCTGGGTGTCTGTCATTTATAACCAACAGTCCAGATGGATGGTTTTATTGTGGGGTACAGGAAGGACCCTGTCTGAGATGCTGAGGAAACTCTTACAACTCGTCCCCTGAGCTGAGGCCTGTCACTCATTGCTGGCCCACAGCCTTTTCCTGCCAGTCCTGAACACATGAGCACTTGGGCTGCAGATGGTGCAGGGACCCCGTGGCCAGCCCCTGAGGAGTGGCCCTTACCTGCATGTTGTTCCACGCGGCCTCACCGCGGCCCCAGATGCAGCTCTCCAGCCTCAGTGGGGAGCCCAGTGCACCGTGCTTCGTGTCTGCACACAGCCCCGTGCCCACGTTGCGAATCTGAGAGGGAAAAAGGGAAGGAGTGAACCAGTGAGGTACCCACAGAGTGGGACCCAAGGCAGAGGCAGATGGGCTCAGTTCTGAGTGGTCTTAATGAAGCTCACCCTGGGCTGCTGGCAGTGCCTAGCAGCTCAGTAAGGGATGCTCATCTGCAGAGGAAGCTGCTCGCGTTGCTGAGCTCCAAGCACACAGTCACAGTCAGTGAGTGGCCTGCGGTTAGGAGCTTTTAGAAGGACACCCTGGCCCACTCCCAGAGAATTTGATCCAAGAGGCCCAGGGGTTGAATTTTACCCCCCATCCCAGGTAGTCCAGGACCACACCTCAGAAACCCCAAGAACAGGACACAGAATCTTTGCCTTTTAGGGAAGGTGAATGGCAAGAGATGACTGGAGTCTACTCCCAGCCTGGGTCTGAAGAAAGCAGAGGTCTGTCTCCCTCAACCTTTAAGGCAGGTGGGCTGGGCTGGGCCAGCTGCTGGGTGGAGTGAGCGCACTTGCTGCAGGCAGGCCACTTGTGCTAGTGCTGCTCTCAGGTCACACAGCTCCTACCTCACCGCTGTCACTCCTGTGTGTCAGCGGGGTGGGGAGATGTGGCAGCTACAAAAATGCCCCACTTTGGCCTTCTTTTGCAGGGAGTCTAGCAGCCCCACGATTGTGTTCTAAGCCCACCACTGTGTCTTCCTGTGGGCTGCTCCCAGCCCAGGACTGAGCCAGGCAGTGATGCCATGGCAGGTCCACTCCTGTGAGGTGCTGGACTCCTCTGGAAGGTGATTTGGCTCGAGGCCTCCATATTAATCTGGCTGAAACTCCCTTAGCCATATTGTGATCTAGGACTCTTCTACCTAAACCCTCCTTCCTTCCTTCTCCCCTTTACAAATGTCAGACCAGCTGTCCGTGGGCTGCTGGCTCTCCCAGTCCCCCTCACTTTTCCTCTCAGGGGTTCCCACATGTTATCTGCTTCTGGAAGGACTTGAACTAATGCAGGAGAAAAATCCAGTAACTAGATTAAGAACCAAAGAGCTCAGGTGGAGTCAACCTGGTGCCTCCCTTAGAATACTGGTGGTGGTGTTGGGGTGGGGCTGGCTGCTTGGCTTATCAGGAAGGTCTCTCTAATTAGCTATGTGGCTTTGATCAAGTCCTCCCTGGTGCTTCTGCCAGCCCAGCATCAGCTCTCCTTCCTCTGGTAGTAATTCTCTGCTTTTCCATGGGCAACTGTTCCCCCCACCTGAAGCCAGTCTCCGCACTGTCCTACCCTTCCTACCCTTGCTTTCCCCTTGCCTGATGGCCTCAGCAATTGGTACAGGATCCAAGGATAAGACTTGATTCCTGTACTTTGCTGGCTTGATCCGGAAAGGGGTATTCATTTTCTGCTGGGTTGGCCAAGCTAGGAGTGTGTCAGCCTGAAGCTTCTGGAAGTCACCCTGCTACCTTCAGCATGAGGCCCACATAAAAGGAAGCCAGGCTAAGCAGGAGAAAAAGAGACGGACATCGCTGGAGACCCTAGATCCAGGTCATCTGATTCCGCAGTTACATCAGGCTTCCATGAGTCAGGAAATTTCCCTTTAGTACTTGAGGCTGGCTTTCTGAAAGTGACCAACTCTCAAGCTCTCCCTCTCCCAAGCCCCAATATGTCCATCCATCAATGAGTAGGTGCTCCTTCCTGGGGAACCCAGGATGGATGATGGTGGTGGCGTGTGGTCCACCTGGTGCGACTGGTCTGTGTCCTCCAGCAGAGGTTTGACAGACTGCCACTTGGACAGCAGCGCAGGCCCCCCCCCACAGGAGCCTGTGCTGGGCTTAAAACTCTGCAGTGGCTGTTTCAAAACTCTTAATCATTTTGTGTTTGATTTTGTAATGTAAACTAGATCTGGGGGGACACTGGAGCATCAGCACAAGCTGAGGGCACACGCTGTGACAATGCTTGCATCTCTTTTCTGCCCTGTTTGCTTGTAGCATCTGTGATGCCTGTGAACTTGAAGCTACAGTGGACCTGAGATGGGCAAGACTCTGAGCTTGTGAGTTCTGCCTGTGACTAAGTGGAGGTGCTGGCTCTCCAAGTTCCCTGAAAAGGGGATCTTGCTATGGGTGCACCAAGAGCATTAGCATTCTCAGCCAAGCAGGGATGGAGTACTGTCCCGCCCCTGCTGCTGGCTCCACTGCCCTGTGTTGGCCAGCTGCTCCCAGGATCACCAGTAAGTAAAAGGCAGTGTTGGTAGAACACGGTTACCCAGAGGTGAGGTTTTTATACAGTGATATCACTCTTCTGCTAGGAAAGATCCAGGCACGTAGGAGGATGGAATACAGATCTTGTCACTTTACCCATCCCGAATATGAGCTGTGGGCTCTTCGTTTGCATTTAAAACTGGCACTGTCGGCTGTGGCAGAGCATATGCAAGGCTCCGGGTTCTTTCCCCAGCACTGAAAACCCAACCAACCCCCACACACCACTCCGCTGGAAAAAAACCCATAAAAACAAAACCAAAAAAACCACAAAAAATGAAAACAAACTAGAAACAACCCCCCCCCCAAAAAAAAAAAAAAAAAAAAACAAACACCACCACCACCATTACCACCACTAACAAAAAATTTGCACTGGGTGATATAAAGACGAAAGGTGAAATTCATACTAATAAAGTTTTTTGTTTTGTTTTGGTTCAGGGATTGAACAAGGGGTGCTTAAGCACTGAGCCACATCCCCAGCCTTATTTATTTATTTATTTATTTTTTTAAATTTTGAGATAGGATCTTGCTGAGTTGCTCAGGGCCTCCCTAAATGTTGAGGCTGGCCTTGAACTCACCATCCTCCTGCTTCAGCCTTACTGAGGAGCTGGGATTAAAGCATGTGCCACCACACCTAGCTTAATTAAAGCTTAATTTTCCTATACTGAGAACACTAAATAGCAAAACAAAACAAAACAGAGAGACAGCAGTAACAACTACAAGAAACAAGGACAAATCTAAAGAGAGAACAGGAAAGAAGAGTTTTATATTTCTACTTTTCCCAGCACGGTTTTCCTGTGCTGGGTCTGAGGTTTTGCAATTTATGTAGCCCCCCACACTCACCTCCCCCCAAGCGGCAGCCGGGGGCTCCACCGGCGGGTAGAATTTGGGCAAGTCCCAGGCGATCTTGGTCATAAACCACCTGAAGCTCTTGCAGTTAAGGGCGCTGCGGAGCTTCTTCTGAGCAGCCACGTCCCCAGCGGAGAGGTGGCGGTACTCGGGCCGGCGCTGGTAAATGTACTCGGCGTACTCGTCCATCCACACCTCGGCCACGCGCTTCAGGTTCTGCGGACAGAGGCAGGGGGAAGCCTCAGGCTCGCAGCAGAGCCCGGGCCGGGGGTGGGGTGCAACAGGTCCGGGAGGTCCAGATCCACCGTTCTTACTTGTGTCCATCAGAGACCCCAGGTCTACCACGGTTTTAGGTCTTCTATACCGTCAGGGAACACACTGAGCTACCGTTCCATCCTACATACATGGAAGTGGTCCCGGAAGACCATATTGTCTGGTGACCTTGTAGCATCTTAGTTGTGTGAGTACACTCTAAAATGTTCGTGCAAGGATGAAAGCCTAATAATGCGTTTCTCAGAATATTATCTGTTAAGCCATGTGCAACTTTATTGCTAATTATTATTTATGCATGTTTTAAGGATTTTTGGGGGGTCCTGGGGATTGAACCTAGGGGTGCTCAACTACTGAGTCTCATTCCCACCCCTTAAAAAATTTTATTTAGAGATAGGGTCTCGCTGAGTTGCTTAGGGC
Organism: Callospermophilus lateralis; assembly: GCF_048772815.1. NCBI lineage: Eukaryota > Metazoa > Chordata > Mammalia > Rodentia > Sciuridae > Callospermophilus > Callospermophilus lateralis. The sequence goes on from NC_135309.1 coordinate 30,542,795, forward strand.
TTCACTAAGTTACTGAGGCTGGCCTTGAACTCCAGATCCTCCTGCCTCAGCCTCCCAAGCTGCTGGGATTGCAGGCATGCACCACTGTGCTGGCTATGTTTAAGACTTTATGGTTGGATGACAAACTGCTGTTGTTTTGCCTGCCCATCTTCCATACCCTACTACTCCAGTGATAACCCACCAACTTTTCTTTGGGGAGCTTTCCTTGCTTCACTGCCAGTTCTCCTGGCTGGAAGAAAGGCCCATCACCCAGTCTGGCTAATGTGAATACAGACATTCCTGGATACAGGGATTGGTCCAAGTGAGCATGTGACCTAAGCCAAGCCAATCAGAACCAATAGGCATTAACCTTGGAATTTTTGCAAGAATTATTGGGAAGAATTGTTCTGTTTCTGCTTGGATTGTTGGGTAAGATCCCCTGGGTAAGATGCCAGCCAGGTCTGCTGGGTCATGTGTCAACCACATAAGGAAAGCTTACCCAAGGAGAAAGTCAACTTGGAATGAGGCAGAGCTGAGAGTAGATCAAGGAGCATAGTTCTTTTTGTAGAATTAATCCAGTCACACCTGAAGCCCGTACTATCCGAGAACCTTCCAGTTCCATGATCCATTACATCTGCGCCCCTGCCGCTGTCTGGCTGGGCACAAGATCACGAGCCACTCAAACAGGAACAAACTTTATTTAAAAAAACCGCCAACACCACGTCCGTGCCCGGGAAGCTTCCCGATCCACCCACGCGGCGTTCCGCCGGTTCCTTCCCGGAACTCCAGCGCAAGCGCCTCCTCCGGAATTCCCTCCTACTGCACTTTCCCAACCAATGGGAACTCTCCAGGAGTCCCGCAGCAGGAGTCCGGTATCCATATGAATGTAATTTTTAACATAATCATATCATCTCAATGGCTAGCTGGCATCACCTTTCAATCAAAAATGCCATGCATCATATTAATTGGCTGTGGCTCCCAGCACGCCCCTCTCCTTTATTGGTACTATGGATTGAACTCAGGGGTGCCCTACTATTGAGCTACACCCCCAGCCCCTTTTTAATTTTTTATTTTGAGACAGGGTCTTGCTAAATTGCGGAGGCTGATCTTGAATTTACCATCTCCTGTCTCAGCCTCTTGAGTGGCTGTGATCACAGATGTGCACCACAGTGCCCAGTCATTAAATCCCCTTTCTGCTGAAACAAATTGGTTTCTGTCATCTTAGCTAAAAGAGTCCTGACCAAGTTACATGGTAAAAATAAATTATAATTTGCAACTAAAGGTATAATCCCATCAGCTATAATCAGCAGCTAGAATTTCTAATAATCCTTTGAGGTTTGGAGGTTGCACCTATACTTATTAATAAGTATGGGATAATGGACAAAATGGATAAAAAGGAACAGAAAAACCCCACTGACAACCTCAGACCTGGAGACAGAGGGAAGGAATTCTTGTGTGTAACTGGGATGAGAATCCTTTATTCCAGTTGCTGTGCAGAGAGGCGCTTCAGTGAGAATTAACAGCCAACTCTTGAGGGGTTGGGGACATTCCCTGCTGCAGGACACTGTCCTCTAGCCCTCTGGTGTTGACAAGACTGGTGTTCCCCACCTTTCCCTAAGCTTTATCTCTGTCATAAGGTTTTTTCCCTACTGCAATCCAAATTTTCCTTTGAAGGGTAAAGCAAGAGTTAGCACTTTAGGCTGTTACAGTTACAGTTATTCACACCTAAGTTCATTACCTAGGTGTGAAGGACTACTCTAGGAAGAGAAGGAAGGCTCGGTGGGCAAAATGTTCAAATGCTTTCCATAAAGCACTGGATAGTCAATATTTTAGGCTTTGCAGACCAGAATATCTCCACTCTGATGCAGCTATAAAGCTACCAGAGGCGATCTGTCAATGATTGGGTCTGTCTGTGTTCCAATAAAACTTTATGGACAATGGCATTTGATTTTCATGTGTCCCAACTTATTCTTCTTTTGATTCCCACGTCCCCACCATGTTAAAAAAAAAAAAAGCATTCTTAGCTAGTGAGCCATTCAAACCAGTTTGCTGACTCCTGAGTAAGGGAGAAGGGCACAGACATGAGGAAGGCCATATGCACAGACGAAGTCACCAGCTTCCCAATTTTGCTGGCTCCAGTTTGGGACCAGGAAACCACTGCATTCCCTTGCAGTCACCTAGCTCTTCCTGAGAGTTGAAGTGGGCTGGAATACAGCTCAGGTACAGGGTTTCCCACCAGGCCCCTGCACGGCAAAGGCTGTTTAATTAAAAAGCAGCCTACTGGATGTTGAAGCCCTAACAGAGCCTGAACACCTGAACACTCTAAAACGCCTCCTGTTTCTAGTTTGCTCACCCAAGTCCTTTGGCTACTTTCTATTTAAATCAGAAATGCTATTGCAGTTTTTAGACATGGCTTAATAAGCCATTTCTCCCAGATCTTGATTTTTTGTACAACTCGAGAACTGTACTGAACCCAAGGAAAGGACTTCACATTAATTTTTTTGGCATGTTCCTTGTTGGAGTCATGTAAAGGACCGTAGACTGTCATGGGATTCACCTGCCTCATAGCCTGCTCCCAGTCCCTTTTTAGTCCTGAGTCCCTTCTTGTCTTTAGCCGAACCACACTTCTTGTGCTTGTAGTACAGAGATTTGCCTGCCCTTGGAATCAGTCTCTATTTTTTTTTTTTAAGAGAGAGAATTTTTTTTTTTTAAGAGAGAGAGAGAATTTTATATTTATTTTTCAGTTTTCGGCGGACACAACATCTTTGTTTGTATGTGGTGCTGAGGATCGAACCCGGGCCGCACGCATGCCAGGTGAGCGCGCTACCGCTTGAGCCATATCCCCAGCCCTCAGTCTCTATTTTTGTTGCACCAAATTTGAAAGGGTTTCTGCTGTGGCATCCCCTAAGATGCTTTCTCAGGGGCAGAGTCAAGAAGGAGTTTAGCTGCTAAGAGCCATCTTAGTAGGAATGACGCATGGCATTTTTGGTTGAAAGGTGACGCCAGCAAGCCATTGAGATGATAATGATTATGTTAAGATGTGCATTCAATTGGATATTAGACCCCTGCTGTCCGCCTCTGCCTGCTACTTTGGAGCTCTAGTGGGACTCCCGGAGAGTTCCCATTGGTTGGGGAAGGTGCGGTAGGAGGGATTTCCGGAGGAGGGAGTTCCTGTTGGTGTGGTGTGTCCCGGAAGAAGGTCGAGTGCGTGGCATTCGGTGGGAGTTTTGGAAATAAAGTTTGTTCCTGCTTGAGTGGCTCGTGATTTTGTGCCCAGCCAGACTGCGACATTTAGCAAATTTACTGAAGGAAGAAAGACTGGCTACTCGTTCTAGAGGCTGGCAAGTTCCCAACAGCTCGTCTTTCCTAACCTGCTGCCACCTCACTGCTCTTTGACTTTCTGGGGTCAGCAAAACCTGTCCCTCCTCCTGGCTTGATTAGGGTTAGGAATCTCTACTTGGCATTAGTAAATGATATTCTAGTACTCTCCAAGGCTTAGAACTTGGTTGTTGAAACACACAGCAAACATTTGATATATCTGCAACTAAATGGGGGCGGTGAGGCACTATAATAAAAGGTTGTGCTTGACTCAGGCATCTCTGTGGTCCTGCAAACTTACACACAACCAGACTGGACAGTTGTAGGACTAATGGGAAGGGGCTTAGAAGGAGGCATGGGGCACCACCCAGACTGTTTAAAGTCAAACTCAGGATATTGAGTCAGTGCAGGTGGCTAAAAGAAGTTAAAATGTGAGGCCTGGCTCAGATCTGCCCACACCAGTCTGTTCGGGACCCAGGCTCATATTAGGCCCAGGTCCATCCTGCCACCAGCACACACGTGCTGGAGCCCAGCATCCGGCACAGGACCACCCCTTTCCAACCAGCAGACTATAGTGGGAGGTCAGGCCTGGACCAGATCTGCTCTGACTAGAGTGGGACCCAGGTCCAGCATAGGTCCAAGTTCATCTCCCACCACCTGGGAGCCCAAGCCTAACCCACTTCCATCTTGGAACATTGCAGTCATCACCATAGCCCTCCTCATGCAGTGGCCCCTACCTTTTTGACAACAGACAGGGTCTACAAGCAGCTGCATCTCAGAGAAGGAATCCCAAAGACAGTGTGGGGCCCACCCTTTTAGCCCCATCTCTGTAACACATTGCATCCATCTTGGGGCACCTCCACTGTTATCTCGAGTTACCTCAGCTATTGCCATCACCACCTTTAGTTGCAGTAGCATATATTGAGGGACACCAGCAGGGTCTGGAAGCCCAACATCAAAGTGAGGTATAGACAATCTGCAGGGGTACTACAAGAATATAGGATAGAAACAGTAATATCTCAGATCCACACTGTAAGAAAGGAAGACACACAGACAACTTGAAAAACCAACCAGGATACTACAATAACAGAACCCATGGACAGCGGAGTTGATGAAATGTCAGAGAAGGAGTTTAGAAGGTTCATAATTAAAATGATCTTTGAATTAAAGAATGACCTAAATGAGCAAATACAGGCAAAATCTGTTCACCCCAACAAAGAGATAAGAGAGAAAATACAGGTAGCAAAAGATTACTTCAAGAAAGAGATTGAGACTCTGAAAAAAAAAAGTCAGAAATCATTGAAATGAAGGATATAATAAACCAAATAAAAAACTCACTAGAAAGCATAACCAACAGACTAGATCACTTGGAAGAAAGAACGTCCAATAATGAAGACGAAGTATACAATCTGGAAAATAAAGTTGAACACATGGTGAAGGTAAAAACCATGAACAGGGCATCCAAGAATTATGGGAGAGCATCAAAAGACCAAATCTAAGGGTTATTGGGATAGAAAAGGCACAGAGTTTCAAATCCAAGGAATGCACAATCTCTTCAATGAGATAATATCAGAAAATTTCCCAAGCATGAAGAACGAATTGGAAAACCAAATATGAGAGACTTACAGGATGCAAAATGTACAAAATTACAACAGATCTACACCAAGGCACATTATAATGAAAATGCCTAGCATACAGAATAAGGATAGAAACTTTAGAGCCACAAGAGAGAGGAATCATATCACATATAGGGGGACACCAATTAATTCCTATCTCAGCAGATTTTTCAACCCATACCCTCAAAGCCAGGAGATCATGGAACAACATATACCAAACTCTGAAATAAAATGGATGCCAACCAAGAATCTTATATCAAGCAAAATTAAGCTTTAGATTTAATGATGAAATAAAAACCTTCCATGATAAACAAAAGTTAAAAGAATTTACAACTAGAAAGCCTGCACTACAGAACATCCTCAGCAAAGTATTCCACGAAGAGGAAATGAAAACCAATGATGAAAATCAGTAGAGGGAGGGATTACACTAAAGGAAAATCTAATCAGAGGAGAAACCAAGTCACATTAAATACCAAAAATAAACAAAAATGCCTGGGAATACAAATCATGTCTCAATAATAACCTGAATGTTAATGGCCTAAACTCACCAATCAAAAGACATAGACTAGCAGATTGGATAAAAAACAACAACAACAAAAGCAACCAATAATATGCTATCTCCAAGAGACTCATCTCATAGGAAAAGACATCCACAGACTGAAGGTGAAAGGTTGGAAAAAATCTTACCACTCACATGGACTGTGGGAATCAAGCAGAGGTCTCCATCCTCATATCAAATAACATTAGATTTCAAGCTAAAATCAATCAAAAGAGATAAAGAAGGATACTACATACTGCTCAAGGTAACCATACACCAACAAGATTTAACAATTATAAATATATATGCCCCAAACAATGAAGCAGCTATGTTCATCAAACAAACTCTTCTTAAGTTCAAGAGTCAAATAAACCACAACACAATAATTCTGGGTGACTTTAACACACCTCTTTAACCACTGGATAGATCTTCCTAACAAAAGTTAAACAAAGAAACTATAGAACCCAATAATACAATCAATAACTTAGACTTAACTAACATATATAGAATATTTCATCCTTCTACAACTGAATACCCTTTCTTCTCAGCAGCATATGGATCCTTATCTTAAGAGACCATATAATATGCCACAAAGCAATTCTTAGCAAATATAAAAAAGTAGAATACTACCCTGCATTCTATCAGATTGAAAAGAAATTAGAAATCAATGATAAAGTAAGAAATCTTATAACCAGAAAAATTAAGCTTATTATTTAGTCTCCAACACCTGGAGACTAAATAATATGCTACTGAACAAACAAGGGGTTGCAGAAGACTTCAAGGAGGAGATTAAAAAAATTTTAGAGGTGAATGAGAACACTGATACAACATATTGAAATCTCTGGGACACTATGAAAGCAGTTCTAAAAGGAAAGTTCATTGTGTGGAGTTCATTACTTAATAGAAGAAAAAGTCAATAAATGACTTAACATTACATCTCAAAGCCCTAGAAAAAGAAGAACAAATCTACACCAAAATCAGTAGAAGACAGGAAATAATTAAAATCAGAGCTGAAATCAATGAAACTGAAACAAAAGAAACAATTGAAAAAATTGACAGAACAAAAAGTTGATTCTTTGAAAAAATAAATAAAATTGACAGACCCTTAGCCATACTAATGGAGAGAAGGAGAGAGAAAACTCAAATCACTAATATACATAATGAAAAAGGAAATATCACAACAGAACTACAGAAATACAGAAGATAATTAGAAATTATTTTGAAAACTTGTACTCCAATAAGATAGAAAATTTCAAAGACATTGACAAATTTCTAGAGTCATATGATTGATCCAAATTGAATCAGGATGACATGCACAATTTAAACAGATCAATTTCAAGTGACAAAATAGAAGACGCCATCAGAAGTCTACCAACCAAGAAAAGCCCAGTACCGGATGGATACACAGCCGAGTTCTACAAGACCTTTAAAGAAGAACTAACTCTCCAATTTATTTCAGAAAATAGAAAAAGAGGCAGCACTTCCAAACTCATTCTATGAGGCCAATATCACCCTGATCCCCAAACAAGGCAAAGACCAATCAAAAAAAGAAAACTTCAGACCAATATCTCTAATGAACATAGATGCAAAAATTCTCAATAAAATTCTGACAAAGCAAATACAAAAACAAAAAGATAGTACACCATGATCAAGTCAGATTCATTCCAGGGATGCAAGGTTAGTTCAACATATGAAAATCAATAAATATAATTCATCACATCAATAGACTTTAAAGATAAGAATCATATGATCATCTCAATAGACACAGAAAAAGCATTTGGCAAAATACAGCACCCCTTCATGTTCAAAACACTAGAAAAATTAGGGATAACAGGAGCATATCTCACATCATAAAGGCTGTCTATGCTAAGCCCCAGGCCAACATCATTCTAAATGGAGAAAAACTGAAAGCATTCCCTCTAAAAACTGAAACAAGACAGGGATGCCCTCTTCCACCACTTCTATTTAACATAGTTCTTAAAACACTGGCCAGAGCAATTAGACAGATGAAAGAAATTAAAGAGATACACATAGGAAAAGAAGAATTCAAATTGGCACTATTTGCTGATAATATGATTTGATACCTAGGATACCCAAAAAGTTCCACCAGAAAACTTCTAGAATTAGTAAATAAATTCAGCAATGTAGTAGGATATAAAATCAACACCCATAAATCAAATGTATTTCTGTATATCAGTGACAAATCCTCAGAAAGGGAAATGAGGAAAAGTACCCCATTTATGATAGCCTCAAAAACAAACAAACAAAAAAACAACAACAAAAAAACACCTCAGGAATTAACTTAATGAAAGAGGTGAAAGATCCATGTAATGAAAACTACAGAACCCTAAAGAAAGAAATCAAAGAAGACCTTAGAATATGGAAAGATCTCCCTTGTTCTTGAGTAGGCAGAATTAATATTATCAAAATGACCATACTACCAAAAGCACTATACAGATTTAATGCAATTATGTTCAAAATCCCTCTGATCAAAATTTCCTCATAGAAATAGAAAAAGCAGTCATTGGATTCATCTGGAAAAATAAGAGACCCAGAATAGCTAAAGCAATCCTTAGCAGGAAGAGTGAAGCAGGTGGCATCACTATACCAGACCTTAAACTATACTACAGAGCAATAATAACAAATACAGTATGGTATTGGCACCAAAACAGACTGGTAGACCAATGGTACAGAATAGACGACACAGAGACTAATTCACAGAATTACAATTATATTAGACAAAGGTGCCAAAAACATGCATTGGAGAAAAGATAGCCTCTTCAACAAATGGTACTGGAAAATAGAAATCCATATGCAACAAAGTGAAATTAAACCCCCATCTCTCACCATGCACAAAACTCAATTCAAAATGGATCATGCATCTAGGAATAAAACCAGAGACCCTGCGTCTAATAGAAGAAAAAGTAGGCCCTACTCTCCATCATGTGGGATTAGGCCCCAACTTCCTTAATAAGATTCCTTTGGTGCAAGAATTAAAATCAAGAATCAATAATTTGGATGGATTCAAACTAAAAAGCTTCTTCTCAGCAAAAGAAACAATCTGTGAGGCAAATAGAGAGCCTACATCTTGGGAGCAAATTTTTACCCCTCACACATCAGATAGAGCACTAATCTCTAGGGTATATAAAGAACTCAAAAAGCTAAGCACCCCCCCCCAAAACAAAACAAAACAAACAAACAAAAAAAAAAAACCAAAACCAAAACCAAAACCAAAGCAAATGACTCAATCAATAAATGGGCCAAGGACCTGAACAGACACTTCTCAGAAGATGATATACAATCAATCAACAAATCATCACTAGCAATTAGAGCAATGCAAATCAAAACTACTCTAAGGGCTGGGGATGTGGCTCAAGTGGTAATGCGCTCGCCTGGCATGCATGGGGTGCTGGGTTCGATCCTCAGCACCACATAAAATAAAATAAAGATGTTGGGTCCACCGAAAACTGAAAAATAAATATTAAAAAATTCTCTTTCTTCTCTCTCTCTCTAAACAAACAAACAAACAAACAAACTACTCTAAGATTTCATCTCACTCCAGTCAGAATGGCAGCTATTATGAAGACAACAATAACTGTTGGTGAGCATGTGGGGAAAAAGGTACACTCATACATTGCTGGTGGGACTGCAAATTGGTGCAGCCAATATGGAAAACAGTATGGAGATTCCTTGGAAAATTGGGAATGGAACCGCCATTTGAACCAGCTATCCCTCTCCTCGGTCTATACCCAAAGGACTTAAAAACATTCACAATAGCTAAACTGTGGAATCAACCTTGATGCCCTTCAATAGATGAATGGATAAAAAAAGTGGCATATATACACACTGGAATATTACACAGCAATAAAAGAGAATAAAATCATGGTATTTGCAGATAAATGGATGGAGTTAGAGGAGATAATGCTAAGTGAAGTAAGCCAATCCTAAAAAACCAAATGCTGAATGTTTTCTCTGATTTAAGGAGGCTGATTCATAATGGGGTAGGAAGAAGGAGCAAGGGAGGAATAGACGAAGTCTAGATAGGGCAGAGGGTTGGGAGGGGAAGGGAGGGACATGGGATTATGAATGATGGTGGAATGTGATGAACATCTTTATCCAAGGTACATGTATGAAGACACGAATTGGTGTGAGTATACTTTGTATACAACCAGAGATATGAAAAATTTCTGCTCTTTATATGTAATATGAATTGTAATGCATTCTGCTGTCATATATAAATAAAAAATTAATTTAAAAAAAGAAGTTAAAATGCCTAAACCCAGAACTCAGATAAGACATTGAGATATAGCTTTAGCCTTAACTGTTGCTATTGATGCTGGCACTAACATTGACACCAACAGTAGCAGTCACAGTTTTAGGAACCATCGCTATCTGCCAGGCACCTGTCAGACTTAAACAGGTTTGAATTCTTGCTTGAATTAGTGTCTCTATGTTTCACTTTTTTCATCACTAAAGTGGAGATTAAAAAACAGGTAGAATGGAGGTTTGGAAGATGCTTTGCAAGATGACTGGTTTGAAGGAAGTTTTTTTTTTTTTCCTTAATAAAAGAAAGTGTTACTGCAACTAGCTACTACACATTGCATTCATTTGTGGTTCAATGAGGAGATGGTAGTATCTTTCTCAGGGGTTTTAAAAGACAGTTCTGGATAGGAAAAGGATGCTTTGGGGTTGGTCCTGCTCAAGCACTGGCGCAGCTGGCATCCTTAGGGAAGGCTTCCATGAAGTGATTTGTGCCTCCCAGGGCTGGATTTATAACCCAGGCCCCTAGCACCGAATGAGGCTGTAGAAAGCGCTGAAGGCTCAGGAGGCTGTGGTTAGAAACTCCTAGCACTAGAGGGCACTGCCGGCTCTCCTTTCCCTCCACGCCAGCCCCAAAGCAGCCCGGCGCGTCCAGAGCTCAGCTCCCAGCCTCTGATGAGTCCTTTGAGCCTCTGTTTTCCTTACAAGTCACTGGACAAGGACTCTGGGTGACAGGGAGGAGGAAGGAGGCTGCAGCCTGGCCGGAAGGAGGCGGCGTTGGGTGAAGCTGGACGGGTTCACACGGGGGTCTCTTGGCTTTGGGGCTCCACGGAGGCTCACCCCCAAACCTCCCGCGGTTCTTTGCATTCCGGGGACCTTCCCTCCTTTCTCTTTTGTGGTCGCCTTAATTTGTCCTTTGCCCAAGACATTTAATACCGCTCCTCCCCTCTCCCCGCAGTCTGTCGAGCATTTCCATTTGCAGCCAGTGGCCAATTTAATTCAAGCAACGGTTGATACAAGCCGTTTTAGGACAGTGAAATAGCCTGGCACATAGACTTTGGCAATGGGACTGGGAAGGGGGTGGGGGGGAGAAGAGAAAGGTATCTGTTAGCCTCCCCTCCACAATGGGGTCTTTTAAACTCTGTCTTAGGTTTCCCAGAACGCAGCACACCAACTGTATTAGTGTTTATCATGTTTCTTTAAATCACCTGCGATCTAACTTCACACTTTTCGTTTTATCCCTAATATTTGTGAAGACACAAGTTTGCTACCGCAATACACATTAATTTTTAACCCACATCAACTTAAACACATGAAAATAAAAATGTTCCTATGCCTACCACCTAAGATAATTTCATGTGTCACACTTTGGGACACTGTATCATCTCCTTAATTTTCCTGACAAGGCTGAAAGTTAAAAGGAATCAGCTCCCTTTCAACAAAGAGGGAAACATAGGTTCAGAGGAGTTAAGCAATCCACCTGACGTCACACAGCCTTTAAGTGGGTAAGCAGGGCTTTAAGTAAGTTCTTTTAAATGGAACTCTGCCTGGAGAATGGGGGGCACAGCCTCAGTCCTAGTGATCACTCAGCCTGGGGCACTAAGGTACCTCAGGGCTGTTGGTCAACCTAAACCTACCCCTGCAACTCCCACCCCCAGGAAAGCCACCATCTTACCCGGGCCAGGCTGACTCCAGCAGGGACCTTGTAGGGTACATACTTCCTATAGATATGTCCCACCCTGGAGCAGGGGATGTCCTCCATGCGGCCCCCACACATCCACACCTGCAGGGTGAGAGGGAGAAAAAAGATCATGCTTCTGCCTCATTCACTGTCCCTGCAAAGGCTAGCACATATCAGTGGGTTCAAAGACAGCATCAGCCCGAGGGTCTGCCACAGCCCCATTACAGGGGGAGTGACGTGGGCAGACACAGTCATAGCAACAGCAGTAAAGACAGCCGACGGCTTAGACACTGGGCAGGGGCCATTTTACAGATGCAGAACCTGAGGCTCGGAGGAGCCAAGAGATACATCTGTTTGGGGCAGTGGTAGAGCGTTTGCCTAGCATGTGTGCGGCCCTGGGTTCAATCTTGGCATGGGGTGGGGGCAAGAGGTCCATGTAGGGACAGCTGAGTCTCCTACCAACCAGGCCCAAGTGCCAGTCACACCAGTGTGCCATCTTAGAAGTGGATGTTCCAGTCCTAGTGAAGCCTGCAGGTGACCCCAGTGGCCCTGGCTTATTTCCTGACTACAACCTCATGGTAGACCTGAGCCAGAACTATCCAGCAAGGCCACTCCCCAACTCCAGACCAAAAGCAACTAGGAGACAGTAACGGTTCTGTGTGTGAAGACGCACGTCTAGGGTAATGCTGTCTGGTGGCAGCAGGCAGGCAGCACGGGGACAGTATCTCATGACGATGTGTGCTACTGGACGGCAAAGCAAGGCGGTGACTGTGGGGTAGGAAGGCCACGGAGGGTGCGGGCCTGCGGTGGTGAAGGCTTCAGAGGCTCTGGTGACAGTCATCTAGATTTGAGGCCTTCATGGCTTTTGGGAGGGGAGGCAGTGGCCATGGTGAGACCGGCTGGATCTGGGCAGACGTGGAGACACCCACAACCCCAATTCCGTGCAAAAGAGCCCCCTTTAAAGCTTGAACTGCTTGAGGGGGCACTGGGGGTTGGGCCTCTGTCCCGATGAGTCTGGGACTTAGCGGGGCTGTTCTGCCAGTGGTTCACATATAAGGGGCTTTCTGCTGCTTCCTGCTGTCTCCATCCCCAGCTCAGATGTACCCAGTCCCATGCAGAGGGGTCTGCGCGGGGCAGCATGAGTCGAAGGCGCTGCCTGGAGGGACGCAATTACATTCTGATCTTGGGGGAGGAAAAAAAAAAAATTGAGCAAGTCAATAGAACAGAACATTGGCTTCAAGATAATGGGCTCCTGATGGTAGATTAATGTCAAGGCCAAGCCAAGAAGTTTATTTTCAAAGCCGGAGATATTGATCAGGTGCCAGGATCCCATAACAATAACTCTTCCCTTGTACAAAGAGATTGATGTGGAAGTGTCCCTTTGTCTAGTGGATACTGCCGGGTCGCTGCTGGGCTGCCTTCTGCCTCTTGGTGGTAGAGCGGGCTCAGCAGGAGGGGCACTCAATGTTTGACTGTCTCCTGGGCAGTTGAGTGGGCTGGCGTCCACTTCCTTGGCTCCATATTAAGCTTGCATTAGCTAACGAGGCTGCGTCTCCAGCTCTGTCTGGCAGGGGATTTTTTGTACCAATGGGTGATCCATTTTCAAAGCCTCTTTGCCGTGACCTCTGGATCCCTTGGCCCTGACCACACTGACCATCATCCTGGAGGTTCCTGAGGATCCAGGGTGACCTTGATCTGCCTAAAGGTTTCAGGCATCCAACATGTTCTCAGGTTTCCCAGATGTATGGAGCCCAGGGGGAGTCCTGGCTTCCGGTGCTGGGTTTATGCCATGGCCCCCTTGCTCAGGACACAATGCACTGGGGCAGACTCAATGAAAAGGCCCTCTAGAGAGACAGACAGTTGTTCAGCTAAAGCTGCTCCCCCACCCTGAGTCCTTTGAGAGCACTCCAGCGCAGGTCACCCATAGTATCTCATACACAGATGTCAACATGGCAGCGTTTGCTGTCCATGCAGCCTCCACCCTCTCTCACTCCACTCATCTCTTGCCACCACACTCCTCCCTCTGACAGCCCGGCTCATGCCATAGACTCCTCCCTCTGCCTGCTGTGGGCACCGTCCTTCGTGGGCACACACAGTGCCTGCACTTGGCCTCTGTTGTTTTTTATCGGGGGTGCAATCTTAATTATCCACAGAGTGACCCCTCAGATCTGATCCCCCTGCAATTGGCATGTGGCGTTTTCCCCTATCCTGCACACCTTCTTTGTTCTGGGGACTGTCCCCTTGACTGTTCTGTTTGGAGACCTGGGACTAGGGGGCCAACTGCAGCTCTCAGCCTTGTGGGCTCTGCAGTAGGCATAAGGCAGAGCAATGTGGCAGGGTTTTATTTGGGGGGGTTACTGGGGATGGAACCCAGGGGTGCGTAACCCTGAGCCACATCCCCAGCCCCTTTTTATTTTGTATTTTGAGACAGGGTCTCACTAAGTTGCTGAGGGCCTCTAGGCTGGTAAGGCTGGCCTCAAACTTGCCTTAGCCTCCCAGGTGGCTGGGATCTCAGGTGTGTGTCACTATACTCAGCTGTGATAGAGCACTTTATGGGTGCTTCATCTGAGAGAACCATGTTTTTTTCTGGAATGGAGGACAAAGGGGACCCTGTGCTGCAGCTGCCAGTGGCCATCTCTGCCCCCACACAGTGAAGGGGAACCTGCCTTGGATCTAGCCAACACAGAGGGAGGGTGGAGAGGGAGAAGGATACCTGTTGGAGACCTGGGTCCAGTCATGATGAAGACAGTCCCCAACCTTCTTCCTGGCTACTACCAGTTTAAGATGGCTTTCTGTCACTTTAATGTGAGAGTCCTTAGCAGACTCTCTGCAAACTCCTAGCCTCAGGTCAGTGTGGGCAGGGGGCTCATCTATCATCTTCGCCATCAGACCCCCAGTGTCTAGCACAGTGCTCTGCCCATACCAGCCACGTATTCTGTCCCTGCAGAGTTCACAGAGGAGCAAATGAGTGAATACTGATGTCAGCCTTGGGGACAAGGATCTGACCAGGGGGAAGGGTGAGCCTTTTTGTCATGATGCTTTCGTACCCCGAGGAAATGCTCTGTGTCTTTTGATAATCTTAGCAAGAATACAAGTCCTGGGCCTGAAGCAGGTTTTGCTGTTTCTTGGATATGAGGTCCCATTTCCATTTCCGGCTGGATCCTGACTGGATTTTGTCTTGGGTGAAGCGGGAAGCCAGAAAACATGTCACTGTCACAGTCATCACTCCGTCACCTCTCTCTTGTGACAAACAGCTCTCAACTCTCCCACTGGAGAGAGAGGGTCCTGAGACTGGCTGGGGAGGGGGGGCCTCTCTTTCCAGGGAGATGAATGACAGAGGCAGGGTGGTGTGGCCACCTGCCTTGGGGCGGGGAGCAGGCAGCTGGTCCCAGGGCCCAGGCCTTGCAGATCTGCCCAGGGTCTAGGTCACTCTGTGAATCCTCAGGCCCCTCCCTTCCTTCATGGCAAAGCAATGGCCATTTGAGACCCAGACAACCGAGGTGTGGACACAGTGAGCACACACTGCAGCCTCGCCCACGCTCAGGTCCTAATGCTCCCAGGCCAGCCATGGGACCTTGGGTAAGTCATTCAGCCTGGGGGCCTCGCTCCCCCCATGGGTGTGGACCATCATTTCCAAGGCTGTGGAAAATGTAGGAGGAAACATTTTTTTTTCCCCTTTACTTAAAAAATTCAAGGACTGGGGACCTGGGGATGTAGTTCAGTGGTAGAGTGTCTGCCTAGAGACAACTCACAAGGCACTGCGCTTGAAGCCTGGGCCCCAGCAATCCAGATGATTGGGAGTCACTTCTACTGGTAGCAGGAGGAGAAACCCCACCACCTTGGATTCATGCAGTGTTGCCCTTCTGTCCAACACCACTGGGTTTCCTATCCCCTGGTCCAGTTTCCCAGCTGACTTGGTGGCAAACTCTGGAGCTAACAGGGCCTGATGGGGCCAGGTGGGTGGGCCAAAGTCACCGGGTGCCATTTGGGGTCTGGCCATCCAAGGCATTGTCCTTTCACCCACTGGCAGGTGGTCCAGCTGGTGGCAGAGAGAAGAGAGCTGTAGTGCGGGCTGCAGCCAGGTTCCAACTGGCATAGAACCCATCAAGCTTGAGATGGGAACAAATGCAGGCCACAGAGGTGACATTTTTGCAGCCCCTCTCCTTGTGGCATGTTTTGCCTGGTGCCAGCCAGCATCCCCCTCCCAGCTCCTCCCCACCTCCCTCCCCCTCTGGAGCCCTGTTGTCCCACCCTGACCCTTTTACTTCCCGGGAGGAGGAGTCGGCTTCTCGCAGAAGGACCATGCCACTAGACAAGTACAAATCTAATTGTAAAAGCTGCTCCCCATTCATTTCCATTGCTGCTTTGATTTATTTTATTAGCAAACTTCTTTTGTGTGATGACAGGCTTCATTGCAGTGTCTATAAAAGACAATTACTCGCTCTTATCTCCTAAACCAAGGAGGAAAGAGACGGGTGGTGATGTGCTTCAGGAGATCACAAAGGGACCCGAGAGGGGGCGTGAGGGGGCGTCCCACAGAGGGGAATGCGGCAAGCAGGGGCTGAGTGAACCTGTCAGGAAATGGCTGCCTGGAAACCGACCAGGAATGGCACAGCCCCTGCTAGCGCGAGACAGGGAGAAGACCGGCAGGCAGCCAGGTCTGTAGCAGTTGGCATCTCATCTGAGGACCCCTGTGGAGTTCCAGCCCTAATCAGTTGCACTCGGAGAAAATAATATGATAATAATTGCCACCAATTATTTGGCATTAGCTGTGTGCTTTGGAGGCACCTAGGGTGGTGGTTATGAGCTCAGCTCTGGAGTTGACAGTACTGAGGTCTAATCCAATCCAAGCTCTTAAGCAAATTTCGTATGTGCGAAAGCCTCAGTTTCCTCATCCATAAAATAGGAAAAAGGACCATGCCTGCTACCCCCTAAGGTGGTAGTGGGTAGTGGGCTGAATTGAGGCATGTGGAAGAAGTCAGAGGACCCCGTGTGCTGTCTACATGGAGTCACTTGGACACACGGCAGCTGGTGTGGGCACTGAGGGCACACCACACAATTCCCCCAGAAAAGAAACTCATATTATTTTAAACGTATTCATTATGAACAAGAAGATGTTGTTTCCAAGAAGTCTCACTGGCATCAAATGACCTCATCCATGCTAGTTTTGGATATTTATAATGGTTACTAGATACTATTGGGAAAAAAGAAAACAGTAGAAAAGAACAATTTTATTTTAGTTTTAAAACCAATTTTAATTAACTTCTAAATTATATATTATTTTTACAGAATATGGTTTTCAGATATAAATTCAGATATAAATCAATGATTAAATCTTTGACTATTTTGCCAGACACTGTGACACATGCCTGTAATGCCAGTAACTTGGGAAGCTGAGGCAGGAGGATTGCAAATTCAAGGTAAGCCTGACACTGTCTCAAAATATAAAATAAAAAGGGCTGGGGATGTAGCTCTGTGGTAAAGTGCTCTTGGTTTCAATTCCCAGTACTAAAAAAAAAAAAAAAAAAAAAGGAAGACTATTTTAACATTCTCTCTGTTTATGGTTAACCAGCCTCAACGAACAAGGTGTTCACCTTACATTAGGTTTTGGTTCCTGTTTGGAAACGCGGCATCTCACAGCAGCCCAGCAAGGAGGTGCCACCACACCCTTCCACACAGGTGTAAAATGAGGCTCTCTGAAATCAAGTACCTGCCCCAGGCTTCCTTAGCTCTGAACCCGGAATGAAATCTGGTGGGTTTCCCAGAACCAGGAAGATCTGAGATCTCCAGGGAGCCTATGCCCTCCCGTTTAATGCCCACGGTGGCTCCTAACCCAACGTGGTCCTGTAGCAGCACTTGCATTGCTTGCAGAACACTGCAGCACCCTTGACTTCTGCCCAGTTCCTGTTCCTCCTACCCTCTCTGCATCCCAGGGCCCCATGTGAGGATGCTGCTGAGAATCAGCTGCACGCTGCTCAATTCTCTGACCTGGGTGCACGTGTTCCTTTCTTCCCATCAACATCTCCGCCCAGTGCAAACATCAGCTAACTCATTCATCCAGTCATATGACCCTGGTCATTAATCAGCTTGCTTTAAAACTCCATTGGAAGAAATGGAACAGAAACCAGCCGCCCAGGGTGGACCCAATGATGTAGAACCTTGAAAGCTGGCAGAAGGTGCTGGAACTTGTTGGCCAACCTGCCCACCAACCTGCCCGTTTCCACTGTCATTCCATATCCAAGCCTGAGCATCTGCTCTGTACAGACCCTACCTATCCTTTGCAGTTTGGGTGAGCATCAGAAGAACCTGAAGGGCTCATTAAAACACAGATGGCCAGGCCCCACCCTAGCGTCTGCCTCAGCAGCCTGGGTACAGCCTGGTCACACACACCAATGCCTACAGGTTCCCAGGTGCTGCTAATGCTGCTTGTCCAGGAACCACACTTGAGCATCACCGCGTCCTGGAGTAGTGGCAGTCTTCCTCAGGTGAATGTTTCTGACAGCTCACGTGACACCTCTTAACTATCCTGTGAATTTGGGATTACTAGTATCCCTTTGTAGATGAGGACATAAAGCTCAGACGAAGGTCTCCCTGAGAGTCTGTTCCAGAGCTGGGCCTGGAGCCAGAGCCTCCACCTTTGTCTTGCCAGCCTCAAAGCTCTTTCCACTCCTGTCTTCCTGCCACCAGTGTGATCACAAAAACTGCAATGATGTGGACACTGACAGCTACCATTCATTGATCATTTGTTATGTTCTAGGCTCTGAGCTAAGCCTACAGTGTATTTCTAATATCATGCTCACAACTGCACTACTATTCAGTCCCCATTTGACAAAAGAAGAGGTCACGTCATTTTCTCAAGCTACCGGCTGTTCATGGCTGCACTAGAACCCAGGCCCATGGACTTGATCCCTCGCTGTTCTGCCTCTTTACCTAACATGAGTTATGACCACACATCCACCATTTGTCATGTGCTTCCTTTTTGTCCAGCTCCAGACCAATTAAGCATATTATCTCATTTAGTTCTTAAACGCACTTTGAAGAAATTATTATTACCATTTTTAGCCTTGAAGAGCCCTAGCATGTTGAGCCCCGTGTGTGGTTCGGGAGTTCTGCAGGGAAGAGGATCCGTGGGCCTTTGAGCCATTTCCCTTGGAGGAGCAGGGGGAGAGATGGACACTCATGGAATTTCAAAAGGCTTGCTGGGAGTTGGAGCAGAATGCCATCCTCGTTCCCAGAAGACAGATCCTGGAAAGATGGATGTAAGTGGCCCTGGCCAGAAATGTGCACCCAGCAGTGTTTCCAAGCATGCTCACACCCCAGGGAGGAAAGGAGGGGGCAGCAGGGTCCTGGAAGTGACGCCGCAGCTGGTTGGAGATGCAGAACGCTGGAAGAGGGTGGTGACAAGGACAGGGAAGTGCATTGCCATATGGGTGCTAAGGGGGTGGCCCAGGTTGCTCTCTTCCACGTGGGCTGCCTTTGGAAGTCATTTCCCCCTCCTGCGCAGCAGCTTAAGGGCTCCTCAGAGCTGGTCCCGACCGCTGAGCCCTGCCTGTAACAGCGGCCTCTCTCTATCCCTCCCACCAGGTGGAAGGAGATGTGTCCTGGGCTTAGAGCCAGGACACCTGGCACTGCCACCTTCTGGCTGGGAAGCCCTGGTCCAGTCACCTAACCCCTCTGAGCACCAGGTTGCAATATCACACTTGACCAGCTTCCGGGGTGTGTACTGCCACTCTATTTCACTGGATCCTCTTGACAACACTGAGGCTTTTGCCCCCCACCCCATACTGGAAATTGAACCCAGGGGCTCTCTACCACTGACCTACAACCTTAGCCCCTTTTATTTTTTATTTTGAGACAAGGTCTTGCTAAGTTGCCCAGGCTGGCCTCAAACTTCTGCCTCAGCCTTCAAGTTGCTGGGATTCCAGGCACGTACCCGTAGACCTCACAGCTAATGCTGCTGGGTTTTATGTTAGAAAATTCTGAGACATTTTTGGTGACTATTTTCATTTTGGAGCTGTTGGAGGCAGTCTAGGAGTGGGCTACCTTTTTGTGACTGTATCAGTGTCAAGCCAAGCAAACCCCCACTTACCCTGAGGCTTCAGGCCTCTATGGTTTGCCCTCTAGAACAAGCTTCAGGGACCTTCCTGACTAATGTCCCCTCCTCGCCTTAAACACTCAGGTGGCTTCCTTCCCTCTCGTTCCTGCTCCATGACCTGGACCCATCTCCATCTCTCCAAGGACAGTGGGGCACCCCGTCCCCTATAGCAACCTTGCCTGGTACACTTAGCAGGGCCCAGCCTTCCCTGGAGTCTCCTCTGCCACACCCCTGATGTGGCCTGACTTAGGGGAATCTCATTCCTGAGCTTGCAAATGGCTCAAACCACGTGTTGGAATGTATGTGAGGAGGGTGGGGGAGGAGGGCTGAGAAACCAAACGTTTTCCTTCTTAGTTGCTTAACTCCCTGACTTTTTTCCTGCTCCTGGAAGTGATACATATTTATCGTGAACACACGCAGTGTTACAGAAGCACATCATCAGGTGGACAGGGACAGCTGTTCTCTGCAGCCCTCTTACCCCTGATGGTCACTAGGGACAAGACCTTTTTGGAAGTGATTTCACCCAAGTCTCAGTTTGCTCACCTATAAAGTGGAGAGGATAGAGAATGAAAGTATTGCCAGGGGAGCTTCTGAGGATGGGGGCCATGCCAGTGGGAGGGGGAGGGGGAGCGCAGAGTCCAGCAGGGAGGAGAGGAAGGTCTTGGGGTTGGGTAAAAACAGGGTATTCTGAGCCATGCTGGGTGCATGCAGATGTGGGGACCAATATCGGCATGGTCCCTAAGGGGATGTGGGAGGCTACCGAGGCTGATGTTCTATTTCTTTCATTTTTAAAAATGTGTTCAACATGACAGTAGAGGGTGTATTTTGACATACGTACACAGAATAAATACAACTTGTTCCAGTTAGGATCCTATTATCGTGGTTGTATATGATGTGGAGTTACATTGATTGTGTATTCGTATAGAAGAAAAGATGTTCGATTCACTCTACTGTCTTTCCTATTCCCATCCCTCCTCCCTTCCCTTCATTCCTCTTTGTCTAGTCCAGTAAACTTCTAATCTTCCCCTCCCTTGCTGTGGGTTAACATCAGCATACCACAGTGACACAGCCTCTTCAATGTTTACAGCAGCTCAATTCACAATAACTACACTACAGAACTAACCTAGGTGCCCTACAAGAAATGAGTGGATTAAAAAGATGTGGTACACACACACACACACACACACACACACACACTCACACAATGGAATATTACTCAGCCATAAAGAAGAATGAAATTATGGCATTTGCTGGTCAATGGAGGGAACTGAAGACTATCATGCTAAGTGAAATAAGCCAGTCCCCCCAAAAATCAAAGGACAAATATTCTCTCTGATGTTCTATTTCTTGATCTGAGTACTGGTTGTGTGGATACATTTATTTAAAAAAATTAATGGATTGTACACTTGATATTTTGAGCAATTTTCTGTATACATACTATGCTTCAGTAAAATTATACATACCCACACAAAAATGGCGCAGTGCTAGGCAAAGGTCCCCACACATTACTGAGGGTAAGGGTTAAAAAAATATTAGCTGTATGAAGAAATTCTAAGGATTTCCTTTACATTTGTCATATGGCTAAAACCAGCCATTTGACAAATTATTTATATTTGAAAAATGGAGATCAAACCCAGGCCCCTGGTGCATACTGGGCAAGTGCCCTATCACTGAACTACCCTCCCAGATCTTTGCCATGAATTCAAAGATGAGCATGAGATCATATTATATGTGTGGTGTGTGTGTGTGTGTGTGTGTGTGTGCATATATGCACACACTATTGTTCAGTCATCTTATAAAACTTAATTTTGGAGGCATCTAACTTCTTTTATGTAATAGTCCATTGTTTATATGTGCCCTAACATATTTATCTGCTAAGGAAGTGTACATACATTTTTTAAGGATTATTTTAATTTGATATATGCAAGAGGTCTTTTTCGATCTAATCAGGTTGTAAGTAACATTCTAGTGAATAGCTCCTACTTAGTTCTTTGCTCACCTATGCGTTGTCTTTCTTGGAATTTGTGGGCATGGAATTTTAGGTCAAAGAATGTGCTTATTATGAAATGCAATGGATTTTCCAAAATGTAACAAATTTTGCTACTCGCAAAAGATGCAATGTCAATGTGCACTGCCCCAAGGCACACGTTTTTCTTAGTCTAGTTCGGTGCTGTGGCTCTGCTTGGATTCTTTCTCCTGAGTCTTGTAGGTGAAGACATTCTAGTCCTGGCCTCCTGGGGACAAGGTGCAATCAGTTCCCTTTCTGCTCATCTTGACACTGCCCTCTCAAACCCAAACTACCCTTGGACCTGTGTAAGCCGAAGGGTTTTCCCCACAGCAGCCTACTCTACCCTGTCTCCTGGGGGAGGAAGGACCCTCTCAGGATGTGAGGGCCAGGGAGGTGGAGTGATTGGCTGGGGCTCTCCAGGTGGATGGAGAAGAGATGAGCAACCAGGACCCTGTCTTCCTGCTGAACACCCTGCCCACAACATGGCACAACCCAAGATGGTGCCGTCCATCTGGGGATGGCAGTGCAAAGTTTTATCAGTTGGTAGAGACGTCACTAACAGTCACAGACAGTACTCCACTCCGATGGCTTGTTTTATGATTTTCCCACCTTATAATATGCAAAAATGAGAGGCGTTCAGTGGAAAGAGCACTTTGAATTTGGATATTTTTCTCAGTATGGCGATATGTGCTAGGATCCTCTCCCATGGGGCTGGACAGAAGCTGGGAACCGAGCTCCCACATAGCCACGTGATCACTGGGGAAACAGTCCAGTGTGCTGTGTTGCTCAGCTAGGGTAATAGGTAGGTTAGGTGTATTAAATGTATTTCTAACTTACATTTTCAATTTACAATGTTTTTTTTTTTTCAGGATAAAACCCCACTGTAAGTCGGGGAGCATCTGTAACTTAAACAACTACTTGAGCCAGAGATTGGGGATATAGAGGTGGATGAGACCCACCTCCTGCCTCCAGGTAGCCCAGAGTCCAGCAGGGAAGAGAGGAAGATCTTGAGGTTGGGTAAACACAGGGCATTCTGAGCCAGGATGCGTGCATGCAGACGTGAGGACCAACGATGGGATGGTCCCTAGGCAGCAAGGAGGCTCCTCATAGGAGCTGAAACTAAGGAAAGGTGCTTCGGGAAGAGTGAACAGTGGGGGACAGTCCTGTGTGAGGTGGACATCTGGGCATAGCACCTGGGCTTTCCACTAGTGGGAGGCCAGGCTACAGAGTTCCAGATTCACCGAACCGTTAAAACTGGGAAGAGTCTAACCTCTAACCTCCAAGTGGGGGAACTCAGACAGTGTGACCCCCCCCTTTAGGAAACCAAAGCTCAGCTGGGTTAGAGGTGGAGGAAGAAGGAAAGAGAAAGAGCCAGTGTCTCTTCTAGAAACTTCAGAACCTTTGGGATGTATTTTCTAGAGTTTTCCCATCAGGAGAGACAGGTGGGTGTGGAATCAGAGCCAAAGTATTAATCTATCTGCCCTGATGACAAATATTGATTTATCTTAATTTCTGGAAATACACTCATGTCTTTCAGCCCAGGCTTTTTACTCTGTCACCAAGAACAGGGAGCTTAGCAGAGATTAATCGGAGGAAATTTGGCCCTTGGTAGGTGCCTGGCTCTGGCTGAAAATGAAGACTGTGTTTCAGCGGGGAGCTGCCACGGATGGATGGGCTCTCCTGCTCGCCTGGCCTCGGGTGGCCTTTACAGGGGCTGAGACATGACACACTGGCAGATGCAGTGTTCTCAGAGCCAGGAAAGTCAGAGCCAAGGGAGAACAGTCCCTTCCAGACCGCAGGAGCCTCCTCATTACAACGTCTCCCTTTCCCCCCCCCAGAGAGTGCCCGACATAATTGGATCAAATGGGAACACGAGCCAGTCTCCATCTCTCTCCTGGACCAGAGATTTCCAATATGGCTTCATCACCAAGCCTTTTGTAAATAAACTGTGTGAAGAAAAATGCCATTTGTTCTACCATGATTGCCTGATGAGTAACATTAGATGGGTCTTTGAAATACCACAGAACGAAAGCTTTTGGGGTTTAGATTCCTCTGTGCACATCTTTCTTTTGTGACTCTTCTCCATAGAGGAAGTTTCTGAAAGGGGGACTTCTACCACAGAGCTTGGAGCTGATTCTGGTCAGTGGCCCAAATGCTCTGAGTATTCAACCAACAAGTATTTATTAAGCACTTTTTCCACATCAGGTGATCCTTTAAATACTTGGAATACAGCGCAAATAAAACACAAGCTGATCCCACCCTACTGCAGTTTAATCCTGAGAAGAACTCACAACTCGGGTTGTGGCCATTTCTGGGTACTGACACACAAGAATGCCTGATGAATCAGCATTTAATGGACAACTGGTAACTGTGCAGTTCAAACTATTTTGGCTATGTCTTCACTGTACCTGTGGAATGGGATCCATTTTTTTGGGGGGGAGGGGGTACTGGGGATTGAACCCAGGGGCACTTTGCCACTGAACAACATCCCCAGCCTTTTTTGCATTTTGAGACAGTGTCTTGCTAAGTTGTTTACAGTCTCACTAAATTGCTGAGGTTGGGCTTGAACTCGTGATCCTCCTGGATTAGCCTCTTGAGACACTGGAATTACAGGCATGGGCCACCATGCCCGGCAGAATATGATATTTGGAAAGTTAGATTTCATGGGTCAGGAATATTAAATCAATGACCTATGTGCCATCACTCACCAAACCTATACCAAAGCAGACATCACTAATCAATCCATACTCTTTCTGATAAGCCTGGATGCAGTCTCAGAATACATATTAACGTACAAGTGCAGCAAACCCTACTGATGCTCCAGTTGGCTGGTCTGAGGCAAAACCTGTTTGCTATTTCTGACTTAAATTGTTACTAATTCAATTCAGTAAGAGACTATAGAATATTCAAGCAAATTAGGAATAATCCTAAGAAGAAGAAAAAACTGAGAAGAAAGGGCAAGCAGCCATTTTCTTAGGCTCCTTTCTCTCTCAATTGCTTTCCTCTGATGTTTTGACAAACACAGCAGGTTAGGACTTTGGAGTCAGGCAGGCTTGGGTTCAGGCCCCAGGTGAGTTACTTCTGACCATGTGGTCTCAGCCCCCCATGTTTCCCTGTGAAGTGGGTGCAATACGGATCCCACCCTTCTAGGCTGTTGGGAGGATGAAATGGGCCAGGATGTGCAAAGGGCCTGTCCTATCAGCTCTGCTCAGGGGGACACTCTGCTGTCACACACCACAGCAGATGCACATTGCTTGGGGCTGGCACCTTTCTGACTGGTTGGTGCTTGTGTCATCAGGGTTCTTAAATAACATATGTTGACTGTTACCCTGAGATATTAACATTTGTTTTATTTCTTTTGGAGGAGGCTGCTGTCCTAAGGAGGGACAGCTTCAGAGCTCTGGAGGTTAAAACAGACAATACTACCTTTCAAACCCAAATAATGTTTCAGCAGCACTCTAGGTGGCTGTTTTTCTGCTGATCAAGGAGGATTGCAAGTTCAAGGCCAGTCTTGGCAATTTAGCAAGACTAAGCAACTTAGTGAGACCCTGTCTCAAAATAAAAAAGGGCTGGGGATGTGGCTCAGTGGTGAAGTACCCCTGGGGTCAATCCTCTGTACAAAAATAAATTATGTTCCCCAGTTCTGACCTGCTTAACCAGTGTTGTATAAGTCATCTTATATTGTAGGTTGATAATGATAGTAACCTTTAGGGTATTTATTAAAAGCACCTAATTAGCATGGTCTAAATTAATCCTCTTAACAACCTATGAGGCTTAAAGCATCACTAAACCCATTTTATGGAAACAGAAACTGAGGCTCAGGGAGGCGATTTCCTTGTGCAGGATCACACAGCTGGTAGGAAGTGGCAGAGCGAGGATCTGATCTTGGCCACCTGATGCTAGCCCTTTGCTTGTCGCCCAGCTCAGGGGGCATCAGGGGTGTGTGTTCACGGGTGTCAGCTAGTGATGGCACTGGCCATCCTTGTGGGCTGGGGATCTGCCTTAGCCAGGTTCTGAACATGCTGGAGGCTGGTGGACCACAAGGGCACAGGACAAAAGGAGAATGTGCACTCACGTTTGAGTAGTTAACTAGCTACTAGCTAACTAGTGACTCCTTTACCTCCATTGCCAAGAGTTTCTACAGCCCATGGGCTGATCAAAGAGGTAAATGTTTATTCATGGCACCTTTGACAGTGTGTGTCTACAATTATTAATCACTGGCCACGTTCCCATGTTATATGCTGAGCACTCTCCAGAGATTCTCTCAGTTCATCTTCACTGTAGCTCTGTGAGGTAGGTCTTATTATTGTTCCTCTACTTCAGATGAGGAAAGCTTGAAGTCAGGAAGCTACTGAGTGTTGGGATGGGGATTTGAACTCAGGTCTCTCTGAGTCCTCAATTGGAACTTTTACCCTCTGGCCTCTATGTCAAACTCCTACAGTGACAGGTACAAAAGGAGAACTGAGAGGGGTGACCCAGTGGCCAACTTGGAACCTGTGAGGCCACACAGCTACTCTCAGCACGCGTTCCTCTAGGCCTGTGCATCCTGTGGCCTTCCTGGCTCCTCCCCTACCACGGGCTGCCGGCATCTCAATCCCAGACATGCCATCTTGACTTATTTCAGAATCTTAAGGAGAGATGGAAGGCAAATACCATCAAGACCAGCCTTTGGCAGCCTGAGGATGCACCCATGGCACCCCCACCCTGTCCCCCACATGCCCACAAGGAGTGGCCCGCTGGCCCCTGGCATCTTCGCCTGAGGAGCAAAGGGGCCACAGAACCCTGAGAACCCTGAGTCCGAGACATCAGGAGGCTGCCTGCCAGGGCCAGGGCCAAGGAGCAGAGTCAAGGGGAAGGGGCTTCTGAGCACTGGCTCACCTTGAAGGAGATCTCATACTGCTCCCCTCCCCAGATCTCCAAGCCGGGGTCGTACCCGCCCAGCTCCCAGAACCACTTCCGGTCCACGGCAAACAGCCCACCGGCCATCACGGGAGACCTGTCAAAGGAAAAGAACGAGGCATGAGGATGCAGATGTCCTGGCCTCTCCCCGAGGGATGGTCTTCTGGGTCACTCCTGGGACACGGCTGCGTCGACCTGGGGCTTCAAGACCCTTTGGGGTGGGGTGCCAGGCTTTCCTCCTTCTTGCCTACTCTGTCCCTTCCTAAATGCTGCATTTTAACCAAGTAGATCAAAAGTCCCCTACACAATGAACACCTGAGAGCACCTGTGAAGTGAAACCACAGTAGTACTTCTTTCCCATGGGCCCCGAGCTGCGTGATATGTACAAATATCAGGTTTCTCTATGCATCTAGTCTCCCCCTAATTAAACGGTCTGCATCTCTGAGCTTGTCTGTGCTGAGACTCTCTTAGAGGGGTGAGAAGCATGCAGCTGGAGGGCTCTCGCCAGGCCTTCTGGAACCATTCTGGGGTGGCGCCTAGGGCCCTGCGTCTTTCATGGCTGTTGTTCAGCAAGCCCTGCACAGACACTGGTGGTGGGTGCGGATGTCACGGTCTCTGTTCTTTCAGTTAAATCGGAGGCAAGATAAGCTCCATCCTTTTGATCCCTCATTGGTTTACTTGCTGGTCCTGGAGGGGTACAGAGGGAAGTCACTGTCCTCTGGGGGAAGCCAATGCATGGGGTAGCCACCTTAGGACAGACAGATCCAGAACATGGTTGTGACAAGGGTCCCTGGGAGGGGCAGGCCAGAGCACCACAGGAACATGAAGGCAGGGTTCTGCTTCCCTCCCACTCCTGGGTCTGAGCAGGGTGCAGGGCAGGGCAAGGAAGGGCACTCAGAGAAGGTGGACTTCAAGGGGTTCTAGACAAGAGACAATGGGCAGAGGGAAGTCACCGAAGAAATGACATCAGCAGGACACAGAAAGGACAAATCAAGGGGCACCCAGGAGAACAGGGAGTAGCCTGCACCATGCTGAGTGCAGAGGACACCATGGTGCTGCCGGCCAGCACCCCCGGCCCCGTCCTCGCTCAGGGCCAGCACCTGGTAGGACCAGTGTTTGCCGTGTGACCATCTATTGGAGCGTGGCTGTGTCTCTGTCTGATTCCAGTGGAAAACTCTAGACCTTCAAACCAGAACATTCCGGCAGCAGCCCCCACTGTTTAACGCTAACTCCAGTGCTGCCCAGGTCAGCAGCCACTGGCCGCAGGTGGCTGAGCCTTGGAATGTTGGTCTGAATGGAGATGTGCTGTGAGTCGACACACGTGGGATTTCCAAGACAGGTTTGAAGACAGAATTTGTCAGTAATTTTAGCATCACTGCAGGTCAGAATGATATTTTGGATATACTGGTTTAAATTAAATATATTGTTAAAATTAATTTTACTTGTTTTTCTTCTTTCTTTTTGTGGTATTGGGGATGGACCAGGCCTCTCACATGCCCTTCTTTCTCTCTCTCTGTTTAATGTGGCTACTAGGAAACGGAAGATTACATACTTGTATGGGAACCTCTTGCAGCCTGATCCCCTCCCTACACCATGGAGAGAGCTTACTTCCTGTCCCACACTGCCAGCACATTGATAAAAGTATCCAATGCTGCACAAATAGAAGGTGTCACTTGTGTCCACTCCTCTCTGTCTTCTGAAGACGGTGGGGTTTTGGATTGCTTGGCTGGAGAGTAAATGCCTGTGCATTTGGATGGGAGAGACTGTTTCTGACTTAGTGCTTCACAGGAAATCAGACCCAAGACTCTGCCCTTGGAAACTGGCCTGGACTGGAGCCAGGGACACAGGCCAAGGCCGAGTGTGGAAGGAAGGAGATCAGCCTCGAGGCATTTTGGAGGCTCAAGGCTTTGCCTCGGGAGGGAAGCTTCTCCTCCTGGCCTGCTCGTTTTCTGCTGTGTTCAGCAGTGATGATAACAACAGCCTGAGTGTCAGCGCTTGCCACTCACTGTACTGCCATCAACTCCAGCTCTCACAGAGGCTGTCCTAGCCTCCTCCTCAGCTGGAGGAATTTGAAATTCAGAAACGCTGTGCGGCCTGCCCAAGGGCATGCAGTTAGTAGGTGGATGGGCTGCCACCAAACCCCGGCCTCTCACACGGTGACAGCACTGCTGTGCCTGTCCACCGTCCACTCACTGGCATCACAGGGAGGTGTGTGTGCAGAAGATGACCAGATTCCTTGAGTGGCCACTCTCTGGGGTTCTGTCCACGTGCAATGCAGAAGAGAGGCTTTGGAGTGAACCCAAGATGTGAAGGATAGAGTCCCTCAGAAAGCATCTGGGCCAGTGGCTCTCTGTCCTGGTCATCTCAGTGAATCAGGAGCTTTAAGAAACAGTGATGCCTGTACCCACCCCCAGACTCAGGTGTAACTGGCCTGGGGTGGCCTGGGCATTTCAGTAAGTTCCCTAGGTGATGCCAACATGCAGCCAGGGTTGAGAGGCACTGCTCTAATGTCCAGATGTGGAGATTGAGGCCCTAGAGGACACTGGGTCAGGCCTCTGCTGCTCGCCAGTTGCAAATATGAACTCACGGTAAGGGGGATGAACAGGCCTGTCCGTCTGCTTGGGCCAAGGGCTCCTATAATAATGGGGGTTGTGACTTCCTTTGAGTACCCTGCACATTCCATTTTCAGGGGCTGCCCATTTTGACCTCAGCCTCTGATACTATGTCAACTTGGGCAAGTCTCATTTCCCTCTGAATCACAGGGTCTCAATGGTCAATGGGGACAAGGCTATCTATACTAAGGATGCTATTGTAAGGACCGTGCACGATAATGTTAGCTGGAATTGCTTTGCCACCTCAGGCCAAGTGTTAGTTACTTCTGCTGTTGGTCTCCTTCTCCAGGAGTGCCGGCCAGCCGCGGATTGACTCCGAGGCATGTGCAGGCTGGTGTTGACGGCGTGACGCATCTTGGCTGAATAATCACAGCTCTGGTGAGGGAGGGATCTCTGGTGGTGAGCATGTCTAAGGTGAAGGAGGTCAGACCCACCGAGGAAGCACACAGACTCAGCTCCTGGCTTGCGGAGCTCCAACACCTGGTCACTTATCATTTCCATGAAGAAGCCCAGCTGTCCTGACCTCTGAGCCTTTCCTGGGGCTCATAGACCGAGAGGCTGCCACTAGGAACCCCGACATGCACTGTGCCGGAGAAGATGGCTGAGCCAAGAGCCCCTATTGTCAGATGGGGAGAGCAGGGCAGAGAAGTTGGGGTTCACTAGGGGCCAGAGTGTGGCAAGACAAGTGTGTCCCTGCCCCACGACAACAATACCTGCACCTCGGTGTAGGTAGCCTCATGTCCAGAGCCTGTGCATACGTCACCTTCTGTGGTAAAAGAGACTTTAGAAGATGTGATTCAGGTTAAGGATCTTGAGTTGGGAGATGATCCTGGTAAGCCCCCTGTAACCACCTGGGATCAATGTCACCCCAAGGGCATATCAAGGGTAGGAGGAGGGTCAGAGTCGGAGAAGGAGACAGGAGGATGAAGCAGGGAGAGAAACAGATGTGAAGATGCTATGCTTCTGGCTCTGAGGACGGAAGAGGGCCATGAGCCAAGGACTGTGCCCAGCTTCCAGAGGCTGGGAAGGCAGGAAAGTGATTCTCCCAGAGCGTCTGGAAGGAACGTGGCCCTGCTGAAACCCTGATTTGGGCCCAGTGAGACTTCTGACCGCCAGAACTTCAAGTGCTGTTGTAAGCCCCAAGGTTTGCGGTCATTTGTCACACAGCAGCAATGGGAAACAGACCCAGCAAGGGAGGCTGGCCTCTGGCTTCGTGTCCAGAGAGCTTCTCTAACCCTCTGGAAGGACAGTTAGGGGAGCTGGATGGCAGCAGCAGGAATGGCCCACCTCCTGCTGAAGAGCAGAGCTGGGGCGCCGGGGAGGAGTGGGCGGCTCAGTTCTCACCCATGTGCACCCCAGGCGAGCCCTCCCTCTCCTGGGCCTCGGCCCCCTCATCTGCCAGGGGTGGAGCACCTCATCCAAGGTCCCCTCCAGTGTTCACATTCTAGGAGGCCCTGAGTCTAGTCCATACCCCAAACCTCTGGTGGGACAGGCTGCTGTTGCCCTGACATTTCCAAGGGGGTCTCACAGAAAGAAGGGGAAACTGGCTCCAGAGGCCCAGGGACCTGCACTTTCCCCCAGCTTCTGCCACTTAACAGCTGTGTGACCTGAGCAAGTTATTTAGCCTTGTGGTGTCCCTGTTTGGAAACTGGTTGCAGTTGAAGACTGCTTAGCACTGTGCCTGGCACTGGGGAGGATGATGACGATGATGGCAGCTGGCCACAGGCCTGAGAGGGAGAGAGTATGAGCGACTCCACACATCCCCTGGCAGTCCTGGCAAAGTCCACAGAGGTGGCCAAGGTGGAGGTGACTGGCTTGGTAGTCCTGAGCTAGGGCTCTGTGACATGCCAGGAGTGGGAGATACTTCTGCTTAGGATATCTGTCACTTGGTAGGTACTGATTGGGACCAGGAATCTGGGCCCTCTGTGCTGGGCTCTGGGGGAGGTGGCGATCCTGAGCCGTGTGTGGGCTGGGAAGCAGTCATAGGGTTGACCAGTAGGATAAACACGGGTCACTCATACTTACTCAAATGGGTCACTGGGGTCAGCTTTCTGCAGTTCTGGAGGGATCGGGATCCGCTTGTAGTACATCTCCCAATCAAAGGCACCCCGCATTGCATCTCCTGCCTGCGTCTCATAACGAAAGTCATCGTGGTCGATCACATCAATCATTGGGCACACGATGGTCTTGCGGTTCCGAGCGATGCGGTCTAAAGCAGCCAAGAGATGCCCATTAGTTGAGGCAGGAGCAAAGTGCCTTTCCTATTCTGCAGCTTACTCTCCTGGTTTAACATGTTCTCTGGATGATATCTCTGACCATTTGAGTTTGAGAACCCACTAGAAAGGAAGGGAGAGTGTGGGCTTTAATTGAAGCAAGAGGGACTACGGATCTCATTCCAGACTTGCCACCCACAATAGTGTCCTGAGATTGAGTCACAAATAACATCTCCAAGGCCCGATGTCCTCTGTGAAGTGGGGTAGGGGGCTCTGCTGCTATGGAAAGAGGCTGATTTCCTTCTGGGAAGACCCCTGTTCTGGCCTTGCCAGGTTCCCATTCTAAGTCCTGATCTTAACTCATGGCCCAAAGCAGCCAGGCCTGGCTTGCCCCTCATGGTAGACTGTCCACCGCTGACAGCTCACCGGTGCTCCTGGCTTCAGTCACCAAGCAAATGGCCCTCCTCAAGTGAGCTCAGCTCAAGTTCTCAAACAGAACTATAGAAGAGTGAATGGACTGTCCTGCAAGTTGTGGTTTCACCAAGGCATGCTACAAGCTAGGTGATTTAAGATTGCAAATGAGGGCCTTGACCCAGGTAGCTTTAAGGTCCCTTTTGGGCCTGGAAGAATCTGATCCTATTCCATGTGCTCTCTGCCCAACCTAACATCAGAGTTCCAGCTTTGGCTTGCTCTGCCCATCAACACACCTCCTGTCAGACAGCCCTGACTGAAGCCAAGGGGTGTCAGTCAATTGTCAGGGCAGATGATCTGCCAGGAGGGCCAAGTGGGCTGTGCTGGGAGTCAAATTCAAGACTTGCCATGAAGAGCCCTGCAGGGCCAGAGCAGGCCAACAGCTGCCAGGGCCCACGTTTCACCAAGCTACATGTGGTCCATTTTCCTTCCAGGAGAGAAAGCAGCATTTTTGTCTTTTTCCAAAATTGAAGACATAATCAATTCATAGGTGGGGCATGAAATCGATTGTGTGTGTGTTTATAATTAATAGAAATGAAGACTGAATGTCAGACTGCATTCCAGGTGCTAAGGAATACCGTGCTAGATGGAATTATTTCAGGGAAAGTGCTGGGTGCATGCCTGTAATCCCAGCAACTTGGGAGGCTCAGGCAGGAAGATCACAAGTTTAAAGCCAGCCCCAGCAACTTAATGAGGCCCTAAGCAACTTAGCAAGACCCTGTCTCAAATAAAAAATAAAAAGGGCTGGGGATGTGGCTCAGTGGTTAAGCACCTCTGGGTTCAATCCCTGGTATTAAAAAAAAAAAAATCAGGAAATGTGTTTCAGCAGTACTGTGTGACCATGTGCAATTCGGTATTGGATTCAGGTGTCCAATGTGCTTCTAACTGTGACACATGGTTATAAAAATGTTTGAGAAATAGTATTTTTGGCAACTGTGCCTTCAAGGATGGCCTGGGAACCACCAGTGCCAGATGTACCCAGGGTGTGATTTAAAAAGTCCCTA
This sequence comes from Callospermophilus lateralis, assembly GCF_048772815.1. Lineage (NCBI taxonomy): Eukaryota > Metazoa > Chordata > Mammalia > Rodentia > Sciuridae > Callospermophilus > Callospermophilus lateralis. The sequence continues at coordinate 30,575,489 of NC_135309.1, forward strand.
TGCCTCCTCGCACCCCACTTAGAATTGGGGGTTGGCTTGGATCTGCTCTCTGGGGATTTTCTCTGTCTCTCTCTTTTTTGGGGTCAGTGCTAGGCGAGCACTCCACCACTGAGCCACGTCCCCAGACCTCTCCCTGCTTAAAGATCCTTAAAGAACTGCCCAGGGAGAAATCTAGAGGAGGGTCTCCCTTCTTAATTACTCCTGGCCATTCAGGATACTTTGTGTCCAAGGAGGGTTGGGGCAGCGCACACAGCATCCTGCTGACTGCTGGCTGATGGTGGGTTAAGCCAAGGCCCCCAGAAGGCCACATCCTGTACATTATGCTCACCTGCCAAGGGAATGGCCAGGTTTAAATCCTGTTTTGTATCAGCATCCATTCATGTTTAAAACACTAGAAAAACTAGGGACAGAAGGAACATACCTAAACATTGTAAAAGCTGTATATGGCAAACCCAAGGCCAACATCATTCTAAATGGAGAAAGACTGAAAGCGTTCCCTCTAAAGACAGCAGCAAGACAGGGATGTCCACTTTCACCACCTCCATTCAATAGTCCTTGGATCCCTAGCCAGAGCAATTAGGCAAAAGAAAGAAATTAAAGGGATACACATAGGAAAAGAAGAGCTCAAGCTCTCTGTTTGCCGACGACATGATCTTATATTTAGAAAACAAAAAAAATTCCACCAGAAAGCTTCTAAAACTTATAATATAAATGAATTCAGCAAATTAGCAGGATACAAATTTTAAAACCCAGGAATCAATCATATTCGTATATTCCAATGATGAATCAGCTGAAAGAGAAATTAGGAAAACCATCCCATTCATGATAGTCTCAATACACCCCCCCCAACACACACTTGGGAATCAATCTAACAGAAGAGGTGAAGGATCTCTACAATCAAAACTATAGAACACTAAAGAAAGAAATAGAGGAAGCCCTTAGAAGATGAAAAGATCTCCCATGCTCTTGGACAGGCAGAATTAATATTGTCAAAGTGGCCATGTTACCAAAAACGCTATACAGATTCAATACAATTCCCACCCAAATCCCAATGACATTCTTCATAGAAATAGAAAAAGCAGTCATAAAATTTATCTGGAAAAATAAGGGACCCGGAATAGCCAAAGCAATCCTTAGCGAGAAAAGTGAAGTAGGAAGCATCACAATTCCAGACCTTAAATTATACCATAGAGCTATAGTAATGTGGCCCCCAAATGAACAAGAAAATGAATGGAAGACACATAGAAAACCACACAAAAACACAGTTACCTCACACTTGGTAAAGGTGACAAAAGCAACAACCAGAGAAATAGCCTTTTAAACAAGTGGAGCTGGGAAAACTGGAAATCCATATGTAGTTGAATGAAATTTAACCCCCATTTCTCACCCTGCAGAAAAATCAACTCAAAGTGGATCAAAGACCTAGAAATTAGACCAGAAACCCTGAGCCTAGTCGAAGAAAATTTAGGAGTAATACTCCAACATATTGGATCAGGAACTGAATTCCTGAACAAGACCCCTAAAACACAAGATGTAAAATCAATCTTCCATAAATGGGATGACATCTGACTACAAAGCTTCTTCACAGCAAAGGAAAAAAATCAAGAACGTCAAGAGAGAGCCTACAGAATGAAGAAGATCTTCGCCACCTGCCCCTCAGAGCATTGATTTCCAGGATATATAAAGAACTCAAAAAACTCAGCATAAAAAATAAATAACTCAAACAATCGATGGACAAAGAAACTGAGCAGACACTTCTCAGAAGAAATACAAAGTCAACAAATATATTAAAAATTTGTTCAATATTTCTAGCAATTAGGGAAATTAAAACTACACTGAGATTTCATCTCACTCTAGTCAGAATGGCGATTGTCAAAAATTCAAGTGACAATAAATGTTGGCAAGGATGTGGGGAAAAAGGCACACCCATACATTGCTGGTGGGTGTGCAAATTGATGCAAGCACTCTGGAAAGCAGTATGGAGATTTCTCAGAAGACTTGGAATGGAACCACCATTTGACCCAACTATCCCACTTCTCATTTGTTTGAATAATTTACACTCCTCAGTTTATATCCAAAAGATTTAAAATCAGCATACTGCAGTGACACAGCCACTCGATGTTTATAGCAGCTCAGTACACAATAGCTAAGCTATGGAACCAACCTAGATGCCCTTCAACAGATTAATGAATAAACTGTGTACACAATAGAATATTACTCAGCCATAAAGAAGAATGACTTTATGGCTTTTGCAAGTAAATGTATGTACCCGGAGATATCATGCTAAATGAAATAAGTATTTCCCCAAACAACAAAGGTCAAATGTTTTCCCTGATATATGGAAGCTAATAAGGGGGAAGAGGAGAAGAACAGATATTCAGTAGATTAGACAAAGGGGATTGAAGAGAAGAGAGGGGGAATAGGAAAGACAGTGGAATGAATCAGAAATAATTTTCCTATGTACTTATATGACTACATCATAGTGAATCCCACCACCATGTACATCCATAAGAATGGGGTTCTAACTAGTATAAGATATATTCCATGCTTGTACAATGAATTCTACTATCAAAATGAGTTCTACCGTCAGGTGTAACTAAAAGAACCAATTAAAAAAAAAAAAACCACCCTGTTTTGTTGCTCTTTAGTAGATCACCTTGGATAAGGCTTTCTGACACATCTGAGCCTCAGTTTCCTGGCCAACACAATGGAGGAAGATGTCACCTATCTCATGGGGGATCTTTGAGGAGAATGAGCAGATAATGGAGCCAAGATGCTTGGTGCAGCCTCCAGCAAGATCAGCACTGGGCTGACAGTCTCTGTGACTGGGGTTACTGAGAGAAGCTCAGAAGCAGGAATTGGGAGACTGAGCAGTTCCTTCATCTCTTTGCCCCTTAGTGTCCTCATTTGCCAACTGTGGATAATAATGCCTCACTTGCTAGCTTTACTAAGTGGCAGTGAAGTTTAAATGTGGACATGGCTTGAAACACGAAGGGACCATCAACATGATGATGATGATGATGATGTTGGAGATGAATGGGAAGCAGGAGGAGATGAGGATCAACAGCGACTTTCTTGGCGTGGGGTGGGGGGGTGAGTCCTTTGTGGGCTCAGAAATGTCTAATCTCTGAGGAAGTCGGAGCGAGCCATGCATGCAGGTGTTAATGGTTTCCCAGACAAAGCCATGCTGCGCTCTGTCAGCTGCTGATATTAGAGGGAGAGGCTTTTACATCCACACCACGGGTTCACATTTCTATTAGGGAAGAAAAAGAGGGGGGGATGTTCTTGCACGCACGTCTGCAGATTATGAAAATGGCCCTCGTACATTTCCATAGAAACAGAGTTAAGGGCTATTTAGACCACAAGCTCAGCTTCGTGCCCCACCACTTCATTGTCTTTATGAGTCACAGAATGACCCTACAAATGGGTTGTTCCTTCAGGACCATAAATTAGGCGATTTATGGCGAGGCTTTTTACTTTTTCACTCTTTCAGTAACGAGAGGCAGATGCAGACCATCTCTTAGTTTAATTACATAAACAGTTTACCAGAAATTCTGGCCTGTATCTTTTTCCTAACCCCATGGGATCCTGGACCCTGGGTCTCAGAAGCCTATCATCTAGCACAAAGCGCCCCGCTGATCTGTGTGGAGGAGATCAATCTGCTGGGTTGTCCTGTTAAACAGCAAGGGACTGGCTTTTGCTCCTCGCCACTGAATGGTGGTATTGGGTAGCCAGTGTGTTCCTCCAGCATAGTCTGGCACCAGCAGCGTGGGTGTCACCTAGGAGCCTTAGAAATGTCCTCATCAGGCTTCACCCTGGACTTCCAAGTCAGAACCCCAGGGTGGCTCAGCGCTGTCTTAACAGCCCTTCCAGGTGCCTCTGACGCTTGCCTTGGGTACCCTCCACCTGGTCCTCTCTGCCCCTGAGCTCTGTGAGGGAGGTCAACTGATCCACTCCCGAGGACCACACTTTCTGAGTTGGTAGCCCCGCAAGGCTGTTCCAGCCTGGCCCTGGCCCTCACCTGACTTCCTCTCCCGGGGCCTGCTATCAGCCCAAGCTCATTGCCTGCAGCCACACCCAGCACCCGGTGCCCAGGACTCCTACCTGTCTACAGCCCTGTCCTGGCATCCACTAGGACTCCTCCCTGAGGAAACGAGCTCAGGAGGCAATGTGGAACTGTGAAAAAGAACAGCCAGACAGATGGTGGCTTTGACACGGGTAGCCCGAGACACGGGACAGTGAGTCACTCAGTATCTCTGAACTTCGGTCTCCATTATCACAAGAAGGGGGCACTCCAGCCTGGCATGGCTTATCACCTGCCACGCACAGCAGCAGCAGCAGTGACCTGTCACTATTCTAATTCCACATAGAGATGTCGCCTCATAATTTGGCTTTTGACAGGGGATGGCCTTGGCTTGCCTTCTCACAAAACTTAAAGCAGTGGGAGAGGCGCAGTCCCATCACTAGACACTAGACACGTCCCCTCTCCAAGTCTCAGCTCCCCTCTCTGAGAAGTGAAGGGATAGGGCTGACCGAGCGTCTGAGTCCCAGGGCCTGGCATCTGATGGGTGCTTCCACGTGGGCAAGGGGACGCCGCAGCAGCCGGGAGGCGGCAGGCGGCTCGCTCACTCCAGGCTCCTCCAGCCCCCTTACCGAGCAAGGGGGGCAGCCAGTTGACATTGGCTTCACAGTGCGAGTCCAAGAAGGTGATGACGTCCCCGGTCGCCGCCGAGGCCCCCAGCATGCGGGTCCTTATGAGGCCTTCACGTTTCTTGGTGCGGAGGATCCTCACGCTGGGGAAGAGGGCCATGTAGTCCTCCAGGGGCTTCTTCAGGTGCTCTGTGAGGGAGAGGAAGGGGAGAGAGGGATCAGGCCGGCAGTCCTTCCCTTACCTCCCAGCAGCCACCCTCCACCGTTGAGACAGAGACTGGGGTACCACCTCCCGGACCTTTCAGATAGGGCCAAGGAGGGCAGAGGTCATTGTCCACAGACTGCAAATGGGAAACTGAGGCTCAGACTCCAGCAAGAGCTCCAGATCTGCAACACAGGCCTTTGGTACAGGTACAGGCATCTGTGACTTAAGCCTGGCTGGGACTTCCTCCCTTATTTTCTCCTAACTATACTTTATTTTTCCCTTGGGAAACTGCCCTTCTCAAGGTCACAGATTCAGAAGGAGACATCCCATCCCCTGGTTCCAAGGGGGAGGAGCATGTGGCTTTGTGCCTGACCAATCAGGGCATTCTGTCAGCCTTGGCTACAGTGATTGGTTCAGGGATGACCATGTGACCTGAGCTGGTCGGAGTAATGGGTCTGGAGAATGGTTTGCAGGATTGTTGGGAAGTGACTCTCTGTCTTTTTGCTAGGGTTGCTAAAGTGGTTGGTCACAGTCTGGAGCTGTTATTGACATCTTTGGCAAGATGAGGTGATGGGAGGTGTGTGGGGGAATCATCTGAGCCTAAAGATAATATATAAAAATAAGAGTCAGGAGATGGAAATCAATAGGGCTGGGCACCGTTGTGCACCCTTGTAATCCCAAGGGCTTAGGACGCTGAGGCAGGAGAATTGTGAGTTCAAAGCCCGTCTCAGCAACAGCGAGGTGCTAAGCAATTCAGTGAGACCTGTCTCTAAATAAAATACAAAAAAAAAAAAAAAAAAAGGCTAGAGATGTGACTCAGTGGTTGAATGTTCAGTCCTGTGTAACTCGCCCCCCCCCACCTTCCCCCAATAAAAGAAGAGATGGCCATGATAGGGGACAGATAGATTCGATGATGGGAACATGAGGTTAAGGGAATAATTCTATAAACTGGGCCCACTGCGCTGACCCCCACATGATTTCACTTTTAAGAAGCACTTTACCATAGCACAAGAGTTAATAACAAAAATCAACAAATGGGACTTACTTAAACTAAAAAGTTTTTTCTCAGCAAGAGAAACAATAAGAGAGGTAAATAGGGAGCCTACATCACGGGAACAAATTTTTACTCCTCACACTTCAGATAGAGCCCTAATATCCAGAGTATACAAAGAACTCAAAAAATTAGACAATAAGATAACAATTAACCCAATCAACAAATGGGCCAAGGACCTGAACAGTCACTTCTCAGAGGAGGACATACAATCAATCAACAAGTACATGAAAAAATGCTCACCATCTCTAGCAGTCAGAGAAATGCAAATCAAAACCACCCTAAGATACCATCTCACTCCAGTAAGATTAGCAGCCATTCTGAAGTCAAACAACAACAAGTGCTGGTGAGGATGTGGGGAAAAGGGTACTCTTGTACATTGCTGGTGGGACTGCAAATTGGTGTGGTCAATTTGGAAAGCAGTATAGATTCCTGGGAAAGCTGGGAATGGAACCACCATTTGAGCCAGCTATCGCCCTTCTCGGACTATTCCCTGAAGACCTTAAAAGAGCATACTACAGGGATACTGCCACATCGATGTTCATAGCAGCACAATTCACAATAGCTGGACTGTGGAACCAACCCAGATGCCCTTCAATAGATGAATGGATAAAAAAAAATGTGGCATTTATACACCATGGAATATTACGCGACACTAAAAAATGACAAAATCATGGAATTTGCAGGGAAATGGATGGCACTAGAGCAGATTATGCTAAGTGAAGCTAGCCAATCCCTAAAAAACAAATGCCAAATGTCTTCTTTGATATAATGAGAGCAACCAAGAACAGAGCGGGGAGGAAGAGCAGGAGGAAAGGATCAACATTTAACAGAGACATGAGGTGGGAGGGAAAGGGAGAGAAAAGGGAAATTGCATGGAAATGGAAGGAGACCCTCATTGTTATACAAAATTACATATAAGAGGCTGTGAGGGGAATGGGAAAAAAAAAACAAGGAGAGAAATGAATTACAGTAGATGGGGTAGAGAGAGAAGATGGGAGGGGAGGGGAGGGGAGGGGGGATAGTAGAGGATAGGAAAGGTAGCAGAATACAAGAGTTACTAATAGGGCATTATGTAAAAATGTGGATGTGTAACCGTTGTGATTCTGCAATCTGTATATGGGGTAAAAATGGGAGTTCATAACCCACTTAAATCTAATGTATGAAATATGATATGTCAAGAGCTTTGTAATGTTTTGAACAACCAATAAAAAAAAAAGAAAAAAAACAGTAGAATAAGTTAGAAGTAAAAAAAAAAAAAAAGAAGCACTTTACCTGCAGCCCTCCCTGGCTTAAGTCTGCAGGATATGTTACATTCCTCAGCAAACTACCTGCTATCTTCAGGAGAATTAAAGGCCCTGAAATGCTAATAAGAATACAAGTTACCATGAAGGGTGTGAGGTGGAGATTTTTGTGACCCTTACACAGACCAGATCCTGGAACTCAGGGAGATAAGGATAATCTCCCCTAACCATAAAATATGTAAGAACAATTAGAACCAATGGGCCAAAGAGACTTAGAGTGGTCATGGCAGTCTGATGTCATCATGTAGTCAGTCAAAAATCAAGAGGTGGATCTGGGTGGGACTCTCTGGAAACTTCTCTGGGACCCTTAATAAAACTGGAAAGCAGGAGAGGCATGCTGTCCCTTCATTCTTAGGGATCTGCCCCTTGAGAGTGTTCTGTTTCTCCCTTTCTTTCTTTTCTTTTCTTTTTTTTTTTTTTTTTGGTGGGGGGAGTTTACTGGGGATTGAACTCAGGGGCACTTAACTACTGAGCCACATCCCCAGCCCTATTTTGTATCTTATTTAGAGACAGGGTCTCACTCAGTTGCTTAGTGCCTCACCATTGCTGAGGCTGGCTTTGAATTCATGATCCTTGTGTCTCAGCCTCCCTGGCTGCTGGGATTATAGCCTTTTCCCCTTTCTTTTCCCTTACATATGACAATATTTTCATTTTTTGCTTATTTTCCTGTGGGTTGGATCTGACTCTTGTCTGGAAAAGTTGTTTTGAAAAAAAATCAAATAATAGTCTCTTTCTACTAAAAGTCTCAGCCTTAATACTGGTGTTTTTGATTTTAATTAGGGTAAGAATCCTTTATAAAACTGCTAGGATGGCTAAAACAAATAAATACACAAACAACCCTACGCCTAAACCAAAACCTGTAGGTCCCTGGTTGAGAGCTTGTTTAGCCTGTAGGAGGCCCTGGGCTTGGTCCCCAGAATCTCCCTCTCTCTGTTTCTCTCTCTGTCTCTCTCTGTCTCTCTCTCTCTCTCTCTCTCTCTCACACACACACACACACACACACACACACACACACACTGCTACTCTAAAAAAATAGAACATCACTGAAAGAAATTAAACACCAAAATAAATGGAAAGATATCCCTTGTTAATGGACCATAAATTATTAAGATAGTAATACCTCCAAAACGTAGAAACAGACTAAATGCTGTTTAAACCATGGCTAACTGCTTTACAGAAACTGACAATTAACAAGCTGATCCTAAAATTTATATGGCAATGCAAGGGGTCCAGAAGAGCAAAGCCATCTTTTGGAAAAGAAAAAGTCAGAAGACTCACATTACTTGATTTTAAAATTTGCTTCAAAACTACAGTAATTAAGACAGTGGGATAATGGCAGAAAGAAAATATAAGTCAATAGAACAGAATTGAGAATCCAGAAATAAAACACTCAGATTTAGGATTAATTGATTTTCCTGAAACTATTTGATGGGAGAAAGAAGAGTCTTTTCAACAAATGGTACTAGTACTATTTGATTTCTACATGCAAAAGAATCGAGTTGGGGGCTGAGGGAGGAGCTCTATGGTGGAGTGCTTGCCTAGCAAGCAAAGGCCTTTGGTTTGATCGCCAGCATTGCAAAGAAAAATAAAAAGTATAGTAAGTTGGATCCCTTCTTCACCTACTATGCAATTAACTCAAAATAGATAAAATGTCTATATGTAAGAGCTAAAATCATAAAACTCTTCAAGGAAACACAGGGGTAAATCTTCACCACCTTGGGTTAGACAATTGTGTCTTAAGACAAAATGCCCAAGCACAAAAGAAAAAGTAACTTACACATTAAACATTTTTTATGCATCACAGGACATGATTAAGAAAGTGAAGAGACAACCTACAGACTGGAAGAAACCATATACAAATCATGTGTCTGATAAAGGACACACACGGGCAGAGAATACAGAGAACTGCGATGACTCAATAATAAAAAGAAAACCCATTTAAAAAGTGGGCAAAATGCTTTTAGAAAAAAGTTTAGTGATTCTTCAGGATGTTAAAGATAGAATTATCATGATTCCACAATTCTATCTCTAAGAATATACCCCCCAAATTTGAAGGTCACATTTTGAATAATCCAAAAATGAAATTATGGAATAGCTAAATTCACAGAGGCAGAAAGTAAATTAGCGATTGCCAGGTACTGGGGTCAGGGGAAGGAGCAGTGGTTATTAATGCATGTGGGGTTTCCTTTGGAGTAATATTTTGGAACCAGATAGAGATGATGGTTGTATAACATTTCAAATATACTAAATACCACTGTATGCTTTAAGATGGCTAATTGTATGCTACATATATTTGCCTCAATTTAAAAAATGGGCAAAAAATACGAATAGATATTTCTGCAAAGACAATAAAAAATGGTCAATAAGCACATAAAAAGATGCTTGACAGCATTAGTTATTAGGGAGATGCAAATTAAAACCACAATAGATACCACTCCACACCCAGCAGCATGACTATAATCACAAAGTCAGACAAAAACAAGAGTTGACAAGGGTGTGAGAAATCAGAGAGTTCACAGATTGTTGATAGGAATGCAAAATCTTGCAGCCACTCTGGAAAATAATCTGGAACTTCTTCAAACAGTTAAACACAGAGTTACAATGGGACCCAGCAATTCCACTCCTAGGTATGAACTTCAGAGAGATGAACACACATGTTCTCACAAACACTTGCACATCAATGTTTCCAGCAGTGATATTTATAGTTAGAAAGCACTTAAATGTCTATCAACGGATGAATGGATAGAGAAAATGTGGTAATAAGTGGAATACTATCAGCCATACAAAAAGGAGTGAGTTAATGTAACAATATGGGTGAACCTCAAAAATGCTATTCTAGGTTACAGAAGCCAGAGATATAAGAGTAGATATTATAAGCAAGGTGTGGTGGTGCATGCCTGAAATTGCAGCAGTTTGGGAGTTTGAGGCAGGAGGATGGAAGATTTGAGGCCAGTCTCAGCAATTGGCAATACTCTGTCTCAAAAAAAAAAAAAAAAAAAAAAAGGCTGGGCATGTAGCTCATTGGTAGAGCAACTCTGGGTCAATCCCTAGTTCCATAAAAAAAGACTGAAATTTCTAGAAAGGTGAAGCTACAGGGACAAAAAGATCGGTGGTTACATGGAGCTGGGCTGGGGGCAGGGATCGGCTGCAAACAGGCAGTGAGGAACTATTTTTTTGAGTGATAGAAATATTTAAAAACTGGATTATAGTGATAGTTTCACAACTGTATTTATTTAAAAATACCCTGAGCTGCAGACCAAAACTAGATGGTTTTTATGGAATGTAAATTATACCTCAATGAAGCTGTAAAGTTCTAAAACAGATTGTGTTTCTATATAATAGCCAAAACCAACTGGAAAGTTGAATAAAAATAGCCTTTATGGTATCCTCATGGTTAGGCAACCCAAATAAATGGGGGAATGTCGTATTTATAGATTGGAAGACTCCCTATTGTGAAGAGTCAAGTTTTCTTCAAACTGATCTGTAGACCCAGGGCAGCCCCCCCAAATCACAGTGACCTTCTGAAGTTGACAGAAGTGGGCATGAGGGAGCTCACTGGGGTGAGTTTTATCCTCTAATGTTTATACGGGCATGTAAAGGAACTAGAAGAATTCAAACAATCTTGAAAGAGAACAAAGTTGGAGGACTTACAGAAATTTCAAAACAAATTATAACTGTAAAATAATCAGAACAGTGTGCAAAGAGTAGGCAAAGAGTAAACAGAGAGGTGGACAGAGGGGAACAGAGGTCGGAAGTGGACTCACGTGTATGCTGTCAACCTATCCGGTGACGGAGGCATCAAGGTCCTTCAATGAGGAAATAAGAGGTTCCAACAACTTACACCAGAACAGCTGGCTACATGTATGAACAGAAATGAGCTCAGAGGTAGAGCCTCACCTAGCATGTGCAAGGTGCTGGGTTCGATCCTCAGCACCACATAAAAATAAATAAATAAATAAAGGTATTGTGTCCAATTACAACTAAAAATATATTTTAAAAAATGAGCCCTAATTGCCACCTATGACCATACAAAAAGTCGTTTCAGAGTGGCCATAACTGAAGCATAAAAGCTGAGGCTTCCTGATGAAGGCATAGAGGAATACCTTTGTGGACTTGAGGCAGGAAAAAACTGATCAACTGGATTTGATTAAAATTAAGAACTTGCTCCCCCAAAATGTGCTCATTATAAGACACTGATAAGGATGTGACAGGGTAGGCCAGTCTGGGGACACACATAGCTGACAAAGGCCATGTATCCAGTATAGATAGAGAATTCCTACGAAGTCAGTAATGAAAAGACAACCAAATGAACAATGGGCAAAACACCTGAAAAAAACATTTCACAAATAAATGGAAACGCAAATGGCCAATAAGCCTTTGAAAAGGCGATCGATTCACTTGTCATGGGGGAATGTGAATGAACAGCCGGAGATGGCACTTAGCGCATGCTTACTGGAATGGTCAAAACTGGAGCAGCAGCAGTGGGGCAGAGGGAGATCCACGGCGCTCCTGCTCCCTGTTGGAGAGGGTCAAGGGTGCCACCACCTGTTTGAATGACCCTGTATGAATGCTTCCTATAAAGCTAGACACCCAGCTGTCCTATACCCACAACTCCACTCTAAGAGAAATAGGAACCTATACCCACAGAAAGTGGAAAAAAAAAAAAAAAGCTTTATTTGTAATAGCCCCAAACTAGAAATGGCCTGTAAGTCTATCAACAGAAGGGACAGTGTGGTATAGTCACATAATAGCTTACTACTCAATAACACAACAAACCACGGATACCTCCAACCACACGTGTGGATTTCAAAGTTATCATGTTGAACCAAGAAGTCAGACACACCAAAAAGAACTCTATGAATGATCACATTTATCTGAAGCTCATTAACAGCCAAAAAAATCTATGATGACAGAATTAAGAAGTGTTTGTCCTTGGGATGTGGGGACTGAACAGAAGCGGGCACCAAGGAACTTACTGGGGCCAGTTTTATTCTCTGTCTTGATTGGGGTTTTGACCTTCCAGGTGTACACATTTGTGAAACCTCTGGAACTGGATCCTTAGGACCTCAACTAAACAACAACAACAACTGGTCCAATACCTTGTCTGTCTTGGCTGGGGAAGCTGTGGTGCTGGGGAAGTTTCACTGACTGAGAATCAGGAGGCTAGGCTGGGCGCCCATCTCCAGCACAGGAGCATTTACCTCCTCTGGGTCTCCGTGTTGACTCTGAATTGGTGCTTGGATCAGATGGTCCTCAAGGGCCCAGGCCTGGGTCTTGCAGGAGGCCCAGAGGCACCTGCCCAGAGCTGCTGGGCTCTCTGCTCTGCCAGCCCCTGGGGCGATCACTTCCCTTAAATTGAGCCCCAAATCCTGCTCTGAACTTGGCTCAATCAAGAGTTAGAGCTGGAATTGTCCTCTAAATCAGCAGATGCCTCCAAATCACCCCGGGGCAGCTCTTTATTACAGCCACCAGGGAACCAGGGCAGAACACTGTGATTGGCAGACCCAGGGTGGCATTCGACAGTGTTAGTTCTACCTGACCCGCAGATGATGCTGATGCACAGCCAGAATGGTTCAGATTCTTCATTTTACATCCAGATAGTTGAGGGCAAAAAAGGGAAGGGACCTCCGCTGCCATGTTGTTAACAGCAGAGCCGCGTTTCAAGTTAGGCTCTCCTGGTTGGGTATTTTCTTTTTCTAGTCCCTTAGAAAAATGAATCATTTTTGTGGGAAGGCACATGATCTGCAAAGTGGCTTCACATATTTTACTCCCCTTGGCTTATGCCAACAGGCTCTGTATTTGACCATCTCCCCATTGGACAGATGATAAAACTGAGGCTCAGAGAAACCAAGAACCTTGCTCAAGGCAACATAGACAGCAAATTTCTGGCTCCTCTGTAGAAAATGGATGCTTTCCTCATCCTCTGGTCCTCATATACTACTGTCATGATTTTTGCCACATCCACCTACTTTAATTGCAATTTCTTTAGCATTTTCTTAAAAATCAATCCATTTTTAGATTAAATTTTTGTTAAATTCAACTTACTTTAAAAAGGAAATTTAAACACCTATCTAATGAAAATTGGTATCATTTACAGTCTAGATCTAATAAATAAAACTCCTCAACAACTGAAAAAAACAATGGTCTTAGGCTTTTGCTGTATACTCCTGCCTTTCTGACAATGAGCTCAAGATTTGCTGTCTCTGTCAAGAAGGAAAATGTGGAAAACCACCAGAGACTCTCCATGTGAGGGGAGGAAAGAAATGAAAGAGAATTGGAAGGAGAAACCTTTCCTGACACATGATCCAGGGGTACTCATATAAAGTCTTTGGATCACTGGAAATCATCTTAGGTGCCCTGGGAGATGCTGCTCCAGCCATTCTGGCTTGCCTTTCCAGAAACTTCTGCATGATGAAGGGTGCTTCCTGTTGTGTTGCCTGGCATCCTGGGGGTCAGAACAACTAAAATCTGTGCACAGAAAAGGTTCTCTACACACATGCACCAGAGTGGGGAAGGCAGCTCTCCCCGCGCCTGCACGCGAAGATTAATATGGCTTTCCTCACCTGCTCCCCCTTCTTTTTGGAACAGTGACTCTGTAGAAAGCAGAAATCAATTTGCCCTAATTGAGGGACTAAATCTTCCCCAAAGAGACCTTCTTGGGCAATGAGACAAATCAGCAAGAGGCATGATCACGCTCCAGATACGCCGCTGTTCCCGTAGGAACACTGTCTTTAGAAAGAGAAAAAATCTATAGTGACTGCCGGTGACCACGGCTTCCTTTTGGTTGGGTTCAACTGGTAGGTCATTAAAACGAGAATGAGATAATCTCCTATAGCACACACGGCTACTCCCACCAGAGGGAGAAATATCACCCCGTCCAGCTCTGATCACCACGGGCCTGCTTGGGCAGAGCCCGGTCACTAAATCACCGTGAATACAGATGGCTGCTGTCATTACCCGGCGGCCAATTAGGACCCTTGACAGCTTGTGCTAAAGTTAGAGCAATTATTTAGGGCTATTATGCTCCTCCTGTCCTTATTAGAAGGCGCTTTTTACACAAAATCAGGACCGCTGCCTTATTTTCCCACTCAAGAGAAGACTCTTGGGTGAGGGCATTGTACAAGGTCATAGAATCTTAGAGCTAAAGGGGCTTTAAATGAACTTGATGATGATCATGATGATGACAATTACAGGGAACACTTACTGGAGCTCCTGTTCACATATGGAGCTCCCCTTCATATCCATTACCTTTGACAGTTACAATAACACAAAGACTGAACTTAATGACCCCGCTTACCGAAGATGATACTGAGGCTCAAAGTGGTGATTCAACCTGCTTAACTCACTGCTTGATTGCAAAAGAGCAGGCTCTTCCTACCTGCACCTAAACCCACCTCTCACTTGGGTCTGTCCCTTCATTCTACCCAGAGAGAAGTGGGGAGGTCCAGAGAAATTGAATGTCTAAGCTAGAATCCTACAGCAAGACTGTGACATGGAAGAGCTCTATCCAGTTCAGGGTTCAGGATTCCCCCAGTTTCATAAGCGCTGGGGCAGGGTGGGCAAACTGGCTTCGCTGAATGGGATGGTAACAGATGCCTAAAGCTGCCTTCAGAAAGATTCTGGGGCTCCAGCCTGGCTCCCCATGAGAGTACTAGGACTGAGAAAAGGTGTTTGCCTGATTGATGTAGCAGGGAGGTGGCCGTCCTAAGCCACACACTCACCGTCCTGTCCAGGGGCTGCTGTCATCACAACACAGTACAGAATTGCTTTTGCCCTTATTATCCTTGGTTTAATGAAGAGTCAGGGCCATCTGGCCGGGAAGGAGCTGATTCTGAAGGTGGTGAGACCCCATACTGACCAGGTTTCAAGCAGTGTCAGAGGACTACTTAATGAGCACGCACAGAGGATTCTGCGGCACATGCGCTGGGTGTCCCCCACGCCTCCATGGCTACCTGCCTGCCTTCCAGCTGCCCACCCCGTCTCTCTCCCAGGGGGCTCTCAGAGTATCATGTTGGACTGCAACCAATGACTGCAGTACTGTCCAGGAAGCCTGAGGCTCCCTCGTTTTCCCTGAGGTCCTCCCTGAGCACAAGCTCTCCACCGGGTCCAGAACTCTGGGTGAGAGGGGCGTGGCTGTTTGTGGTGGGGTCTCTCACAGGCACCCTGGAGGGCACCTGTCTTCTGTTGTCACTCTCCTGCTTTTGCTGTTGCTTCCTGACGGCTCCTCCCAAACGAATTGTTTGCATTCAGATCCTTGTTTTAGGATTTGCTCAAAATCCAAACTCAGGTTTCAAGTAGCAGGAATGACTGGAAAGAGCTCCAGAGTTGGCCCTAAGTCTGGGAAGCTCGTGGTGGTGATGGCTTTGACGCAGCAGCTCCTTGTACTTTGGTGTCCAGCATCTGGGAATAATGGCTAACACTCCTCTATCACCTATGCATACCACTAACCCTGGGACTGTGCATCTGCTTATTTAATCTCTGCATATTCTCTCTCTCTTCTTCAGTGCAGGGGATTGAGCCCAGTGGTGTTCCACCACTGAGAAGATACACACCCTCAACCCTTTTGAAAGTTTGAGACAGGGTCTGGCTACCGTTGCCCAGGCTGGCCTGGGCTTTGTGATCTTCCTGCCTCTAGAATAACTGGGACTACAGGAGAGTGCCACCGTACCTGGCTCTACAAAGACTCTTAAGAGGCCGGTCACAGACTAGTGTCCCTCTTCTACTGATGGGGAAACCGGGGCACAGAGAAGTTAGGTAACTTTCCAAGTGGCAGATCTTGGATCAAGCAATCTAATTCCAGAGGTTAGTTTTCTCTTCTTCCCAAAACCTTGATTTAAAATTAAGAATAATTTCAAATATACCAAAAAAGAAGAATAACGAACCAAGGGACCTGTCACTTTAACTGCAGAAATGATCCCTTCCAGGTCTAGTTCATCTTTGCCCCCGTCCCTGGAATTGTGCTGGAGCAAATGGAGTCTGCACTTGTAAGAGCGGACCCAAGGCGTAATCTCACTGCTGGGCACCCAGTATCTTCTCAGGAAATGCTCGATTATTTCACTGGATTCCCCCAAAGCCAATGCAAGGAGGATGGGGCAGCCGCCATCAGTCTGGCATCACTGGAGAGGAAACTGAGGCTCATGGAAGAACAGGCCTCCATCAAGTTTCTCATCTGGTGAGGTCTGGTGAGGACAAGAGCTCACAGCTGCCAGGCCCTGGCCTCCCTGGTGTGCCGTCCTGAGCTCCCCCTCCCTGGCTTGCTCTCTCTGCCCAGGGCATCTTTAGACTCCGAGGTTGGGTCAGTTGTAGCACAGCGAGGGGTTGCAGTCAGAAAGCTGCTCTGGGCTGCATTTTGCTCTCTAGAAAGACATGCTGAAGTCCTAACTCCTGAAACCTGTGGCCCTGACCTCATTTGGAAACAGGGTCTTGGGGGATGTCATCTAATTAAAGATGTGGACATCCTGGATTAGGGTGTCACGAATCCAACAACTGGGGCACTTTAATTAGGGAGAAGTTTGGGCAGACAGAACACCATGTGATGATAGAGGCCACAGGATGCCAAAGATGGCCAGGGACACCAGAGGCTAGGAGCAGACCGGGAAGAGCCTCCTCTAGATCTTGCAGAGAACAGGACATTTTGATTTGGGGTTTCCAGGCTCCCGAACAGTGAGAGAAGTAAATTACGTTTTGTTTTTTCTTCCCCAGTACTAAACTTTTTTTTCTTAAAAAATTTAAAAAGCATATTTTTATTTTTAGTTGGCACATAGTAACTGTACATATTTATGAGGGATGGGGTGACATTTCAATGCCTATATACAATGTGTGATGATCAGATTAGGGCAATTGTCATGTCCATTGCCTCAGACACTGAGCATTTCTTTGGGTCTCTTCTGTTTTTAAAATTTTTTTTTTTTTATTTTTAAATTTATATATGACAGCAGAATGCATTACAATTCTTATTCCACAGATACAGCACAAGTTTTCATATACTTTGTATACAAAGTATACTCACACCAATTTGTGTCTTCATACATGTACTTTGGATAATGATGTCCATCACATTCCACCATCATTCATAACCCCCTGCCTCCTCCCTCCCCCTGCCACCCCTCTGCCCTATCTAGAATTCATCTATTACTCCCATGCTCCCCCTCCCTGCCCCACTATGAGTCAGCCTCCTTATATCAGAGAAAACATTTGGCATTTGTTTTTTTGGGGACTGGCTAACTTCACTTAGCATTATCTTCTCTAACTCCATCTATTTACCTGCAAATGCCATGATTTTATTCTCTTTTATTGCTGAGTAATAATCCGTAGTGTATATATGCCACTTTTTTTTTATCCATTCATCTATTGAAGGGCATCTAGGTTGGTTCCACAGTTTAGCTATTGTGAATTGTGCTGCTATAAACATTGATGTGGCTGTGTCCCTGTAGTATGCTGTTTTTAGTCCTTTGGATATAGATCAAGGAGAGGGATAGCTGGGTCAAATGGTGGTTCCATTCCCAATTTTCCAAGGAATTTTCATATTGCTTTCCATATTGGCTCACCAATTTGCAATCCCACCAGCAGTATATAAGTATACCTTTCTTCCCACATGCTTGCCAACACTTACTGTTGTTTGTATTCAAAATAGCTGCCATTCTGACTGAAGCGAGATGAAATCTTAGAGTGGTTTTGATTTGCATTTCTCTAATTGGGAGACATGATGAACATTTTTTTCATATATTTGTTGACTGATTCTATATCATCTTCTGAGAAGTGTCTGTTCATATTCTTGGCCCATTTATTGATTGGGTTACTTGTTTTTTTGGTGCTTTCCTTTTTGAGTTCTTTATATACCCTAGAGAGTAATCCTCTATCTGATGTGTGAGGGGAAAAAATTTACTCCCAAGATGTAGGCTCTCTATTCACCTCACAGATTGTTTCTTTTGCTGAGAAGAAAATTTTTAGTTTGAATCCATCTCTACCCCATTTACAATAGCCTCAAAAAAAAAATACTTGGGAATCAACTTAACAAAAGAGGTGAAAGATCTATATAATAAAATGAAAATTGCAGAACCCTAAAGAAAGAAATCAAGAAGACCTTAGAAGATGGAAAGATCTACCTTGCTCTTGGATAGGCAGAATTAATATTATGATAATGACCATACTACCAAAAGCACTATATAAATTTAATGCAATTCTGATACAAATCCCAATGACATTCTTCATAGAAATAGAAAAAGCAATCGTGAAATTCATCTGGAAATACAAGAGACCCAGAATAGCTAAAGCAATCCTTAGCAGGAAGACTGAAGCAGGTGGCATCACTATGCCAGACCTTAAACTATACTACACAGCAGTAGTAACAAAACAGCATGGTATTGGCACCAAAACAGACTTGTAGATCAATGGTACAGAATAGAGGACATAGAGACTAACCCACAAAATTACAATCATCTTATATAGACAAAGGTGTCAAGAACATGCATTGGAGAAAAAGATAGCCTCTTCAACAAATGGTGCTGGGAAAACTAGAAATCCATAAGCAACAAAATGAAATTAAACCCCTATCTTTCACCACGCACAAAATTCAACTAAAAGTGGATCAAAGAACTAGGAATTAAACCAGAGACCCTGTGTCTAACAGAAGCAAAAGTAGGCCTTAACCTCCATCATGTGAAATTAGGCCCCAACTTCCTTAATAAGACTCCTTTGGCTCAAGAATTAAAATCAAGAATCAAATAAATGAGATGGACTCAAATCTTCTGTTGTTTTAAGCCGTCAGTGTGGAGCTCTTTGCTGCAGCAGTCCTAGGACTCCAGTGTGGGAGAGGCCAGGTCTCACACACTGGCTCTGCAGCAGCGACATGGCAGGACATAATTAAGGCTGTTGTCTGGACCCCTGCAGGAGTCTGTCTGTGGCCAACCGCAGGAGCCCGGACTCTGCCTCTCTTCAGTCTAGTCTGCATGTCTGCAAGAAGCAGTTGGGTGGCCTCTAAAAAAAGAAGTAAATGGCATCCTATTGCCCTCCCACTCTCCTGTTTAAAACCAGCCAATGGCTTGGATGGAAGAAGGCCTGGTATCCTTCCCAGGGATGAAAGGGCAGTACACAGTGGTCTCTGCCTCTTCTCTAACATCATCTTGTCCACTCCCTGCCCTTCTGTCCCCCTCCCCCCTTCTGTCCCCCTCCCCCAACATCTTCTTTCAAAGATGCCATGATGTCATCCTCAGCCTTAGGGTACCTGTCCATGCCAGCCCTTCTGCCTGGATTGACTGAGACCCTAAACTTCTCCACACATTTCCCTGTAGTTCATTCTTGCCCATCTTCAGATCTCAGCTCAAACTTTGACTCCTCACAAAAGAACTTCCTGGCCTGTCAAAGAGCCCTGGAACTTGTAATCCATGGCACTTAGCTCAGATCTCCGAATAACTGTGTGCAATTTCTCACTCTGTCTTGGTCATTAGATTCCAAGTTCTAAGAGGGCAAGTTGTATGGTTGCTCAGCTGGACTGAGCCCGGGCTGCTGTGAATCACTGTGGAGCTCTCCTGCATTGTTGTGTCTGATTTTACACCAACCCCACAGGGAAGCAGGTCTCAGTTCATCACCCTTACTTCCAGACGTTTCTGTCCCAAGTTTGCACAGCTAGTAAGCTATGTGCTGAAGGCACAACTCAAATCCACTGCGGCCATTCAGGAATCTGCACTGCCCCAGTAATCAATTAATTCCTAAGTGGAATTTATCAGAGTTTCAACCTCTGAGGCCACTGAGAAATACCTGCTGAGGAGCCCGTGTGTGCCACGCTCGGGCAGGGCAGGCCCACATGAAGATGGAGCGGACGGGATGGAGCAGGTCACAGCCCAGATAAGTCAGCATCACTCCTGGGATGGTCTCTGGCCTGCGTTGGCGGGTTGCTAATGATGCCAAGGCTGCGGCTGGAGAGGCTGCCCTGGCCACACTGGGGCTGGCTCCTGGGACCTGTAGGTGGTTCTGGGTCTTGTCATGTCTCGGCTTCACTGCATTTTTGGCCGTTAAAGTGTCTTGCTCATCTGCTTCCTGGGATGGATTTATTCCCTTGTAAGTCTTAGACAGTGGTTTCTAAGGCATCGATAATTCATTTGGAGAGAGGGGAAGGCCCATAGTAACTGAAAGCCCCTCCCTCTGTCCTGTTGTGACACTCAGCTATTTCTAGGCAAA
The DNA here is from genome assembly GCF_048772815.1 of Callospermophilus lateralis. Taxonomy (NCBI): domain Eukaryota; kingdom Metazoa; phylum Chordata; class Mammalia; order Rodentia; family Sciuridae; genus Callospermophilus; species Callospermophilus lateralis. The sequence goes on from NC_135309.1 coordinate 30,595,875, forward strand.
GGAACAATTTTAAAGATGCTGTGGACCCTCATCTTCAATACCAATGTCATTGGGGTGACTTTTTAAGGGTATGTACCTAGCCCTGTGTTATATGCTGCTAGAATCATCATCTCAGTTCATTCCCAGAACTCCAGGAGGTGCGTGCTGATCACACTCCTGTCTTAGAGGGAACCTGAGACCCAGAAAAGTTCTATGAAAAGCTACATGCAGACATCTGGGAGGTTACAGCCAGGAGTCAGACCAGGTGCTCACAAAACTGGTGTTATTAACCATGCCAACTGCTCCACCCCTCAATGCCCCTGGGGGCTCCACTCTGCCTGGCAGGTACCAGGCTTCCAGTCCCTCTGTCCCAAGCCTCTGGGTTGACCAGGGCTTTCACATTACTTCCTTGAAAAGCTCACAGACAGGTAAATTGAAAAATCAGCCTCTACCTCAGAGCAAAGCCTGTCCAAGGAAGGGACATGGCCTTTGTCCTTGGAAAGACCCACAGAGCACCCCTAGGCACATTCCCACCCTGCTAAGTTGTTTATCTACAAATAACAGGAGAGATCTGCTGCGCCAGGTGTCCCTGACTCAGTCAGGCTAGGTGGAGACCCATAGTAACCCCCTAGCAGCCACCAATCAGCATGAGACAGGGGAATACCTGGGATGCCAGATGACCCTCCCAGTAGTTTATGGTGGTTGATAACATGTTGGGAAACCATGTAGTTTAGCACATACACCCCTCTTGGCTTAAACCAATCAGTTCAAATGAATACCCCTTTTGTACTGACCAATCACCCCTACCCAACTTGTTCCCGCCAGTGAATATGCTAATCATGTTTTAGAGTTGTTATTTGATTTTCCCGCGGTGTGTGATGATTTGCTAAGAGCTGCTATGATGTATGTGGGGGTCCCTGCCTTCTCCAAAGAATGTATGAAACTGCTGCAAACTCTGGGCTCGGGGCCTCTCAGCGTCACCAGTTGCTGTGTGTGCTTGCGGAGGACAGAGCTAGCTCACAATAAACACCTCTTTGTTGTTTACATCGATCTGGGTCTCTGGTGGTCTTTTGGGGGTCCCGAATTCGAGCATAACAAAATATAAATAGGAAAATTCAAGAGAGAGGTGGGAAAGGAAAGCTAAGATACACTAGGATGAGCGCTGGCTGGTGAGAGGCTGGGGCGTAAATGCCTCGTTTACTATGTAGAGAGGGAAGCAAACCCGCCCTTCAGCAAAGACATCCTGATCTTGCTGCAAGTCCCAGGAAGAAATTTTCAGAGTAAAGAAGAAATTCAGAGCTCAAAGAAGCCTCAGAGTTCAGCTAGAGGACCTTCTTCATTCTCCTGAGACGGATAACTTAAGCATAACGGGCACTTTTGATGTGGCTTTGGAAAACTGGCCATTTCTTGCACTGTAAAGGTACTTCTGCTGGGGAGGATTCAGTTCAGTTTAACAAGAAAGCATTGACTGGGTCCCTGCTGTGTGCCAGGATCTTTGCTGGGTACATTCTTCTCTGTTGATCTAACATGGTGATTTTCTAGGCCATTCCAGACTAGGCACATCAGGTTACCTGGGCACTTACTAGAAATGCCAGTTCTTAGGCCTCAGCCTGGACCTTCTGAATCAGATATGCCCACCAACCTGCAGTTTAATGAGCCTTCCAAGTGACTCTCATGCTTGATGAGGTTTGAGAGACCCAGATGTAACAATGCAGAAAGTGGGCACAGAGAAAGAAACTGAGGCCGACGTGATCCCATTAGGATCTCTAAATGATTAAAAAGAGAACCCCTAAATTTCCTGCTAGAATAATGAGAAAACTGAAGTTCTTCAAGGCATCTAAGATATTTGCTGCCCCTCCCCAACCCTAGTAAACCTGAGAGGGGGATGGGTGCTGGCTTGAGGACTGCCTTATGGCTTGGATCTGGAATGTTCCCCAGAGGCTCCTGTGTTGAAGGCTTGGTCCCCAGTGCAGTAATGTTCAGAGGTGGGGCTTTGGGGAAGTGACTGGACAATGAGAGCTGGACCCTCACCCATGGATTAATCCCCTGATGGGTTCAGAGCAGAGTGGACTGCCCAGAGGTGGCGGAAACAGTAGGGAGGAGAGTGGGTCCTTGGGGGCGTGCCCTTGGGGACTATATCTTGTCCCTGACACCTTTCTCACTCCCTCACTCTGCTCCCCAGTGGCCATGAGATGAACAGCTGTGCTCTGCCATGCCCTTCCACCATGACGAACTTCCTCTTGCAGGCCCAGAAGCAACAGAGCCCTTCAACCATGGACTGAAACCTCGGAAACTGTGAGTCAAAATAAACCTTTTATCCTTAAGTTATTTTCCCCAGGTATTTTGTCACAGCAATGAAAAACCATCACACCTGTCATCTTCCTCCAGTCTCAGCTCAGCCCTCAGAATCCCAGTGGTCGCCGTCTGGCCTGGCTTCCCCTTCACATCCCTCCTCATGGGTCTTCCCTCACCTTCTCAGAAAAGATCTGAGAAGTGACTGCCCTCTAGACAGGTTCCCTGCAACAGTGCTTACACACAGCCCTAAGAGTCCGCCAGGGCGCTGGTTTTAGATGGCTGCTCAGCAGTCTCAGTATAAATGAGAAAGTGACTTTTGAACTTTATGACTGTGACCCATAAAAAGAAATAGATCTTACACCATGACCTGAGACACTATTCATACACACACATATATAACTAAACTATAAAAGCCCTGGGATGGGCTTTCTATTCGAATTCTCTGCAGTTCCTTTTTTTGTTAACAGCTGGGCTTGATGATGCTGTAAACTGGTTTCATGACTTTCCTATAACGAGGAAAACCTTGGCCTGGGGCCCCCGTTCTGGACCTACGGACCCCAGTGCCTGGCTGACCCAACAGCTCAGAAGATGCCACTTCTGATTCTGGGACAGGCGGTCCTCTGACATGGCCACCCAAGGCCAGTGCTTCTTGCAAGACAGCCCAGCGCTACTGTTGCGATGATCATTGAGCTTCTCAGATGCACAGACACGTATGCAGGGCGCAGTTCTATAAGCAGGATTGTCACTGCACGGCTGCCTCCGTGGGTCATCATGAGAACTGTTTTCTGTGATCTGAGACTCCTGGAACACCAACAGGTGGAGAAAGCCATTCCCCCCAGACAGCCCATTTCATCCAGCCAGAGACTCTAGAGAACGCACTTCACTTGTCTCCTATCACCCTACGAGCTGCCAGGAAAATGTGTGTATCAGCTTTTGGCATCTATGGACCTATTGTCTCAGCTGCTGGAAAACACAGAGGCCACTGCAGATCTAAGGGGATGGGCCTAAAGCCTTTGTCAAAGGCCAACATAACCCCAGTGTCTGGCTGGCCCACTTTTAAATCAGGGGCTTTCAACACTCCAATTCAACACCCCCTTATTTAATAGGGGTACCTGTCTTACATCGTGCCCTTTAATGCCTTAAAACAAAATCCACGAACAATTCAACCTAATACCTCTTTTCAAAAAAATTCCATATCATGTCCCCACTGTGATAGGAAGGAAAAACAATAAAATAGCAAGTATTTGCCATTTTGTAAGTATTTACATTTTGCAGTATGTAAATGTCTACAAGAAGAAAGAAATGTCGCCAAATGCTTGTATAATAGCCCTCCCTGTTCTCGGATGACGCATCCTTGGATTCAACCAACTGTGGATCCCAAGTATTTGAAAAAGTAAAAAATCACATCTATTGAACAGATAACAGACTTTTCTTCTTGTCGTCACTCCCTAACAATAGAGTATAAGAATTATTTATACAGCATTTACACTGAATTAGGTGTCACTAGTAATCTAGAGATGATTTAAAGTACATAGGAGGTGTGTGTAGGTTATATGCAAAAACCACACAAAACTACTACTTGAGCACCTGCAGGTTTGGGATCCACCAGGGATCCTGGAACCAGTCTCCTGAGGTGTGGAGGGATGGATGTGCTTGTGACTGCCACATTCTGGAATATGTACTATTTTACCTAAGAGAATGGTCCTGGTGTGCGGGGTTGGCAGCTCAAGTGCCATGAGTAGCACTGCTCTGGAAGATGCAGTTTTAGAAAACTGTGAGCAACGTCTGGCGGAATTTCAACCCAAACGAGCACAGTTTGCCTTGGTGTAATGTATTCCTGGACAAGTCAGGGCAGTGGCAAACCTGGGGAGGGAAAGCAAAGATGTAGAGACAATTCCCTTCATCTGCATTCATCCTGAAGAGAGTCCCGGATGTGTCTGTAAGTTGTTTTGGGTGGCAGCTGGAAACAGGGGTAGGAGAAGGGAAGAGGAGGTTGGTGAAATGCTGAATATTCTAGGACAATCCAGGAGCAAGGTGCATTTTGGAGGGACATCCAGGACCAGGAGAAAGGAGTCAGCAAGGAAGGCCATGTGCAGAGGGGACCTTGGGAGAGCAACAGTGCCTGTTGGGATTGTAAGGGTTGCTGTGGATTCTGTTAATGTCAGACCTCTCCTCTCTTCTGGCAGCAGTTCAGTTAAGCTGAAGTCCTCCCAGATACTTTTGTTCACATGGATTCTTTCAGGACACTCTGAGCATCTAGGGTAAAAGCAGAGAAAGGCCCTGAGCCGAAGCCGGGGATAAGGAGGAGCTGACTGACCATCACCTGCTGGGCCCCAGGCACGGACCCTACTCCACACAGTGGCCTTTGCCACTGCCTTACAAACTTAACCCTCCTGTCACACGTGGCAACAGACTCACAGTGGGTCCTGCCCAAGGTCACCTAACTCGTGGCAGTGTCTCCTGAGGTCAGGGGCCTGCTGCTCTGATGACTTAGAGTAACATGTTAAGTTTTTTTTTCCTCCTCTGGCACTTTTCTGGGAATGAATGGTTGGAATGACCACAACCTAAAGACAAACTGTACACCTTCCCCAAACATTTGCTTTGAAACCACAAGCCCCTCTGTTCTCTGGCATCACGTTACAAATTACCCGGCTCCTGGCCGCACAGGTATCTGGTCTGAGCATGCCTTTGGTGATTTTAAGAATGAATTACGCTCCTTCCTCAAGCAATCGCATCCGCCAGCCAGCTCTCAGAAATGGAAAGCACTTCATCACACAAATTAACTCCTCTTCCCCACTCCGCGGAAGATGAGTAATCTATTAAAGAAGAGATGCTATTATCTAAACAGGCAGCCTTGTCTGCACTTTTAATTTCAACTAAATGCCTCGGTCCCTTTCCAGCGGGTGGGCAGGGCCATAAATCTGTTTAATAATCAGATGACGAATAAAGACACTCCAGAAAACGCCACTATCAAGTTAATTACCACCTCCCCTGATTTCTGAAAGCGACTCCCCACCAATCAGCTGCAAACGAGAAGAGAAGGAGGGTCCCTGGGTGAAAAGCCCACTCTGCTTTTTCACTGGGTTGGAGCCCGTCCAGGGGAGCAGATTCATGAGCACTTCTAGCTGTGGGCTCTTGGTAGCTGCTCTTAAATCATGTCAGGTTGTCAGGTGTCGGAGAGCAACATGTGTTTCATTTAGGACGCTGGCTTCCGTGCCTATCGTTTAAGGTGTTATTAAAAAAAAGGGGAGGAAAAAAATCTCCACTTCAGCAACGATGTTGGCCTGTGAGTTTCATATTTGTTAAAGGGCAAAACTGTCCCCTGGGGAAAAGTTTCCTGCTCAGTTCACAGGAAGAAAAAGCCGAACATATGTCAGAGCTTTAATGGCACCCCTTTTAGTGCCCGTCAACCCTCCCCTTCTCAAAACCCTGCAGCCCAACCCAGGGCTGAGTGTCTGGAAGCTTTCCATCCAGGGCTGCTTCCACATTGGTTAGTGTCAGAGCAGGACCCGAGGGGCCACCTCTGGCTGCTTACAGAAGCTCCCCCACCCCAAGGGATTAATATGGTGTGCACAGGTCTTCTGGTCTCCAAACCTCCTCTCTTATCCTGACCACACGGTGGCCATGGCACAGATCTACTGGTGGCACTTTAGGCCTCTCAACAGTGGCTGGAGCCCCCCTTTTTAGATCCGCCTCCAACCTCAATCCTGTGCCTTGCGGACGCTAGTCCATGAGTCTCCTTGTCTCTCTCCTTGACTCTTGCATGTCCCACGACTCAGAACATCCTTCTGTGCTTCTCCTTCTTGGGGAAGCCCATTCCTCCCTCCAGGTTGAGCCTATAGTGCTCCTGAAGCAGCATCCCCACAAGTGATGCTCCCACCTCCGATGAACCTGAGGGCAGCACCTGCTCCATCCATGCTGCACGCTCCTGTCCAGGACATGTGTCCATCGGCCTGACACAGTTTTCAAGAGGGCAAGACCCAGGCGGATTCATTTCCCTCCCAGCACTGACATACTAAAGGTGCTAACAGATGCTTGGTGAATGATTCTGACTTGATATATTTTACTTGGCACTTGCTGCTTTTATTTATTTATTTTTTAGATGCATACAAGTGATGAGCTTCCAGAGGACTCATCTGAGGGAAGATATTAAGCATGTTTGTTTGGAGGCCCTGTCATCCAGGTATTCACTTCGGAGTCTCCAAGCATTGGAGGTAGTGTTGGCAAGCAAGTCCCAGCAGGGTATCCGTCAATGAATACCCTGACCACTCTTGAAACTGCCACTCAAACATCACTCCCTACTTAACCCAAGAGTACATCTCTGTCCATCACATCCAAGCCAAGGGAGACAGCTCTGTTTCACAGAGCTGTGATCATCAGCAACAAAACACAAGTTGATAATAATAATATGGGGACCAGTAAATGCAAAGGCCATGGGGCGGATCAGGCAGGGTGTAAAGCAGTCACTGATTTTGTTTGTTTTTGGGGTTAGATAGTTAAGTCCATTTCTTGTAGACAGACGCTGGCACAAAATCATATTGAGACATGCCTTAGAGATTCAGAGAGCATGCACAGAAAAGAACACCTCAACCAGAACAGGTAGTTTCCATTTTCATTTATAAAGTGTTCTAGGTAGTTCAACTTTTTCTTTCTAAAATGGAAATGTCTTCATTATCTTTTTGTGATTCCAAAAGTGATGCATTAAAAAAATGTTTTAATCATCATGAGAGAGAGCATAACAGCTGACAAACCACACCAGTCCCTCCCACTGGAGATGGCCACACTTAACAGTTTGCTGTATTTCTTTCTCAGTTTCCCAGTACTTCGATGTTTATATATTTCTTTGGAAACTTGTCCCCCATCCCATTTAACAGTATGCTACAGTCATTTTTCTATATCAGTATCTGCACATCTAGCTGGTTCTTTGCCCTCCCCACCATTCCGTCTCTTGATCCTTGGGTTACCCCAAGTCGGGGGAGTGGCCTCATTATGACATGGAGATGAAGCTTTGTGGGGAGGAGCACTTTAACCAAAGCCGACAACTGATTGATTAGCAGACTAGACTCTTTGAGACTCTGTAACTCACGTCTTGTCCCTGTTACCATGCTGTTCGCCTCCAGAAGACAGAACCAGAACTAAAAGATAAAGCCACAGTTCAGATCAATGTAAGAATAGGACTTCATATAAAATCTACCTGCAGAAGAAACGAGTTGTCTCATGAGAGGGAGCTGCCCATCAGTGGAAGAGGCCAGCCAGAGGTGGAGCTTACTATGTAAGGCACTGAAAAGACCCAAGTGTTGGCTAAATAGTTGGACTGTGTGGCTCAAAGGTACCTCCAGTACTGGAACTGTGTGATTCAATAGTCCCAACATGACGTGCCTGTCTATATGACTAGCTCTAAGAGTGTAAAAATCCAGCTAGAGCCGTGCTCCTTTAACCCGATAGCTCCTTCTGAGATGCACTTAGTAATTAGCGTAGAGCGAACGTGGTTTCCTTCCACAAGCTCTGGCCTATTTAATTGAGCCCTATAATTTTCTCTCTACCCCAGCTGTGAGCAACTTGCACTTTTCAATCTTGTATTTGCTTTATGTGTCAAAGACCAGAAGTCACATGGAATGCTGCCTCGGAGGGACCTCCATGATTAACACGGGTTGTGAGCTCTGTGCATTCTGAACCCAGACCATGGAGGCCCAGGACACTTGTGGACCTTTAGCTTTGTGTGAGCTGACTGAGGCTCACGTGTTCTGAATTGTTCTGTATTCAAACACACTTGAAAACACACACACACACACACACACACACACACACACACACAGCCAGTGCTCACTGCTGCTGGAGTGAGGGGGTTTCTTTGCATACCACTGGGGTGGCTCAGGAGAACAGGAGGAGCTGCCTGCTGCTGGGGCATCAGAAGCTCAACAGGAAACAGGGAACACTGGCCCTGGCACGCGATGGCAGGGAGCTCTCGGCCCTGGAGAGGCATTTTGTTCTCCTGTAGCAACACAGATGGCCGTCTGGTCATGGAAACCACAGACAACCAGCATTGCCCAGAAGCCAGGTGGTAAGATCCCAGGCACTCTGGCATGCCCCATGGTACCTACTGCATCTGGGTCTGTCACAGGGCCTGTCTGCCATTGGAGGTGAGCCCATGCCTGTGGGTTACCACTGCTTTCCTCTGGAAGGGTATTTCAAAAATCATCTAGGTACTATGTGCTTATTTTGGAAATTACTGGAAAAATCAATGCAAAAATAAATCAAATATCACCAATTAACCCACCAAGTGGCTTCTTTTAATACTTTCTAATCTGTTGGGGCCTTAATGTTCTTTTAGTGGAAAATCCCCGCATCCCGAGGGGCAGCCTTTCTTGTTCCATACTGTACAGTGCAGCGCCACATCACATTCAGCAAAGCCTCCAGCATTTCTCACTTGGAGCCGATCAAAACTAAGATAACCATGCTCAGGCCCCAGGTTGATTGATAAAGATATTTCTGCTTTGAGAACAGCATGAAGAACTGACACCCACAGAGCGTACTCCCTCTAGACACAGTGCTAGGCATCCTTCAAGTACTATCTACTGTCCACAGTGTCCCTGAAAGGTGGGACTGTCATCCCCATTTTGAAAATGAGAAAACTGAGGCTTGAGAGTTGAGGGATTCTGCATGCTGCTAGTAAGAGGTAGAGTTCAGGGAATGCATCCAGGGCTGCTGGGCTGCAGAGCCCGTGCCCCTCACCGCGGCTTCCTTTGCTGGTGGAAGCATGTGCAGAGACCAGTGGCACCTCTGCAGAGCCCTCCTGAGCTGAGTTTCAGTGGAATTCAGCAGAGTGGGCATTCTAGACAGAAAGAACCACCTATTCAGAGGCACAGCCTCCTAAAGCATCCGGGTACACAGGGAATTAGAGTCCTATGGCACTTCCCTTGTGATAGATTGTATTAATGAATAATAAAGAATTTATAATTTATTTCCATTGAAAGAATACACTTCCTGAGAATGTACGAGAATTAAATCAGGATTTTCTAGAAACAAAAATTCAGTCTATGAAGGATTAGGACACCAATGCCCCCAGGGGAGGGGGAACATGTTAAATCTCTAAAACCTGGCAGGAGACAAATTATTGGCTCAACCACCTTCTTTTCACTAAGATGGTATATTTTAATTAAATGAGAAATACAAGCATTTATTCTCCTTATAAAAATAAGTAAAGCAATACAAACACAAGGGTAAAGTTTCTCTTGGCCCTGACTCTGGTTCAGTCCTGTCTCATAGGCAACTGCTGTTAGTGTTGGTGCCATTTGTAAGCACACATATGCACAATCACACACACACCTTGAAAACAGTGTTTGTTGTGCCTGTGTGCAGCAACCCCATCCCAAGCTGTGAGGTAGCTTGTATTTTTCCTTTATGACACGCTTAGCGCTCTGCTTATGTCACTCAGTCCCAGTACACTGTCTTGAATAGCTGTATCATATTTCATGTTAATGTCATCGTTTATTCCTTGTCCCTTGCTGACGACTAAATAGTCATTTCTGACTTGGTACCATTAACAAGCGGTGCTATAGTGAGCACCCTTAGTATACAGAGTGCTTCACCAGGATGGAAACCCGGAGGTGGAATTCTTAGATTATAGGATGTCACATTAAATTTTGTTTGATATTCCAAGTTTCCCTTTGAAGTGGCTTTCCTAGTTTTTAGTCCCAACGACAAATAGTTCCTATTTAGAAGCTGAGTATCTTGGGAAGGGAAGGTGGTGTGGAGGGAGGAGAGATGGTGTATTTTATGGGACATGGTCGATGTAATAAAACATTTAGAAAATAATGACTTTGCATAATATAAATTAGATAAAGTGGTGCTGGTCTGACATGATGCACCAAGGGATGGCCCTTTCAAGAAGGGGGCTATGTTCTGCGTCCCCCCCACCCTCTCAAGAATGTCAGGTGGATGGTGGGGAAAGGATAAGACTTTTTTTTTTTTTTTTTTTTGTACTGAGGGTCACTTGACCACTGAGCCACATCCACTGCTCTATTTTGTATTTTATTTAGAGACAGGGTCTCACTGAGTTGCTTAGTGCCTTTGAACTCACGATCCTCCCGCCTCAGCCTCCCTGGCCACTGGGATCACAGACGTATGCCACTGTGCCCGTCAGGACTTATATATATGTATATATTTTAAAAGGAAGTAAGCATTTAAAGAAAGGAGAGGAAGAAGCAGAACCCTGTTAGGTTGGGTGAGGCCACTGATCCAGAAGGAGGGCTATAGGCCGACTTCTCTCCTCCCTGGGCCTCTGAGGCCACCTGTGTTTTGGGAGGTACGTCTGGTCACCGTCAAAGGCATGGAGGTGGGCATGAACTTCCAGGACCAGAGGCTGGACTGCTCCACTGACCTCATAAATCTCTCCCATGCCCAGCTGGTCCCAGCGAAGAGGGAGGCCCCGGATTTCAGGGGTGAGACGCAGATCCAGAGGTCAAAGTGGCTTCTGTGGACAGAGGGGGTTAGGAAGGTGTGCTTTCCATAGCGTTAATGGAACAGGAAGGAGGAGCCAACCATTCAGAAGAGGGCCCGGCTCTGCTCCAAAGTGTGCACCAATTAAGATGATTACTGGTTTCCTTACAACACAAATACTAATGGCCTGTCACACTCTGGCATATTTTTCTTGGTAACCTTCAACTCCGAGTGATTAATAAGGCTCTCGTGGTGTGGCTCACACGAACAGGCAGAAAGCAGGAAAAAACTAACACAAGACTCTGATGAATGCACAGGCAACGAGGCAGAGTCTGTGGAAACGTCTGCACAGCGATGACAGCTGGGGAGAGCCCTGCTGCAACTGGTGGGGGAGTCCTGAGAACTCTGAGGAATTGGGGCCAAAATCGCTTTGCCTCTCTGGACCCCAGTGTCCTGTCTGTAAATTGGGGAGAGTAATTCCATCCCTGCCTGTCAGGCAGATGTTTGTAGGGGTGGGGGTGGGTGTGTGTGTGTGGGGGGGTGCTTAAGGGAGAAGCAGCTGGGAAGGCTGTCATTGTCAGCACATTGACAAAGAAACGGGAAATAGCAGGAGCCGGGCACAGCCTGTGAGAGCAAGCCTCCAAAATTGGGCAGTCTTAGATGGGATGGCTAGTTTTTCTGCAGACCAGCTCCACCAAGTTACTTAGGTTGCTCTAAGCCTTAGTTTCCTCATCTGGAAAGTGGGCATGATAATGAGAATATCGCATCTTACGGTGTTAGGATGAAATAAGATGATGTATGCAAAGTGCTCGGCCAACCTAGGGACAGAGATGGACAGAGGATTAATTCTCACGAGTTCATTAATATTTCTATTATTGTTTGCTTTAAATCAGGAAGAATGGCATCCGCCTTGGATTCCCAAGGAGATCCTATCTCCCCAACTGACATTTACTAGGCTCCTCCCCCCCAGGCCAAATGCTACCAATCCCAGCTCCTTCTTGTACTCAGTGTCAGGACATCCCCCCACCCTATGCCCCACATTTGATTCCCTCTCAGGGTTCCATGAGCGTCATTTAGGGAGAAAAAGGCAAAGACTGTTTTCCATTTGACCTTTTCAGAAATGCGAACTGCTAAGCAGAGGTACCAACACCTCGCTGATGCGTTTTGTTTAAAAGTCAGTAATTAATGAGGATGTGGTCAGAGAGGCTCCACCTGAGTGCTCTGTTTTCCCCCACTTGTGTCCAGGGCTGTGCAAACATGGTCTCCCACCAAGCACTGTGGGTCTCCCGTTAGTCCAATCCTCCCCTTGGCTCATAAGGGAAGCAGTCCCTAGGAGAAGCTTTAAGGGTCGGAGGGCCAGCAGTCCTGACAGCAAACTGTGGGTCCACATATTCTCGGGCAGCGTGGGGATGTGCGGTACATGGGTCAGAGGGGAAAGCCGCACGTCCTACAAGGCTGGTGATGGGAATGCAGGCCCAGGGGACTGGAGAATAGGAAACCAGGAACTCCCCAACTTCTAAATACTGGCAATTCAATCAGAACTGAAAAAATTATTTTGAAGGTCAAATAAGGAAGGGCTGTATCCAGCACCTTGAACGCAACATAAACACTTCAAAGTTTATGACCAAGAGCAAAGGAGAAGTAATTCACCAGAGTTCTCTATGACTAAAGGAGTTTAACGGATGGAAAAAGAGAAGACAATAAAAAGCACCTGTAATCCCACCACCCAGACCACTATTAACACTATGATTCACGTAACTTCCGAACGTTAATATGTATTTATACACACACACATATACGTATAAGTCATGTATATGGCTATGGATGTCCCATGTGTTTTTAAATTCATAGGAATGAGCCTAGATGTAAATACCAGCTGGTAGCCTTCCTTTTCAGGTGGTTTCCCTGTATTTCCGTCATCTCTGCACACTGTCATTTTTAGGCACCTCTCTTACACTGAACCCTCCTCCCTATTAAAATGTGCCCGTTTGGCCAACACAGGGCTGAGCCATGTTTGTTAGGTTTAAGTGATAAACAGTCTCCTTTAAAAGAAAAAAGTTACTGCGGCTTCTCCCATAAACATACCCAGGGATTTACCCAAGAAATACTAACAAGGGTATTGGCATAGAAATGGAGGTTTCTGTTTTTCATTGTGAATTTTCACTGCAAAGAGAAGTTTTATGTTGGTAAAATAGCTTAAGAGAGTAGGAATCGAAGTGAAGATGTGTCAAATCGCTGCCTGCCTCCTTGACCCAGTGCCTCAGCCCCTGCCTCTGTGCAGGACCTGGAAGGACCTCAGAAGCCTCAGAAGGATCCGGTTTGCGCCCTGTGCACCCTGAGGCCTAGAGGAGCACTCAGCTTCTCCCAGATCTCCCTTGTTTCACCTTCAGGGAGAAACCACACTATATGCTTTTCTATGTCAGGTTCTTGGGTAAGATTTCTTCTGGAAAATGTTTTACTATTGAAAAAAGAAAGATTGGAAAACACAGCCATGGGCCATTCTCCGGCCATGATAGATGAGGAGACCATGATCCAGAGTGGGCAGGGCCTTCTGGATCCCGGGAAGCCTGTGGTGGAAAGGCCTGGGGACTCGGCCCCCCCTCCCTCAGCCCTCTGATCCCTCCCCCCAGCCTTTTCCACCCCACCTCCCACACTCCCAGTGCCCTGCCCACTGTCTCCCCCAGACTAGCCTCAATTATCAAGGCTCCCTATGTATTTCCTCTCACATGCAGATGGAAACAAAAGAGAATGGAATGTGAGAGTCTCCAAACCGAGTCCCGACTCCATCCTAGAGCGGTGCACAGCTACAGGGAGCTCCAGCATCCCCAAGAGATGGGGAGCTACTGCCCTTGGCAAGTCAGCGAGGCAGGCTTCATCTGTAGTCAGAGGAGCCCTTAGGTTTCCACTGGAAGACAAATGCATTCTCCTTCCAAACACCAGACAGAGGCTTTCCAGAAATGAAGGTGCCCTGCGTCCTGGAGCCAGAGGTCTGGAGGTAGCACTGGGCACCCAGTTTGTGAGCTGGAAGTGGGGGTGCGCTGGCCTGGACCTGTCTTCAAACTTGGCATGTGACCCGAAGCCACTCTCTTTTGTCTTTTCTGGGCCTCAGTTTCCTTGTATCTGAGATGTGGCTCCCTCCATGCAGCAGCCCTCACCAGACTGTAGGGAGAACAAGACGAGGGCCGTGCCTGGCCTTGGTCTCATGTGCTGTGTCACTAACCCTAGGCATTCTGTTGACCTCATCTACAAAATAGGAGCGGGCCACCTTTTTAATGCTGGGAGGAGCAGTGAGGGTGTGGGAAATTCTCACTAAAAAATAAAGGTAGCTGGGCTGAAGATGCAGCTCCGTGGTTCTGTCTAGACCTAGCATGAGTGAGGCCCAGGGCTCCATTGCCAGCATGGCCAAACACAACAACAACAACAACAAAACAAAATAACAACAACAACAAAACACAGGAAAAAAGAAAGCATACCCCCAAACTCACTTCTTTCTTTGACATATAATAGCATCTGCTGCCTCAAAGACATCATGTTTTGGCAAGTGCTCATGTGGCCAGCAAGCTTTTCAGGCACGTCCTCTCCCACTGTGCCTGGCCCCTTGCCCTTGAACTGCTCACTCTCCAGCTGGAGAGGCAGATGCCAGGCCAGAGACAGGAAGGTCCAAATGATGAGGGAGAGCTTACAGCCCAAGCATTCAAGCTCCAGGACTTTCAGGGAAGAGGACAGCAGGGGACGGAGCAGAAGAGCCTTCTCAGAGGTGGGAGGGCCTGACCGCTCCAGGCCCTGAAGGGTGAGGAGGACTGTCAGGAGGCAGAAGAACAGAGGTTCATGATGTGGATTTGAACTGATTAGCACACAAGGCTGGCCACATACCTGCAGTGACAGGATCACACAGACACACCCAGGGTCATGCACACCTGGGCTGGGGCTTTAGTAGCTATTATGTGGACACTTTTTCTCCCACCCAGGAAGGCACAGGGGTACAGCCAATGTGAGTGTCATTACCACAAAGATACACAGACACAAAGCCTGTGTGCCTTCTCTCCTGCCCTCAACCCCTCTCCCCAATTGCTGCCTCCCACCAAGAGGCATCCCACCAGCATCAGTCCCCAGGAGTCACACGAAACATCACGCATTACCATGGGGATGGGACATGCCTGGCGAGTTAGCTTGAATGATCACCAGTGGGAAACAGGAGAGGAGAGAGCCCGTTGAAAAACGTCCTCTCCTCTCTCTTGTCTCTGTGCTGCTCCAAGATGCTGCTCCTTCTGGTGAGAAGGGCCCTTGGCGGACCGAGGGCGTGCACTGAGTGCATGAATGTGGTGTTCACAGTCACCCCCAACCCTCCCCTGCTGCCTGTTGCTAAGTCTCTGGGCAGGGGCTGCAGAGCCTTCAGTTCCCTGTAGGATCCCAGCCCCTCAGGTTGGGGCTCATGTCTTTGAGTTCATCAAGGTATCCCTACGATCTTACTCAAAGCCTGGTATGCAGCTGGGGCTCAGCAGAGATTTCTGGAAGCAGGAAAAAGCACAGACAGCCTGGCTCAGTGACCCACCCCCTCCACCCATTGTGCGGAAGAACACAAATTCTTGGCCACAGCCAAGTCCCTGATAAATAATACATTTCAAAGAATATCTGCAGGGCAAGAACCCAACCTCACAGCCCTTGGTCCCTGCCTAGAGCTGCAAACATTCCCTGGGAGGGGGCAGCTATAGAGAACAGGGGAAGAGGGGAGCGGCTAAGGACCCCTGGTCCAAGAGGCACCTGCAGATGACACAGAGCTGGAGACAGAGGACATTCCAGCTTGAGTCAGAGGCCCTGTGAAACTTCTTCCCTGCTGTAGTCATGGGGAGATTAAGGGCAATCAAAGGTTTCTTAAACCAACAGGAGTGAATAAAATTTCCCAAGCAGCCGGGTCAAAGTGCTCCTGTGTTTGGCAGGGTTCGCCTTTCTTAATTTGGCCAATGCCTAGTTGGTACACCCATGCAGTGTGCCACCCAGTGTAGGCTCTGCCTAATTAACACTAGCGTTCAGAGGCTGTGTAGCATCACATGCCACCGAACAGGTGTCTGTGTGAACAAACATACAACTGGCATGACTGAAAAAAGGCACGGGACAGTGATGAGACCAAGGCCAGCTCCTTTTTGCCTCCTGACTGAAAGAAACGGTCTTGGGGAAAGTGGTGAGATGTAAAGAAATAGTGGGGGAGCCTGTGGCCTGCCTGTCCCAGGGAAGCTCCCAGCTCCCACCTAGAGCTGCGTGGTCCTGGGCCAACCACCGCCCCCCTCTCGCAGAAGCAGGGTTTCCATGGCACACTTCTGGCTATAGCTATTGGTTTTTGCTATTATAAACAACACCATGTGAATATCCACATATATGTGTGTGTAAATATATCTGCTTGTTTATTTTTTTATCGTTTCCTTAGAAATGTTTCTAAGATGGAATTGCTACATAAAAGGAGTTTTGATACAGACTGCCAAACTGGCCTGTCAATGTACACTCCCCGCAGCAGGTGATTGCGATTGACCTTGGAGTGGGGGGCTGTGGACCCAGCCTCCCGCACCTAGGCCCAGGACACCCAAGAACAGGGAAAGTCCTGACCTCTGCACCGACCCCTGGTCCTCCCACTGTCCCTGCCTCCGCTCTGTGTGAACTGAATGTCAGTGGCTGCTGTCTCTAGAGTCGTGCTGTCTGGTAGAATTTTCTGGAAGTTCCATAAGTGTGTTGTCCCCGTTACAGACGGCTACTGAGCACACGAAATGAGATTTGTTCGACTCCCAAACCGAACTTTTACTGAAGTTCAGTTGATTTAAATGGGATAGGTGTATGTGGCTAGTGATTACTATATTGTACAGCACAGATCTGGGAGTTTAGGAGGGACTGTACCTTATGCTTCTTCTATGATTGATAACCACGGTGGCCAGAGACCTTGCATTATAAGCTTCAGTTCTGATCTCAAATAATCTGTTGCCGCTGGCCCATAAACACTGACATGTTGGACTTTCTTAAATGTCTATAAATTTGATATTTTAGAATTTGCAACTCCCAGGTGACATTTCCTACCTGGAATCCTTTGTTAGATTACGTGTCCCGTTAGGGATCAGGAAAGGATCTCCCAGACCAGCAGAGAGGACAGAGGCCCAGCTTCCCTCCAGGACTGCAGATGGACCTTCCTGCCCCTGAGCTTCTGCTCCTGTGTTCCTTCAGCCTAGGAAACCTCCTTCACTAGGCAATGACGCCTCCCCCAGGAAGTCCTCCCTGATTATTCCCATTTAGCATCAAAGGCATCACCCTCCAATCACAGGTATTTGACACCCCTGAGGCCCTATTTATCCCCTGTTTTAGGTCAAATCCCAAAACTTTAACAACTGGATTTATCATTCCAGAGCTTATTTGAAATACCAAATTAGAAAAAAAAAAAAAAAGAAGGTTCACAGGGAAAGATATACAGAAGGTGATAAGAAATAAACATCATCTAAGAGTCAATATTTAGACAAAAACCACAAATTCCTGTCTTTGGCTTCTGAAATCAGAGCCATTGGTCACTCTGTACAAGGGCGAATACTTCCCAAACTCAGGAGTTCCTAAGGGTGGTGTGTCGTTAATAACTGATGCTCACTGAGACAACTAAAGACATCAAATGACAGCTCCCAGCTGTCTGGGGAAGAAGCGGAGGAAGTTCTCCTAGAGTTGTAGGAGTTAAAGCCTGCGGGGATCTTAGACACCAAAGCACAGAGAGGTGATGACGTTTACTTAGGATCACAAAGCGGGGCTGGAACCGAAGCTGGTCAGCTCATTTTCATACCAATACCTGGGAGAGTCGCTGGATGGACTTTTGACTCCACAATGCCACTGAACTGGTGAGGTATTTATGGAGGACAATGTACCCTCCCCACTCCACTGTGCAAAGGCATTTTCTCTTATCACCGATGACAGACACTGGGAAAGGCTATTTCTTCATAGAGAAACGGAGGTCAAAAGGAAGAAAGAAACAAGGGTTGGCATTTGTGTCTTCGTGACTACCGTGGTGTCAACAGCGTGACTTGGGGGTGATATAATATCGGAAAGGTCAAATTGGGGCGATTAATATACAAGCTGGTATTACAAATGGGCCGTGTGAGCAAAGACTGAAATAAAAGTGAAATTCTCCAAACGTACAGCTGTCCATCAAGATGAAAATGACAGGAGAGAAACAAGCAACTGACGATACACAGATGATTTCAATGCTCCGTGCATCACCAGCCATTTATTTGGGGCTTGGGTTGTGGAAGAAGAATAATAGGATTGATCTAAGGCGGTTATAAAGCACCACTGATAAATAAATATCTCTCTTCCCATTCTATGCAGGAGCAGGTGCTCAGAACAAGGTGGCTCCCACAGACAGCTTTTTAAATGATCCCTTGCAATGCCATTAGAGCCTTCCAGCAGATAATAAAGCTTCATTGTCTTGAATAATTTAAGATTTTCCAGTGCCATGAAGGTTGAAGGGAAAGAAAATCACACTCTACTTTAGAGGGGGAAAAATTCTCAGCAAATCAGCAGTGAGAATTCTGGTAGGAAAATGCCTGCGTTTTCATTCTTTTTCCTAGTAGGTGAATATGTGGTCTGGCTTAACCTGGCTCCTGATTTTCAAAGTCAAAGTGCCAAGAATGAATGGCTCTATGATAACAAACAAGGAGAAGATAGGCATTCTATCCTCTGAGATGATTTCTACCATCTACATTCAAGTGTGTTATGCTGAACTCCAAAAAACTTTAGTTTAGACCCTGAGTCACCCCTGGCTATCTCTCTGGTTGGGACTTTCCTGAACCTCAGTCCCATCATATGTAACATCGGATGACAATGTTGATCTCATAGCATTCAAGAAGGTTGTGAGTTGGTAGTTCTTAGCACATATTAATAAATGGTGGCATTTATTATTTTTGTTTCATGGGTTATTATTAATAGTCATATATTCAGTGTGGAGTCTCCAAGGCATATCTAAAAATGGGAGATGAAGGAAAAAGAAGGGACAGATGACCCCCAGGTGAATTTCCTGTCAAGGAATGCTGTGGCATCAAGGTTGGGGTTGCTCTGAGCCAGGCACTGTTCTGAGTGCTCCATGTACCGTACCTCAATTAACCTGCACAGTTCTCTGCAGAAGCAGCCCAAGTTTGTTCTTGGAGGTGCATGAGGTTGAGCACTAGCTCCATGTCATCCTGCCATCTGATTAGAGTTTGGGTTCTTAGGACTCAAGGATTCAAAGCCCCAAGCAACTTTTTTTTTTGTTTTGTTTTTTAAATTTGTACAAGTGCGATTTCAACTATTATCAAAGCAGCAGCATCTGTAGAGGAATTGGTGGTCATAAAATTTGGTTCCAGGTACTGCGAAGGTGGGCTCTTGAAGTTAAGCTGGTATAGACACAGCACATGTGGATATGTCCAAAGAACTGACTGTGCTGTTCAGCCCTGCTCAGAATCTGTACTGCATGTGCCATGTGTCGCGTTCACAATTAGCTAGGATGTGCAAATGGGGCAGATATCTGACCACACTAGCCAAGAAATGGATTCAAGGATGATCTTTGGCTTATGTTTCCCAGACAGTCATTATGGAAAACAGAATGGAGGTTCCTCAAAAAATTAAAAACAGAACTACCCAACAATCTAGCAACCTCATTTCTGGGTACATATCCAAAGAGAATAAAATCCCTACCCTGAAGAGATGTCTGCTTCCTGTCCATTGTAGAACTACTCGAAATAGCCAAGTTATGGAAATCTAGATGTCCATTGATAGATGAATGGACAAAGAAAATGTATATGTATATAGACACACACACACACACAGAGGAATATTATTCAGTGTTAAAGAAGAAGGAAATCTTGCCATTTGCAAGAATACAGATGAACCTGGAAGACATTATGCTAATTAAAATAATCCAGATGCTGAAAGACACATACTTTGTGATCTCATATCTATATGTGAAATCTAAAAAAGCTCAGCTCAGTAACAGAGAGCAGAGTGGGAAACCTGAGAGGCCAGAGGGTGGGGAACAGGGAGATGTTTGTTAAAGGGGACAAACCTTCTGTTATAAGCTGAGTAAGTTCTGGAGACCTAATGTACAGCATAATGACCACAGTTAACAACACTGGATTATACACTTGAAATTTTCTAAAAGAACCAATCTTAAGTATTCTCACTACACAGAAAAATGTGACTATGTGAGGTGACGGTCATGTTAATGAACTTGATTGCGGTACTGTATTCACAGTGTGTATGGAATCATTGTGTTGTACAACTTTAATGTAGTTTTTATTTGTCAACTATATTTGCATAAAGCTAGGGTGGGGAAGGATGAGCTGTGGCTGATATTTGATGCAGATTTTCAGTGAAGGAACAGAAAAGGACACAACTAGAGTGTCCACGTCTGCTGGTGGTGGCCTTGCCCTTGAGCTCAATGGAGGACCCTGCAGGAACAGCAGAGATCCTGGGGATAGCCTGGACTTTGGGGAGCTGTCTATTGATTTCTGGAGGGGACTGGCAGCTTGTGGGGCTGTGGCTGGCCAGCAACAGGTGCTCCCTGAGTGTAGAGGACACGTATCATTAACCAGCCATATGACCCTAGGCACATCCCTAATTGCACATTCTCTGCTATAACATACATGTTGAGTACCAGTTCCTGAAAGCAGTGCAGAAATCCCCTGGATTCTGAAGTCCTGCTGCCTAGGAACACTCTAGCTTTCAATCATCAGTGGAATGCCCTGATTTCTCCCGATTTAAAAATAGACTTTGTATGTGGGTAACTTGTAAAAGCTTGAACTTGAGGTTTCACGTATGTAGAACATGCTAAGAGAGAGAATCCGTAGGAGTGTGGAAGAAGAATTTTAAAATAAAGGTTGAAATGTGAATAGAGCCAGAGTGACTATTCTTGAGTTTGCTCAGTTACCCCATTTCTTAGAAATTTTTTTTTCCAATGGAAGGAATTTGGGGGTGAGGATACAAACGGGGTCTTCCAAAACCTGAGGGAGTCATGAGAAGTTCAGGGTGGAAGTGGACCCTGGGTGGACCATGAGAAAAGAGTGATTTAATTCAATGAGGAAATGCTTTCTTGAGAGCTGTCCTATTGATCATGACACAGCAGGGTAAACAGCACAGGTACACAGAGCTAGCCATCAGGCTTAGTGACACGGCCATCAGCTTTAGGGACGTGACCTTGAGATGTACCAGCAGCAAACCCAAGCAGATGAGTGTGCAGAGCTCAAAGAACCAAGACCTGGGGTGCTTTGATTGGAGTTGTTCTGTTCCCAAGGTGTGACAATGGTCAGGGGTGGGCTCAGATGAAGGACGTTTGAGGGCAAAAATGCTCACGGGAGAGTTTCACATGTTCCAAGAAAGGCTGGGAATCTGTGTGCAAGAGAGCAGGGCTTTTAAGCCAGGTGCCTAGAGTTTGGAGGAGATGTGATCTGCACCAGAGCAGACTGAACTGGATAACAGAAAAGGCAGGAAGCTTCCCACTGAGGATCAGGATGGGCCCCAAGCACATTCTCCCCGCCGCCGCCAAAAATTTATTGGACATTTCAGGAGGAATTTATTTCATGCCTGGTGAATTTAGAATCATGGGCTTGGTTGGGGCCTCAAACAGGTGATTATGGTAATTTAGAGAGAAAGTACCAAGCCATTTCTGTCACAAGGCCATTCCAGCTTGAAATAATAGTGCCTCCTCTTATTTATAGAGTGCTGAATACTTTCCAAAGTGCTTTCCCATCTATTATCTCATTTGATCCTTACAAATGAGGTCAGAGATATAGGTGGTGTCTCTGCTGTGGGGTTCTCAAAAAGAGATGCCCCCTCTCTGGGCTTTAATTCTCTATTGATGAAGGAAGGGACTGTTCTCTTCACTCTTCTCTCTCTCTCTCTCTCTCTCTCTCTCTCTATATATATATATATATATATATATATATATATATATATATAAATATTTTTTTAGTCAAATGTTGTTCTAGCTGCTTCCAGTGCTAACACCTAAGACAGACTTTCTCATCTCCAGATTCCGGGACCACCTGTATCTGCACCCCAGACTGCTGGTTATGAAGCAGAGGCCTGGACTCCATCTATACTGAGAACCTGGGAATCTGCCCGTGACACACACTTTTTTTTGGGGGGGGGCGGTATCAGGGATTGAACTCAGGGGCACTCAATCATTGAGACACATCCCCAACCCTATTTTGCATTTTATTTAGAGACAGGGACTCACAGAATTATTTAGTGCTTCACCATTGCTGAGGCTGGCTTTGAACTCACGATCCTCCTATCTCAGCCTCCAGAGCTGCTGGGATTATAGGTGTGCACCACTGTGCCAGGCCCCTGGGTGATTCTTACACACATCAGTTTAAGACCTCCTGCTCTAGTATTTTTCATAAATTAGCTCTGAGATATTGTTATATGAAATATACATAGTCCTGAGTCTGAAAAAATATAAAATTCTGCTGACTGGGAAGAAAACAGTCTAGTGTTGGTTGAGTCTATCTGATCATCCAGATAATAACAGCCTCTCAAGGATATAATTAGTGCCCTCAAAATTGGAATATGACTGTTTAATAATTTAAGTGAGATCATCAGGATTAATGAATAGTGGTTGAAATTAAATGTGGGACTGTAAATCCACACAGGCCTGTTGCAGTGGAACAATGATTTACAGCAAGGTGTTCAGGAAACCAGGGGTCTGGCTGAGGCTGAAGGCACCTTATCTCCTCCTACATGAGCCATGTGTTTTTGCACAAATGATGATGCAGGGTACAGGATCCCAGGGTATCACCATCCACATAGGCCACAAGGCACACACAGTGGCCTGCCATGCCTGTGACCCAGTGTTTTCTTTCTTTTCTTTTTTCTTTTTTTTGCAATGCTGGGGATCCAAACCAGACCCTTGCACATGCTCGGCAAGTGCTCTGCCACTCAACTACACCCCCTGCCCTAATCTCACCAAAATAATGTGGAGCATCTGTTAGGAATGCAGATGCTGGGACCCACTGAGTCAGAATTGCTGTGGGTGGGTCCTGGTAACCTTTCAAGCTCCTGCAAGGTCCTGGTGCTGGACAAGCTCCTCAGTTGATGACGATATGCAGAAGATCCACTGCTTGAATCCATCAGGAGGCAGAGACTGATGGGGACACATTCCAGGTTAGCACCTCTGAGGTCACTTGTTTTTGGCCACCAAATTGAACGTTCTCAGGGTTTTCTCTTTCTATGGAAACCTGCAGCCTCTTCTATATCCTTATTGTGCTTTTCAGCTCATTAAAGTAATTTCACTCTCTAGTTTCATCTAATCCCTGTAATGAGTCTTTGAGGTGGACAGGGTAGCTCCACGTTCCCGTTAGTAGTAATAAAAAGGAGCACCATTATTAACAGCAGCATCATTAACAATAATCATTCCCTGAATGCTGACCTGGTGCCAGGCCCTGTCACAACACATTATCTCACATAATCCTCACCCAGCACATGAAAGGAAGCCAGCAGCAATGGCTCTTGGGCTGGAAGAAAAGCAACTCTGACTAGTTTGCAAGAGAAGAGAAGGTAGAGCTTTTGGGATGGGGTGGACGAAGTCTGGCCTGAAGCACATCTGGATTCAGGCTGAACCCAGGTGGCATGATGAGAAGCAGGCGCGAGTGAGGATTCAGCAACCTGATTGTGCGCCTCACCTTGCCATGGGGCTGTGGGAGCAGACCTGGTTCTGTGTCCACTACAAAGAAAATGTACTTGGAGCCGCCTCTGCTCAGGAAGGAGGGCTGTTTACAGGTCTGAGTTGGAGCTGTCTTATGGCAGGGGGGACGTGTTGACTGGGAGAGGTCAGGCTGGTTCTCCTGGTTACAACAAAATCTTGTTACAACAGATCTGCTGGCTGTTGGTGGAGCTTCAGGAAGCAGCTGTTAGCCTGAGTTCTCCATGATCAGAGGCTGGAGTGTAGTTATTACTGAGAACATTCTAGACCACATTCTGTCAGCATCTAGGGGGAAAAAATATCTGCTCCTAAAAAGACTGGGCAGAAAGCAGAACTTTCTAACTCCACCTGTTTTCACCCTCATTGCAGATTATTAGCAATGACCAACAAATCCCATTCATTAGTGGGCCCAGGAGTGGAGAACCATTAATAGACAATGGGAAGTTATTAGTTATCTTGAAGTTCCTGGTTGCTTACAAATAATATGGGCATCTCAGGAGATCTGTATTTAAATAAAATTTTATTTGTTTGCAAACAATTAAGTTTAAAAAATCATTCTAAGAGGAATGAGCAGTTTGGACTTTTAGAAGGAACTTAGTGTTCACAAGGATCCCCAGAGGTTAGAAAAAGCAACACACATCTGTTAATACTTTATGGGAACCAACGTCACTAACTCTCCAAGAGGGAGGGATATTTTGGGGGCTTTTACACATGCCTATATCTCTGTTCTACATAATACTGCAAAAATTACATTTTCATAAGATTTGTCGATTTGAGGTAGTAAAGCATGAGAAAAATACAGAAAAGAGAAATGAAACTTTCAACACCCATGAATGCTAATCGATTTACAGAGCTGCAATTTTCTTCTTTAAAAAAAACTTTTGGAACGGGCGATGTGTAAATGTGTGGATTTGGCCTCCCTGATCTTCAGAAATGTCAAGCATTGCTTATTTTTGGCCATGAATACTTGCAGCATTTTAGGCCTCCAATGTTAACAGCTTTGAAGGGGCTTCTGGATTCAAGTCAAATCAAAATTGGCCCTGACGTCAGGTTTCTGGAGTCTGTTAAGGTGTGCTTGAATGTTTTAGGGGCTGGAAGTTCTGCAGGGCAAGTGGGGTAGATCCCTGAAGTCCCTCTGTTGGCAATTGGTTCACCTGGAAGCTTCTATGGGTTTGATGTTGGGCTGTAGGTTAGAGCGTATGCCTAGTTTTAAGCCAATGTACTTCAGTAATCTGTTAGAACAGATGCTATAGAGAATTCGGCTAATATTTGTAATTAATGAGACTAGGAAAACATCTATTAGATATATGGACATGGATCAAATATCATGATTGAATATTTCATATCTTTACCTAAGAGTTTTTGCTATTGTTGTTTTATTTAGGAGAGGGGAGGGAGTTTTCTTATACCCCGGTTTGAACTCTTTTAAATATGAATTTTCCCTTTAGGCAAGTATTAGCTATTTAATTTCTTCCTGTAAAATTAGAGGTAAGGTGTTGAAGTTGCTTGCAACAGTACGTCGCCACACAGGTGCTAGGAAGCATTACTATTATTGCTATTATCGCTTATTTCCCTCTGTGAGGCTGACAAAATCACAACCCCCGGCTCCCCACTTACTCACTTACTGAGCTAAAAATGAATGACACGGACTAGCACCTGGGGGGCTGGTGCTGGACCAAGGTAGATATTAAGGAACCTTTTACTTTCATTTCAGTCTTAAATCTCATCTTCTTTTAGACCCTGGGTAAATAACAATGCACGTCAGACCTTGGCTGGCAGAAAGGCCCAGGGGCTGTCTGAAGACAGACTGGATGCAAGGGGGCAGTTTCACCGCCCTCTCCCTGGGGACCTTATTCCGAGGACCTTCAATGCCATGCTATATTGGGTTTTGCTTCCCCTCATCATGCTTTGAAGGAAACACTAAAACATTGGGAAAGGTTAGACTTTAACCCTCAGAAGAAAATCAGGAGAATATCCACGATTTAGCAGTTTCCCCTGTGCCAAGTTTTTAAAATGTAGCAGGTTTAGCTGCTACATTAGGAGTGTCACCTTTCTGAAAATATATAACACAGCTATTTTCCACTACAGAAACGATTCTTTCCCAAACATCACAGCTTTTGATGCTTCAGATGCAATCCAAGCTACTTATTTGATTTTTTTGCTCACACAGTAAATCATTTATACAGTGCTCAATTCACAAAATCCAACCTTTTTAAAAGATGCACAAAATATCCCATAAATTTATCGACTCCAGCATCCTGTGTTCCTGCCAGCTATCCACCAAAAGGTTTATAGATTTCCTTCATTACTAACTAATTGATATTCTGTAAGAGCTTTAATCTTCTTAGCGGTTCTCTCCTTTGGAGTCCGAGGAAGAAGTGTTGCGGATGTCAAAATATTAAAGGAGAAGAGAATAGAGAAGGCCTGTTGATTTTCTTAATGGTAACATGCCCTAGAGATTGATACTTAGGATCAAGATTCTCAATATTACGCAACTAATAGCCGGGAAGACCAATCCCTCCTATTGAATGTGGTTATCACCCAGGAGGAGACTATTTTCAGGGAAGGGCATCGTTTTGACACCTACCAACAATCTCTCTGAGCCTCAGTTTTACCATCCGTAAGGTAGAACTTCTTCCCCTGCGTTCATGTGTGTGAACAGGGAACCCTGTTTCATGTCAAGGTGGCCTGGGGGTGAGGCTGGGCAGGCTGAAGCACATGGGTCACTGTAGCATGCATGTTGGCAGAAGGTCTGCCCTGCCTGGGCCCTGGCTTCTGGGGGCTAGGCCTGTCCCTTAGTCAGTTTAGGAGAAGGTGGTAGGAAGAGACCCGGGCTGGGTTCTCTGTACTGGCCTCTGCTACAACACTCCTGATACTCTGGCCTCATTTGTCCTCTGCCTCCATTTTGATTTTTGACTTGGGGAAGACGAGGTGTGGTAGTCATTTCACAATGCAAAGGGAAATGACTGCAGAAAGTTTAGTGAAGGAAACCAGATACAAAATTATGTCTGGTTGCGTGTCTATTATATAAGGGTACTAGGGTACTATGAAAAGGGACTGAATTCAGATTCACTCTGTGGAGTATTATCTAGCTATTAAAACCAAATGAGTACAAAAGTACTTTGGATTAGACAAAGAAGAATAAAGGGAAGGGAGGAGGAATGGGAATAGGAAAGAGACTAGAATAGGACATTACTTTCATATATGTATATATGATTACATGACCAATGTAATTCTATATCACATACAACCAGAAGAATGAGAAGTTATACTCCATATATATATGCTATACCAAACTACATTCTACTGCCATGTATAACTAACAACAACAACAACAACAAACCAAATGAGTTAGATATGTTTTCTATTATTGACCTAAAGGACTTCTGTGACACACACACAGGAGTTGTAGAATAATGTGTGAAGTAATGTGTAGAGTATGACCCTATTAAAATTGAGAGAGAGAGAGAGAGAGAGAGAGAGAGAGAGAGAGAGAGAAAGAGAGAGAGAGAGAAAGAGAGAGAGAGAGAGAGAGAGAGAGAGAGAGAGAGAGAAAGAGAGAGAGAGAGAGAGGGAGGGAGGGAGGGAGGGAGGGAGGGGAAGATTAGGAATGAATGAATGTTCTAGAATCAGAATTCATGGTTTTAAATCAAAGCTCTGCCTCTTAGAGCCAAGTACCCATCAGCAACCTAACTTCTCTGTGTCTCAGTTTTATCATCAGTAAAAATTTGACAGTAAAAATAAAAGAGATCATTGGGACCAGTGGTTTCCACCCTGGCTATGACAACCTTCCCATGAGCTGTGATGATGAATGAGCAGATGCTCTAAGCTCATAATAGAAGTTCAATAAATGTGAGCTCCTATCATTACAGGGTGTTACAGATTAGCAATTGTGCAGGATGGTCTGGAAGGTGTAGACTGCCATCATTAGTTACCTCAGTTGGGATGATACTGTAGGGGAACTAGGAAGGTATGACTAGGAAAACAAAAATGAAAAAAACAACAGGAAATGAAACAAACTTTGCAAGTTACAGAGAGGAGCATAAGAAAAGATGCTTTGTATCATATGTCAGTAGGAAATTCAAATTATAATAATTAGATACTACTATATATCTATTAGAACAGCAATAATCCCAGATACTGACACTGCCAAATGCTGGATGAGGATGTGGAGCAACTGGAACTTTCGTTCATTGCTGGTGGGGATGCAAAATGGTACAGGCACTTTGGAAGACAGTTTGGTGGTTTCTTATAAAAGAAAACATACTAACATCACAGCTTTTGATGCTTCAAATGCAATCCAAGCTACTGTTACCTTTTAATCTGCAGTTACACTCTTGGGCATTTACCTCAGGGAACTGAAAACTTATGTTTACCCAAAAACCTGTACACAAATATTTATAGTAGCTTTGTTAATAATTGCCTCAAATTGGGAGCAATCAAGGTATTCTTCAGTAGGTGAATGGATAAATGTGAGACATCTAGACCATGGAATATTAGTGCTAAAATGAAATGAGCTTTCAAGCCAGGCAAGACACAGATGCAACTTAAGTGTCCATTACCAGTGAAAGAAGCCAATCTGAAAAGCATACATACTGCGCAAATCTTAATACAATCTGGAAAAACAGTAAAACTACAGAGATAGTAAAAAATCCAGGGGTTGCCAGGGATTAGGGGAGGGAAGGCTGAATAGGTGGATCACGAAGGGTTTTTAGGGGAGGGCAACTGTTTTATATATTATCATGGTCAATACATGCCATTATACATTTGTCTATACCCATAGAATGCATAACACCAAGAGTGAACCCTAATAAAACTATGAACTTTAGGGGTTAATGATGTGTTGATGTAGGTTCATCAATTGTAACATATGTTCCACTCTGGTATGGGGTCCTTGATGAGGGCAGTCTATGTTTTTTTTTTTGGGGGGGGGATGTTGAGGGGTATATGATAGCTTTTTGTACTTTCAGCTCAGCTTTGCTATAAACCTAAACTGCCTTAAAAATAAATTCCTTTAAAAAATGGGGTGGTGGCATCTAACTATTTAAATATCATAGTAATGGCTCCAGGTGGTGAGGTCATGGGTGGCTTTGTCCGTACTTCCTCTCAGCCTGAATTTGTGTTGTCTCTCTGCTTGGAATATTCTCCCCGTCCCTTTCCCAGGAGTGATATGTATGTCTCCCTCCAGATTCAGCTTAGCCACCTCTCCTCTGGGAAGTCTCCCCCATCACCTCTGCTCCACAGTACCTGGACCCCACCAGGCAGCAGGCATTCCATGGTCTTATAATTGTCCCTTACCTTGTCTCTCTCCCCAGCTGGAGGGAAGCCTTTGAGGGAAGCCTATCTTATGGTTTTATTTTATTTTATTTTATTGTTATTATTATTAGTAGAAGTACCAGGGATTGAGCCCAGGGGCACTCTACCACTGAGCCATATCCCCAGCCTTTTAAACTTTTTTTTTTTTTTTTTTTTTAGAGACTGGGTTTCGCTAAGTTGCTTCGGGCCTTGCTAAGTTGCTGAGGCTGTCTTTGATCTTGCAATCCTCTTGCCTCAGCCTCTCAAGCTGCTGGGATTACATGCACACCATGCCTGGCTAGGAGCCTATTTTATACCTCTGTATCCCCAGGACCCAGCACAGCATCTGACAAGAGAGTCATTTCATGAGTATTGTTGAACATATAAATATGAATTTTTTTTTTGATAAATCAAGACAAATCTGAGCAGTACAAAACTTGAAAAAGGTGAAAGATCCCAACTAATAAAATGGAAGTGGGGGATGGCATTCCAATAGTCGTGCTGGAAGCAAACTAAGGCTGTGGGAGAGGTGGCGAGAAATGAGGCCTAGATGCTTTCTGGGCATTGTCCAGGGCGGGATTGTGAAATGTCAAGCAGGACAGGATACAATGGGCTTCCGCAGTGTGCTCCCATGACCTGTGTGGTGTGAAAGTGCAGTCATGGCAAAGAGCCATGACAGGGAAGGGGACCCTGGACCCCGGTTCCTCAGGGATTGTCCCTACCATGAGAGTTGACAGGCTGGCAATGCTCACTCCAGCACCAATCACTCCTATGACCTCTCAGCAGCCCCGCAGACACCCCCTCGAGAACTTCCTGTGGGGAACCTTCCCTGTGTACCTTTCTGTTTGTCTGTCTGTGTGTGGACGGGGACAGAGCCATAGAAAGTGCCATCAAAGAGATCCGTACCACAGCTTCCCACCTCCGAACCTCATCAACCCAGACAGTCTGCACTCACCCAGAAAAAACCCTTTCCATGACCACATAGCCCATCTTTCTGGAAAACCAGTCCTGTTCAGCAGGGTTGGGAGGGGGGGAAGCAGAAGAATAAAAGGAACAATCAAAAAAATCTCTCTTGCTTTTCCTAATAGAAATTGGCCACCCGGGCAAGGTAAGCTGGCCTTTGCCCTTCCTGTGTCTCCCACCAGTGCAAAATCACCTGAAAGTCCTCCTATTCCCAAGCAGAGCTTATACATTCGATGAGCTTTTGGAGACCCCTGGAAAACTCTGGAGAGTGCTATTTGCAAGCCTGGCCAGGGTGACCCTGGTGCCAGAGCTTGCCTCCACTCTGGTCTCTGATGCTGCCTGTGCAAAGCTCTGGATCTTATTTCAAGAATTCATCTGTTCCAATTTTGTCTTCTGCCTAGGTCTCGACCCTCGGCTGAATTATAATTACTTGCCCTGGGGATGCTGGGGGAGACTCATTTAGGAGGAAAATGCCTTCCACTGGGCAGCACCAATCTAGCTTGTAGTTAGCATCTATGAATTTCAACTCAGCGCGGCCTTTGCTAACGGGGCCCAGAGAAATCCGTCTTTCATGATGGCCCATATTTGCTGTACTTTAGACAGGCCTCTCCATAATTCTGAAATCGTTTCTCCCAAATCTCATTTTTAAAACAATCACTGCTGAGTAAGTTTTCTTCCAGAGCCGCCTTGAGAATTCCATCTTGGAACAAGAATAATGATTACTTTTCTGAAAAATGCAGGTCGCAAAATCTGAGCGCTGACGTGCAGGACCGAGGGGTGCGAGGTAGAGGGTTCTCTGCTGAATCCAGGCCTGATTTCTGGAAGAGGGCAGTGGTCAGGGGCCTTGGTTCTCTTCTCATCTATGAAATGGGCCCGTGCTTGTTCTCCTCTCTAGGAGAGGAGGTATGTGAATGGCACCACATTGAATTCATATTTTTGTGCTCTGGAGAAACAGAGGCATGGGGAGAATGTCATTTTTAGGACATGCAGTTTTTTTTTTTTTTTTCTGGGGCAAGTTTGATACAGTCTTTTTGGGGGAGGGCTGTGTTGTTATCTTTACAACCAAACAGGCTGTCAATGAATCTGGGATGTTAGAGGTGCAAACCATTAGAATCCTGGACTGGCTGCGGCCAATAATGAGCTCGTTTTAGCCAGAAGTCAGCTCTTCAATCCAATGGGAAAGTAGTTTATTGAGAAGTGTCCTTGGGAACAGGAGGGAGCAATGCCCTTCTACAGATGGGTCACCTAACCTCTGAGACAAGGAGGGCCAGGGCTGCACTAGGAGCCCAGGGACAAGTTCTTGTCTTCCATCTGCAACCAGCTAGCTGTGTGCTCTTATTTCCGTCTGTCTACTGTTCCAGGCCTCAGGTTTCCCATCTGAAAAATGGGCAGGTTGAGTTCCAATATGTGGCTTTACACATATTTAAGCAGTAGAGCTCCTCCCAGGGAACACTTTTTTCAAATAGCAAATAAGACCAGGCTAGGAGAGGCACCTGGACACACCTGTGCCTGTGAGGTTTGCCACCCAACCATAGTGCTCCCTGAGACACCTGGGATCTCTGCTGCTCTAATGCCACCCACGTGGAGGGTATTGAAACTCTTTTCTAACTGATTAAGGAGTAGTGCTTGTTTCTAATCTGGAAGATGCCCTGGGGTGCTCAATGGGGTGTTGCTCAGTGCTGGGGTCCATCAGGGTAGCCAGTGCTTCAGAAAAACAGCGGAAGCAGAGGGGGCCTGAAGCTTGAAGACGTGGGTGGCACCAGTCACCATAGGAACGGCCACGCTGCAGACGCCTGTCACTGGGGATGGTTTTCTGTGTTGGCTGCAGCTGCCATCTTCCTTTTCTTCCCTCGTTTATTTAGTCATCTACTTCTAGACCACCGACAGTCTGGAGGGACCTCTGTAAGAGGTCCCCGAGAGCCGCGAGAGCTGCGTCATCATACAGGAGAACCGCCTCCCGAGATGGGCGGGGCCTCACCCAGGATTGTCCAAGGGGCCAGCGTCAAAGTGGCGGAGCAGAGGTGCCCAGGCAGAGGCGCAGCGCATGTGGATCCAGGGCGGGATGGAGCTTAGCCTGCTCCGGGAGGAGGCAGCCACCCGCAGCGGAGGCTCAGCAGGGCCCCGAGGACGGGGCTGTTCACACTGTAGAAAATCAATGCATCGCTTGATCCCTGTCCACTGCCGGGCACTGAGTGCCTGGCCTGTGGGTGGGGGCGCAGACTGGGAGAAGGAAGAGGCTGGGAGAGGAGACTGCAGAAAGGAAAGCAGGAGAGAGGGAGCGCCGGGAAGCCGCAGAGCACGGCCGTGGGCGACCATGGGCACTCAGCGTGTGTGATTCTAGACACGTGGCGAAACCCCAGGCTCCCCACCTGAGACTGGGGTCCCAAAGCCTCCCCTGGGTGGTTGTCAAGAACAAGTCAGATACGGTAGAGGCCTAGCACACCCAAATGGTCCCCTAAATGGTGGCTACTATTAGGGTGAAGAGACAGGGGCATGATTTAGTGGAACGTGGAAGGTGAGCGACAGCCCATAACTTTAGTGCTTCACAATTTGCAAAACACATTCACCCTCAGGAAGGGGAGACTGTGCCTTATCTCCATGTTTGTGCACTCTTCTCTGGCTCTCCTGCAAACCAGCCACAAATCATCCCAGCAATAGGATCGTAGCAAGCTGAATGTTTACTCTTAATGTTTACTCTGTGCCAGGCACTTTATATCTCTAACTCATGTAGCAGCCACAGTCTCTAAAGAGTAGTCGGAGTAGTCGGTACTACTGCAGTTCACCTTACAGACTAGGAAACAGGAGCACAGAGAGGTTAAGTGCCTGGGTTAAGGCTGCAGAGCTAGTAGGTGGGAGGAGCAGGATCTGAGACATAACTATTGCCAGGCCCTCTGCTAAAAACTGAGGTGAGGAAGGCACACTCCCATCCAGGGGCTCACTGACAGCACTAGGTGGACACAGTGGATGGTCTAGTTGGGGAGACACATGACAAACCAATGATCTACACAGGTAAGGATTTTAATTTTACTGTGATGGAGTTAAAAGTCAGGAGTGCCATGAGAAAGAGTGTGTGTCAAGAGCCAGGGCAGACTTTACAGCCTGGTAAGTACCGGGCTGTGTGTGTGTGACAACAGAGACCCTGGGCTAGGCGTGAAATCAAGAGTTGTATTAAAATGGGGCTCGGGCAGGTGAGCTGCCCCTGAAACTGTCACTGTGGTCATGCTCAACCTCCCCTGTGTGGCTTATTAGTGCCTCTGTGAGGCATGAGCAGAGGAAGGAGAGTCTCTAGGCTCCACCGCAGCTGTCAAGGCCTTGGTGCAAAGACCAAGCTGGAGCTTGTCAGCTGGAGGGCGGTTTTTTAGGATCTCATCTTTGGTACCACATGTGTCCCCCAAATCCCAAACTGAAAGATATTCCACAGGGAGGGTCACAACCAAGAGGCTCTGCAAGTGTTTAAGTCATGTGCTTGGGGCCAGACTGACATGGCTCCATCGCCAAGTTACCTTCTAAGATCCATGTGACCACGTTTAAATCACTTATCCTCCCTGGGTCTATTTTCCGTAAAGTGGCAGAGCAAGGGCTACAGGGGACTTGACTTAACATCTCTGTCCTACTTCTCCCTCCCCTACCTCTACTACAGAGACCAAAACACAAAACACTTATGTTCTCAGTCACCCATGCAGATGGAGGCAACCAGATGTCAGGGTTCTGGCCAAAAGTCTTTGGGGAGACTTTCCTGAATAAGAAGACAAAACGTGTATCCTTTGTCCTTTCTCCTTCTCCTGCCTGAAAGGCAGAGCTTTCAGAGGTTCAGCAGCCCATTTTGTGACCATGAGAATGAGGAAGCAAGAAGAGAGAAAAGGCTTGGTTCTTTTAGAACAGGCTCAAACAGCCAGTTGAAGGGTCCTGAATCTCTTAGTATGAGAAAGATAGGAAAGTGAATGGATCTTTCACTCGTTGTTTGAGCTATTGTTAATCAAAGTTCTATTCTTTGCAGTTTTGTGAATTTCTAAACTGATATTAAGAGGATAAAGATAGGATCCATTTGATAGGTCATTATGAGGACTAAATGAGATAATTTGTGTATGGTGCAAAGTCCCTGGCATGGCGTGTAGTAAACATTCAGAAGTAGTCGCCCATATGCTAGAGAAGGGAAACCGTGCCAGCCCTTTTGTGAGTCGCTGGGGGGAGTGTGGGAAGCCGAGGCAAGTCTTACCTCGGTCACTGAAGTCATCAACCAGCACGATCTCTGCCACCAGCTCCGGGGGTGAGCGGTTCAGCACGCTGTGGACGGTGCGGAGGAGGGAGGACCAGCCCTCGTTGTGGAAGGGGATGATGATGCTGGTGTTGGGGAGCCTCTCCAGGTAGCGTTTGCTGTTGCAGCTGGAAGGAGACACAGGAGAGGCAAAGGACTGGGTCAGCTCTCATCTTGCCAAGAGAACTCAGGCCTGGGCTTTGGCTTCTGCAAACCCCGCTGCCTCTCCAGCTGTCAGGGAATGAGTACCAGCTGGAAAGACTGCGGCCACTGTGGAACCCTCTTCAGCTTAGATCCAAAGTCCTGCCACCACTCCCGGCCCACACAGCATAGGGATGTGGATCACAGACCCCCTGGCTTTGTGTGTGTCTTGATTCCCTGTGGAGGTGAGTCCTCAGTAATGCCCTGGCCCCTTTCCCTACCTCGGATGTTGTGATTTATAACAACAAGTATGCACGTTTTGGTTTGTGTTCCTGGTTACTGGCACAGAACTTCTAAAACCCTTGCAATGTCCTGAGCAATAGAGGTGATAGGAGAATCTTCCTCCAATTTTTGTTTTTTGACCCCGGTTCCTGACGCAGAGTTCCTAACTCCCTTGGAATTTCCTGGGTCATGGGGGCAGCTTTTGATCTAATGAGGCAACTCTTAATGGGCTCCAGGAGGGGGCTAGTCACTAGAATAATCACACTGTTGTTGGAAGCAGTGACTAAATTGTGATTCTTGAGCTGTCCTGCAAACAGAGGCAATGCCTCTCCTTGGAACTTTCAGTGTGAAGGTGATGATTAAAGATAGCCCAGTTGCTATAGTGACACCCTGTTCAATAGGAGGTTCTGTGCCAGCCAAGTTCTTGACCTTGAGGTTCAAGCACCAGCTGCCCAGGGATGGAAAGTTATGATAGTCATTATTGGGCTGCTCATACCTATGACCTTGGTCCCGCCTGTTTTGAAGAAACTTTCTCACAATAACCCTTTAATGATAAAATCTATATAATAAATGTGCTGAGCTTGTTCTGGATCACTATCTCCTACTAGGGTTTAGTGATCCAACAGGCCCCAGCTTTTCCTCTCATTGTGTGTCATTTGTCATTTCTAATCCCCCATTGCCCCTCATCCAGTTTCCTGAATTAACCGCCGTGCAGGTCATGGCACACCATGATTGGACGCTTAGAACTTTGGGCCCCACCTCCCCATTCTCAATGAAGGGAAGAGGAGCAGGCAACTGAGTTAATAATCTATTAAGCCGGGTTATGAAGTCCCCATAAAATTCTGAACCAAGGGATTTGGAGGACCTCTGGGTTGGGGAACACATGGAGGTGCTGGGAATGAGGTGTGCCCAGAGATGGTGTGAAAGTTCCATGCTCCATCCTCGAGAACTTGCCGGGGCAGCTCTCCACCTGGCTGTTCATTTGTACTCTTTGTAATATCCTTTATAATAAGAAAAAGCTGGAAAAGCACTTCCCTGAGTTCTGTGAGTATTTCTAACAAATAATTAACCCCAAGGAGAGGGTCATGGGAACGTATAATGTAAAACTGGTTGAGGCCTGGATTTGCAGCTGGCATGAGAAATGAGGCCGGTCACAGACCAAGCCCTGGCCTGAGGGATCTGACTAACTCCAGATAGACAGTGTCAGAACTGATTTGAATTATGGGACTGGTGCTTATTGCTTATTGCTGGGTGGGGTGCGGGGGAGAAGCACACATATTTGGTCACAGAAGTATCCTGTATTGAGTCTACTAAGTAGTAGAGGAAAAACCAGACTGTTTTATCCTATCTTACATACAACCAATTTTGAGGAGAAATGAGTCATCCAGGCTCTTAGAAGAATAAACTGGGCTTCACTGGCTCATCCGCTCCTGGTCTCTGCTCTCCACCAGCCACAAGGAAAGCTTGGAGGGGGAAGGCCCTGCCCGCTGGGGGCATTCAAAATCACTAAACCGCCCAAAGGAATTAACATCTTTCCTTAATAACATCACATATCTAGCTGGTGTTGAAATTTCCTTGGTCTTATGTCTTTTTTACAATTGGTTTGTTTAAATTGAACCAAAAGAAAGTCTATATATTGCATTTGGCTGATGTGTCTGCTAACTCTATTTTATGAGTTGCCTCCTTTTCCCTTAAAGTTGTTTAAGAAACACTATACATCTCCCGAAGTCTCTATTCTGCTGCTTGTATCTCTGTAGTGTTTAAAAATATGTTCTTCTATCTTCCTTCTGTAAACTGAGAGTTAGATCTAGAGGCTTGAGATAATTTGATAAGATATTCTGGTAACTTCTTCAAAGCAAGTGGTGCATCCATTATAAATTCCTTGAGGTATTCTATGCACATATATAGACATATGCATACACACAATTTTATTAATTATATATATATATATTATATATATATATATATATATATATTATGTATATATAATTAATAGAATGTCATTATAAATAGTGTTTCACTTCTTTTCCAATCTAGACAGCTTTTTTTTTTTTCTTGTTTAATTGTCTTGGTTAGAGACTCCAGCACAATGTTAATAGAAATAGTGAGAGCAAACATCTTGCTCCAGTTCCGATGGGGAAAATCTTTCAGTCTTCAACCATTAGTATAATGTTTGTGTGGGCTTTCCATAGATGCCCTTTGTTAGGTTGAGGAAGTGCCCTTATATTCCTAGTTTTTTGAGTATTTTTATTCTGAAAAAGTGTTGCATTTTGTCAAATGCTTTTTATTGGCATCTACTGAGATGATAATGTGGATTTTATCCTTATTCATATGGTTTATTGCATTGATTAAGTTCCATATGTGGAACCAACCTTGCATTCCTGGGACACCCTACTTGGTCATGCATATAATCCTTGCTGAATTTGGTTTTATTGTAATTTGTTGAGGATTTTTGTACTTATATTAATTAGGGATCTTGGTCTATAGTTTCCCTGTGATGTCTTTTTTTGGTTTTATAAATTAGATTCCTTTTGCTAAAAATTTAGGTTGTTAACATTAATATAACTTATTGACTTTTTCGTACAACATACAATAGTTTCAGGAGAACAATACCAATATTATTGGTAACAATATTATTACAGATTTTTTTTTTTGTCTGTAAGGTATATTTCATTAGGAATATTGAGTCAAATTTTGTGTTTTGTTTTGTTTGGTACTGAGGATTGAGCCCCGGGCTGTGCAAATGCTAGGCAAGCACACTACCACTGAGCTATAGCCCTACCTCCATATTTCATATTTTGAAGCTACTTAAATAATTCCTCTCTGCATGGTTCTTTTTCAATACACAGTTGGGTTCATTTATTTCATTTAGCTTTTTGTTTTTAGGGATTGCTTTTTGCTTTTTAATTTTGGCCTAATCTCGTTTTTGTAATTATGAAAAGCATTTACATGGTTCCAAAGTCATATATTAAAAAAAGATAATACAAAGCTTTTAGGTTTTGATCCCAATCTCCTCTACCTGGTTTGGCTCTTCCTTCCTGGGTCCCATTTTACTTTGTGGTTATAAGCAGCTACCTGTGTAAATTGTTATTCCTTTGATTTTCTTTTGAGTGCATGGTCACATGCCACAATATTTAGCTTGTCATCTTCATTTAGTATTATATCACGGAAATCACGCCTTGAGGGCTGCAGGGGTTTTGTTTGTTTGCTTTGTTTTGTTTTAAAGAAGTAGGTAAGTTAAATTCAGAGAACAATAAGCAAGTTCATTTGGTTATACCAAGACCATTTTACAGAGAGAAAGCTTAATTATTTACTTCATAATAATTTTTATTATTTATCTTTAGGAGGGAAGAGGGATGGAAGGAGGAAAGCTACTGAGCTTCTAAACAGTGCTTCTCAGGTTCTACCTGGACCAGCAGCCTCAGCATCACCTGGGAGCGTGTGAGAAGCATTGTCTGGCCACCCCACCCCACTTGAATGGGTGGAGCCCAGCAACTTGTATTTTAACAAGGGATCTCAATTCACTGTCCTAAAATATTCACATTTAGGCCTGGTGGAATGGGTTCCCTGGGAACAGCTCCAAGGGGAAGAAATGTGTGTAGACAGTTTCTTGGGGAGGGCTCTGGGGAGATACCCCTGTAAGGAAGCGAGAGAGGCAGAGTGAGGGAGGAAGAAGGAAAGGTCACATTTGAGCCCCAGTACATTTCACCAGGAGCGCTGGAGTTCTGGAACATTCCCAAGTTGACTAGATTGAGATGAGGGCCTAGCCTTTCTCTCCAAGCATGAACTAGGCATTGAAAGGGAGTGCAACCTTAAGTAAATCTGCTCCTTGTGGTCAAGGGCAATGCCCAGTGGGAAGGAGGACCCTGAGTTGTCCCCTGCCCACATTCTAAACAGCCTGGGAATGGGCACATCAGCTGAAGAGGGACTCTAGGGAGAATAATGTCCATTCACTATAAAAATGACAGAAAATCCCCAGGAAGGCACTATACCCTCCCCACTTCAACAAAAATGTAGACTACACCTGTTATCCCAGCAGCTTAGGAGGCTGAGGCAGGAGGATCGCAAGTTCAAAGTCAGCCTCAGCAACTCAGCAAGGCTCTAAGCAACTCAGTGAGACCCTATCCCAAAATAAAAAATAGAAAGGCCTGGGGATGTGGTTCAGTGGTTGAGGGCCCCTGGGTTCAATGCCCAGTGCCCAAACCAAAAAAAACAAAACAAAACAAAACAAACAAACAAACAAACAAAAAATGAAACCTGCAACACAGAGAGGTCGTGGAAACTTACCTAAGGTCATAGAAACAGAAACAGGTAGGATCTGATGCTGGATGTCTATCCTGGAGCCTGCGCTTCCAGCCACTGTGCTGACACCCATGACCCCAGAGCCCAGAGAGCAGGCAAGGTGGGGTTCACCATCCCATTTGGCAGAAGGCAGAGACCCAAGGCAGCGGGGGCAGCCTGTGCAGCGGAAGGGCTCCCACTGGTGCAGCACCCCCAGAGTGGCACAGGGTCAGGAATGTTGTCCTTCCTACCATGTCTGCTATCTGGGTGACAGAGTCTCAGGTAACATTCAAGAAAGCTCTGCGTGGAAGCTTTCAGAAGGTGAAGGAACCTGCCTAGGAATGACAGCAAGAAGCACATTGCACCCCCTTTGTCCTCGGGTGCAAGCTGGGGTCACCACGCTTTCCCGCTTTCCAGCTGTGACTCGTGCCCACCCCCACATCCCATGTATGTCACCCGATTGCTTGGCTGGTTTCTTCCCAAACCTCCACATCCTAGCTTAAATGTCTCCTCTTCAGAGCAGCCTTCCCCGACCCCTGCTTCCCCTCCTGAGACTCCCTCCAGGGTTCAGTCAAGACAGAGGCCAAGGGCTGGGGATGTGGCTCAAGCGGTAGCGTGCTCACTTGGCATGCGTGCGGCCCGGGTTCGATCCTCAGCACCACATACAAACAAAGATGTTGTGTCTGCTGAAAACTAAAAAATAAATATTAAAAAATTCTCTCTCTCTCTCTCTCAGCAGACTGTTCGTGTTCACCTTCAAGCTAAAATAATATGACATTTTTAAAGAGTCGTCAAAACCAAAACGCAGACAAGAGGAGGGTGAGCAACTGAGAAGGAGGGAAGGTTAGGCGATGGAATGCGCAGCGCAGGTCCACTGTGGGGTCAGGATGGCGGATTCACTGGACAGTGCTTTCAACTGCACATCTGATAATTTTCAGAAAGAAATACTGAAGGGGAAAACTGGTCAGGGTCCCTGGTCTTCTTTCAACTCTCCCTCTGCTTGAGACCTGGAGGGAAGGGAAGCAGACCTCCCTGGAGGTCACCCTTCCAGCTCTGGCAGGAAGGAGCCCTGGGGTCTGGCAGGAGCTCATCTGCACCTGTGTGAACTGGACCCCAACACCAACAGCCCAGAGCCATGGGTGAGCAGTCACTCTTCCCTTTGGGGGCTCCCCGACTTCTTTCATGTCTCCTCCCGCTCTTCCATCTTGCTGGATGGTTCTTATCCAGCCCCCAGGAAGCCCTCCCTGGTTCCTGGTTCCTTTCCCCACCTCTCTAATCCCTTTGATCATGTCAGCCAGACTTCTCTGGGAACCTTCTGCTTCATTATGTCGGCTTTTACAAATAAATGAAAGCACCTCTTCTTAAAAGTCCCTTTCCCTTTACTTGGCTGAGTCCTCTGTGGCCAAGAAAGACAGGCACTATCTAGCTTTCTAAAAAAGCTCCTGCCTTCCAACCAATTTCACAGGAGGTCTGCTTGACTGAAGCGGGCTGGGGGGAGGGGAGGCTGCAATCAGCAGTCCACCTGTGAGGCACAATAACGTTGCTCTTTCCAACAGAGAGCCCTGGCTCTGTCCAACCCCAGGGCCCCACCGACTGCCAGGAGATAGGGGAACACCAGTCACATTAAGGGAGGTAAATAAAGCCACAATGGACTAAGTTCACTTCTAATTTAATTCAATCATGGAATTAAAGATTACTCAGAACTCAAATAAAAGGCTCAGCTTGGATCACCGCCCTGAACCTGTTCCCCCTCTCTCTGTGTATCTTTATAATCTACTGTTTCTTTCCCTCTCCTATCCATCCAAACATTCAGTCACTAAATAAACACAAAATTGCAACTCGACTTTTGCCATGAGCACTACTCATTAGTTTGGTCCCAGCTTAGTAGAAGCCCTTTGCTTAAATAAAAATTTGCAGCACATTCTCAAATCCTTCTCTTCAGAATTCAGCAGAGTCTGGCTCGGCACACCTGCCCACAGGCCACCTTCCTGACAGAGCCCAGGCAAAGCCTGGTTTCTCATTCTCTTATTAGTTCTCAGAGGGCAGCAGATGGGGGACCGGGGGACGGTATAGGGGAAGATAGAGGCCATCACCCACCCCAGATCCGCCTCATCTTGCCAGCTCCACGGAATACTTGTCTGTACCTTGTGAACTGAGATCCTAACACTGAGAGAGTATGCCCAGGGCTTTTGTGTACGATAAACAAGATGAAGCTCTTCGCCCAGATGCCTTGGGAAGTAGCCACAGTGCAGGTGGTCTCCAGGAGGGGGACTTGGACACTGCTCCTATTGCAAAGGGCTGGGGATGGCTACCATAGTGACCAGGCAAGGACCATTCTCGCCTCCTCAAGCCTGATGGTTTGTAGAGCATGCTTCCTTTTCTCTAACTAGGCAGTACAAACTCCACTTTCCGGATGAAGAAAATGGAGCCCATAGTGGGAAGTGAATTCAATTCAGATATCAAATCCCAATTGTGTTTATTTAAAATCATATTTGCATTTTTGTGGTTTCTAGGTGACAGACAAACTGTTCAGCACAAAATCTGGAAGACATAGAAAGGTTCAAAGGAAAATGGATAACAACAGCAAATACATATGGTTCCCAACTTCTGATGGTTTTGCTTAACAATTTTTTGACTTTACGATGGTAAAAAGTGATGTGCGTCCAGTGGAAACTTTCCTTCCCATTTTGAATTTGGATTGTGTCCTGGGCGAGTGACAAAGTTCTATGCCCTCCTGTGATGCTGGGCAGCAATGGTGATCCCCAGTTCCCAGTTGGCCATGTGGTCTCCAGGAAGAATCACCAATGCTGTGCAGTGTACTGTGCTGCTAAGCTATGACTTCGGTGGGGAAGGTACATCACATCCATTTTTTAAAAAAATTAATTAATTTATTTTAATTAGGTATATATGACAGCAGAATGCATTTTAATGCATTGTACAGAATTGCAGCATAACTTTTCATTGCTCTGGTTGTACCCCATATAGCACTGTGCCATCACACATGTACCTAGGGTAATAATGTCCACCTCATTCCACTCATACCCCCATGTCCCCTCTCCACCCTCCCCTTTGCCCAATCACAGTTCCTCCATTCCCCCGGTTGGGGGGGCTCCCAATTATGGACCAGCATCCACTTATCAGGAACATTCAGCCTTTGTTTTTTTTTTTTTTTTTTTTGAGCTTCCTTTTCTCTAACTAGGCAGTACAAACCCCATTTTATTTTGCTTAGCATGATATTCTCCAACTCCATCCATTTATCTGCAAATGCCATAATTTTATTCTCTTTTCATGCTGAGTAATAATATTCTATTGCGTATATATACCAGTTTCTTTATCCATTCATCTATTGAAGGGCATCTAGGTTGCTTGACAGTTTAGCTATTGTGAATTGAGCTGCTCTAAACATGGATGTGGCTGCGTTACTATAGTGTGCTGATTTTAAGTCCTTTGCTTATAGACTGAGGAGTGGGATAGCTGGGTCAAATGGTGGTTCCTTTCCAAGTTTTCTAAGGAATCTCTATACTGCTTTCCAGAGTGATTGCACCAATTTGCAGTCCCACCAGCAATGTATGAGTGTGCCTTCCCCCCCTCACATCCTCTCCAACATTTATTGTTGTTTGTATTCTTGATAACTGCCATTCTGAGATGAAATCTTAAGAGTAGTTTTGATTTGCACTTCTCTAATTACTAGAGATGTTGAACATTTTTTCATATATTTATTGATTGATTGTATATCCTCTTCTGAGAAGTGTCTGTTCAGGTCTTTGGCCCATTTATTGATTGGGTTATTAATTTTTTTGGTGCTTAGCTTTAGCTTTTTGAGTTCTTTATATACCCTAGAGATTAGTGCTCTATCTGATGTGTAAGGGGTAAAAATTTGTTCCCCAAATGTAGGCTCTCTATTCACCTCATTGATTGATGAAGATTTGGGCCTACTTTTTTCTCTATTAGGCGCAAGTCTCTGGTTTAATTCCTAGGTCCTTGGTTTACTTTGAGTTGAGTTTTGTGCATGGTCAGAGAGAGGGGTTTAGTTTCATTTTGCTGCATATGGATTTCCAGTTTTCCCAGCACCATTTGTTGAAGAGGCTGTCTTTTCTCCAATGTATGTTCATGGTGCCTCTGTCTAGTATGAGATACCTGTATTTATGTGGGTTTGTCTCTGTGTCCTCTATTCTGTATCATGGGTCTACATGCCTATTTTGGTGCCAATACCAGGCTGTTTTTGTTACTATAGCTCTGTAGTACAGTTTAAGTTCTGCTATGATATTTTCCATTTACTCTGGACTTATTGGGCTGTTGTGTGTGGAGGAGTGCCTATGCTCTAGGGCTGACCTCGGCGCATGTCTGTTTCCTTCTCTGCACACACATCTTCATTTCCTCAATGTGGCACACAGCACATGGACTCCTGTGTGCTCCCTCTGCTCTGCCCATCTGGAAGTCTTTGTGGCCTTCTGGATGCAGAATGGCTTCCTGGGAAGCCTGGAGAACTGCTGGGGGTGGAGGCAGGCACAGCAATGCCACTGAGGTCCCCACAGAGGGTGGAAGTGGTGACCTGTGAAATTTCCAGCACATGCCCAACATCCATTTGCAGTCCCCTCCCCAACTAGGCTCAATATTTCTTTCTTTTTTTGTACCAGGTATTAAACCCAGGGGCGCTTAATCATTGAGCCACATCCCCAGCCCTTTTTAAATTTTATTCATATACAGGATCTTGCTGAGTTGCTTAGGGCCTCACTAGGTTGCTGAGGCTGGCTTTGAACTTGCGATCCTACTGCCTCAGCCTCCTGAGCCACTGGAATTATAGATGTGCACCACTGTGCCTGGCCAGGCTCAATGTTTCTGACCCCCAGTGGCATTATAAAAGAAGAGACAGAGTTCAGAGTCTAACAACTAAGATTTGCATGAAAAACATTTTACCCCTGGAAGGAGCCTGTCCACTAGTCTTTGCTTCATTCTGACCAGATCTCAACCTGGACTGGGTAAAGTTTGGTCAGGAGAGCAGAGCGTGGGGACAGGAGGCTCAGTGGGGGATGCTTGCTGAGTTACTGTCTGCAACAGTGAGAAGAAACAAAGCTAATGTCCATCAGAAGGGGAAATTGTAAAAAGGATGAACAATTTAAACTATTAAATACTAATGCAATTAAAAATAAAGTAGATGATAACGATGACAATAAATACATCAGTAGAGGATTTCTAATAAGCCAGGCAGTGTCATAGGCACTTAATATGCACTAAGTCATTTGTGCTCACAATAGTCTTAAGAGGGATGGACTATTATGATCTCACTACAGCGAGGAACAAACAAGGCACAGAGAAGTCATGAAACTTGCCTATGGTCAAACAGCTGGTAAGGAATGGAGTCCAGATTTAAGTCCATCCATCCCTAACACATACAAATATTTTCACAGGAACAATTTGTCAGTGCTGTTAATTTATAAGCAAAAACAAGAGTGAATGGTTAAAACCTCAAATCCAAGGAAACCGAGTAAGAGTATGAAATCCCAGCTTCCAGCCTTTTGCTCTGCCATTATCACAAGCCAGTCTTCTTGCTGGGTCAGTGTCCTCTCATGTCAATAAGGGAGCTGGACTGATGCAGTGGGCCTGGCTTGGGTGCCTGCTCTGCTATCCTTTCCTTTCTTTTGGTGACAGCATCCCGATTTTCCTTGGGGACTCTCCTGCCCCTCAGTTGGACCTGGGTTTGGGTGAAGCCAACTCCTCCCTTACCTTAGGGCTGGGCAAGGGAGCCTGGCTCAGTCAAGGCACAGCAACACCCCTCTTTATCCACGGTGACTGGTTCAGGGGTGGGAACTTGTAAATCAGAATAAAACTTTGCTGGGAGGAGTGGGAGAGAAGTTAGCTCTATTCTGGTGAAACGGAAC
The DNA here is from genome assembly GCF_048772815.1 of Callospermophilus lateralis. NCBI lineage: Eukaryota > Metazoa > Chordata > Mammalia > Rodentia > Sciuridae > Callospermophilus > Callospermophilus lateralis. Next base: position 30,640,375 of record NC_135309.1, read on the forward strand.
CTGGGAGGGTATAAATCTGGCCTGCCTGCAGCTATGATTGTTCTCTGCCTCTGAATGAAGTTAACAGACCAAAAACCTTAGCCAAGAGCTGGAGAGATTCCTGCTGGCATCCATGGGAACCTGGATCCAGCTGTGCCTGAAGCCAAAGTCTGCCCCTGGCTTTTTCATTATGTGAACCAATACATTTTCTTTTCTTAAATCAGTTTGAGTTAGATTTCTGTCACTTGTAGCTAAAAGAGTCCTGTTGATATAACTGGACAATCCCTAAACCCTGTGAGTTGAATCGATTTCTTTTGGATCTAGTGATGGCTTCTGAAGGACAAGGAGACAAAAAAAGTCCCCAAGGGACACCTCTGACCTGAAGGGGTGGCTTCTCTCTTCTGCCATAGGAGAACTTTGCTGGCTCCCTGATGAGGAGAAAGTGACCTGGACAGAAGGTCCTGGAGGCCGCGGGAGGACTGGGAGATAACTGAGCTCCATTGTGAGTTCCCCAATTTAATATTCCTTAAGGATTCTGAGCTCTTGGGAAACAAAGACAAATCTAATGCACTAGCCCTGAACATACACCTCAGGGCTTAATGCTGGCTATAAAAGAAGTCAAAATACAAAGGCAGCATTTCAAAAATAATCTCTCTGAGTCAACCCTGAGACAGGATGATCAATCATCTTTAAAGGAACCATAACACACATCCAATTCCTCAGCACGCGGCGCCCCGTCTATGCAAGTTGGCTGAACAACCCTGACACTCACGTGCCTAAGGGAGCAGGATGTGGGGACGGTGACCCCAGAGGAATGTCACAAATGCCAGGTGAGACGGCCCATCTAAACTGTCACATGGAGAGAGGAGTGGCTGTCTCTGGCCAGTGCGGTGGCGAGAACTCGGCAGAGAAGGCTCCTGACTCCAGTTCCCTCTGAATCAGGGCTGGCCACCCCAAGAGAGGGCCCAGGGCTTCAGAAAGGCTTCAGCCAACACTCTGCTCTTCTGGACTCGAATCACAGTCTTGGCGCCTGGGCCTGAGCCCACGCCCGGCTCTGACAGCCCATTCCTCACTCTCTCAATCTTTCCTGCTTTCAAGAAACGTACCTCCCACGGGAGGCCCTGAGCTGAGCCCTGGGATGACAACATGAGGACCATGCTGCTGTCCCTGTCCCTCAGGATGAGTCCAGTGGGGGAGGGGAGGAGGCAGACAAATAATATAAAGCTAATAAATTATGAGTGTTCTGCTGCCTGCCTGCATATAGCTGTGATGTGAGACAGAATGAAACAGCCTGGTGAGGATAAGTGAAGCCCGGGGGGAGGGGGCACCCGCTCACGCCCAGCCCTGCCAGCAGCGAGCAGGCCTTTGGTGGCTGCTGGATGGAACTGGAGCAGGAAGGGGCCTGGGAAGTGATCTTGCTTTCCAGGTAAGGAGGGGGGCTCGGAGGAGAGGATGTGACCAGAACACCTGGCCAGCTGGTGTCGGCCAGGATTGTGGCCGGCTCCTCCTTTAGTCACAACACAAAGAGAAAACCCTTTGGAGACCCCCGATGGAAACAACAAATCTAAATCAGACAGTTTCAAGGAACTGGCATCTGTCACCATGTTCCGAGGGCTGCCTGTCTTCTAGGTCTAGGAGGGACTGAGCCATGCAGCCTAGAAGAGGGGGGTGTTGATGGATTCTGCAGGGGGTGTGGATGAATTCAACAACTGAAAACCCTCTGGGAGAAATGGGGGGCCCCAAGCATGCTTGTGGATGTCCATTCCGTGCTCATTCACATTCGAAGCAGTTTAGTTTGGCTGGTGCCAAAGAGACCACTTATCAACCACACAACCTCGGGCAGATTACCAACCTCTGCAAGCCTCAGTTTCCTCCTTTATAAAGGAGACTTGCATGTTTGGGTTGACAGGTGATTGGGAAAGGATATGGTGGGGCATATCACCCCATCTTGGCCCAAAAAGGAAACTCTGAGCCAGTCGGTTCAGACATAGGGCCTGCCTTCCCATGCCTTTCCTTCTGACAGAAATGAGCTTGCTGAGGAAGAGCCTAGAGGATGGGCCTTAGGACTGCCCTGCCCTGGCCAAAGCTACTGGGCAGAATGGAGCCCTTACCCAATGGCATTGACTTGCCAGGTGTCAATGGCCTTGAACGAAGACTGTGTCCAGATGGCATTCACCAGGCCAACTTAATTCTCTTCCTTGAGGATATGACCTTCTTGTATGGGAAAAGAGTCACAGAGTTAATGAGGGAAGCAGAGACAGAGTCACACAGAGAGGTACGATGGCCTCTTAATAGTGGAATCCATTCTTGGAAGGATCTTTCCATTTTAGGCACTGGGAGGCCTGGTTTGCCACAGCCCCACCTCTTCCTCCTCCTGAGAGCTTGGCTGTCAGACTTTTTACAATTCCAACTGAACAACATCCCAGCCTCCCTTTATTACCCTTGGCTCCTCATGTGGGAAGCCCTAGTACATGACGTGACATGGAAACCTGTAAGTCTATCCTGTCCCTCAATCTATTTCCTGCATGAAAAACCAAAGCAAGCATCTAAGTTTGCACTAAAGTTAGTTCATTTTTTTTTTTTCTTTTTCATTTTAAAGACTTTTAGAATTAAGGGTTCTAAACTTCAGAAATCTCACTAACATGGAAATCTGGGCTTCTGGGTCATGGACGCCGAGACTGGGGGACACACCATTATTCTGCATGATGTGCCCTGTCAATATTGTGCCAACTGGTCCACATGACATCATGAGTAGACTCCCGAAGTACACACTCTATCCTCTGCACATTATTGCAAATTGTTCTTCAGTGGTTACAAGAGCGAGTTCTTTCTTTTTTAAAGGGATAATCACTTTAAAAGTTCTTCTAGAGAGACTCTGCTGTTTGAAAGCGTCCAGTGCTTGGACTCCTAGATAAATAACCTTCTGGAAGTGGGCACAATTTTAGCATCTCATCATGGGAACCCAATCCAACACACCTTCCTTTGCAGCCGAGAAAGGTTTGTAGATTTTCCATTGGCCTGTGTGTTTTGGGGGTGACAGAAGCCAGGAACTCTTTGGGCTGATAAATACAGACAGCCAGCTAGTGTTCCCAGGCTGTGTGCACAGCTCAGCCTGAGAAGTCAAGGGGAACCATTGCACGTTAAGGCTGCAAGGGCTGACTCAAATCCCGTCTGTGCCCCTGGGTTTACAGATGAGGGGACTGAGGTGCAGGAGGGGAGGGATCTTTCCAAGGCCACAGAGTGGGACAGCTCATCCACATTGCAGACAGTGGCCCTCCATCCAGGGTTAAAAGAGAGGATGCAACTGTAGGTGTGGTGAGGGCGGGGCATGGGAGGAAGAGACCTTGGCAAGATCCAGGTTCAAAGTCCACTTCTGTCACTTAGCAGCCAGCTTGGGAAAGTGAGTCTCAGTTTCCACTTGGGTACAATAGGGATAGAAGTCCTTCCTATTGAGACTGTCACAAAGAATGAAAGAAGTACTATATGTGAATGTGCCTGATACAGCATCTGGCACATAAGACCGGTTTCCACTCTGTAGAGGCCACTGTGTAGATCATTTTCCAACAAATGATTAGAGTTCAAAATTCTGAGATCTCCCTTCTCTGTTTTGCAAAAAGGACAGTCCCTTATAACAACAACTTTGTCAGAAAGATAATGTCCCAGGGACATTAGAACCCCAAGAAGTCGGCTAAAGAGAAGTTATAAACATCTCCAGGCTTGATGGCGCACACCTGTAATCCCATCATCTTGGGAGACTGAGGCAGGAGGATCACAGGTTGGAGGACAGCCTCAGAATCTTAGCAAGGGCCTAAGCAACTTAGCAAGATCCTATCTCAAAAATAAAAAATTAAAAGGCCTAGGAAAGTCCCCTTTCTCTCAATCCCGCTCCAGATTCACACGGAAAGCCCTTTTCTGACACATACCAACATTCAGCCTCCCCCCTCAGCGGGGACTTGGCTTCTCAGCTCTTCTCTGCCCTTCTTCGGGTTCCAGGCAGGCACTGGGTTCCTCTTAAACACAGTCCGTTGGAATAAGAGGAACTGAAAAATGACTGTGACAACATGGGCCAAGATAGACCTCTTTGTGAAGGCCCTTTTCCACTTGGGAAAGCTTTGCTGAGAGCCAGCCGAACCCTCCTGCTGTTCTCTCCTCTCAACAGACAGCTAAAGAAAACCAGAAGTCAACATTAATACTGTTGCTGACCATGGACCTCAGTGCTGCCAGGCCATCACCCGGCCTGCACCAGCCAATCTGGGCCAGAGACGACAGACTCAAGCAGTATTTAAAGACTCCTGGATTGTGCTGTCTTTTCCTACCCCTGTGATCCCAAGTTTTAGAAACCTCTTTGTTCAGCTTTTATCTGGTTTTAAGATGTTGGTAAAAATAACACATTTAAAAAAATCCAATCAAATCTCTTGTCATTTCCATCCCATAGGATAAAATGTTTGTCCCTCCTAAAGACACAACATACAATGTATTCTGCCTACTCAGTCTTTAAACAAAGGCTGGAGCAAGGAGGAGGAGTTCTGGTTAAGAATATAGCATGGGGGCTGGGGCTGGGGCTGGGCGGGAGTGCACTTGCCTGGCATGTGTGAGGCACTGGGTTTGATTCTCAGCAGCACAAATAAATAAATAAAATAAAGATCTATCACAACTAAAAAAATAATAAATTTAAAAAGATGTTTTAAAAAAAGAATATAGTATGGAAGGTGGGAATTAACAACCATGAAGACCACATCTCAGATTCCAGGTGGGTGTCAGCTGCCAGGCCAACAGTTTTAGGAAGAAATGGACTTTAATATGAAGACACTCAATAATTCATGCAAGAGGAGAAAAGATGAAATAAATTGTAAAGATCAGTGTTCCAGGGTGCCTCGCCATACAGTTTCTGGAGGCAAAGAGCCGGAAACAACCTGTTCGCCTGTCCATCAAGGAGCTGCAGAACAGATCACACGGCTGCTAGAAATGTCTTGCAAAGGTGACTGCAGTCTACTAAGTGAAAGAAGCTACTTGTGGACTGAAATGTTACCATACAACCACATTTTTGTAAAATAAAACAAAACTCAAAACTGCACTTACAAGTCTATGCATGCTGCATAAGCAAAGGAGAAACTGGAGAGTTATACACTAAATTGTTGCCATTTGCTACCAGGAAGATTGAGGATGTGAGTGTAGGGGCAGCAAGGATGGAAAGGACCCTGCATGTCTTCCTCCAGGAAAGGCATGGAGAAGGGGACTTAAAATCAGAAGTGCCACCGGGCACAGTGGTGTGCTCCTGTAATCCCAGTAGCTCCGAAGGCTGAGGCAGGAGGATCACGAGTTCAAAGCCAGCCTCAGCAAAAGCAAGGTGCTAAGCAACTCAGTGAAACCCTGTCTCTAAATAAAATACAAAATAGAGCTGGGGATGTGGCTCAGTGGTCTAGTGCCCCTGAGTTCAATCCCTGGTTACCCCTTTCCTTACGCCCTCCTCACCCCTCACCTCCAAAAGAATCAGAAGTGCCTGGTGTTCTGTTCCAGGTAACAGTGCTCCTGAACTGAGGGTCTCTGCTTGACTTATCACCAGCTGCCCCCCAAGACCATCTTAATGAAGGGAGAGAACTGATAATTGCCCTTATCTTTGAGTCATTATTTCCTCTTCCCCTAAACCCATTCAAGGCTGACATCACTTAAAATCAAACTCATCTTCGTAACCAACTTTACCAAATGCTATCTATCTGCTCCTGGACTAGTATGTTTACCTTCAGCGTGAAGAGCAAAATGCAAATGGAAGAGTCTGCCTGTCATGTTTGCTAGATTTATGTAGCAAATCCTACTCACAATGGCTATCTAATAAACTTCATGCACAAAGCACAAGAATTTAAAAATGTCTCTCTCCTCTGTAAGACCTGGATCTCAGTCCATCCATACACCTTGCAGTAGAAGGAACCACCTGTTTGGATCCAGGTTTGAATCTTTGTCTTCTATTAGCTGTTCAAACTGGAGCCGAGAGCTAAGCTTCTCTAAGGTTCAGTCTGTGCATCTGTAAAATGGAGCTAGTAATTATCATTGGATACAAACCATTTTGGAGGAGACAAAATCACAAAACAGTCAGAATAGTGCTTTTGTAAACCAGAGGCAATGTTGAGCATAAAGGAAATAAAATTATCATCACACAAAAATGCAGAGTGGAAACGAGTAAGGTAAAGCTGGTCAAGTGCCCAGCCTGGCACAGGTATAAATAAATAAAAGCACTGGATAAATGGGAGATGTTATTATGAATGGGGAACACAGTATTTGTTCTAACAGATGTAGAGAATGCATCTCTTTGCAGAAATAATAAAAATCACAAACCACACATCAGTTCTGTAGCTGACAAGTGGGTTTTACCTTGCATAAATTATAGGGGTAGGGAATGTGTGCATGTTTTGATTTTTAGCTGATAGCATTTTTGCTTATAAGCAATTAATCTCTCCAATTTCAACCCAAGGGTTGAACTGACTGAAGTCTGTTTAAAAAAATCAAAGAAGTCAATTTGCAAAAAAAAATTTATTGACTGTCATTTTATTTTAAGGCTCATGAGCACCTTTAAATCCCAATATTGGGTCTGAAGGGTCAATAATGGTTCCCTTGAAAGACACAGCATTGTTCAGAAGGGAGTCATTTAACTTCAGAGGAGGAGAGCTGAGTTTAGCCTCCTGAAAAAATCCGCGATGCTCCCACGAAACCTGGACTCTTTCCTTCCCAGCTCACAGCTGCCTGGCTGACAACTGGCCACACGGGAAGTCCACCCTGTGCCACATCTGGGTATCCTGGAGCTAATCTCGCCCTGAAAGTGTCAGGCAAGCTTACTCAACCACATGAATCATGATAAAAAGGGCAAAACCTGCTAATAAGTACTAAATATGTCTTCCAAGCCTGTGCCTGCTTGGTGGAGGGTCTGACAACAGGCTCTTCCCTGTGGGGGCTGAGGGTGGGCACAGACTCCAGTTCTCCTCCTCATCGGAAAGGGCAGGAGGTGGTGGGCACGGCTCCTGCTGAGACCTGAGCACAGAACATAGGGCCATCAGTCCCCACCCCACAGATGACTGGGGCTGTTTTTAGACTTCCTCTCTGTTGTGCCTTAGGCATTTCTTGCTCCTCAAGGGAGATGAGTTACTCAAAACCAGGCAAAAACACAGCGACTCAGAACAGAATCCTGTCACCATTTCCATTTTTCACAACTCAAATGGCATCATGTATTCAACCGCCTTAAAATGTGGATGTTTATAGTGTCTCAAACTTGTCTGGAATAAAAACAAACTATCCTCCCCCCACCCCGCCCCCCCCCACCAAAACCCCTTGATGTCGCCTCAGAATTTGCTCTTCCCAAAGTCATCTCCATTTCTGTGAGTGGCAACTCCATCCCTCGGCTGCTCTGGCCAAGGACCCTGGTGCCATCTCTGGCTGCTCCCTCTTCTGCATACCCACACTGTCCTGAGTGAATCCTGCCATCTCCACCTTCAAAGCATACCTGGAGCTCAGCCACGTAGGACGCTGCCACCACACTGTGGTCTGAGTCGCTCTCTCCTTTATTTTGCTGTAATGGACTCCCAGTTTCCACTGTGGCCACCTACAGTTTATCCTTAAAATAGCCATGAAAGTGATCCTTTCGAAATGAAAATCAGATCATGTCACTCTCTGCTCAAGAACCCTCCAGTGGCTTCCCATCTTACCCACTGTGGCAAACAGCAGTCCACCATGACGTCTGTCCTCCTCCTAGACATCTCTTCAGCCTTGCTTCTTGTTAACGTGGTGCCAGCCACATGAACCAAGCAGGATGGCCTCAGGGCCTTTGCATTTGCTGTTTCCTCTATCTGTGGGGGCTCTTCCACCAGCTACTTGCCCAGCTAGGACCCTTGCTTCTTTTATCTCCTCCTATGTTATCCGAGAGGGCTTCTCTGAGCACTGAAATATAGTACCCCCAACCCTGGGGCTCTCACTACCCTTTACCCTGCTTCTGCTTCTCTTTTTCCTACATCACTGACCATCATTTGGAAAATTAATAAACTTCTTTGCTTGATTACAGTATGACTGCCCCTCCCCCAGGGTGAGGTAAGCTCTAGGAGGAAGAGACATCCTGCCTATTTGTTCACTCTTTTCCCGGGGCCTAGACCATACAGTAAGCTCTCATTGTAGCTCTCAATCAGCATTTGCTGAACGAGGAATGAATGAATGACTTGCAGACAGTCGTAGGTGAATAACAGCCTGCAATCTCTTCAAGTCAGAGACTGTCTCTTGATCACTTTAGTATAATCAGCCTGAGGAGGGGCTGGCTGCACATCCGAGGTGGAAGGGTGGGAAAGGAGCCCCTAATAAATTCAGTTGCCTTAAGTTCCCGATTTTGTTAACTCTAGGTCTGTCAGTGAGGTGGCCATGCAGCGCAGGAGGCCCAAGAGCACAATGGCAGCTTTGTCAAGAGCTTCCACTGGCCCCCTGACCCCCAGCAGGGATGCACAGCTGAGATGCCCCCTGAGTCAGGCAAGATCAGTCCCTGCTCCATCCCTGCTCTTTCTTGATCAGGCTGACCTCACCCATCAGGCAGACGCCCCTTCTGCCCACAGGGCTGTTAATAAACACAAGGCATTCCTGGTTCTCACGCCAAGCTCGGTATCGCTGAGGACACGATATCTTGGGGGGAAGGTGGAGGTCCCTGAATAGGACCTCAGCCATAGCTTTCCTGGGTCATGGAAGCTTATTCCTTACTGCCCACTCCTCCTGATTCCCCACACTTTACCAGGGTACTTTGGAACACTGAAAGGGGTGGCAAACCATGATGACAAACCCATTTCCAACTGGTCTCTGGATACACTCTGCTCAGGGTGTACTGTGTGATTTTGGCACGCCTCCTCACCCCTTTGATTCTTGTATTTGCTGAGTGGAAAAAACTGAATGATGATGTTGTTCAGTGCCGTGACGGACACTGATTTGCAATTCTCTTTTCTTGTAATATCTTTGTCTGCTCTGTGTATTAGGGCAATGCTGGCTTCACGATTAATCGATTAATCGGAAAGTACCCCATCCTCTTTAATTTTTTTTTGAGGGGGGAAGAGCATTTCCTGTAATGGGAAGGTTTTTAGCCAGACTGTCAATTTCTTTAATAGACACAGGGCTACTCAGGTTAATCAGCTCTTCTCTATTAAACTTTGGTGGTTTGCATCTTTCAAGGAATTTATCATTGCATCAAAGTTGCTCACAATATTACTTTATTATTCTCTTAAGAGTTATGGAATCTAAGCTGGGTGCAGTGGCACATGCCTATCATCCCAGTGTCTCAGGAAGTTAAGGCAGGAGGCTGGCAATTTCAAAGCCAGCCTCAGCAACTTAGTGAGGCCCCAAGCAACTTAGAGAGACTCTGTCTCAAAATAAAAAATGAAAAGGGATGTGGCTTAGTAGTTAAATGTTCCTGGGTTCAATCTCTGGGAGCAAAAAGAAAAATTAAAAAGGAGTTATAGAATTTCCAGTTTTGACACCAACTTGAGATCATTCTTCTTATTAATACAATGCATTTAATATCATAGATTTCCCTAAGTACTACTCTAGTCACACCCACAAGTTCTGATACATTGTGTTTTCACTATTGTTCAGTTCAAAGTACTTTTTTGTTTTTCCGTTGATTTCTTCTTTGACATATTCATCATTCGTAACTGACTTATACAGTTTGGCAAATTTGGAAAAATTTTAAAGATTGGTCTGTCTCTAAATTTAATATCATTGTCCTAGAATGTACTTTGTCTCACTCAACTCCTTTTAATGTATGGAGTCTTGTTTTCTGGTTCAGAATTTGGTCTACCTTGGTAAATATTCCATGTTCACTTAAAACTCTCTATATCTTACTGTTATTGGGTGAAGTATTTTATAAATGTCAATCAGGTCAGGTTGATTAACAGTGGCATTCCAGTTTACTATATCCTCTATTCTTTTTGCTCTGTTTGTCTTACCAACTATTAAGAAAGGGGTGTTAAGGTCTCATATAATTGTGGCCATATATGTTTCTCCTTGTAGTTCCATCAGTTTTTGCTTCTTGTATTTTGAAGCTTTCCTACTAGGTGCATAAATGTTTAAAATTACTGTGTCCTTTTTTAAAAAATTTTCTGATTGGTGAATTATGGTTTTACATCATAGTGGGGCTCATCTTGATAGACTCCTAAATGCATATAATATTTGGCTTCATTTCAAGCCCTAGATTTCCTCTTTCCCTCCTCTCCTCCCTCCCCCTGATCCCCTTCCTCTATTCTATTGGTATTCCTTCTATTTATTTTTAATTGGTATATTATAGTTATAAAGTTATAACGTTCCGTGATATATCCATACCTGCATATAGCATAATTGGTCAACTTCATTGCAGAGTTCTTCCCTTTTGCTGTGCCCTCTTGATGAATGGCCTTTTCATTAGGAAATGACTTTCTTTACTCCTGGTAGTTCTTTGTTCTGAAATCTACTTTAACTGAAATTAAAAGGCCATTGTAGCTTTCTTTCTTTCTTTCTTTTTTTTTTTTTTTTGATATTGGGGATTGAACCCAGGGGCGCTTAACCACTGAGCCAATCCCCAGGCCTGCCCTTTTAATATTTTATTTAGAGACAGAGTCTTGCTGAGTTGCTTAGTTCCTTTCTAAGTTGCTGAGGCTGGCTTTGAACTTGCAATCCTCCTGCCTTAGCTTCCCGAGCTGCTGGGATTACAGGCATGCACCACTGTGCCTGGCTACATGTTTCTTTATTGACTAGTGTTAGCAGGGTATATCTTTTTCTTACCTTGTTTATGTGTTCTTTTTTTTTTTGCAGGCAGCATATGGTTGGATCTTGCTTTCTTATTCTGATCATCCTTGCCAATTAACTAAAATCATTAGAACAATTACATTTAATGTAATTTTTGTTATGGTTAAGTTGAAGTCCATAATCTTTGTGTATTTGCTTTCTATTTTTCCTTTCTGATATTTGTTTCTCTTTTTCTGCCTTCTTTTGGATTAATTGAGTATTCTTAATGATTCCATTTTATCTCTCTTGCTGGCTTTTAGCCATAATCTTTGTTTTGTTATTTTAGCACTTGCTTTAGGGTTTATAGTATACATTTTAACTTAATAAACTCTACCTTCGAATGATATTATGCCACTTTACATGTAGAATGAAAACCTTATAGAATATTACTATTTCTTCCCTCTAACATTTATGTTGGTATATGTTTTATTTTGACATGTTTTAAATCCAATAATATGTTATTATTATATTTGGTTACAGAGTAAAATATCTTTCAAAAGACTTAAAGAATAAGAAAAAAAATATAGCTACTATTCCTAGTGATCTTCATTCTTTGTAAATAAAGATCACTATTTCCATCTTTATATTTTCATTGAGTCAGAATTATATGTTGACAGGTTTTTTTTTTTTTTCTTGCTGTACTTTAAAAGATGTTGCTATATCACATTCTTGCTTATATTATTTCCAACAAGAATTCTCTTATCATCTTATCTTTGTTACTCTGCATATGTTTTATGTGCCTTGATATAATTTTCTTCCTCTTTTTTTCTATTATTTATTTACTTATTTATTTATTGTACCAGGGATTGAACCCAGTGTTCTATTATAAGCTACATCTCTAGACCTCTTGCAGAGTTTATTTTGAGACAAGGTCTCCCTTAAGTTGCCCAGGCAGGCCTTGAACTTGTGATCCTCCTGCCTGAGTCTCCCAAGTAGCTGGAATTATAGGCATGTGCCACCATGCCTAGCCTTTTTCATTGCTTTTTTTGAGCTCATGTTTCACTGAGCTTCTTGGGTATAGTTTTATAATTGTCATTCAATTTAGGAAAGTCTGGCCATTATTTCCCTCCTCATCTTCAGAGAGTTGTCCCACAGCTCAGTGATATTCTTTTCATTTTTCAAATTTTTTTCTTTCGGTTTTCTGTTGGGTAGTTTGCTTTGCTATGCTTTCAAGCTTACTATTTTTTTCCCTCTGTAATATCTAATCTACTATTAATCCCATCCATTCCATTTTTTATTTCAGGCACTGTCAGTTTCATTTCTAGAAGTTCAATTTGGATCTTTCAATATTTTCTATGTTTCTACTTAACTTTTTACATGTATAAATTAGAGTTATAATGACAGTTTTAGTGTCCTCTGCTAATTCTAGTATCTGTATCTAATAGTTGGGTTGGTTTTGATTGAGTGACTATCCTCGGCATTTTTTTTTTTTTTTTAAGGAGGAAGCAACATTATTATTTTATTGTCATTATTATTTATTTTAGACAAGTCATTTAATTACATTTAGCTTTTGTTAATTTATCGATAAAAATAGTGAAAACAATTTCCTGACATTATCCCATGTATGTGAAAGGCATATGTATCCTCGGCATTTTGGATCATGTTTCCCTGCTTCTTTGCACTTTTAATATTTGAATGGATTTCACATTGTTCAGGATGAATACTTTTGTATTTCCATAAATATTCTAGAGCTTTGTTCTGTAATACATTAAGTTCTTTGGCAAGAGTTTGATCTTTTTTTTTTAAATTAATTTTTATTGTTGGTAAGAGTTTGATCTTTTGGGGTCATAATCTGTGATTTTTTGAAGACTTGTCCAGGGCAATGTTCAATGTAGGGCTATTAGTTCCCTTTGAGGTAAGCCTTTTCTAAAAACTCTACCCAACTAACCATGAAGTATGAACTATGAAACTTTCCAGCCTGAGTGGTGAGGAAAGGCCCCTTCCTCAGCTCCGAGTGAACGCTAGGCACTGTTCCCTCTGGCCCTTTTGGGTGATCTCCCACTCGCTAGCTTCAGCTAGCTTCCTCAGAGGCTCAGGCTGATCAGTACCTCTGTGTATAGTCAAGGGGATGCCCTCCAACTCCACGGCTCTCTCCTCTCTAGTACCAGTCCTGTAAACTCCAGTCTCCTTGTCTCCTTGGACTCTCAGCTCTATTACCTCAACTAGGAAAGTCTTCCAGGCTCCACACAGGGTCTCCATCCTTGTCCCATGGCCTGGGGCAATGAGCTATGGCAACTGTAAGGCTCACCTCATTTGATTCCCATCTCCTGCAGTTACTGCATTTCACTGCCTGATGTCCAGGTATCTTAAAAAGCACTGAGTTTTGTTTTTGTTTGTTTCAGGCAAGAGGGTAAATCTGTTACTCCATCTGGATCCCTAAATAGCAATTTTAAATCTATGTGCACATTCCTGTTGGGGAATTTTTTATTATTATTATTATTATTATTATCATTATTACAACAAATGTAGTTGACTTAAACTTCTTATCCTGGCAAGATTTTTTCCCCCCTAGAATATGTATTTAATGTATGTTTGTCAAAGGTAATAGGCTCTGACTTCCTTGTTGTATTTTGGAACCTGTTGGGGTTATAAAGTTGCTCAATAGAATTGTGGCCTAGTATAATATAAGTTCTTCTGAGGAAATTCAGCACATACTCTAAATTAACCAAGTTAATTTAACAAAAAGGGGGAAAAGCAAGAAGGAAGGAAGGAAGGACAGAAGGAAAGAAGGACGGACAGAAGGAAGCAGGAATCTGATAGACAAAGATTCCATCAGGTTCATTCACCACTGAAGCTAACCCCACAGAGTGAAGAAAGCATGTGAGGACTGTCAACTGCTTTCATGGACCACCCAACAGCAGGACTTGCACAAGAACTGTAGACCCCAGCCACTCCTGCAGTGGGGGTCCCCTGTGCTATCACTTGTGGGCCAGGGGGGAGCCTCTGTGTTGGGTTGCCAGGCAGCCCAGCAGTGCTCCCCAGGGAGTAGGAGAGTGGGCCAGCCCACCAGCAGCCTCCTTCACACTCACTTGGCAGGAGGTGTGGAGGGCAGGCCTGCTCTGAGCCAGCTGGCCTCCTCCCACATGCAAGTCCAGCAAGTCGGGCCCAACTGCCTCACTGCTGTTCTCTGTGGCTGTGTGCTCCCCAGAGCAGCTTCTGGTGCAAGCAAAGGCAGCTGGCACAAACAAACAGCCCCTCCATCCTGTTCTTGACATGCTGTTGCCAAAATTCAGTTTGAAGGAATAAAAGGCAAACATAAACCTCAGCTCCTGCCGGAGAAGTTGTTTAAGCTAAAAGAAACCGAAGGGAGTGAGCAGCTCAACTGCTCTAATTTCTTCCTGCATTCCTGCTGTCAAACCGTGGGAAAGCATCCCCCTGGAAAACAGAAGAGCGCTTCAAGACATCTGTCAACTCATTTCTGAAAGTCGCCTTCCCTACCTGGCAATCCTAAAGAAGGGGGGCATCAGGAGCACTGGATTTGGTGACATCTTTCAGTTAGTAACTTGGATGCTGGCTGGGTGGGTGGTCAGGCGGGTAATAGAGATGCCTTCCGCCTCCTAGCTCAATTCTCCCCACCTGCAACAGGTGCTCTGCAGCTAACCAGTGCTAAGGACCTTCCGCTGGGCTGGCGTATCCAATGTTCACAGCACAGAGAACAAAATATATGAAATTGTAGAGGAAGCTAATGAGACTGAAATACAAATGGTTCCCGGCACCCCATGATTCAACCTAATGATTTTTGGCTTTGCAGTGGTACAAAAGCATACCCACACAGCCATTCCTACTGTATTCATTCCATAAATTACATGAGATATTCAACAATATTTTATAAAATTAGGTGATTTGGCCCAATGGGGCCTGAGTTATGGCCTTGGGGATCACATCATCCCAATATCCTTGTGCTGTCTCTCTGCTTTTGGCTGCCATGATCTCAGGCTAATGTAAGTTTTGTACATTGAAGGTAGGCTGGCTTAGCTAGGAGGTTCAGTAGCTATGAGGTTAATTGCATTTTTTACTGATGATACTTTCAACCTATGATGGCTTTTATGGTGATCTAACACTATCGTAAATTGAGAAGCCACTGTGTAGTTCACAGAACAAAAGTTTGAAATTTGGTAGTAAATATGCTCCTTTATTAATACACTCACAGTAAAATCTGGATATAAAATCTAAAACCACCTTCATTTCAAAGTAATGCCAAGTGCATATGCCATTTCAAGAGGCCTATAAAGTGACGTGGAATGGTTTCTTTGGGTGACAGTATCATGGGGGCTTTAATGCCTCCATTAATAACTGGAAGGAACATCATATTTCAGGTAGAGGTTGATGAAAAAAAAAAGACATGTTTTTCTCATCCAGGTTTACAGACTGCCTGAACTCTGTCCACGGACCCATCTGTGCATCCCAGCAGGACTTCTCAATTAAGAGGATGTTTCTTTCTTTGACCGTTGGGAAAGAACCCTGCCCAAGGCTGGGCCCCCATCCTGGTTCCACTTATAGCCAGTGGAAGGTTCATCTTAAGCCCTAAGTTAGACAATGTGTGCTATCCTTCCTGAAGGCTTCTTCCAGGGCATTTCTCCTACCTGCAATGTCCTTTCCACTCTCTATCACGTGGCTAGCTCTAGTTAGTCCTTTAGGATGTGATGGATGGCACTCCTTTAGGAAGGCCTTCTGAACTCTTTTTTTGCGGGGGGTGGTTACAGGGGATTAAACTCAGGGGCCCTGAAGCCTTATTTTGTATTTATTTAGAGATAGGTTTTCACTGAGTTGCTTAGCACCTTGCTATTGCTGGGGCTGGCTTTGAACTCACTCATAATCCTCCTGCCTCAGTCTCCCAAGCCACTGGGATTATAGGCATGTGCCATTGCTCCCGGCCTCTGGCAGAGGACCCAGAATTCTCTGTTGTCCCAAACCATCCTGTGCCTGCCCTGTTATAGTTTAGATATAAAATATTCCCTGAAAAGCTCATGTGTTAAGACAATGCAGAAATGTTCAAAGGTGAAATGATTCAATTATGAGAGCTGTAACCTCATCAGTGAATTAATCCATTTGATAATTTGAATGGACAGCTGGATGGTAAGAGTAGACAGGTGGGATGTGGCTGGAAGAAGCAGGTCACTGAAGGTGTGGCCTTGGGATCATATCATCCTTGGCATCTTGTGCTCTTTCTCTGCTTTTGGCTACCATGACCTGAGCCTTCACCAAGTTCTTCCACCGTGATGTTCTGCCTCATCTCAGGCCCAGAGCAATGGAGTTGGCCAACCAGGAACTAAATCTCGAAAACCATAAGCCCCAAATAAACTTCCTTCTTTAAGTTGACCTTGGCAGGTATTTTGGTCACAGCAATGCAAAGCTAACTAACACACACCCCTATTATTGATCTTCTCAACTGCTTCCGCCATCTGTCCCCACACCTTGCACAATACATCAAGAAATAATAGCTCATTTATCCCTTGTTCCTGGTGTTGAGCACAAAGATTCGCTCACAGAACATTGCTATGTTGTTACTGAATGAACAGATGAAAGGGTAGATAAAAGCTGTGACCACACTCAGCCTTTCTTTCTCATTGCAAAATATTCCTTGTTTTATATCAATGATTCCTGGTTATGTATGAGCATTATTTTTGGAGATTTTAGAACATACTGAGACTCAGGCTGTGTCCTCAGAGACTCAGAGTTCAGCAATTAGAGGTGAGACACCAGTCTTTGTATTTTTTTTAAAAAAACATGTAGATACACTCATGGTTGAGAACCTACAGTACCACAAGAACAGCAGCTGAGGTTAGAGGACCAGGCTCCCAAATGAACTTCTTCCCTAGACACAGGAAGATGAAATTATTGTAGAATTCTGAACTTGCAAGAGGTTAAACATAAAAATTGAGTTTCTGACCCTCAGAGTCAGGTCATAGTTCTGAATCCAGCAACATCAGTGATAGCTGAACTACACGCTCAGACTTAGATGGAAAAATCTGGTGCTTGGCAGTGAAGATCATGGAACAAATTTCAAACCCCACGGGCAAGCACACTGAGGTCTCTGTGCATCCCCACTTGGCAAGAGATCCTGGGGCAGGGGGTCTCATTCTGGTGACAGCCCATCTTTTAGGTGAGGGTTCCTGCTGTGGGGTTTCATCATCTACAAAGGGAGACAATAATGCCAACCTCAAAGTACTGTTGCAGGAAACAAAGGAGGTGAAGGGATAAAAGCATTTGTAAATCACCAAACATGTTCCCAAGATTCAGTCTTTACTTTTACATTCTATGACTGAGTTTCAATAGGTGCAAAGACCTTTATGAATCAGAGATTAAACATGGATTCTGAAGCCAGACTCTCTGAGTTCAAATTCTGAGTCTACCTCTAACCAGCTGTGCTTCTTATGCATACATGATTTAACCTTTTTATGCCTCAATTTTTTTTTTTTTTTTTTGTATCAGGGATTGAACCCAGAGGCTCTTAACCACTGGGCAATATCCCTGGCCCTTTTTATTTTTCGTTTTCAGACAGGGCCTCACAATTTGCTTAGGACTTCACTAGGTTGCTGAGGCTGGCTTTGAACTTGTGATTCTCCTGCCTCAGTCTGCAGAGCTGCTGGGATTATAGGCATGCACCACTGTGCTTGGCTCCTCAATCTGTAAAACTGTGAGTAATAATAGTGCCTAAGGGATTTGGAAGTTCTGGCTGAGTTAATGCACTTCAAGTGCCTAGGACAATGTGTCTTAAGTGTGTGGGCTTACCTCAGAGGCAATGGGAGTGCTTGTTAAAACACTGATCGGGTGGGCCCCTCTCTAGCACCTTTTATCCAGTAAATCTGAGCTGAAGTCCAAGAACTTACATGTCTAACAAATTCCCAGGTGACACTGATGTTGCTGTTCTGGAAAACCACACCTTGAGAACCACTGGCTTAGAACAATGCCTGGCATAAGTAAGCATCTAATAAATGCTAGCTGTTTTCTATCCCCGGCTTTATTTTCTTAGTCCCTGAGCAAAACATGTTGTGCTCCAGGGCTCTTCAGTATTGCCTTCATTTAGAAGTAATTTTGACATCTTCTCCTGGCAGTGGTTCTCAAAGTGTAGTTCCCAAATAAGCAACACCAGTGTCGCCTGGGAGGTTACTTGAAATGTAAGGTCTTGGGCTGCGACCCAGACCTACTGAATTAGGGACTGTGGCGATGAGTCTCAGTATCCTGTGTGCTAGCAGTTCTGCAGGCAGTTCTAATGTGCATTGAGTTTGAGAACTGCTATAGTTGAAAATCACCATCAACATGACAGTAAACCTTAGTGAAAACAGAGGAGAGCCAAGGGTCCAGAGTCTACTTCTTATTGAGCTGACGTCTAAGACCTGGCTCAGCTTCTCAGTCATCTTGGGGCCTTAATTGAGTCATGCTACTTGTTTAAGCCTCACTTTCCTCATCTGTAAAATGGGCACCATTCCAGGACTTACCTCTCAGGAACCTGAGATAATACAAATGAAGTACGTGGCATATGCTACCTGTTCAATGAATGTCAGCTGCCATTATCATCTTTATAATTGGTGAGACATGTCCTTTCTCAAAATGATTTGAGACAGTTATAAAAAAGACAATACTAAAAAGATACTACTTACTTATTAAAAAAAAAAAAAAGAAAGAAAAACATCACACAAAGTGGAGAGAAAGAGGCCTGAAAAGTCACTACCATGGTCCTCTAAATTGAGGTATAAATGTCCCTGGGGACCAGGGCAAGAGACTAAATGCAGTTGGTTCCAACTGCCCACCAAGAGAGGGAGGCTGGTTCTTCTGGGGAGCCAGCTCTAAATTCCAGGAGAACCTGATCACGGGACCCTCTGCCAAAGGCCCTGTGCAGCAGGAGGAAATCTCCGTCAGCAGTGCTTCATGGACCTGTTTCTTTAATTAATTCTCAAACAAGAGCCACAGCAAAATCCTCAGATCCCAGAAGATGAGAGATGTCACACTCACTTTGGGTGCCGGATGTCAGGGAGAGAGCGATTCAGGGAGATTTTATCACTGACGTAGATGTTAAATCCATTTTCTCGGTATGCCTGGTCCACTCTCTCGGCATCGGTCATGGGGTAAGGCCGCCCTTGTTCTCCATTTCCTAGAGGCAAAGAGCAAATTTGGTGTTGCTGATCACCTAGCATCTATGGGGCTTCTGTGAATGGAGAGGGGAAGGAAGGATGCAAAATGTGTTGAAAGCACAAAGATAAAGCTTTATACCTGGATACGGGAAATGTCTCCAGATTTTGCAGAGGGAAGTGGGAAGAGGGGGAAGGGAACTACCATTTATTCAGTCCTGGTCCCATCACGTCCCTTAAGGATCTTGTTCTCATGTAATCTCCATAGCAACCCTGTACAGTAGACGCAAAAGCTCTCAATCTACAGATGAATATACTGACACTCAGAAAGTTACAAAGCCAGGTGTGTGGGTACCCACATTCCCTCCACTCCCTCTGGAGCTCCAGATACCCCTGCCCTTGGAGTCCGACACCTGGATGCACAGCCAGGCCTGCCACTGATGAGCAGATCAACCTTGAGCAAGTCACACCAGCTCTGAGCTGCAGCTTCCTCCTCTGATAGCGGCAGCCTGTTTGGGAGAGGCAAGAGAGGCTGCACACGTGAATGCTTTTTTAAATCTATAAAACGCTATATAAATTTGAGGAAATATGATTACTCTCTAAGGGAAGCAAACTTTATATGTAAATCAAAATTGCCATAAATGATGATGCTTTGATATTTTTCTTCTGAGACAGTAGATAAATTAAGAGCTGCCTACCCTAAGCCAGGATTGCCTGAACGTGTTGCTTCCAGACACAGATTTGGGCGGATAAGGGCTAGCTTTAGTCTCTCTGTACAATCCATCTGGGGAGTCCCTGATGCTTCAAGAAAGTCTTCTCTGGGTTCTCCAGGAGCATATGGTGTGTGGGAATTGTATCACAACAGCTGCAATATAGCCCAAGAATCTGCATTGATGATTTTGAAGAAATGGTAATGAGATCACCAACTAAAACTCACTTCACCTTCTGGAGTTGGTGGCCTTGTTTACTTTGCAAAGTATATGCTGGCAATATCAGCTCACCAAGAAGGTGCAGCGGAGCAGGGAGTTCAAGGCTACTCCAGTTCAGCCGGACCAGGGGAAGGACCCTGCCCTCTGTCACTTGTACTGCTCCACAATAAGACATCGCTGACCAGCACCCAGGATAGATCTCTCAAGGGACACAAATGCAGGAAGCAGAAAGACAAGACCAGAATGCTGGCTCTGAGGGACGCTCCAGCAGGGCCACTCATGGGCTCACTCAGAGATCAGAGTGGAGCCTGCAGGCCAGCCCTGCTAGATCCCAGCTGTCACTTGGATGTGCCTTTGGCCTTTCTAAGTTTTCACTCTTGCACTAACTGGAATATGAAGGTTCACTGATGACTAAGGAGGCCACTCAGGGCAAAATGCCTGGCATGTAGTTAGCTGGTCGTGATTCTTCTTGCTGTCCCCACCACTCTTCCTTGCTGGCCAACCTGGTGTTCTAATCATTCTGGCACAACTGTGTGGCGAATCGGTTCTTTGCAAATGTCCCCTTTCCAATTTAAGAACACCCCCCCACACACTACCCATCGTACACCACTGGCACACAGGGCGATGCACTTCGTGTCTTTAGTCTCCTGGCCATCGGGTCAGTTGTTATGTGAGCTCTCTCCAGAGCCTTGGGGGAGGCTGGTTTCTCATAACATCATTTAAAAAAAAACCGACAGTGGGGTCTGCTTTTGAGATTCAAATGAATGAGATACCCATCCCTTATATTTCTAGGGTACTTTCCAGCATAGTGAGGCTAGTTCACACCCATCACTTTCATGGCATCTTACTACACCCTGAGGTAGTCCAGGCAGGGGGCATGCGCCCCAGTGACAGGCAGAGACTGAGGCCCAGGGAGTATGGACTGATGGGCACATGGCTGGGGACTGGCATCGGTGTAGTTCTCCTGATTATGCCCAGGCTACCTAGAGCTGATGCCCCAGATGGAACCTGTGGCACCTCATCACAGCCCTTCCTCGCTCTCCAGTCCAAGAAGAACTGCTCCAAAGACTAATTAGTCAAGGAAAACTTGAGCTGAAACCTGGTAGGTTAATTAAACTTCATGGCTGTGGTGGTGGGTAGGGATCAACCCACCTTCCAGAACTGGATTCCCATCCCAGATTGGCCTTGTTCTCACTGTGGGACTGCAGGCAGGTTACTGCCCCTCTTTGAGATACAGGCCCCCTCTAATTAAATGGGCCATACAGGTTAACTCAGGATTCAACAGATAAAATGCATAAAATACAGAGCATGGACCTTGCTCCCCATAGGTGTTCAGTGGGTTTGGCTCTTTGTTATTAATACCCTTTGTTTTGGTGGCAAAGGATCCTAGACGGTGGAGACATTTTCAATCACCCAACAAAGGCGGCAGGACAGACGCTCCTAGGCAGTGGCTCTGGTGATGTGAGTGGAAAAAGAGGATCGAACAGTGAAGTGGGGGCAGAAGTCAGGGGGAGGGATGGTGGTAGAGAGAGGAAGTCAACAGGAGGTCCAGACACCCATGCTAACACACACACACACACACACACACAAATACGTGCACACATGCCTATGCCTTCCACAGAGCCCGCCTGTGCACCATTCTGCCCTCCGTACCTATGCGCTGAGCGTCCCTCCTGATGGCCTCTTTGTCGTGCCAGTCCTTCAGCTTCTGCCCATCTCCCGAGAAAACTGTCTTCTTTGGCCGATTGTGTGAGCCCTTAAAGAAAAAGGACAAAAACTGTAAAAAAGAAGAAAAAGGGAAAGAAGATCAGTAACCTTAGTACACTACCTAAGGGAGAATTGGGGATTGACGACGGAACATCTGTCACCATCTATTCTGCCCTCAGTCCACCTGGGTGAGGGCCTCCCGTGTGTCAGCGAGGTGTGCAGAGGCCAGAAAAATAACACAAGCTCATTGTACTCTTTGGGAACTTACAAGCCGGAAGGGAAGAGAAAAGATGGGCACATTCTTCTCACCCACAGGAGGAAGTGCTGGGTGCAGCGTTGCCCGACAGAAATAAGATGCAAGCCAGATGTGTAATTTGAAAAATTCTACTTTTTTTAGTAAAAAAAAAAATAAGAAAAACAAGTGAAGTTACTTTTAGTCGTATTTTTTATTTAATTCAATACAGTCTATCTCAAATATTATCATTTCATATGCAATCAAGGTAAAAATTAAAATATTTAACATTCTTTTCTGTTCTTTTGGCACCAAGTCCTTTATACTTGTGTTCGTCTCAGTTCAGGCTGTTTCCAGGGCTCTGCAGCCACAGGTGGCGAGTGGCTGTGTGTTGGACAGGGCAGGGACAGTGAACCTGAGGTGAGTGACTTGGAGGAGGCATTACCAGAGTTTACAACCCCTGGGGATAAAGGGAGACTGCTTCATGGACATGAGGCATCAGGTCGGGCCTCAGACAAGGAGAAATGAGAGGCCTTCAGTGTGAACAGATGCGAGACAAAGGTGGGGAAGGGCAGCTGGGCTTGGCCTGATGGGAAGGGCCCTGGGAGCAGAAGTGGTCCTTGGTCATCTCTACAATTCCCAAGGCTGAGCACCACAGTGGGTGGACTTTGGCAAATGTGTGCAGACTGTGCGAACAATTGAGAAGCTGAAAGAAAGAAATATATGCAGCAGCCCAAGACAACGCCTTCAAGAGCTGGGCTGTGACTACGTTTTATTAGGTCCAGGGAAGTAAGCCCACCCTGGTGGTCCCATTAGGCAATGGCTTCCCAAATTAAAGGAAGTTGCATTCCTGGGTCCCAGTGTTGTCCCATGCCAGCCACTAAGTCCACAGGTGTGGTCTAGGCTCAGGCCTTTCCCTGTGCCCGAGTGTGGCCATTTGCAAATCTTCTGTGTGCACGCAAATGACAATGGCTCTCCAGATCACCTTGCCCATTAAATCCCTGCAGGTTTATTTTGCCACGGTGGGCAGAATCCAATAGTCCTGTTTCCTATATAATTAACTACAAGGGCCCCGAATGTGAGGTGGACTGGAACATTAGTGCTAACGAGAAGCCTCCTGGATAAAACCGTACCCATGCCTATTTATTAAGTGTCTGGCTCACCCCTGGGTTAGCAGACTTTCCACAACATGCCCTTCCTCACGACAGGTCTGGTGATGACAAGGATCCTTCACATTCTCTCCTGTAAACCTCTCTGAATTGCAAGAAGATAATTCTGACAGTTGGAATATGAGATGTCTTGGTTGGAGGGAGAAGGAAAACTATAAATACAAAGGCCACACGCCTGCAACCAGGCCGAAGGGCTCTTAGAAATCACAGAAGCTGAGCTGGAAGGCCCTTAAGGGACCCTCTAATCAGCTGAGTGAGTTTCAAACGAGTTGAGCTACAGTTCTGCAGGAGGCGCCTCGGGCTCCGAGCTGGGAAGGGTAGGATCAGTGTTCATGTGCTGTGGATCCGGTGGGATTTCATTTGAAACAGTTCTTCTGCTAAAAACCAATAGGTGACCAGCAAACAAACAAATGAATACATTTGGAAACAGGTCCAACCCTACTTCCCTGTGCCACAGATGGAGAAATCTGTTTTGGTTTGACCTTTTACGTTTGAGCTTAGAAAACAGGAAGATTTCATGTTGCCTTAGCAAGATGTTGGATTCTTTTGAAAACCCACGATCATGTCAATGCTACACCTCATGGTTGGGCTGTGTGAGGGCTCCCTTGTTTGACTGCGGTTTGTCTTTCCAGTTTGCCATAGTCCCCATCATTCCTGGTTGAATCTCTCTTGTCTGTGTTCCCTGCAGGGCCCCAGTGAGCCTGCAACATGTTGGGACGGGTAGTAACGTATCCTGGATGGGGAAGATTAGAAACTGCACTGTTTGAGGATGAGATGTGACACTCAAGAGAACATGGGAGGAGTTATCCTGTCCAATGAGGTCTTGAGGCTGGAGTGAGCGCCCATGGTAGAAGCTACGGAATGACTGGGGGTGTGTGTGGGGGGATCAGCCTACGATAGAGAAGAAATTCTAAAAGCTGGATCATAGCTGGAATCAAACAGGACCACTTAGAAGAAGATGATAGAGGAGTCCAGGGATAGGATACTTGATGGTTTAGCAAGATGCAGAGGATAAGAGTCAAGTGCTGGGTTATGGCTAGTGGGTAGCCTGATAATCTACATTTCTCCCCTCCCCCGCCACTCCCTCCACACTTTTTTTTGTTCCAGGGATTGAACCCAGGGAGGCTCTACCACTGAGCCACATCCCAAGATCTTTTTTTTTTGAGACAGGTTCTCACTAAGTTGTTTAGGACCTCGTTGAATTGCTGAGGCTGGTTTGAAATTGCGATCCTCCTGTCTCAGCCTTCAAAACTTGTTGGGATTACAGTCACGCACCACTGCAGCCGGCTGAGATTATGCCTTTCTAACAAACTCCCAGGTGATGCTGTCTACAAAAGACACTGTGAGTAGCAAGGGTCAGGCAACCTTTAAAGGACATCTCAAGTGTCTAAGATTCTGTGAAGGATATGTTTGTTTTTTTTTTTTTCCACCTGTTTGTGGAAGTCTTCTGATGCTACCAAGATTAGGATACAGGGACGACTCTTGATTTCACAGATTCAGTCTTTGAATCTTGTCCCTAAAATAAAACAGTGGACTGCTGAACTGATAGTACTGATTTCAGGTTCCAAATCCTGGGAGGTTCCCACCAGTATCCACTGCTTTTGCCTTAAGGATGTGAATCGTATCTTCCTACCCTTACCCTCCCGTCCTCCCAGGATCTGCAGAGATGTCCCGTGGGGTTTGAGGTAGTCTTTTGTCCTTACATCTTCCCTAAGCCAAGGGAATTTCTGAACATGCTGCCAGGGAGTTCTGAAGGTCTCCCACGCAGCTTCTGGTTCTCAAACACCCTAGCTAAGTAGCTGCTCAGAGACCTTCAGTCCGCCTTATGGGCAGGAACAACTGAAGTCCAACCAGCCAAGTTATCCAAGCAAGGCCACATGAGCAGGCAAGAGAATAAGGGCCATGTCCTTGGATTCCCAGGCCAGTTTTCAGGGAAAGAGCCCTGGCAGAGTGACTTTGCATCAGCTCCAGAAGTCACGGGCACCCCAGTTTCCCCGCCTGGAAAGTGGAGATGGCGCTCGTTTCCCAAAGTACCTTGGCATGAATGGAGAATCAACACACAGACTGTGGATAGTCACTCCTTTAGGATTTTAAGAATCTACTATAAATTGTCATCTTCTCACCAAATCACCTTGATGCAGGGCTCAGGATTTATTATTATAGGTTAAAAGCTTTTCAATACCAAAGGCCTTTGGAAGGGTGAAAAATCAGCCTTGATGCTAATATCAGAGCTCAAGGGCCCTTGGAATCCTACCTTCAAACCTGGGCCTTGATTACAGATGTAAATTCTTGGACACCATCCTCAACCTGCTAAGTGCAAGTACTTATGGACAGGAGCCCAGAAAACTAAGTTTTTTGTTTTGTTTTGTTTTTGTTTATTTAAACAAACAGGATTCTGATTCACAGTAAAGTTGGAAAACCACTTGTCTAAACCCAGCTGCCTCGGTTTACAAATATGAAATCTGAGACTAACCAAGTAGAACACGTTTGCCCTAAGTCTGCTAGTTTATCAGCCCCAAAGACCAAACCGAATCTGTTCACTGTCTGGGATAGACTGAGAATTTCTGAAGGTAGGGAATATTTATTCGAGCTGATCAGTGTACGTTCCTAGGCCAATACCCAGCTCATTTTGAGGTCTGGAGAGATAATGGCTGAGGACGTCTGGCTGGATGACAGAGGCAGGTGAGGCAGGAAGTCAAGTTGAATGACTCAGTTTTCTGGTTCTAGAATCTAAGTTTTGCTTCTTGGGTAGCTGGACCCCAGTTTCCCTGGCTGATAAATAGTGAAAACTAATTAACACTATCTACTCTGGGGATGTTGGGGATTAACTGAACTAATCTATCCAAAGTATTTAGCTTAGTGTCTGGGACAAAGTTAGATCCTCTCAGTAATAAGAGCTATTATTTATACATTGATTTTTGAGAAACTTTATAAAACAAGATATGTTCTAGTGTGTGCAATGGCTAAGTTTGGGGGAATGGGAGAAGGAATGGGAATCTAATAATAACTGTGCATCCTGCAGAGGCAACCTATTTAACACCTGATCCAATTCAACTGGCTCCTGCTGATAACAGGATTTAGAGAGTTTCCTCATTAACAGGATGTCATATGCCCATGTGGAGACTTAGTGTTCTTTAAGGACATAAAAAGTTCTTAGTTATAGTGGCATCCCACAATAGAAACAAATGCCACAGACCTTTAACAATGGGAAACGAGTGAACAATGCTTCTTAAAAGACGGCGATCCTTAACCAACGGCAAGAGCCAACCACTACCTATGAGAGTATGTCTGGATTTCCAGTCCAGAGGTCCTCTCAAGTTTCTTTAGTTCTGTACACTCAAAGATTTGTCTCTGAAAGCTGTGGTTATTTTCTTTCCTTTGCAACCGTCTTTTGCTGGATCTCTTCTCCCTGGGTTTCCAGAATGTCCGTTGGCTACAGCAGGCAAAGGGGCGGGGAAGGAGCATGGCAAGAGAAGTGAGTTTGTGGAGGAGGCTGGCAGAATGAATGTGGAAATCACATTAGACAATAAATTGGAAATGGATTCTGACTGGCTGCTCTGTATAGCTGCTCACAAATCTGTGGGCTTTTGACTTCACGTTTCACTAAAAGAATCAATTAGAGTTCAAACAGCCACACACTCGCACACACAATCGGAATTTTAATCTTTGTTTAATCACTATTTAGTGTGCCTGGCACCCTTTGGAGAGAGGAAAGAATGGTGGTGGAACAAGCCAACTGTGTTCTGCTCAAGAAGATTTGTTGACATGCATACTCCAGCCCCAAGACTGCAGACTTGGCAAAGCGGGCTCTGCAAGGACACCCGCACCTCTAGGTGACCTGGAGGAGTTCTCAAAACAGGCAAGGGCTGGAAAGAAAACCAGGCAGGTCATGCGCTGCTGCAGGGGCTGCAGGGTCCCAGGCTGTATTTGCTGCAGATTTTAGAATGGCTTCCCACCCCCCATCCCTTCCTCTCAACTAACCCTACAAAGGTGCTGAAATGATTTGGTTTTGAGCTTTCAATGACTCTGTATAATTCCAAACATTTACTTATCTACTAAGTAGATTATTCTAATAACCTCTGTCTCTCTCTGTCACACAGACATTCACAGTCACAACCTGCACACGTGTGACCTCTTCAGAGTGACCTCGTAGGTTACACTTCAAAGAGGACCAGGCAGAGCTTAATTCAGCCAAAAGCACAAAGTTACTTTAAGCAAAGGAGTATGCACAATTGGATAATTATACTTTCTTCATGAGTTTGGGGACATAAGCTGGATTGTGTTCATTTATTCATTTAACAAGTGATTTTTGAGGGCCTACCGTGTCCACAGAACTCTGGGAGAAATAGAGATAAATAAGATAGGGCATGGTCTCAGCAAATAATAGGGACATAAGTATATAAGAAAGGAAAGACGCGCATACACACAATACTATCACATGGTGTCTTGAAATGTGTGTACAGAAAAATTCTAGATTGGGTAGAGAAAAGTGATGGGAGGGGAGGGGAGGGGAAGGGGGGATAGGAAGGGCAGCAGAATAAAATAGACACTAGTATTGCTGTATGTATATACGTGACTGTAGGACCAATGTGATTCTGCAACCTGTACACTCAGAAAAATGAGAAATTATACCCCATTTGATTCAAATGTATGATATGTCAAGATCATTGTACAGTCATGTGTCACTAATAAAAAAAGAAATGAAAAAAGAAAAATTCTATAGGTATTTACAAGAGTCCCAAATTAAATTCCACCTGGGGTGAGCAAGGAAGAAGTCCCGAAGTCTTTGACAGGAGACTGAATGGATGGCGAGGGTCCTGGCTTGTTGCAAGGGGGAATGGAATCCAAGCAGGGAAGGCAGGGGAGATTGGAGAGTAGAGAGTGAGGGACATGTTTCCTTAATGTCAAGGAGCCTGACTGGCTGGAGTGAGCCACAAGATCTGGAAGGAAGACTGGATCAGAACTCAAGGGCCTGACATCTGAGCTGCCTGGCGGGTGGGTGCCAGAAGGTCTTTGGGCAAGGAACAGGCTGGAGTAGAGCTTCAATAAAGCAAGTCACCACCTATTCACTTTCAGTTAATCTCCGACTCCTCTTCCTGAGAGAGATACAGGGAGAAAGACAATTTTGTTTCATTAGGTGAAAATGTTTCCTCTTCTAAGGCTGAGGACTGCTCTTCTTCCAGGCCCCAAGAATCAGACTCACAAGACACTGACCTACACTCAGCCCCACCCAGCAGGCTGATTCTTGGAGAAAGCTTTTCTTTCACTTCAATCAGAACCAAGTTGCAAGAGAAAAATCATCAGATCTGAAGGGTACTGCGGGAACAGAAGGAGACACTACAACCCAGCCACCATGAGACCAAGTCTGCGGGGCCTGCATCAGGCAAGTCCTGCTGTTCCAATCAGCAGTAGGGCCAGGTCTGTTTTCCTGATGCCAGTAACTCTGTTGTCTTAACACCTGGATGTTGAGATCCCAAATCTGGATGGGGCTTTGTTCCCCTGAGAGGGGAAGGTCACTCACAAATAGAAGCATTGTATAAAAGGATTGATTCCATGTTCCCAAGGGCAAAACCATCCCACCCATCCATTCCACCTCTTGTTTTATACAGATGACTCTAGAAAAAAGTCATTTGCTACTTAAAGTGTGAAAGCCTATTAAAAGACTTTTTAAATAGCAGGAAGAAAAAAAAGTTAAGGTCCTTGGAAATGTCTATTACCTAAAGGGCAAATGAAACCTTCAGTAGCTTTGTCTTTCCAATGTATAAGAGAGGATGCAACAATTTTTTCAAAGGACTTGAACATTTTACTAGGGGGGAACAAGCCCTCCCTGACAAACTGGTAATGTCCATTTGTGTCTGTCACTCATCCATGCACCCTTCCACCCACTCACTTAAACATGTAGTGAGGAACGCCCTGGGCAGCCTCTGTGCTGGGTGCTAGGCTACAGGGGTGAGCAAGACAGACAAGGGCTCAGGCTTATAGGAGTGTGTGGCAGGGGTAAGCATTGACTTTATCCAGAGCTAAAAATAAATTAAATTAGCTATAGTGGCAGGTGCATAAAAGAGACGTATGTGGCACAAATTCCCTCTATATCTGATCCAATGAACAGCAATTTGTTCTAGTCAGCAACACTTCCCCAAGGAAACTGGATTCAATATAGAGCTAATTTAATAGAAAATTTTCCAGACATAGGGAAAAAGCAAGGACATGCAATGGCCCTGTGGCTGAGCAAACACTAAACATGGGACCCAGAGAGAACAGCTTGTGTGGTACATAGAGGAGGAAGGGAAGTGTGGAGTGGATGGGGGGTGGGCAAGGATAAGGATAAAGATTTTCCCCATTTGGAAATGCTGGTGTTTTCTATAAAGAGGTGGTAAGATCAGGTTGCATTGGAAAGCTCTCTGGCAGCAGACTAGACAGTGGAGCAGCTGTGGACGGGTAAAGAGAAAAGCAGGCAAAACTGGTGAGCTTGATAAAAGGCAAGTTCCAGGCTCTCAGGGACAGAAAAGAACTAAGAACCTATCCTATTAGTCTCCTGGCTCGGGACTTAGGGTTGGGCCACCAAGTAACAGTCATTTTCCTGTTAATCATCATCATCATCATCATCATCATCATCATCAACATCATCCCTGGTATGAGACAGCTTTCCATCATTATAACAGAATACCTGAGATAATCTACCTGTAAGAATGAAAGATTTACTTTGACTCTGGGTTTCAGAGTTTTCTGATGAGGGTCACTAGACACTGTGGCTTCAGACCTTAAGTGGCATAGTACATCATGGAGAGAGTGCATGGCAGAGAATGCATGCTCATGGTGGCCAGGAAGAAGAGAGAGGGAGGAGGGGCTGGATTCTCAATATCTCCTTCAAGGGCACACCCCTAATGACTTAACTTCTCCCACTAAGCCCCACCTCCTAAAGATTATACCACCTCCTAGAAGTGACACAGGCTGACAACCAGTCCTTTAACAGTTAGGCCTTGGGAGACACTTAAGATCCAAACCATAGCACCCCTACATCCTGAAGACAGCATGACAAATCCTATAAGAGAACTTGCTTTGGAGCCAGGAAGACTAAACTTATGTCATGGTCACAGCTCACTAGCTCTGTGACTTTGAGCAAGTCATCCTATTTTCCCAAGCCTGGGTTCCCCAACTGTGAAATAGGAGAAATTAATAAAATCTAACATAAAGTTTATTGTGAGGCTTGAATAAGATACAGCAAGTATAGCTCTTAGCAGTGTCTGGCATCTAACAGGCACTAAAATCTGTAGCTACCACTGTTCAATATTAGTTGGATGTTATCTTACAATTTAGAAAGCATTTTTCCCATTCCATGTTTCTTCATCACAGTCACACTTGGATGAAGACAGACATTATCAACTTATCATAATGTCCTTCCCTGTGCATCCCAGACTCCGAGAATCTCGACACCATGCTCTGTGTGGTCCTCAGCACTCAGCTAGCACTGGCCAGGGAGTAGGACCCCAAATATGTGCTTGCCATTAGCTGGAAGAGTGAATTCTCCAGGGATCCTGGTCAAGACTGACCCACTGCTTGAATTCTGCAATCTTAGATCTTCAGGTCATTGTCTGCTTAATGCTTGTGAAGGTATCTCAGGAGAGTGGAACAGTAAGAGGTGGGGAAGGGAATATAACCTGTGGTCCCTCCTCTGGTCTGTCCTCCCCTTGCTCATGAACACTGGGCCCTCCCTTGTTCCATGCCTCAGAGGGTCTCACAATCCAGCTAAGAAGTGGGAGCTGAGATGCCCTCTCCATGGATGGTTCACCGAGACCAAAAAATACTATCTCAGTGAGTTCCTATCTGGCTCATGAGGAAAATGTCTGCTGGACAGTCTCTTCCATCTTCCATCTTGGTCTCCTCCATCTGCCATGCTGGAATTCTGGACTCTTCTCCTCATCTCTATTGCCTTGGGTGGAGGCCTGAAGGGCTCTGAACCTCTCTGGCAGTACCCACTCCCTCACCTTGCCTTGGCATCCTTGTTCTTTCATAAAGATCCCTTAGACATAGGGTGCCCCAGGCAGGACACATGGGACAGTGCTCCAGAACACACCACACTGCTGTGACTACAGGCACTCCTGAGGGGTGCATCCAACTTCCAAGGTGAGCTTCTCTGGCCCCCTCACTAGACCACAGCCCGGATGGGTGCCCTTATAGCAGCCTTCCTGCCCCTATGTGGCTTCACATTCATTTGGGTGATCATGTGATTACTGTCTGTCTCTCCCCAAATTGTAAGCCCCATGAAGGTAGGAGATGTCAATTTCTGCTGAAGGAAGGAATGGGTGGAAACACCTTTTGTTTTATCTTTCCTAGATGAAGAGAAGGTCACCCAGGGATTAGACGTGCCTAATATAGTCACAAGGATTTAATACCATGGAGGGGTTCTGAGGATTATCTTTATCCAATGATTAAATGGCTTCAGGTCAATTTAATGAGCTGCAGAAATCTAAAGAGAGATGGCTCACCTGATTCTAAAATGATTTCTAAAAGATGCAACAGACTCTGAACTCTTGCGCCTTCTTCCTTCTTTCATTTTCAAATTGTTTCCTGTCTTGATTTCTATCCTGAAGGCTTGTGGCAGAAATTGTTGTATGTCCCTCAGGAGCTGCTCTCCTTTTCTTTCATGGTAATAGAATTTTAGTTGGGAATATGACTACACAGTATCAGCGGCTATTCCCCCGACATCCCTGCGGCTCCATGTGACCTGGTGAAGCTCTGTCTGGTGAGATGTGAGTGGAGGTGCTGTGAAGAAGCTTGTGTAGGAAACCTTCCCGGAGAAATGGCTATTATGCACCTTGGCCCCTTGTTTCCATTCTTCCTTCTAGCTTTTTTTTTTTTGATTTTTAAAAAAATACATGACAGCAGAATGCATTACAATTCTTATTACACATATATACCACGATTTTTCATATCTCTGGTTGTATATAAAGTAGGTTGACACCCAGTTCGTGTCTTCATTCATGTACTTTGGATAATGATGTCCATCACATTCCACCGTCTTTGCTAATCCCCTGCCCCCTCCCTTTCTCTCCCACCCCTTCCCCATCCAGAATTCCTCTATTCTTCCCATGCTCTTCCTCCCTACCCCACTATAAGTCAGACTCCTTATATCAGAGAAAAACATTCAGCATTTGTTTTTTGGGGATTGGCTAACTTCACTTAGCATTATCTTCTCCAATGTCATCCATTTACCTGCAAATGCCATGATTTTATTCTCTTTTATTGATGAGTAAAATTCTATTGTGTATATATGCCACATTTTTTTTATCCATTCACCCACTGAAGGGCATCTAGGTTGGCTCCACAGTTTAGCTATTGTGAATTGTGCTGCTGTAAACATTGATGTGGCTGTGTCCCTGTAGTATGCTGTTTTTAATCCTTTGGGTATAGTCTGAGGAGAGGGATAGCTGGGTCAAATGGTGGTTCCATTCCCAGATTTCCAAGGAATCTCCATACTGCTTTCCATATTGACTGCACCAATTTGCAGTCCCACCAGCAATGTATGAGCGTACCTTTTTCCCCACATCCTCACCAACACTTATTGTTGTTTGTCTTCATAATGGCTTCCTTCCATCTTTATGCCTAAAATGCAAATGCCACCATAATGGACCAGAAGGTAGGAATCCATGCCTTAGGGATGGCAAAGACATTTGCAGGAAGGAGTGTGAGAACCTGACGGAGCAGGACTGTCCTGCCAGCCATGGGCTGAACCCCCCCCCCCAATTTTAAGTGAAAGAAAAATACACTTTTATCTTGTTTGATCCATTCCCATCTATCCTTAACTGTAAAAAAGCTTCTTCTCTCAAGGCTTGAAAGACTGAAAAGCAGCTTGGTGGAGAGGACTCTGAAGAAGGCCCCAGAAGACCCAGGTTTCTGACTCCTGCTCTCCATTGAATAATAGTAACACCTTAGGCAGATCCCCTTGCCTTTTCAGGTCTCCATTCTTTAACTACAGAATGGAGATCAAAATAATATCTAACCACAACACGACTGTCATAAAAAATGCTAAGGGATCTACAAAAAAACAAAAACAAAAACAAAGCAAAACTACTAGAACCAGTGAGTTTAGTGACACCACAGGAAACACGGTTGATAAACAAAAACCAATTTGATTTCAAAATACTAGGAATGGAACATTGGAAACTGAAATAAAAAACACCATTTACAATGGTGTCAAAATACTCAACACTTAAGGTAAATTAAAATGTGTGTACGTGTGTGTATTTACGTATTCTTATACATTGAAAATCACAAACACTGCTAAAGAAATCAGAGCACTAAATCACTGGGGAGATATATCATGTTAGAGTCTGAAGACTCAATATTGTTAAGATGTCAGTCCTTGAAAATTGATCTATAGACTCAATGCTCTGTTTGTGGACATTGACATGCAACCTAGAAGAATAGTCAAAACCACCACACACAAAAGCAAAAGAGGAACCAAATTGGAGAACATACATGTACTAATTTTAAGGCTTGCTCTAAGGCTCCAGTGACCAAGAGGATGTGGTACTTGAGCGAGGACAGACAAGTGATCAATGGAGCAGAGTGGAGAGTTCAAATACATATATAGTCCATCGATTTTGAGCAAAGGTATAAAGGAAATTTACTGGGTAAAGAATAATCTTTTCAACAAATGATGTTGGAACAATTAGATATCTATATGATAGAAAGTAAACCTTAATCCTTACCTCACACCATATACAAACATCAACTTGAAATGGATCACAGACCTAAATGTAAGAGCCCAAACTACAAAACTCATTGAGGGAAATATGTGACAAAATCTCAACAGCTTTGGTTTAGGCAAAAGTTTCTTAAATATGATAAAACAGCATAAACTGTAAGTTGGAATTCATCACAATTAAAAGCTTTTGTTCTTCAAGGGACAAGCCTTGTCCCGGAGGATATATATGCAAAGCATGCATTTGATGAAAGACATATTCAGAATGCAAAAAGAATACTGTAACTCAACATTATTAGTCATTAGGAAAATGCAAATCAAAACTACCAAGAAATATCATTTTATAATTACTGGGATGGCTATAATTTTAAAAAATGGGAAATAACATGTATTGGCAAGGATGTAGGTAGAAAATTTGCAAACTAGTTGGTGAGAAAGCAAAATGGTTTCCAACTGCTGTGGAAAACTTTGGGGTTCTCAAAGAAAACACAGAATTACCATGTGACCACAGCAATTCTATTCCTAGATAAATAAAAAAAAAGTATTGAAAGCAGGGACTCAAACAGACTTTTGTAGTCCAATGTTCATAGCAGCATTATTCAAGACAGGCAAAAGGTGGAAACGACTCAAGCGACATCAACAGATGAAAATGTAAACAAGATGTAGCACATACACACAATGGAATATTATTCAGCCACACAAGGAATGGGATTTTGATATGTGCTGCAGCATGGTTGGACCTTGAAAATATTATGCTTAGTGAAATAAGCCAGATGCAGAAGGTCACATATTAAATGAGTCCACTTATGTGAAGTACCTGGGATAAGCAAATTCAGAGGCAGAAGGTAGAACAGAGGTTACCATGCAGTAAGGGGAGGAGAGAAGGGGGAATTCTTGTTTGAGGGAAATTATTACTGTTGGGAATGAAATAAAAATAAAATGGAGGGTACAGTCAGTGGTAATGGCTGCACAACATTGTGAATGTACTTAAAGACAGGAGCTGTACACTTACAAATTTTGTATTGCCTCTCTGTCTCTGTCTCTGTCTCTGTCTCTGTCTCTGTCTCTCTCTCTCTCACACACACACACACACACACCCCAGAATAACCAAAGTTACACTTCCCTCCTTTTCCCCAGTAAAAAAAGCTAATTCTTCCCATTTTCAACCCTTATATATTCTAGTGTCCTAGTGATTCACAATGTATATTAGCATATTAATGGTTCTTTGAAGTCCCACAGTAAAGATAGCTGTTTAATTTTGTTGAATCTAACACTTCACAAATTTATTTCACTAGAAGTGCCCTGTTATGGTTTAGATATGAGGTGTCTCCCAGAAGTGTTGTGTGAGAAAAGGTAAGAGAGGTGAAAGAACTAGATTATGAGAATTGTAATCTAATCAGTGGATTAATCCACTGAGATGGATTAACTGGGGGGTAGCAATAGGGTATAACTGGAGGAGATAGGTCACTGGGGGTGTGCTTTTGGGATTTAAATTTTGTTCCTGGAGATCAGAGTTCTCTCTGCTTCCTGGTTGCCTGGTCCTGAGCAACTTTGCTCTACCACACCCTTCTGCCATGATGTTCTGACTCACCTGGAGCCCTGAGCTATGGAATCAGCCAACCATGGACTGAACCTCTGAAAACATGAGTCAAAATAAACATTTCCTTGTCAGGTCTTTTGGTCACAGCAACACAAACAACTAAAACAACTCCCCAATCCCACCTATCCCACCCAATAAGGAATAACCAATGTCCTAGAGAACACGTAGTAGTGTTTTGTTGCTAAGAATTTAAAGGGTTTATGAGAAAGAATGCAACATGGTTCTTCCCTCAGTAGTGTGCAATCAAGCTTGTTTGTCTTAAGCATGTAGACACAAAACAACTACGTGACCATTTCACTAATTTGGAAGGAGGGAAATAGCTTATGATCATACAACATCTTCTAGAAAAAGCTTCAATCAATTTCTAAAGTCTCTGTTATCCATCTGTCCTATCCATCTCTCCTATCCATTCACCATCTATCCATTTAGAGAATGTGTTTAATTTGCAACTAATATTTGTGGTACTTAGAGTAGGTGCTTCAGGGAATATAGTAAAAACAATGGCTTTTGTCTAGGATATGGGCCAGATTTGAGATCATTTCATTCAAAAAATTGCAACTGGGACTTGGCAGAAGAACAATGAATTCTTTTTCTCCTATAAGAATGGTCTGGAAACAGTTTGCAGAGGGGCATGCAGGCTGGGCATTGAAAGATGGGTATTACATGGGTAGCAGAGGTGCAACGGTAATGAGATATTCCTGAAATATTTCTTTTATTGTTTTTGACTCACAAAGAAGGCAGCAGACCATTATATAACCCTGGTGTCTTGTAACCCTGGCTAATGGATCACTTCACATTTTCCAAATGGTATCTCACATGTCAGTTTCTCCAAAATCCTTTGTTTAGCTTTAGATACCATGCAGTTGAAGTTTTTAGTCTAGACAATTTAGGAAATTTTCTCAGCATGACTGTGGTAGATTGGCTGGAGGTGACCCCAACTTTCCACTCCTCCTCATATCTGAGCCCTCTGCAGTGGGATCCTGCAGCTCTTCCTATCAAGAGTTCATGACTTGCTTTGGTCAAGAGAATGAGGTCAAAGTGACAGGGTGCCAGTGTTGAGCCTAAACCTTAGCGACTTGTGCTCTTTTACACCACTGTTTGTTCCTCTGCTTCCTCTGAGATACCAAGCCCAGCCCAGTCTAGAAAGATGTGAGAGGCCCATGGAAGATCAGACATGTGCAGAAGAACAGAGGCCACCCCAGACCAGTGGACAGACAACCAACCCCCCAAAACATGAGAGCGCCCAGGTGAAAGCAGCAGAGGACCCGAGGCATGGGTGGAACACAGCTGAGTCCAGAGGACCCACCCAGCTGGCCTGCACACTTGGGAGCAGGAGCACGTGGTGGGTGTTTGAAGTCACAGAGCTTTGGGGTAGTTTATCACACAGCATGGTTTTTGATTAAAAAAAAAAAGAAGAAGAAGCAATAATATGACCTCAGCAAGGATTTTTCAATTCTGTGTTGGCAACCAAAGGTGCCAAAATAGACAGAACTGCTTAAATCCTCTTCTCCCTTCTCATTCTTTAAAGATCCAAGTCCCAGTTCAAATGCCACATCCTTAATGACCATTAATTCTGTGCCCCTCCACTTAAGAAACCACCTTCCACCTTCCTTCCTCCTGACCTCTCGCTGCACTCTTTCGTCTCTTTCTTAAATTACAGCTGGACGCCTAGTGGACTCTAAGCCAGTTTTTAAACTGTGATGAAGAATCACTGTGTTTTAAGTTTCCAATTCACTGAGAATCCAACCATCTATGGTAGGCAGGTGCTAAGAATGACTTCCAGTGACCTTCATCCTTTGATGGTCCCCTCCCCTGTGAGTGTGGAGGGAACCTGTGTGATGGCTATCACTTTGGTGGTACAGTATGTGATATGTAAAGGGAGGG
Source organism: Callospermophilus lateralis (assembly GCF_048772815.1). Classification (NCBI taxonomy): domain Eukaryota; kingdom Metazoa; phylum Chordata; class Mammalia; order Rodentia; family Sciuridae; genus Callospermophilus; species Callospermophilus lateralis. The sequence continues at coordinate 30,677,419 of NC_135309.1, forward strand.
CATCCATACCAACTTAACCTGATCACACACAAACAGCTGAGAGCTTTCTCCACCTGGCAGTAGAAGAAGAGAGTGGAGAAGAATTCCATGGGGCACTGCTGGCTTTGCAGACAGAGGAGGCCAGGGGTGGGTGGGCCTGAGGAGCAGAGACCACCCCTGGCTGACAGTCTACAGGAACACAGAGACCTCAATCCTACAATCCCAAGATTGGATTCTGCCAACAACCAGAAAGAGTCTGGAAGTAGATTCTTCCCAGAGCCCAGCCTGGCTCACACCTTGATTTTGACCTCGTGAGACCTTAAGCAGAAAAGTCAGTCAAGTCCCCTTAGACTCATGATGAACACAACTCTGAGCTAATAAATATGTATAGTTTTAAGCTACAAAATTTGTCTTAATTAGTTTCACAGCAATGGAAAATAAAACACCTCTCATTGGTATGGCAGATTACGTTTTCCAAAGCTGGGTGCAACAAAATCTGTCCTGTGGTTTTTGATAAAAAAGAAGCAATAAGATGACCTTTGTGAATCTTTCCATCAACAGGTGGAATCTGTTTCCTTTAAACTTGGGTAGACCTTTGTGAATGCTTCAGTCAATGGAGTTGGGCAGGAGAGGTGCAATGTGACTTCTAAGTCTAGATGGTAAAAACTCCATGCACTTCTTCCTCATCTCTTGGGACACTCATTTTTGGAACCCAGCCACTATGCTATGAAGACCCTGTCCCATGGAGGCCAACATTGAAAGGAACTGACAGCCACCACCAACTTCCCAGTCATGTGAATGATGATCTTGGGAATGAACCATCTGGCCCTTGCTGACCCACCCTGGCAGGCACTCCCTTGGGCAGAGAGGAATGGCTCTGCAGAGCTGAGCTCAAACCATACATTCTTGAGAAAATAAATGACTGTTGTTTGAAGCTACTAAGTCTCAGGGCAAATCTGTTAAGCAATATAGTAATGGCAGCAAGGGTGTACCTTGTGCCACACACAATTCACCCCAAAAGCTTGACAGCCTGTGAATTGACGTATATTCAACAGGAGGAGTCACTGGGCATGCATTTGGCTGTCATGGCAATGTCAAATTGTCACAGAAGTTTCTGAAGGCTGTTCCTCAATTTCTGTATTTATCTCAGTGAACTGGAGCCAGCCTGCAGACTACACTGTGAGAGGCACTGCTGTAAAAACATGTCAGGGCCAGGCCCATTCTTATTCATCTCTGCATCCCCCTCAAATGCCAGTTAGAATTTCTGGAAATAGGAAGGTCTTGGTAAATATTTGCGGACTAAATAGAAGATACAAAGAAAGCTGAGGCTGGAAGTTCAACTCAGTCCTTTTAAAGATGGTGGACTTGTAGTACAGCAGGGTTTTTGTGAAGGGATACATTCAGGGTCATGGGACAAACTAGTGATAAGGAAGATCAGACATATGCAGAAGAACAGAGGCCACCCCAGACCAGTGGACAGACAGACAACCCCCCCAAACATGAGAGCGCTCAGGTGAGAGCAGCAGAGGACCCAAGGTGTAGGTGGGGCCCTGCAACCTTCAATCCAGGCTTTGCAAACCCAACTGCCTATGTGTGAAGGGGGTGGGTTGGGCAGGTACGAGACAATTCAGAGAGAAGACAAGTGCATGCATACCCATGTCGGGGGGCAGCTGCCACCCCAGCTCCAGTCGATTGTCACCAAGTGAGGGCCAGTAGAACTGGATGTTCATTTTTTAAAAGAGAAGCTGGAAATTTCCAGGGACAATTTCTTGGCCTTAACATATTATACTGGATAAACAAACATGCCTACAGGGCAGACTTTTGTCCAGAAGGCCACCAATTTGCAATTCCTGAGCTAGATAAACACCGCTACCTTATAGGTAAGGAAAATGAGGTCCTGAGAAGTTACAGATTTCATCAAGAAAGTGCAGGAAGAGGGAGCAAGGCCTTTGGCTGACTTGTTCAGGAATCTGATGATGAAAGAAGGAGGAAGAGGAGGAGGAGGAGAAAAGGAGTGTTTCCTGTGTTTATTCTGCTTTGCTTCTTTGTCTGAGCTATATCCCCAACCCCACCACATTCACTGAGGTCCTGCTATGGGCAAGGCCTTGGGCCAAGCCCCCAGACTTACTATCTCATTTAAGCTTTTCAGGTGTCTTAGAAGTAGGAACATGTCTTTCCACCTTTTTTACATTCTGAGAAGGGAAATTGAATAACTGGCTAAAATCATGGTACAAGTAGGCAGATGGTCTGTGTTCCTAAGCACATCTTATCAAGGTGAATAGGTCTTCTGCCACCTCACATCTTTTTATTGGCCCTTTTGCATCCTGTTTATCAAAGCCCCAGGGGTTCTGTTTTTTCCTTTTCTTTCTTTTTAACCTGAAGAGTTGTAAATTCTACCATTTAATCTACCCCTTCTCTACCATCTGAACCCAGGAGAAGCAACCCAAGAGTGACCTGTATCCTTCCTCCTAGAGTCTGAGTGACATTCCCTTAGAGGCAGGCTGGGTCTGCAGCAACTGCAGTGAAGACAGGACCCAGAGCCACAGGGCTGCACTGCCACTCCTTCAGAAATGAAGAGGTAAAGGAGCCTGAAAGAAATCAGCTTATTTTCAAACTATGTTCAACAGATCCCTTGGAGATGTTGCCACTGGGATTTGGAGAGGGGGCCCCAGCAAGAGGGGCTCTGATTTCTTTTTTGTTATGCATTAATTAGGCTTTCAAGTAAGATCATGTGAAAAGTGTTCCGCTGCTTTAAAAAAAAAAGCAAGCTTAAAAACCAGTGATCTAATCCAAACCTTCATTGAATTTTTTGAAAGCCAAACCCTATAATTTGATTTGCAATTATAAAAATAATAAAGGCAAATGGTGAAAGATTCAAATAGTCAAAAGAGTATACAATGAAAAATAAAAATCTCTCCATTTTCAAGCCCTAGTTTCATGCCCTGGAAATAAATATTAACAATTCTTGTGCATTCCTTCCAGAACTTTAAAAAGGAGACTGAGTCCTAGTGGTTGGCTTATCTGAGTTATTCAGCCATATCCAGCCCTTTTTACTAGACTTTAGGGTCTCAGTATCTCTGGTCTCACGTACGGAACAGGAAGATTCCATGTCTTTTCTATGGTATCCTGTCTTCCTATGGCCTTTGCTTCACCTGATAGAGAAACAACCAGAATTGAGTTCTCAGCACTGGCTGGTGTCCACACAGGGAGTAGCAAGCTGTGAACAGGCATGCTCAGAGAGGGGTCTGGGCCACCCAAGGAAACTCAGGCTTGTACCAGCATCCTGCAGGGGGCAACACCTCCATATCCTTGACCTCATAAGACCCACCTCCCACAGCCACATTCCTCTCCTTTGCATTGCTCTCCTGCCCTCGGCCCCCACCCACACCTCCCCAACCGTCCTACCTGCCTGCTGTGCCTCAGAGGGCACACTGGCATTTCCCATCAGTAGCCCCCTTTCCCACCCGCTGGAACCTCCAGGTTCATCACCGGAGTCACTTTCTCCCCTGGAGGGCTAACATTTGTCGGGCTCCCTGTGTGCCAGTCTCTGGGCAAGACTATTTCCAGTCCTTGGCCTCACCGGGCCTAGAGGTGGGACAATTTTTAATTAGAATTCTGCATTTACAGATGAGGAAACCAAATTGGAAGTGGTAGCTGGGATAAAGACATGAAGCTGGCTAACCTAACGCTTTGACCACGTGGCCTTTGACATCATATCTACAATCTTCGTGTTCCTGAAGGGGACAAAACATGCACTAGCAACCCCAGCAGACTCCTATCAGTTTCCCCCTCTGATAGCCAATAGTCCTGATTCTTCTTCAGGCTCTTGAAGTGGACTTGGAGCCCCAAAGAAGGCTGTAGATCTGAGGAGAAATTAGTCCCGTGTTACTTGTCAGCAGTGGTGCAGACTCCCTGCTGTTGCCATGGTTACCTGCCTGGAGTTTAAACTATAGCTGAAGACTCCCTATTTACCTTAATTAATCAGATTGACGTGGTTGGGGGGTCGGGGGGAAGTCCAGCCCACCCTGCACCCCTGGGGTGAGTGAGGAAGTTGGATAGCACTTCTTGGTGGCCGACTAAAGTGCTGCCGGGAGGCCTCCCTGGAGGCCAGAGTGGGGAGGATGACCACCACTGAGGGGCCACCTGGCACCCAGGGGAAGGAGCGGCTCATTCATCCTGGATGGCATTCACTTGCTGAGAAATTTCAACTATCACTCAGAAGGCAAAAGCACACCGCCAGAAATGCATAATTATAAGTTGTATTATTGGGACTACTCAAAGGAGAGGCGTGAGACCGGAGAAAATAGCTGTCTCATGCGTGAAGGACCCCATTTCATTCTGTACCCTTTCAAGCTGCACAGGAAGGAGGAAGAGGAGGGCCACGCCTCTGCTCATTCAGTGGAGGGTGGATTTCCTAAGAAACACACTCTACTGGCCGACCTGAACTTGAGCCTGCACTCCTCCTGCAGCTCCAGCTGCTGAGGCTTTCCTCTCTGGTCGGAGTGCCTTTTACTTCCCTGAAGGAGTCACAGATGACTGACTGTACGTGTGGCATTCATTGGGTCATTGTCTGAAATATGCCAGGGCTGGAAGGACACAGAATTGGTAGATGCATGAATCTCAGCTTCCTACTGGATATAGGATGTGACAACAGACATGCCCACATCCCCACGTGGACTTGGAAAGCTGGAGTGCAGCAGAGTCATTTAAAGAAGGCTATGACTCTGTCCTGAGTCCCTTACTCCACCATCTGCTCTCCATTTGGCTCCACCCTCACTTTTAAGACTTAAGTATTTGTCAAGGCTATTGTTTCTTTCATTGTGTTGTGTGACCATGTGATTTATTTATTTATTTGGCCGGAGTGAGCCACACAAGCTATTCCCAGTGGGCTAATACCAACTGGCCACTTGATGTTCCAGGAGTTGTGATTTCACAAGTGCCATGCACTCAATGATGAGCTCTCAATTTCTCCATCTGATGACAAGGGAAGATAATAGTGCCCCAGGCTACCTCTACCAGAGGAGGAGAGATCAAAGAGAACATGTATAAGAAAGCATTTTGGGAACCCAGAGCTGGTTCATGCCTGTCATCCCAGCAGCTCTGGAGGCTGAGGCAGGACCATTGAGAGTTCAGCAATGGCGAGGTGCTAAGCAACTCAGTGAGACCCTGTCTCTAAATAAAATCAAAATAGGGCTGGGGATGTTGACTCAGTGGTAGAGTGTCCCTGAGGTCAATCCCTGATCCCTCTCCCCACAAAAAATAAAAGCATTTTGAGGCAGTGAAGGTCACACACAGAAATGGTCATCACCATCCTCTGAACTGGGTCACACCTGAAGCCAGTGGTCTCACCTTGTCCTGCTGAGGAGGTGGAACTCACACCATCATGTCTGCTTCTTATTCTGTGTGGGCCCACCGAGTCTGCAGGTCCAGGCCATCAGTGTCAACAGCCTGGACCTTATGAAGATCTCCCTAGATCTTATGAAGAATGATGCAAAGTTTGCTTAATTCTATTCTTAGCTCTTCAGCCACACAACTAGACAGAAGAGAGCTAGATTAATAAGAGAGCCAGAGCAAGTATGTTGGAGGAATACATACTACATTGTTGCAACTTCAGGATTCACTACAAGAAACAGACAGCTGTGTGGGCAAACGCTGAAAGATGGGAGATAGAAGCATTTGGCAAGTTTCTAGGAGTTTCTAGGAGCTCCAGCTGTCTTCTAGAGAGGTGATGTGGACATATCACGGGTGGCCACACAGAGATGAACTGAATGCATCCTAAAAGTTGGGACCACTGATCCCTATCAGGAGCCTCAATCAAGCTGCCTGACTTTGGGGATTGTCTGGCTTTTGCCAAGATCCCAGACTGTGGGGCTCATTTGGGTCAGATGACCTGCACTTCCTGCACTGGCTTCAGGGCTCAGATTCTTCTTCCTTCAACAAGGGCCTCCCTCTCCCCTGGGTGTCACTATGGGTTCCTCTTGGTCTTCTGACTCTCTTGCCCTCTGCTGGGATCTCATTGTCCAGGAAACTCAGACAATCTCATGCCGATGTCCGGTCTGCTTTGCCTATGCCAGGCTCCCTCTGCCTACCAGTTTGCATCCACTTGCTCTCAGAAGGCTGGCACCTGCTTCGCTGGACTATTGAAGCCGATCTGGTTCAGCTGGCCTGCCAAGTCCACAGGTCCCAGCCATGTCCAGCTGGGCCCTGCTGGGGATTGGACAGTCTCAGCTTTCTGTCATGGATCTGGGCTGCTCTGAGTGCCCTTCTGATAACACAGAGGAGGAAGCCCATCACGAGCACTGTGGTTCTGGTGTTTTCACAACACCAGGTGGATCAACACGATTGTGGATTTGCTTGCATGTGTGTTTTTTGTTTGTTTTTGGGCATTGGAAATTGAACCCAGGGACACTTAACCACTGATTCACATCCCCAGCCCTTTTTAAATATTTTATTTAGAGACAGGTTCTCACTGAGTTGCTTAGGGCCTTACTAAGTTGCTGAGGCTGGCTTTGAACTCACGATCCTCCTGCCTCAACCTCCCCGAGCCACTTGGAATTACAGGCGTGCACTACTGCATCAGGCTGCTTGTATGTGTTTTAAAATTATGTATTCATAAAAATCCAATGAAAGAACCAATAATGTTGGGATATTAGTATAAAGTTTCTCAGAAAGAAACAATAATAGAAAACACTTCTGGAGCTTATTAATTTTTAAGCCCCTTTAAGGTCCCTTAGTGGCTTCCCATTGCTCTTAAGCCAGAACCAAACTTCTTAACCAAACTCCTTCAGGTTTAGAAGGTTCTGTGTGGCCAGCCTCTGCCCACCTCTCCAGTCTCCATCTCACACCATGCTCCAAGTGTGAAGGATAAGGAAAATAATAACCCCCATGGAAAAAAGAAGAACCCTGGGCTCCAGGGAACTTCCTTTATCTACGGTTATTCCCCTACCTGCCCTCCTGCCCTCCTGCCATCCTGCCCTACCCTAACTAAGCCTATCACCTGGCCCTGCTAAACCCTACGAAATTCAGACTCTTGTTGTAGCCTGTCACCATTTTCCCCTTCAAAATGTCCCCCTCTGTTGCTTTAATAAAACATCGCTGATCTGTTGGGGTCTGTCTGTTTCCCTTTCTTTTTCTACTCCCTTTCATTTGGTGCTGAAACCTGCGATGGGGGTTTGGGGCTCTTTACTCCTCCCCTTCCTAATGAACCTCTACTGCTTTTTCCTATTTCCCTCCCATTTCTCCCTCTCTTTCCACCTCATACTCAAAGGTTAGTAACAGTCATGTTAAACAGGCTTGAAAGTGACTATTGATCATCAGGCACTTCCATGGCTCATGACTGGCACGGCTGAATTCCCAGACTGACATTTTCTACCTTATACTTAAGGAGGCCCTTCATGCTCTCCAGTCCACTATAGCTCAACAGTGGCTGGTTCACAACCCGAAATTGACCCCAGTCCTGGGCTAGATTTTGGCTGCCTTATTGCCATGTGGATGGGGCATGGACCAGTGTTTGGTCCCTTATTGGTGTTGGAAGCATCCTCCTTCTTACCCTCTCCTCTCCAATTCCTTCTTTCTCTTATGTATTCAGAGATGTAGATCAGAGGCCTCTTTCTGCCAAGTTCCTGCATGCAACACTGGCCTTCTCATTCTTTAGAGAGGTGAGATCCCTTGAGGTCTCTTGCAGAGGTGCTCTGCCCAAGACCCTCGCCTTTTGGCTCATCCAGACCCCGGGGATCCTCTAGCAATGGGATTACAGGAGAGGATGCCTTCTCATTCTCCAGAGGAACTGTGTCTGGTGATGGGAAACATCAAGGGATCTTGGATATTCACCGCCACCCCAGTCAATCCTCTCCAATATGGGAGCTAATCAGTGCATCCCGTGGGACTCCCTCTAAGGTCGTCTCATTAAAAAATTCAAAATCCTCCACCTCAAATCTGACCTCAAAAGTAAATGCCTGATTAGGCTGAGTACACATATTTGGCTACAATCTAAATTAGACAACCTAGTCAATGGCCTGGATTCAGAATTTGGGACCTTTGACCCCCAAATCCTCCAAGACTTAGACAATTTTCTCCACCAAAATGGCACATGGCCTGAGGTTCCTTACCGCCAAGCTTTCTTTTACCTTTACTAAAGGCCCTCATTACACCAACCTTGCTCTGCTCTATAATTAATTACTGCTGACTTCCTGCTCCAAAAGCTCCCTAGATCAGGTCCTGACCCCAAGACCTCTTCTTCATTTACTTCCCCTGAAAAAGCACATGAATTCCCATGGAAAGTAAGAAAAGTTGGAGGCTATAAAGGAAAGTTTGATAGACAGGAAAGCCTGATAACTATCAAAAGGGGCTGTCTGAATCACAAGCATTTTTCGGAGTCAATCTGAGACCTGTGAATCTTCCTAACCTCCTACATAGGCAAGCTTGATCTGTGTTTCTCTGTCTACTAGTATGATTATCTAGCCCCAACATTTATTCCTCATATTGGTCTAAAAGATATGGCACATAAAAGTTCTATCTAACTTTACTAAGAAAGTCCTAATTGACACAGACAAAGGGATCTCTACTAGGCACAGAGGTAATGCCAAAAGAAAGGTATTTTGCAAAAATCAAATGGCATTAGACATCTTAACTACAGCTCATGAGGACATCTGTGACATTATAAAAGCTAAATGTTGTATGTAATATTTCTCTAAAATGGGCCTATGTTGCTGACCCCCACATGCTTTTTTTCCCCACCCAAGGAGGAATTTACCTGAAGCCCTGCCTGGCCTCTAGACAGGATATGTCACATTCCTTTGGGACCTGCATTTCTCACTGCAGGAGAAATGCAGGTCCCAAATAATGTTGATAAGAGGAACTCAAGTTTCCCTGAAGGCAGAGACTTTTGTGACCAAATACTGAAACTCTGGGAGATAAGGATACTTCCTCCTAACCATAAAACCTCTTGGAATGTATGGTTAGGAATCCAATTAGACCAGTCAGCATGGGCCAAGATGACCTAGCTGTCAATCAAAAGTCAAGAGTTGGGTTAAATTCCCCTTCACCCAGGTGTTGAGACTCATGTCGGTTCTGACTTGATTTATTTTCTGCGGGAGAAATTTGGTATGTGGACAGAGGAAGGCTTCAGACAGCTAAAGGAGGCTGGCTGGGGCCATCCTCTGATGCTACAGGAAGATCTCATGTCCTGAGTCTCATCCCAATAGCCCTCAGGGGTACCGAATATCAACAACTATCTGTCTCTCTGTTTCTGACTGACTCAGCCTGATGGTAGAGGGCACCCTCACCCAATTAATCTTGGATCCTGAGATGAAATTTTGGTCTGATCTGAGGCCTTTGGGAAAGAGATACCCCATTAATCCCCAGAGCATGAGCCAAGCAATCTCTCCCTCTTCAGAAATGCTTCTACCCCAATTCTGTCCACACTGTTTGCCTCTTAAACTGGGACCCATTATGAGAGATTCTCAAGATAGAGCTCCCTTAGCTTTAAAATTAGACTACCTTCTCTAGACTCTCATAAGACATATTTTCTTTGTACTCCCCTCATCTGGCAGGAAAAAGACCAGAAAATCTGTCTCAGTTACTCACAGTAATACTACGCCTTATTTGTCCTACTTTAGGAATCCAAAATATTTATTTTCTCTAGTGGAGACGTCACCCAGAGAACTAAAAGGCTTGTCCTCAACTTCAAATTTAGGAACATAATATGAAATCGTGGTCCTGTGAGTATGAGTGCCCTAAAGGACAAAGGGAACATATAAGAAAATTTCATGGCACAACTAGCTGGTAAATATCCTCCCTTAAATTACAATAGTTATCAAAAAATTAGTTAGGGGCTGGGGCTGGGGCTCAGTGTAGAGCACTTTTCTTGCAAGTGTGAGGCCCTGGGTTCAATCCTCAGCACCACATAAAAATAAACAAACAAATAAAGATATTGTGTCCATCTAAAACTAAAAAAAAAGTATTAAAAAAAGGTGGGGGTTGGGGTTGTGACTCAGTGGTAGAGTGCGTGCCTTGCATGTATGAGGCACTGGGTTCAATCCTCAGCACCACATAAAAATAAATAAAAGTACTGTGTCCATCTACAACAACAACAACAACAACAACAAAGTTAGTTAGTATCCTCCATTCTGAGTGAGGCCCAGACAGAGCCTTAACCCAATCAGTGAATTAATCACCTGATGGGATTAATTGAGTGGTAATGGCAAGCTAGTGGGGTATGGCTGGAGGGGGTGGGGCACTGGGGGCATCACTTTGGGATATATATTTGTACCTGGCAAGTAGTGTCTCTCTCTGCTTTCTGATCATCATGGGAACTTCTTCCCTCCACTACACTCTTTCACCATGATATTCTGCTTCACCTCCAGCCCCAAGGAATGGAACCTGTTGTCTGAGGACTGAGACCTCTGAAACCATGAGCCCTTAAATAAACTTTTCTTCCTTTTAGTCACATCAGTAAAAATCTGATAAAAACACTGCTAAATATAAAATCAAGTACTCTTAACCTCTTAAATTCCATACGATAATACATTTAAACCTTATGTGTGTTTTCATAAAAGGTTTAAGATTGCTTTGTGTCTGTGTCTTCACTAAAACAAGGTGACTGGAAATTATGATTCCATCAGGTGTATATACACACAAAATATAAAAGGTTTCAGTTAGGTTTCAATTAACATACTAAAAAAAACCCCAAAGTATTCTATCTTATTAAAGTGGATTAATTTGTCTAAATTCAGAAACTTTATAAGGTTGTTTCATAATATAAATTTTAAAAAGGGGTCAACAGCTAGGAAAGAGATGAAAAATTCTAGGTAAGGAAGTGTATTTTAATATGGAAAGTAGAAGGAAAAAAATATTTCTGGATGAGAAAGTCTTTGTGGTTAAGTAAAAAGTTGCAGAATGTCTAAGTAAATAGCAGAAGGTTTGTGGAGGGCAAATGTCAAAAAGTTTGTGTGTAACTAAGTTGGTTGTATACAAGTAGCAAAATCAGTTAAAGTTATTCAAGGTTTTTCCCTAAGGTCAAATATTAATGTACTCCTATAAACCAAAGTTTAATCCTCTATGGGTTGAAGTAACAAACATTTCTTAAAATATTTATTTGCTCTTATTTATCAAGATAATCTCTTGTGTCTGTTGAATTTATTCTTTAGAAAAAATAGTCTTGAAAGAATCACGGTTTGTACAACTCTGGTTAAATAGCAAGTGTTATTTTAGAGTATTACACTAACTTACTGAGTCTAAACTTTTCTTTAAAAGGTAAACTTGGTTAATGTAAGAACATCAGTGTAATCATGGGACTGTTATTAGCTTCTTTGTCATATCTTCCAAGTACAAGTCTTTAAAGTATAAGGTTTAGAAGAACATTTTACCACGCTGATATTCTTCAAAAGGTGCCAAAAACATGCACTGGAGAAAATACAGCATCTTCAACAAATGGTGCTGGGAAAACTGAAAATCCGTATGTAAAAAATGAAATTAAACCCCTATCTCTCACTATGCAAAAAACTTAACTTAAAATGGATCAAGGACCTAGGAATTAAACCAGAGATTTTGCATCTAATAGAAGAAAAAGTAGGCCCTGATCTTCATTAGAATTAAAACCGAGAATCAATAAATGGGATGGAATCAAACTAAAAAGTTTCTTCTCAGCAAAAGAAACAATCTGTGAGGTGTGAACAGACAGCCTACATCCTGGAAGCAAATCTTTACCCCTCACACATCAGATAGAGCACTAATCTCTAGGGCATATAAAGAATTCAAAAAGCTAAGCACCAAAAAACCAAATAATCCAATCAACAAATGGGCCAAGGAACTCAACAGACACTTTTCAAAAGAGGATATATATAATCAATCAACAAATATATGAAAAAATGCTCAGCATCTCTAGTAATTAGAGAAATGCAAATCAAAACTACTCTAAGATATCATCTCACTCCAGTCAGAATGGCAGCTATTATGAAGACAAACAACAATAAATGTTGGCGAGGATGTGGGGGGAAAGGCACACTCATACACTGCTGGTGGGACTGCAAATTGGTACAGCCAATATGGAAAGCAGTATGGAGATTCATTGGAAATCTGGGAATGGAACCACCATTTGACCCAGCTATCCCTCTCCTCGGACTATACTCAAAGGACTTAAAAACAGCATACTACAGGGACACAGCCACATCAATGTTTATAGCAGTACAGTTCACAATAGCTAAACTGTGGAACCAACTTAGATGCCCTTTAGTAGATGAATGGATAAAAAAAATGTGGCATATATACACAATGGAATTTTACTCAGCAATAAAAGAGAATAAAATCATGGCATTTGCAGGAAAATGGATGACACTGGAAAAGATAATACTAAGTGAATTTAGTCAATCCCCAAAAAACAAATGCTGAATATCTTCTCTGATATAAGGAGACTGACTCATAGTGGGGTAGGGAGGGGGAACATGGGAGAATTAGATGAATTCTAGATAGGACAGAGAGGTGGTAGGGAAAGGGATGGCATAGGGGGTTAGCAAGGATGATGGAATGTAATGGACATCGTTATCCAAAGCACATGTATGAAGACATGAACTAGGTGTCAATATATTTTATATACAACCAGAGATATGAAAAAATTGTGGTATATATGTGTAATAAGAATTGTAATGCATTCTGCTGTCCTTTTTTTTTAAATAAATAAAAAGAGTTAGGATTATAAAATTATGTTTCTTGGTTCATAGCTATTATATAAACTTAATATGGTTTTACTCTTGTTGATTTCACTTTGTATTTTCTTTGAAAACTGTTAACAGTGCCTTACAGAAGTATGACTTTCAGTGCAGACAGGATATAAGGCTGACTTCCAGTACCAGTACAAACACCAATTAGATAAAAGGGGTGAATAACTGTAAAGTCATAGACATTAAAGGGAAAACCCAGTACTCTTTCTTTGAGACTGGTGAAACTGGCTTGCTGGATGTTTAAGACCAAAGCTTTAGAGACAAAATTTAAGGAAATAGAAAGGCCAAATACCAGAAAATCATCAATATTTGGCTCCAGGCAGACTTCCATTCAGAGTGATTATTTAACACATACCTGGGTACCTGGACCTTAATAAGGGCAGGGAGTTCTTATTTGGCTCACCATAACACCTGGCTTACTACCACTTAGTCCTATACCAGACACATAAGCACTCAATACATGCTAACCAAATAAAGTGAAGGAATGGATAAGTGGGTGCATACTATGTGTTGGTCTCTGGAATTCCTCTTCAAAGCATTATCTCATTTTATCCTTAAAACCACCCAATGAAGTGGGTGCAACTATATTCCCAACGTTACAGATAGTAGCTAAGATTTTACAAATGATAAATACTTTCCTCATGACCATACATGTAGCAAGTAGTAAAGGATTTGAACCCAGGTCTGTGTGACTCTTAATTCCTGGAACTCTGCAAAATTTCATCCCCAGCCAGACAATAGAGGACATCACAAATGTTTACTTTTTCCCATTGTTTTTAGAGTATGAACTCTTCCAGAGGGGTGAGCATAGAGATAGGAAGAGTTTTCTTCTATTTCATACACCTGTATCTGACTTATACAGATAAAGGTATCTCAGATTCTTTATAGAATTTTCCAAAGCAAATTTTAATAAAGTTCCCTGGGAACCTCTCAAAAATTCCATATCCTCTTCCTCATCCTCCTTCCTTCTGGTGTACTCTTGAGATCTAGGCTAGAGTATGGTTTGAACTTGAGTGGTCACCGCACTGATATCAGGGTTGGTCTGTTATTCCACCTACCATGATCAATAAGAATGCAGGTCCATAATTATTCACCAATGGTACCTCCTTGAATAGACTTAGCTCAGTGGAACTTAATATTCCCTTGCCAGCTTGATAAACCTAAGGACATCCTAAGCTGCTGCTGAAATGTACATTTGCCCAAACTCATCTTGTCTGTTGTCCCAGATGTTGACATCTGGCGCTCCTTGATGCTATTGTGATGTTTAGTCTCAGTGAGGGTCTGAAGATAGAGCCATCTCTCTCTTGAGCAGTCAAATTGCCCAGACGTTGTTTGGTGACTCTCTTTAGCCAACCTCATGGGAGTCTGAAGCTCCATGAATGGGGTGATCCTGAGACACCCTGGCATTCAGTGGGCTTCAGTGTCCATGGACTGTGCTGCTGTCAACACTTGGACTGATGTTGTGGGTGAACTCCTCAGGGAAGGGAGCTGCTCCCTCATGAGGAGCTTGGCTAACTGCTTTGGCGGCGGAGTCTGCTAATTGCATTACTGCATGTAACATCTGACCTTGCTAATAACTGCTCAAGCTGCAAACCTGCTACTAAAGTCACCATGTTATCAGCAATTATGTGACTCTGTGCAAAAATGTTAATTTCATGCTTTGTAAACACATCTCTTGTAAAAGACCAACCTGCCTATAAAAATTGCTTTTGACGTCCCTAAGATAGTCTTTGTGGTGGTGGTGGGCAGTATTTTGTTAATTAGTTTCTATAACCTTCTTTCTCAAGTTTTTCCCCCTCCCAGTAACGAGAGAGTTATAGACATCAGGGTTCACCAAGGAGGCAAAGAAATATCCAAATAAGTAGAGACTGACTTCTAAGGATGACAAGTTCCTTGCCAGCTACTGTGCACTTTCAAATAGGCGCAAGGAATTTGGGAAATCTGGGAACATCACATGCTTTTGGCTGATTGAAGCTCAGCATCTTAGAGTTTTAACTGGTCTGAACATTTCACTCTGCTGCAAAGGAAAAGGTAACCTAGAGAAAAGGCTCCTACAGAGGTCAATGCTGGGATCAAGAATTGAACCTATGGGCTCAGATTCCCTGGGTGGCAGACTTTCCTGGAAGCCATGAGCCCTAAGACACAGAGAGAAAATCTGAACAATTTTTTTAAGTGAAGGGGGGCACGTCTAGTCATCCTCTCCTCTAGTGACCTACAGTGCTATACATTCTGACTTCCAACTTCCACCCAGATGGATGGGGGACAAGAAAACTGAAGAATAAGACCACCCATTTCAATTATAGAAACATCATTTAGACATCTACCAGCACTGCTTCTCAAACTTGCTGCCACCCTTCACCCTGGTCACTTGGAGGGGGCAACATGCTCAGAGCGGGAGCAGAAGTGAGGCTTTGGACCTGAAGCAGCCACCACTCATTTGTTTTTCCTTAAATATCCCTCTCAGCTCCAATCTTATTTTCCACTCCAGAATTTGGATGTTTGAATCTTAAAAAGCATGTCTCTTTCTTTTTTCCTTCTAATAATTTGAGTAAACCCAACTCTTTGTAAGATATGCCTTGTTTATATAATATCTCTCACCTTGAAGGCATGGATCCCGCGAGCTCTAACACCAGCAGAAGGTGCTAAGATCTACAATGGACCAACGTTGAGCAATAGGCCATGTATGTTTAGGGAAAGGAGAGATCGATTACAATTTGAAGTCAGGTTTTCAGAGGGATAGATAAGTATGTTTTTTTTTTTTTTTTTAAACGATAGTACCTTCAGTTCTTAAATTTTATTTTCCCTGACTGAAGATTATTTGGAAAAGAGAAAAACACAAAGGAGGAAATTAAAATTCACTCTAGGAAACTGGGAAAGAGGTACACAGGATCTCTCTGTAATTCTTCTAACAAGTAACTGAAAAAAAAATTTAATTACAGAATGGTCCATAATTTCACCATGCAGTAATCACCACTGCTAATAATTTCATGGTTACTCTTTTTTACTTTGTTTTGGCACATGTGTCTGAAATCTGAAGACTAATTGGAGGTCCAGAACTGGCTTTCCTCACATATTATATGTCAAGAGAAATTTCCTGTTATTAAAAGTTCTTTGAAAGTATTTTCAGAGTACATTATATTCTAATACATGGGTGTATCATTTCTCCTAGTGTTGGACAAATAGTTGCTTCCAGTTTTCTACTATTAATTTTTTTTTCATATTACATACATTTTACCATGATAAGAACTTAATTTTCAACAAACATCCTAGACATCTTGCCTCTCTGATTATCTTCTCAGGTTAGATGTCCAGAAAAAAATATTCTGAATTATTTTTTTAAAGTTCCCATTGTATGTTAACAAATTTCTTTATTGATGGGAGTGGAGGGAGGTGGGCAACATTTTTTTCAAGAATAAGATTGAAAAATGACTCAAAAGAAAAACTCCAGGTGACTGCAAAATGCCTAACTGGTGATTTTCAAATCCAAGGGCGCCTGGGGGCTGGGAAAGAGGATCCAGAAACCAGAAAATCCACCTGTCCGCTTCATCCTGCTGTCATGCATCCCTGACATCTCCATACAAAATGATCTTTGAGGAGAGAGGCTGTAAACCAGGACATATGGACTCTCTTTTCCAAAAGGAGGCTGTTCACTCTTCTCCTAGGAGGGTAATAACTTGGGAGATATGCATAAACCATTGCTGCTAGGTTATAAACAGCATGAAATTATCCAAACCTGGAGCCATTAAAGATGCACATTGTGAATTTAGAATCAAAACACTCTATAAATTCATAGCAAATCTGCACATTGAAAAATCAGCCCGCACACTGTAAAAGCAGTTGTTGGTTTAAAGGCTTCTGCAAATGCTCCTGGCTGTATTTCCTGGGTGGGTGCGAAGTGTGAAATGAGGAGATTTCTCTAGTAGCAGGACTCGTCACCATCAGAAAAATGAGAAGCTCTGAGGTCCCTTCCAGGTCTGACATTTCTATTATTAGTTTTACCATTTGTTCTGGAAGAGATCTGGCCAAATTCTCCTTATGAGTCTAATAGCTGCTTGGTACCTTGCTGATTTTCTTCATTTGTCGGGGGTGAGGACAGGAAACTAGAGACTTACAAAGTTACCAAGAGCTTCCACACACATCTTCCCAAAACATAAATATTGTAATATGGAGGAAAAGTGTAAGGACTAGAAACTCATTGAGAAGTCTACCTCTCTGGAAATCACGCTTGCTGGCTATTTCAGTGTTTCCCATAGAGAACAAGAAAGGAAGTCTGTCTGCCACCACCACTGGAAGGATCCTGGGATGAGGTCAGGAGGGAGCTGTGGTGTTGGCTCCATTGGTCATCATTTTGGGGTTACTGGGGGTCAGAAGAAAGCTCCCTTTTCCACAGTGGGCATGAAGGGCCCATAGTATGAGGCTGTGGGCTTCAGACTCCCCCTAAGAACAGCTGGGTTGGGGTCTGTACTGCTCAGCAATGGAATACATTTCATGGGAGGGTGGCCGAAACAAGAGTTCAATTATCCTTTGACTTGGACAGAGATGAAATCCTTCAGGCAGACAGCCAAAGGCCCTTTGACTTTTCTTTGTCCCTTGGTATTCTAAAAATTCCACTTTTTTTGTCCTGTAAAAATATAATGTGGCAGCCTACTATTTTGGACAATTTCATTGGAAAACTTGTGAGAATAGTAAACAGGACACCATATACTCTTTCCAAGATTTACCAATTGCTATTTTTTTAAATATATTTTTTTAGTTGTAGATGGACACAATACCTTTATTTTATTTTTATGTGGTGCTGAGGATCGAACCCAGTGCCTTCCACATGTGAGGCGAGCACTCTACTACTGAAGTACAGCCCCAACCCCCAGTTGCTAATTTTTTTTGCTACATTTGCTCTTTCTCTATTTAGACATCTTTCTCTGGATCATGTGAAAGCACACTGTAGATGTGAAGTTTTGCCACTACCTATGTTAGCATGCGCCTCTCAAATGAAAGAACATTCTCATACAAAGCCATAATCCTGTTATTACACTGATATAAATCATTATCTGATATACATTCCATATTCAAATTTCCCCATTGCTCCCCAAGTTATTTCATATTTATTTGTTAAAGAGACATATAATTTACATAACACAAAATAACCTTTCTAAAGAGTGTAATTCAGTGTTCTTTTATTATTCTCACAAAGTTGTGCACGTATCACTGCTATCAAATTCAAGATATTTTCATCATCCCCCAAAACTCTAGACCCATTACTGGTGCTATGATCTGAATGTCTCATGCCCACAGAATTTGTACGTTGAAATCCTTAACCCAAGGTAATGTTATTAGGAGATGGGTCTTCAAGTGGTGACTTAAGTCATAGGGACTTGGATTAGTGTCCTAGAAAAGAGACCCCAGAGACCCCTCCCCACTCACACTATGTGAGGATGCAAGAAGGCAGCACCTGTGAACCAGGAAGTGGCTCTTGTCAGAAATGCAATCTGCTGCTGTCTCCGTCTTGGACCATGAGAAACTCATTTCTGTAGTTTATAAGCAGTCTAGTTTAAGGCATTTTTCTAGAGCATTCCAAATGTTCAAGACCATCAGTCACTCCCAACTTCTCCTTTCCCCCATCCCTTGGAAGCCACTAGTATCCTTTCTGTGTCTGTGGATTTGCCTGTTCAGGGCACCTCGTATAAAAGGAATCGTGCAACATGCGACCTTCTATGCCTGGCTTCTTTCATTTAGCATAATGTTTTTTTTTTTTTTTTTTTTGGTACCGGGGATTGAACTCAAGGGCATCTGACCACTGAGCACATCCCCAGCCCTTTTTTTGTATTTTACTTAGAAACAGGGTCTCACTGAGTTGCTTAGCACCTTGCTTTTTGCTGAGGCTGGCTTTGAACTCATGATCCTCCTGCCTTAACCTCCCAAGCTGCTGAAATTACAGATGTGCACCTCTGTGCTTGGTGACTTAGCATAACATGTTCAAGGTTCATTCATGCTACGGCATGCACCAGTACCCCATTCCTTCTTACAGGTGAAAGATATCAAACGGTGTGGACAACAGCATGTGTTGTATATCCATTTATAAGATGATAGACATTTGAATTTCTTCCACCTTTATCTACTACAAATAATGCTGCCATGAATATCCATGTTCAAGTTTTCCTGTGACCATGTTTCCATTTCTCCTGGATGTGCGCCTCGCAGGGAGACTGCTGTCACATTATTACTCTGTTCAACCTTTAAGAACTGCCAGACTGTCTTCCCAAGTGGCTGTACCATTCACAGCCCTGCCACCAATGCCTGAGAGTTCCACTTCTCCGCATCCTCACCTACACTTATTACCGCCTGTTTCTAAATCGTTTTGCTAGCCATTCTTTCCTCAAACCAAGATCCATCTAGGATCCTGCCTAGTGAGGGCTCCTTTGTCTTCCTTATCCAGGACCAGCTCACCAGCCTTCTTCTGCCTTCCCTGACGTTCACTTTTGTAGAATAAAAACAGGTCCTAGTCCAAAGGAGGGACTTGATTCTGGGCAGCTCCTTGAGCACCTTTCTCATGCCCACTGCACTGAAACCTGAGCCTTGGGAGTGCAGCCTCTGAGATAAGCTGGAGCCCTGCTTAGCCCCAAGCAGAAGGCTCCTGCCGCTCTTCTCTGGGGGATGTGCCTCAATACCATAAGCCATCTATGTAGCATAACGGGGCACAGGGGAGGGACAGCAGGTCAGGTTGTGGTGCAGACGAGGGAGGCTGAAGGGCACTGGGGAATGTGGGTGCCAGCCTCACAGCAGCTGGGCTGTCTTCCGTGTGGGAGTTAATTGGGGTTGCTGAACTACTGCGGGGTACAGCACTGGAGAATAACACCTACCAGCCCCACCACAGTAATGAGCTCTGACACATATCACATCTCACCCTGCAGCTAATTAAATACTCCACAGCTTCTTCAGCAGGAGCCCAGGAAGCCCTGAGCTGAGGAGCACAGAAGCAGGGAACCCGGGACCCAGTCCTAGCTTAGCAAGATTCCCAGCATGACCCGGGGAACGTCAACCCGACTCTCTGGGCCCCTGCCTACTCTACCATGGGCAGGGAGAGGATCACATGTGAGGTTGCTTTAAGCTTCGGGGGTCTCGTGTGCTAGGCAGGACACTGTCAGTTAATGTCACTGACAGTAACTAAGGCACATTCCTCATCAACGGGAATCCATGGCAAGGACTAAATGCAAGACAGCTTACGCCTCAGGAAACTACCAGTAACCCACAGGAACTACTGTGGGTTACATTTATGGAGTATCTCCTGGCTCCCCAGCATATGTCCCCTTACTTGTCGCCGTATAGCACAGACAGGGGTTGAGTTATCATTCTCGTTTTGCAGGTAAAGCAGGGTCACAGGTCTGAGGCTGAACAGCACTCAGCACGGTGCCAGGGCTGCGCTGGACTCTCGGCACATCACTGAGCTAGATAGGTAGGGGTTTCCTCAGGGAGTTTTCAAATGACAGGGAAGACAACTAATGAGTGACAGCAACCGAATGGAAGTCCCACGTCCTTAGGGAACTACCAGGAGTCCATGGAGGGTCCCTTACAGGGGCTGGTGATTTGCCTCAGGTGTCATTCCCACAGGTGTGCCACTGAGACCTCTGGCCCTCTTTACTCCACCAAAGCAGAGGGAGGTGAGAGCCTCACTGGGCAGGAGTAACAGTCCCCTGGCGCTTCCTTGGCAGTGGAAGAAGGTGGTAGAACACGGTTCCTTTGTACAGTGCTGAACCCCGAGCTGCGTGATGATTGCACAACGGTGCCCAAGGGCATCTCCAAAACACACATAAGTCTGAGTGAGACTCTTAAGATCTTAGGCTTTGAGCAAACTCCCCGAGGCCCTTGACCCCAACAGGCAGAGCCAAGAGACCAATCCTTCCCTGTGGGCCTCTCCTTCTCTACCTGTAAGGGGAATAGGTCGAACCAATTCCTGTTCCTTAGCTCAAAACTATTTATGAGCCGTCGAGACTTTTTCTCTTCCTTTCTCTGCCAAAAACCAAAGACATGGCATGAGTTGATGAGTTTCAAAGACGTCTCATAAAATTAAATTAACAGCGTCAGGAATCTTTACTGACCTCTGAAGTCAAATTCTTCAAGGCCAATTGGCTGGGCACAGCTGTTTATTAATGCACCCCTCCACCACCAATCTCACATTCCTTTATAGTTAATAGGGCCATCCCATAACTCATCCCAGGAGAGAGGGGAGAGAATGGCCAGTGTCTGTGCTTTCTGCAGAGGCTGGTTCATAAAGTAATATTTATACATTCCCTTTAACCTGACATTGCACGAGATCTATTATCAGTTAATTAAACTGTAACAGTTTTATACATTGATGTCTGGTGGTGATCAGCATCTAAATTTACAGATCCACGAGGCCGCAATGACTCGAGTGATGAAACTAAATAATATTCACTTAAAAGAACATTAAACTGTGCAGAACCATCATGAGCAGTCAATAAAGGCTTCACGTGAAACGGAATTTAAAGGGATGGTATTTGCTACTTTACTCCCTCGAGAAACACATGCTTTCAAGTTATTTCCTACCCCTGAATTCCCTGCCACTGGAATGGTTTTGACAATTTTCTGATTTGTTTAAAATGGATGATTATAAAACTTTGTTAGAGGCATTTGCATTCATTTAAAAGTGGGTGCATCCTGGGTCCTGCCACTGTCATAAAGGAAAAAGAGACAGGAGACTAATTAAGTAACAAAGGCTCAGCCAGCAACCTCGCTTCCAGAGGCATAATCTCCTTTGCCAGGCGCAGGGCAGATGACTGGCTGCAGCTCGGCCCAGCCTCCTCGGCCTAATCCTCCCTCCTCAGCGAGCAGCATTCCGCAGTGTCTGGAATAATAATGTAATTACAGACAGCTCAACACCTGATCCATGAAGGGCGAGGATTTGGGTCCTTTCAAATATGGGAAAGAGAATCAAAGCCACCAAAGGGTGGATCTTTTGTGGGGGCAGGTCATCGAAATTGTATCTCTCTCTCACTTTTTTTTTTTCCTGCTAATGTATACAGAAGTCCCTCATCATCCTTGGGGGATATGATCAGAGAACCCAGTGGATACCTCAAATGGCAGATAGCACTGAATCCTTAATGAACTGTTTTTTCCTATACATACACATCTATGGTGAAGTTTAATTTAGAAATTAGGCACAGTAAGAGATTGACCATAATAATAAAAAATAAAATCAAAATTATAAAAATACACTATAATAAAAGTTATTTAAAACTTGCGAATTGTTTATTTCTGGAACTTTTATTTCCTATTTTGGGGCTTTCGGTTACTCTCTGAGTAACTGAAACTGCAGAAAGTGCAACCTCAGCTAAACAGGGTCAACTTCTCAGAGGGGAAATATTGCTTTTACCAGGACATGATGGACAGTTAGGCCAAAGTGACTCCGGTACTCAATGGAAATCCAAACAAAAGAGCCTCGAGTATATTCTGCACCCCAAATTCTGTTTTGTTCACATTGCCCCTTCATGCTTTCTTGTTGGGTGTAGGTTATAAAGTTCTCTCTGTTCTGAAACGAAAGATGCAGGATTAATGCACAGAGACTGCAGGAATTTCAAATTCCCTAGACCTAGCACAGTGACTGGTACACAGAAGGTGCTAAATAAATGCTTGCTGTTTGGTATCAGTTACACTTCATATTATGTAAGTTACATCTAACTTTACTAAACTCACTTTGGGAGGAAAAAAATTTCTTGCAGAACATTTTGAGTATGGCATACTTAGGAACCACAACAACCAAAAGCCAAAACCAGAATCTAGAGCCATGGTTTTCAAATAGCATCCCAAAGGCTTTGGGGTGTTCTACAGAGGTGACGCGGGTGTTTTAGGGAAGGAGTAGGAAGAGCCTGCTAGGCTAGGCTGCTGCCCAAGGCATGTCCATGTCAATCAATAAGACTTACCTACCCATTTCTTTTTTTTCCATATTTCTTATTGGTACATTATAGTTGTATGTAATGGTGGTTTATTACATATTCATACGTGCCCACAATATCACACTATAATTTGGCTGATGATATTCCCCAGGTTTTGCTCTTTCCTCCCCTCCTCCCTCTCCCTGGTCTCTTTCCCTCTACTCTCCTGTCTTCCTTCAATTCATGAGACAAGCTCCACTCCCGACTTTTCTTTTCCTTTTTCCTCTCCAGCTTCCACATCTGAAAGAAAACATACGACCCTTGACTCTCTGAGTTTGGCTTATTTTGCTTTACAGAATGTTCTCAGATTCCATCTATTTTTCTGCAAATAACATAATTTCATTCTTCTTTTTGATTGAATAAAACTCCATTGTGTATATACACCACAGTGTTTTTATCCATTCATCCACTGACAGACACCGAGGCTGGTTCCATCCACCTCTTTTCCATGCTAGATCTTCCCATAAAATTTCCTTTAGAAGAGAAACTGCCTGCACCTGGATATTCATATAGTCTCAAAGGATCTCCCCACAAGACACTTATTAATTGCAAGAGGAAGAAAGTAGCTTTACACTAAGGAACCTGGCAGATGTCACCTTAAGCAGGTGATCAAAGCTGCATTTCGTAATAAGATGTTGGTATTGCACCCTAGACTCAGCGAGAAGGGCACAGGTCAGCATGCCCACCGAATCTGTCAGACTAATCATGAAAAAAAACATCAGACAAAGCCAAACTGGGGGCTGTCCTACAAAGTAATTGGCCACTCTTTCCAAAGGTGTCAAGGTCATGGAAAAGAAAAGACTGAGGAAATGTCACAGAATGGAGGAGACTAAGGAGAGATGACAACTAAAGGTAATGCAGAGTCCTGGATTGGAGGCTAGAACAAAAAAGGACATCAGCAGGGAAAGCTGCTGATATTCAAATAACGCTGCTTCCACATTAATTACACGTCTAGAGGAGTAGACTATGATTACGTCAGGCATTAACTTTAAGTGAAGCTGGCTAATAGGTAAAACTAAAGTCATTGCAAAATAAAAGAAAAAAGTTTTTGTAATGAAGCAAAGTTTGATAAATCATCATTCATGAGGAATACAATTGCACTTTGTTGGGATGACCTTCCAGTATAACAGAGCCAGGCCTCACTGGGGGCCAACAGCAATTCCAACTCCTGATCAAAGCCTGAGTTTGGAAAGATGGTGAATAGCTGTGAATAGCCAGGGCAAGGAGGCATTGCACCTGCCTGAGGCAAAGTCAAAAGAGCAGGAAGTAAGTACTGTCTGCAGTGAGAGGCAGGCTGACTGTCTGCACCAGTGTCAAGAAGGCACCGAAAACCCACATCCTTATAAGTGACAAGGGTCACGAGCTAGAATGGAAGTCTAGGCTGACTGATGTCCCTTTTATCTGGGGGTCAGAGTCCAAGTATGAGTCTCCTCTGGACAAGTCACATAGCCTTGAACTTACTTTATAGAAAAGAATAGAACTCCTGTTGTGCCAAGGCTGCGGTTTCATGTGTGTGGATCTTAACGTTATTCATCTGAAAACCTTGACAGAGTTTCTCCTGCTAGTGCCCTGCTCTCCCCAGCATAATGGAAAGGCTAAACAGTGACAGAAAACGGTCAAGACAATAGACAGCAAAGAAGGAAAGATGCTCTGTGGTTTGAAGACGTTTGGTGCAGGGGCAAAGGACCTCAGCAGGCTGGGAATGCATTCTGGAAGCTGCTCTTCCTAACGGCACGTAGCTATGAACAGTACAGGGCTGGGAGAGGAGGAAATCCAGACAGCAGGCTAAACCAGTTCGGTTTAACCAAAAGTCCCTGAGGATTTTACATTTTACTTCATAACATTCTTGGGTTTACTTTTATATAAAAATCATGGTCCCTCCCATCTCAGGTCTTAAAAACAAGAGTTGGATTTATTCTGCAGATTCTCACAGCTCCTGGCACTTACCCTAACTTCTAGAAGCATAATGCAAATGGCTCGGCAATCATTCATTTATGATTATTGCATCAGGATATTCTGTTAGTACAAAAAATGTTTTGGGGAAGATTTCTAAAAACAGATTTAAATCTTAAAAGTGTGGATATATCTGCAAAATCCACCCATCCAGTAAAACCTCACTCCCTAATGATGTCAGATAAATGAAGCATGCTCCACCAGGAAGTTGTGTTAGGACCCCAGGAAATCCATGTTGTACATTTATGAGTCACACATGGGAGAAGGAGGCTTGCCCTTTCTTTTACTGTTATGAAAAGTGTGGGTTTGGTAAATGTCCCAATGGTCCTTTTCTTCCTTAAAGAGAATATGAACTGCTGATAACACGTTACTTGTTTCTTAAAGTGTATTAACATTCCATATTTGTCCCTTTTATTTTACTTTGAAAGTCGGGATTCCTTGTTCTGGGTGTTTTTGATCTTGGGATACTAAATGAACATCCAAGTCTCTTTTATTTAAAATATAAAACTGGGTGCCCAGTTTCAACCCCCCCACCCCTTTCTAGAGCCTACATGAGGCATCCTCTGGTCTTGGGGAACCAGCTTTCTTCTTGACTTGTGGGACAGCCTGTCCCACAGGATCATGAGAAGAGGTGCAGCACCTAGTCCACAGTGAAGCTTAGAACTAAGTGCTTGACCACAAGAAGCCAAAGAAGGCACGAGGGGCTGGCCCAGTGATCCTGAACGCAAGCTTCAGGCAAGAGCTGCTTTCCTCCTGCTGGGGCAACCACACTGAAGAGCTGGAGGGAGGACATATGGGAGGACAGCAAACAGCACCAGCACTGCAGGATCAAAGCCTCTGGATCCAACCTTGCCTGTAAGCGGTGCACCCCTAGAATTTCAATAATAAAAATTCCTGTTTTGGTTTAAGCTACTTTGAGATGACATCTTTAAAGATTAAAACAAATTAAGATGACAGAGATGAAGTAGATTTAATCTTTTTTTTTTAGTTATAGATGGACATAATAGCTTTATTTATTTATTTATTTATTTTTTGGTACCAGGGATTGAACTCAGGGGCACACAACCACTGAGCCACATCCCCAGTCCCATTTTGTATTTTATTTAGAGACAGGGTCTCACTGAGTTGCTTTGTGCCTCGCTTTTGCTGAGGCTGCCTTTGAATTCACGATCCTCCTGCCTTAGCCTCCTGAGCTACTGGGACTACAGGTGTGTGCCATGGCACCTGGCTTATTTATTTATTTTTGTGTGGTGCTGAGGATTGAACCCAGTGCCTCACCAGTGCTAGGCAAGCCTCTACCACTGAGCTACAACCCCAGCCCAATGAAGTGAATTTATAAGGGACCTGCAGTTTTTTTTTTTTAAAGCATAATCATCCAATGTTTAAAAACCTAGACAGTTCCCTTGAAGATTCAAATGTCCAGCTTCTCTTGAATAGACTGGCAACCCATGCTGTGTTCCTGCAAATGACAGCTTCACTAGGGTGGCACGCAGAATCCTGAGGACACACTAAACCTGCTGAAATGCACACTCCCAAAGTGACCTCTATGGATTATATTTAAATAAAGTGGGGAGAAGAAGAGCTTCCTGTAGGGTAAGGTGTGGACCAGACTGTGACCTTGACCAGTGGGTAACTTCCCAGCTCCCCTTTTAAAACCTTTTTCTCCTCCCAGGGAAAGGGACTTGGCTTTCAGCCAGCCACCAGGTAGAATAGTAGAAGCCATGCTAGACCCAGAGGCAAGAAACTCTGATTCGTCACTTCCTGGCTGTGTGACCTGATACAAATCTGCTTGACTCTCTGGTCCCAGTGTTCCCCCTATACGATCAGGCAGCCCTGAGTTGCTCAGGTAGAGGATGGTTCTGACCAACATTAGAGATGACATATGTGCAGACACCTTTTTAAACTGTCAAGAGTTACATCAGGTACGGTAAATTCATGACCCACGACATACATGTCTGTCCTATGCCTATGGCAGAGGAGGGTCCATAGGTCACAACCCTCCTCACTGTGGCAAACACTACAACTCATCTGTCCAAGAGTTGTCCTGTGCCCTGTTATGTTGGCAGAGCCCTGACTTTGACACAGGAACCTCACTTTCCTCACATAATTGGGGGACACATCCTGGTGAGTCAGTGCCAGTCTTGGGTGGGCCTGTCGTCCTTACTAGGGATTGGTTCAAGGATAGAGGCAATTGAGGGATTTTCTTTTTCTTTTTTTGAAATTGTGGATGGACAGCATGTCTTTATTATTATTATTTTTTAATTTGTTTATTTTTACATGGTGCTGAGGATCAAACCCAGTGCCTCACATATGGAAGGCAAGCACTCTGCCGCTGAGCTAAAGCCCCAGCCCAACTGAGGGATTTTCTGGTGTTAGAAGCAAGGCTTGGGGAAAGGATTTCCTCACTGATTAAAAAGTGGCCGAGGAACAAAACACCATATTCTCTGCTCCTGGCAGGGCCTCCTGCAAGAAACTCATATCTCTTAAGGTAAAGAGCAGAAATGTGGAAGATGATAGAAATGAAAGACAGAAAGGACCAGGTACCTGGCAGCATTACTGAGCTGCAAAATTAAACAGCTATGAAGCTGCCCTGCCCTGAAGTTCTGGTTATTTTGTATATTAAAGGTCATCAGTACTCTGGTCATTCTGAATTGGGTTTTTCTGTTACTTGCAGCCCAAAGCACACTACTTTATAAACTCTGTGAGGTGTGATGTGGCCTTAGACATACACTCTCTCTGTTTTTTATTTGTTTTGTTTTATTTAGAGACAGGGTAGTGGGAATTGAATCCAGGGGTGCTTCACAGTGAGCTACATTCCTGGCCCTTTTTATTTTTATTTTGAGACAGGGCTTTGCTAAGTTGCTGAGGGCTGGCTAAGTTGCTGAGGCTGGCTTGGAACTTGTGATCCTTTTGTATCAGTCTTCCAAATGCTTGGAGTTTAAGTGTGCACCCCCACAACCAGCTTATCCTTTTTCTTAACATAATGCTTCAGAAAGGCATTATTAGTTGATCAGAATTTCCATTGGACATAAAAATATATTTTCCTTCCTGGGGCAATATAATTTTTTCAAAGAGGTCTTGATGGCAGTAAAACATTCCTGATTTTTGTCTCCCTTCCTGGAATTCGATATTAATAAAAGGACCCTGAAGACAGGTTAAAACAAAACAAAACAAAACAAAACAAAAATCCTACAGGAACTCTGGGACCAACAGGGCTTCATAAAACCAAATAGCTCTGGGTAAATATTTCTCTACCAACAGGAACAATTTCCCATGTGAGTTCAGTATTGATGAGCATCTAACATGTATGTAAGGGGCGCTGAAGGAACTGAAGTGATGAGGAGAGAACGCTCAAGTGCGAACATAGTCTTTCCCATCTCTGAATCCCCACAGAAAGACACACACACAGAGAACAACCAGACGGCAGAACCACTGGAGCAACACCTAGGCACCAACTAGCTCACAAGACGTCAGGAACCTGACATACAGGTGGGTGGAGCAGACTGCCATCATCTATGAGGCCTGCTTGTCCTCAGTGTCTCTGTGGGATGAGGCAGGAAGCAGTGGGAGCAGGGGCTGCCAGTCCTGAGAGCAGAACACCAACCAGCGCAGCCCATGGGAGCCACTGGGAAAGCACCACAGCCCAGAGAGCCCACACCAGGGAGGCTCTGCCCAGGCCAACGTGAAGTGAGCACGGGGTCTGCAGGAAGCCCCTGGGGAGCACTGGCATGGTCCGGCCCCCGCGGTTCTACCTGCCAGGGAAGACGGAGACCTGCACTGAGGAGAAGCTGCAAAGAACAGGACGAGAGTGGTGGACACCCAGAATGAGGAGCAGTTGATAAAAGAACCAGGAAATATAAGAAAATAAGCCACCCTATTTTCTTTTTTTCAACTTTTTAAAGAAGAAGCTCTATGAAATTAGAAGAGTCTTCCTGAATCCTACCTTATTCAGAAAGTTCACAAAAACTAGTTTCATGAAAAAATGGACAACAGAATAATGTTGATGTCAGATCCCACAGGAGAAGGGGCACAGAGCAGCATCTCAGAATGAAAGCCTGGAGGGGAGCCTCTGGAGCCAGATGGAGCTGCACCTGCTACTTCAGTCAGTTACAAGACACAACAGAGTGCTCCAACATAGGAACAGCAACACGAGTCAGCCTCCGAAGTGAGGGCACACACTCTGCAAAGAATCAGAACCAAAGGGAAAAAACATTCTGCAAATGAAGGCTCAACTAGAGAAAAAAAAGAAGCTTAGAAATACCAACAGGAATGTGCTGAAAGGTGAAAAAAATTACATCAAGAAGAAAGCGGGGGGGGGGGGGGGGGCGGGGGGTAAAGACTTGAGAGAAAGTGATAGAGAGTGAAGATAAATATTTAATATGCAGACAGGAAGAGACCCTGCAGAAGAAGAAAAGCAAAACGACATAACAGAAAAAGAAAAAAAAATCTAAAAACTATAATGCAAAAAAGAAATGTAAAGGGGCCAGAGCCAAGCTCAGCGGCAGAGCACTTGCCTAGAATGAGTGAAGCCCTGGGTTCGGTCCCGCCACTGGGGAAGGGAATGCAAAAAGAAGACTTGAAAGACAAGTTGAAAAAGCACACTGCATAAGTAAGAAGATCAACTCACGACAACACTAAGGGAAGGTCCAGTACATTTACTACACAAAGTGGAAGGAAGGAAGGAAGAGGGATAAAGAGTATATATACTTTTTAATGAGTTAGAAAAGAAAATTAGATTACCACCAAATGTCTTAACAGTGATACTTCATGTCAGAAAATGGGCTCACAACTACAAGATACTCAAGGAAAGAAAATGTGAGCCCCAAATTTTATACCCAGCAGAATTGACTTTGAAGTGCAAGGGGCAAAAGGGCTCAAGAAGTACGGTTCCCATGAGCCCTTCCTAAGGCATCTACCAGAGAATAAGCTTCCGACAACCAAACCAACTAGAGAGGGATCAGCCTAAGGATTGACAGCAAACATTAAATTGTTACCAGCGGAACCAAGAGCAAGCGAGAGTTAGGAGGAAGGCGTGGCACAACACAAATACCAAATGACCATGAAAACAATGCGGGGGGGGAATGGGGCAAGGCGTTTCAGCGTCTTCCATAATGTACTGGGGAAGTCCTAGTGCTGTTTTTCTGCCTATATAAAGTAGGATGCAAAAATGTATTATCTCCTTTGTCCTTGAAAACCTGGGTTCTTGATGTGAAGAAGGGGCATACAGAGATGGAACAGAGGAAGGAAAAAACAGACTCTATCCAGAGACTCTTGAATTCAAATTGAACACAAATTTATGGACTTGTGGTATTTTATCTTTAAATGTAAATAAAATATAAATATAAACATATTTATAATTTCCTCCCTGTCTAATGAAAAAGCCAGAAGCACACTCCATAGCAAAGAGCATCCCTAGTACCCATTTTGTGGTCTTAAAATATCATTTTTCTGAGTCAGATAAATGACTGACTCCAGGTCTGGAGCAGGAGAAGCGTGGGATGAATCTGGGAATCGTCACACGGCAGCGGCCAGGGAAGTTGTCAGGGAACACTGGAGAGCTATGGCCAGGACTCAGGGCCCACCTGGAGAGACTCCCACTGAGGAAAGGCATCCTAGAGCTGGACCACAGAGCACGATGGAGAGCACAGCACCACGTGTGTTCTTGCCTGAGGGATGAGCAATAGTCAGGTCAACTCTCTGGATCTGGCGCTGATCTATAGCAAATGAAGAAACCGGAGTCGCAGGTCAACCCGACCACGAGTGTGCAATCAGCAAATCCAGCTGTGGGAGGCTCGCCAGGCTTGGGTTCCTCAACAGGTAAATTATAAGAGCAAAGAGAGGGAGGGGGAACCTGCAGATCCAGAGAGACTTGGAAAACATCACCCTGAAAAGTGGGTGCTTGGTAACAACTGAGATATACATGTAGAAACAGACGTCTTCACAATGAGAGAAGGTGATGGCCATGCAAGTCAGTTTCCCACTAGGGGAGAGAGGAGACCACAACTGGATAGGGCACAGAGGCTTCTGCAGTCAGGGATGTTCTATTTCTTGGCTAATGGTGGCTGCCAAGGGGGTTCACCTTATAATAATTTAGTGAATTTATAGTTGTCTTCTGTGGCTTTCTGTATCTGTATTTCACTTTGCAACCAAAAGGTTTTTAAAAGAAACAGAGAGAGGAAAGAGAAGAGAAAGGCTCTGTTCAAATCTCCATCCCTTGAGCTGCTTTGTGCTGAAGATAGAGATCGTGGACACAGTATTCTAGATAGAGGGCCCAGCCTCAGCAAGACAGAGAAGAAGAAATGAGGTGTGGCAAAAGCTGGCAAGAGCCACAGGTTCTGTTTGGCTGCTCAAGAGCTACATGCAAAACACAGAGGAAAGTAAAACTAGCTGAAGGCATGCTGTACAAGTCTCATGATGCCAGCACAAGATGTTCTTAATGTTTTAGGCAAGATAGGGTAAATGTTTCTGAACAAAGATTAACACCTGGATTTCACCACCCCAGTGATTATTTCTCTCTCCATCCCCTTTCTCTTCCCTAATGGAACTCTAATTTTGTCTAGTTATCCATCCTGCAGGTTTCTGTATCTACATGTGATGTCTGGAGCTGAGGCAGCTCTATTGGAACAATGAGGAACTCTACCCTAGGAAGAACATGCTGAATATGGTGAAGCCAAAAGATGGCAGGAATATGAGTAATCAGATGATGTTGTTAAGCCACTGAACTAATTAATTTACAGTTATCCTTCTGCCAGGATTCTTGTTATATGAGATAATACATTTCAATTATCATTTAAATGGGTTGGGTCTTCTATCACTTACCAATGAAAGCAGCCAAAATTCTGCATGGTTTCAAGGGAAGATAAAATTTAAGAGACATCTGGAGTTTTAGAGCTGAGACTGTAAGAAACTAAGACTAAAATGCATTTAAATGGTCCCCCTGCCCTTAGTGGTCCCAAGGACTCATCACCTACTTGTTGTCTTAAGGAATCTCCCAGTTCTGCAGAAACAGAGTGTTCCAGGAGCCAGCTCAAGTTCACCACTCAATCACACAAGTCTACCTGGTGTCAGACTCTAAAAGGAGCAGATCCCAGGGAATGGAGAGAAAAATGAAAAGGAAATAAGATTGAACAGTTGCCTGCAGAGAACCCCAGCTGCGTGGGATTGATTTCCATGTAATCTCCATTTGTCTCCCTGGAATTTCCTCATCAGATCTCTGGCTCCGAGTCACAGGGAGGCTCCGTGCTGCTCACACCTGGAACATTGAGGGCCAAGGGGACCACGGTGTGTAATCTCCGGGGAAGCAAGAGAGAGGCGTTTTTCCTCTCCTTGCCCAGAGGCAGTGCCTGGGCCGTGGCCTCTGCAGCAATGAGGGAGAGTGGCCCTGTTGGCTGTTCTGGTGGGAGCGTCCTCTCAAGCTGGAGAGCCCCTGGGATCTGGGACTGGGTGCCTGTCTTGGGTGCCTGTCATCCATCACGTGTCCAGGCCGGGTGTCTTGGCCCTGGATGAGCAGGGCTCCTCCCCTGGCCCATCCCTCCTGAAAGCCACACAGGGAAGACGTTATTAGGGGGTCTGGACTTGGGGCTCTGGAGGTAGGGATAAGGCTTTAAAAAAGTAGTGGAAGAGCAGAACAGAAGGGCAGGGTAGAGTGCGTCCTCCTGGCCACTCGAGGTGCCACTCCCCTGTTTATTTAACGCCCCTTCCCTGGGGCTGAAGGTCCTCTGGTATCAAGGTTGGGGTGGGCACTGACCTGGTGCATCCTGCCCACTGGGAAGCACCCATGCGCTCCAAGGAACAAGGAGGACACGTAGGACAGTGGTCCCCAAAGCCCATCCCCCAGCCCAGCAGCCCCAGCAGCCTGCTAGGGTGCAAACCCTCAGCCCACCTCAGGGCCGCTGAATCCCAACCCTGGGGCTGTGAGCAGAAATCTGTGCTTCTGCAAAGGCCACCTGAAGCCCAGACCAACAGCCTCGTTGTATAGGGAGGAAGAAAGCTGCCCAGGGAGCTGGTGTGTACCCTTCTAGGATCAAATAGCTGGAAAGTGGAGAGATTAAACCAGAAGCTGGGTCTGACTCCCAGGCTGGTACTCTTCCTGTTGCATCAGGAAAGGAAGCAAAGCGACTGGGAGCTATTTCAAAACCCTTCTGAACCAGGTCGGCATACATCCATCTCAGCCATGAGGAGAGTCACGGGGCTTTCATGGGAGGGACAGAAGGAGAGCAGGAATTTAGGGGCAGGGTCTGGGCACTGGGACTTCCTACAGGATCAACCCCACAGAATCACCATGAAAGTCACCTGGGCAGATGCACCAACAAGTATTCACCCAAAACAGAAGCACAAGTGCCAGGAAAGCAAGCGCAACAGCTGCCAGGGGGTCAAAGGGTCTGGGATGCCCAAACCACAGTGGTCACCCCAGAAAAGCTGTTGAAACATGGCTCCCTGGGCCACCCCCGGGGAGGCGCTGCCCTAGCACGTTCTCAGGTGGACGTTGCATGTGGGACGTTATCTTCCAGCAGATGGCTCTCCTACAGGGGCCTCGATTCAGCATTGGAAAATGAGTGATTCACCTTCAAAAGACTCCTGATGGAGCAGAATCAAGACTCTAGCAATTATTACTTGCTAATGGTGTGACTCTGAGCAAGTCCTTTAAAACTTCTTGGGCTTCAACTTTCTAATCAGCAAAAGGAGGACCACTTGCAATGCCCACTTCACGGAGCTGGCCAAGTGAGATAATGATGGAAAATCCTCTGTGGCTCTCAAGGGCTGAGCATTGTGCGTTACCGTGGTGATGACGGTGATGAGGAGCGGAAGGTGTTTCTGAGCTCCAGCATCCTTCTCTTAGTGCCACTTCCAAGTCCAGAAGAGACAAAGAAGAAAAAATGAGCTATTCAAAAAGCCTCATGCCAGCTCCAACTCCAAGGCCAAATGCTGAGGAGATAACTGGAAAAATAGCTAATATGTGTGCAGGATGCTTACCATGTCTTGCTTATCATAATGAAAAATTGGAAATATTCTAAATGGCCGACACCACAGGAATGGCTGAAGGAATGAGGGTCCTTCTCCCATATGGAAATAGTACCCAGTGTTTTTAAACGGTGCACGATTCCATTTCTTAACATAAAATAATTCCCACTCACAATCTGTTAAGTGGAAAAATCTTGCTAACACAAACCTCCTGATAATCCCTTTAACACAGAAACTGCTTACCAAAAAAATTCAAGCAGGCAGACACAATGCAACTGTGGTCACCTCTGAGGGTCATATGTGGGGGGCCACCTCTGAGCAATTTGCATGGCCTCTACTCAGCCTTGAAGCCAAGGAGATTTTGGTCTGGCATTGCAAGTCATTTTGTGGCTTATTACGCAAAGCACATGCCCTCAGTCTTCGCTCCGCTATAGCGGCTGCTCTGTAGCTCTGGAGTTGGGCGCTACCCACTGGGCTTGGACAGCCCACCTCCCGTATTATTTGGCAAAAGAACATTCCATGGATATCTTTTGAAGCCACAGCGGTCACCTTTGTATAAATAATGAAAATGCGGGCTCACTCTCTCCTTCCAGTGTGGAAGCAGGACCCTTAAGGTCGCAGAGCCTTCCCACCTCGCTTTTCAAAATTATTTCTGTGTCATGTGATTTTTCGCCATATTTCGCAGCCAGATCACTCCATGTAGGGGAACACAGCATATCTTGCCTGTAAGGGCGAGAGTCATAATCACTGGGGATTTTCTGTTTGGGCTTATCTACATTTTGTAAACTTTCTACAGTGAGATTATATTACGGCTTTGGAGTGGAAAAAGAAAAATCTCACTCTTTGCCTCCAACATCCCTCTCCCTTGGCTAGTTCTCTGCACATTCCAGGGACTCCGGGCTGCCAATCCAGTAGCTCTGCCACCAGCTGGGGCCCTGTGCTCCAAGGAATTGCCAAACCCAACACTTTAAGCAGTGGGATGGGGAGGGGCCTCCCCAGAGGGGGCTCATCCAACTGGCAAGAGGATGTTTCCAGTAAGAATCTCAGTCAAGAGAGGCAAGGAGGGCAGTCTGAAGCAGACCACCATCCACCAGGGCTCTGGGGCTCAGAATCTCAGCAAGGGTGTCCTCGAAACAACACCCCAGCCGCTGACTGAGCACTGGGACCCCAGGCTGGGAGCTGGGCCCAGTGCCTTCCCAGCACTCCCTGGCCTGGCTTCCAGAACTCTGGGGCAGACAGCATACTTGAGGCTCTGCTCTCCCATGCCCTGGCTGCATGGTCAGAAAATGCCCAGCCAGATGCCTCAACCCTGGGTCCCTCTGAGAACAGCACAGTGCTCAGCACTATGGCCCCCCACACCTCGGTGCACCCAGGCTGGGCCTCCTTCTCATCCAAGTAGCCTTGTGGACGGACACTCAGGATCCTGAGTAAAGTCCGTATGGCTACCCCTGGGGGACGTTCCCTGCTTCCCAGCCTCCGTTCCCCAACCATTTGGTGGGAATTCACAGTGGTGCACAGGTCTTTGTGTCTAAGGAGGCTCATGCCTTTAACCTGGGACCCAGAGACGATCATGAAGGACCCATGCCTTGAGCATCTGAACATCTCATTGTAGGTCTCAGACCAACAGAATGAGAAGTTCATGAAATTGTGTCAGGCTGACCCCTCACTGAGTGCTCTCAGCTGGGACTGGAACATCACTAACTTCAGAAGCAAATGCTCCCATTTTCTGGATCTACCACAAACCAAGTGCTTTATGTACCTCCTGTCTTCTAACCCTCATCAGAATCCTAGGAGATAGGTCTGATGACTACATTTTATATGTGAAGACTTTGGGGCTAAGAGAGGGTCAGAGACTTGCCCAAGGTCACCCAGAACCAGGGCTTGCTCTTGTAGCATTTATGATAGTCAGTCACATGAGAGGGTTATTTTGGGGCCTGTCACTCTATTGGATTACATGCCTGTAAAGCTGAGGATGTGTCCCTCACTGACCTAGTCCTGTCGGTGATGTGTGGTAAGTATATACAGCTTGTATACACATACACACACACACACACACACACACACACACAAAAGGGCAAGGGAGGCAATCATGGCAACTCAAAAGGAAGTCAGGAAGTCTCTGAATTCAGATAGGTCTGGCTTTGAATAGTCGCTCTGCCATGTCCTGTCTCTTCTTAAGCAATTCAGTCTTCTATAAACTTTAGTTTCCTTAGCTGTTAGCCAATTTCACTGTATAGGAAGGGTGTGAGAAACAAAAGTGTCACAGATATTGACCACTGAGCACAAAGCCTGGATGTAGTAAGTGCTTATTAAAACACAGGCAGCTGTACTGCAAGGCCAGAAACAGAAGAGCCCAACTAATGGGAGCGCCAACAGAATGGGAGCTCACTGAGGGCAGGAGTGGGATGCTCACATTTATAAACTCAGGACTTGTCAATAAACAGTGCTCAATAAATGGGACATGATGGCAGAGACATTATTGCCCAGGGTGGTGACTCTGGGCCAAGCACGGAAGGACCGACAGAGGGGACAGAGGGGAATGAGGCTTCTCCGGCTATGGCAGACAGCTCCTGTGCCACTGGGAGGAAGACAGCCCCTCCCCTGCTGCTGCACTGAGATCTCCTAAGAAAGCCTTCCTCCACGTGGGATCAGCGGAAGAGGGCACAAGCTGGTCCAGGGGAGAGCAGGCAGCGAGGCTTGAATGGTTGGCTAAATAGAGGCCCGGAGAGGGAGGCCTTGGAGCTGAGTGGTCAAGAGTTCAAACCCCAGCTCTGACGTCCACCAGCCTGGAGATTTGCCCTCAGGGAGCCTCCCCCGACAAGATGGGGTGAATCAAACATAAGGTGCTGAGCACGGGTGCCCAACAAGAGAGCAGTAAATGTTGGTCATGTTGGGAGCATATGCTTTCTTCTGAAGATAAAAACCAATCTCCTCAGAGCCAAGGAGGAATTCGGCTTAGTGCAACTAAAATAAAAACAGGAGAGTGGAAACCGACTCTTAGGATGACTATTTATGAGGCCGATTTCAGTTTCTGAGTACTAATGAATCCCCCCCGGCAGCCTCTGCGCAGCTCCGGGTCCAGAGAGCGGGCCGGCCCTCCCTGGAGTCCTGGGAAGCGCAGGAGCCCCCCAGACACTTGTGGGCCTCAATCAGCGTTGATCATCTCGGCAACAGTCCTAATAACGACGGGGCCAAGAGCAGGGGAGAGAGGAGATGCAGGTGGGCAGAGAACACTTCGGCTGTTTTGTTTCCTCAAGACAAACTTCTGCCTGGAATAGATTAATTCAATCTGCATATTAATGTGGATTACTAATTAATGACTGAAAACTGCTTTCAACACGAGAAGGACTATGCAAATGCTCAAAAAAAAATAACCACCAGGAGTCTCAGGGAAGGAAATATGCCAGCCTCTTTTTTTTTTTTTTTTTTTCTTCTTCTTCTAACACTTAAAACTTTATGGAGGAAGGAAATGGGTGGCATTAGGGAGTTCCCCTAAAGCACAGGCTCAGAACATGTGGCAGCCTGGTGGGGGGTGACTTCCTTTGCCCGGCTGTGACCACTTCTCACTGCTCTCTCCCCAGGCGGCCGTGACTTCGGGAACACACACCTGTGTGGCCTTCCAGATCCCAAGTGCCTAGAGGGATCCCCACAGCTCTGGCACCCAGCACT
The DNA here is from genome assembly GCF_048772815.1 of Callospermophilus lateralis. Lineage (NCBI taxonomy): Eukaryota > Metazoa > Chordata > Mammalia > Rodentia > Sciuridae > Callospermophilus > Callospermophilus lateralis. The sequence continues at coordinate 30,714,644 of NC_135309.1, forward strand.
GTGCCGGGCAGGCAGGGAGCAGCCAAGGGTGCCTGGTGAAACCAACCCTTGCCAGAAGCGGAGGCCGAGGGCAGCCGTCCCGAGACCCTTCCAAAGACTACAATGTGAAGAGGAAGTGTTGGCACCTCCACATCCATGGTGGAGAAATGTGAAGGCCTCTCAGCCCAGTGATCAAGATCAAATCTGTAGTGAAAAGGCTCATTAATAGTAAGGACATGTATCCAGTATGATGTGCTGAGCAGGTCCTCTACTTCTGTGGTCTTCCCTCCAAACCCTTAACTCCCATTTATTTATTATTTATTTGTCAGAAAAATATCAGACAAATCCCAACAGATTCTGAAACATGCCTGACCAGGTCTCCTCAGAACTGTCAAGGTCATGCAAAACAAGGAAAGCGGGTGGAAGAATGGTCCTCCGAGCTTACCAAGACCAAATCCTCCCCTTTAGCAGAGGAAAAACTGAAGACCAAAGCGGGAGGCAGTGTCTCACCCAGCGCCAGTTTAGGAAGTTGGTGCCACACTGAACTCATGCTTGCAGTATCCAAAATTTTCTCTTCTACCTGGGACACAAAGAACCAGGTTGGGACCACAGAGACCTTGCTGCCAAAGCCCAGGTCTATCTTCACCAACCTTGAGAATGTCAAGGGCCTCTGTGTGAAAACGGTTTGGTATTTAGCCACACACCGTTTGGCCCTGCCCACTACACCATCACCAAGCAGAAAGCCGAGGCCCAGCAGGATGTGGCCCAGCACTCAAAACTTACAACTCGGTGTGTGGAGAGGGCACACCTGGCCTGGCGGCGGGCTGGCCATGCTTCTCCTGCCTGGCCCCATCCATCAGCCTCCCTGGGGGATCTCATTTTCCAGCTCTGCGTAGGGTACATTTTCTAAATGTGACCCTGTTTCTGTTATGAGAATCAAAGTGCTCCAACCGCAAGATCATAAATACTCAAAAGTGACTGCTAATGGCAGTGGCAGTTTGCAAAATGCCAAATGGCAGCGAGAAGTGGGCCCCATAAATTACATCCCAACTCCTCCATTCTCACTGAGGTGTTTTGTGGGTTTTTAGTGATGAGCTCTGCTTTCAAGGGGATTTACAGGGTCTCCTCGTGAATTCAGGCAGAGCTTTTAAAAATACTTCTAACAGATGCTAAGAAGAAAACCAGAGGAACCTACACTTTATTAAACATTTGTTTAATATGTAATGGCAAAAAATATGGAAAGTGGCCGGATTGGAGATGAATACATTTAGAGTGCAAATGCCGATAATTACAAGAACAGGAACAATGACAGCTAAGATGTATCGAATCAGGCGTTGGGCTAAGCATTTTATGTGAATTATCTCTGAATTCTTATAGAATTCTAGGCAGTAGATGCCATGATGATCCTTATTTTGGACATGAAAAAATTCAGGTTCCAAGAGGTTAAGTCATCTGTCCAGATGACAGAGCCGGGGAGAGACTAGAGGTGTGAACACCAGGAAAATTAAGAGCTGGGATTTGGCTCACCCACCTCGCCTCCCAGTCAAAGCAGACCCAAGACAACTCTCCAAGTCCCAGCAAAAGTCGCTGTGCCCAGGAGGGGTCTAGGGACTGTGTCAATGAAAAATGTGAGCCCCTGTCATCAGCACAATGAACCAAAGGACAACTTTTAGGAAACATAAAGGATCCCTATTATTATAAAATTGTGAGCATGTACCTGGCTTTGTTACCTACTGAGTCTTTTCAGCCTCAGCTCCTTTATCAGCAAAATGAGGGCAGTACCATTTCTGACTGTCAGGGCAATTAGGTGAGATTGCATACCCGCCTCTCTTTGAAAACCCCAATGCACTGTATAAATTGTTATTAATAAAAATACCTAGATGAAAAAAATCTCAAATCATTGCTAACATTCATACTCTCATGTCTCCTTTACAAAGGCAGAAATTGAGGTGCTGAGAGATTCAATGGCTTGCTCAGGGTCACCACATTGAGTCAATGGCTCAGCCAAGGTAGAAGGGCTGGAGTTATTTGTTCTTTTCGAACTCAGTTCCATCCTTATCCCCCATCTCCCCACACTTCCCCCTGCCTCTCTCTCCTGGGGCCATCAACCCTAGGTCCTTTTCTACAACTGGAGCTGACAGTCTCTGTCTCCAGGTGGTAGAGAAAGTCACCATCTGTGCTGAACAGGCAGTGTTTATGGCCACTGTGGTGCCGGTGACCCCTGGGTTGGAGTGTCGCTTCCAGGGCAGGGGCTGCCCCACCTACCGGGTGTGTTTCCTTGATCAGCTGCAGGTCAGACACATTTCTGATGGGGTGGGGAGAGAAGGAGGTCTCTGCTGAACTTCTCAGGGACTGTGCATGGCCCAGTGCCATTGCCAGCAGGCTAAGGAAGATATCTCCAAGTTCCTTGTCCTTCCGTGAATTTCCTTCCTTTGGGAACTGTCCGACTTTTCTCATAAAATTCCACGTACTACACCATTTCCTCTATTTTCTGATTTTCAGTGAAATTGTGGAAGGGAAAGTTGCAGAACCCTCCAATTTCAGGGCTCAGAGGCTTTCAGAGGCTAAGGGCTGTCTAATGCCACCTTTCCCGCCTGGCCCTCAGAACTTCTCTAAAAAGGGTCCTCAGACCTCTGGCTCCTGCCACCACTGCCAGCCTCCCCTTGAACATCGCTATGGGGGTGGAGGGGGGTTTACTACTTCCTGAGGCAGCTTGTACCATTTTCTGCCTATTGTTAGAATAATCTACTGAGAGATTAAGAGTGTGGATCCTGATTGGGACTGACTACCTGTTTTGCAAAATGAAAAGGCAGGTTCCTTATTTAAAAATTATTAATTTCCAGGTGCCCAGAGGAGTGTGTTAAACAAGTGCAAGCCTCCCAAAGCTGGCCCTGTGCACGTGCACTGGTCGTGTGTCACACAGCCTGATTCTGATACTGGGTGCAGTGGGTTTGAGTCCCACTTATTCATCAGTACTAGAAAGTTAATGGACCTTCCTTCCCATGTGTATAAATGAAGGCCGTGCTAGTCCACAATCTTGTTTCTAAGGATTAAAGGAGTTAACTATGTAACATACTTAGAAGATCAGGGCACAGGGTGAACACCATCATTTTTGTGCCCAAGTTGCCTATGAGGGACAAAGAAAAGCAGCCTGGTAATGTCTATGCCAGCCCCTGTGATACGTGCAGACAGCTCTTACAGCCTCACGAGCCTTCTTTTCTCCTATAGCAAAGCTGCTGGTTCCCGTCACCACTGCCAGCGACTCAGGCCCCAGGAAGGAAAACTCAGACCACCACCATGGTTGCAGCCAGCCTCATGGGACCTGCTGTTTATGCCCTGGGGTTGTGTGAGAGAAGATCCATAGGAAGAATATGGAATTAAGGTGGCACATGATGCATTTTCTAAATGCTGACAGATGTAGTCCTGATCCAACTTTCCCACCACAGGATCTTAAAATGCCTGTGATCACTTCACCACCAAAGAGGAGGGGAAGTTGGAGTGGAGGGAGACGGAGGTCAGATTGTGGTTACATGATCTCCTCTGCACGTGTGAACAGGACATGTGACTGTGGAACGTGCTGCTAGGGCCCTTCCCAGGGCCTTGGAAGAGGGGACTCTCATGCTTCATGGTAAACCTGGCTCTAGCTATTGTTCCAGCTCATGATGTCTGACCAAATAACAAGAAGGGTAACCGCCCAAGAAGAGAGTCCTGGGTCACCCTGGAGCATCTCCTGAGTGTGCTGCTACTCTCCATCATTTCCTGCCTGGCTTCGCAGACTCACAGATTGCTGCCCAGCTGGCACCCTCTCCCCTCCAGCCTGCCTCCATAAAGCAGCACCCCTGCAGAATGCATACTTAACCACACCCTCTCCTGCTTAAATCCCTCCAGTGGCTTCCCCCGGATCATAGGGTAAAATCCAAACTCTGTACCACAGACCCCGACCTCCTTCCAAGGCCCTGTGCCCTCTCTGGTCACAGTTTTCACTGCTCAGCCCTTCCAGTCACACCTGTACAGGATGCTCTGTCTAGAACCCTCTTTATCCCATGCTCCAACCCGGCTGATTCTTTAGATATTTGCTTAAATAGCACTCTCCCAAGGAATCTTCCCCAGCCCTTTCTCCTCCAACAAAACAAAACTAAACTCTGGGGTTAGTGCTACTATGTGCTCCCATTGCATCCTCTACTTGTCCCACAAGGTGCTATGTCACCTTCTTGGCCCTGCAGTCCTTGCTAAAGCCTGTCTTCCAGCTAGCTGTACATGCCACAGGGGAGGGCCCTGCCTATTCTGTATCCCCAGAACCCACAGTTGCCAACATGTGATAAGCAGTCACCAAGAATGTGCCGCCGAATGACTGTTTCACAAAAAGCAGAGGGCAGGGGAACAGAGACCACTGGGGTGGCACCCCCAAAAAACAGTCTCAAAAAAACCAGCGTACAGCTGACCTTCGGGGCGGCCTGAGACAAGGCCTCAGCATTAAGTACTCTCCCAAGAACCAGAGCCTCTGCACAATGCTACAGCAGGTGCCCTCTTCCCCTCACAGAGCCGGCACAAGGAGACCAGCTCTTTTTTTTTGCAGAGTTTCTTGTACACAGAAATCTTGCCAGAGAAGCCTGACTTCAAGTCTTTCATTTATTATTCATTTATTTCCTTGTAATGTCATTTCTGCTGTACTCGAAGGACAAGCCCTAGCACAGGCTGCCCACCTGCAAGTTAACACTGATGCAGCCCAGCCACGAAGAGTTGGTGCGAGAGCAGCCTTTTATGGCCAGCCAGAGAGGCCACGGGGCAAGGAGCGACTGAGTCAAGATCTTCTCTCTCCCGCTAGCAATGCCCTTTATCACTCCGAGCATTTTCATATCCATCACTTCCTTTAAAAATTTTCTTTGGGGCTGGGGAGGGAGCTACATGGTAGAGCAATTGTGCAGCATGTGTACGGTCCTGGGTTCAATCCCCAATACCCACTCCCCCATTTATTTTCATAACAATCCTCTGAAACAGAAAGCTCGGGGATTACCATCCCCATTTTACAGACAAGGATACTGAGGCTCAGGAAAGCTGAGTAATTTCTCCAGGGTTGGAGTGCTCATAGGTGGCACAGCCGATGGGGGCCCAGGGGGACTGATTCGACAGTCCATGATCTGGAACTACAATCTTCTTCCTCGGCATTCTGAAGGACAGATCTGTATATTATCTTTGTTCCTGAGACAAATGAGCTCAAAAAAAAAAAAAAAAAAAAAAAAAAAAAAAGGCAGAAATACAGGAAAAGAAGTTGAAGCCACTCATTACCTCATAAAAGCAACCACACCCTGTTACACCACGCTGCACTCCATCCTGGTCTCAAGCCATCCTTTGCGGCCTCAGGGACCCTGCACTGGATGATGCTTCTTCCTGGATACACTTCTCCTGGCTTCTTCCCAGGCTTTAGGTCACAACCTGACCATCATGTCACTGGGGCTCAGAGAATGATATTCCCAAAGTACAGCACTTGGACCAGCGGAGCACTTGAGTGACAGGAAGCTAGAGAGCCTGAGAATCAAGGTCTCTCTAACCTTTCCTCGATGCGCCCTGCCCCCAACACAAAGGGGCTCGCTCTGAAGCTCCCTCATCTGACTGAAGGAAATTCTTCCAAAAGTAATCCAATTGCCTTGGACTCCCTCCCCTAAATCTCATTATCTAGGTAAAATTAATTGCTGGAGAAGAGACTGGAGTTGTCACCATGCACAGACATCTATTCTTCTGAGGGCAGCTTTGGGGATTACCTGGGAGATGTCATCTGTGAAACAAGACAACCTTTGTTCCTAGAGCAGTTCCTTCCGCCCCTCACCTTCCCATAATCTGTCACTACCTCCTTTCCCCAGATGAATTTTGTCCCATGCTTTTGTCTGCTCTTCAGGCCCATGGATTTCCTTTAAAGGTCATGAGCCACCCCTCTAGGTGGCCCACACCCCCATTTCCCTCTCCTCTGTGCAGAAGTGGTATAAGTTTCTGACCTCGCTGGGTTTCGGGTGCTCCTTTCCTGTGACTCTCTGTGCAGAAACATGGCATGTCTACCTTTTATTTATTTCAGCAGACTAGATCCTTCAGAAGGGGAGAGAGAATGCCCTTCGCCCCTATATTATTTGCAGAGAGAGGCCTCCTGACCCTCTGTCCCAGATTGTCCCTTCATGGTGTCCATGAACTGCTGTCACACATGCTTGTTTTCTGGTCTACTGTTTGCTTCTTCCACTGGCATGAAAGCTTCCTGAAGGCTGGGTTTTTCTTACCACTGCACAGAACCAGGCCTGGCACACAGCATGTAGAAGCAATGGGTGTACCAAATAGGCAAATAACTTATTTGCATTTGGCCATTGTCCTAGCCCACAGCATCTCATTTATAATAACCAAATCATGTACAACAGCCAAGTAAACTTCCAATAACTAAAGAAAAGTAGGCCAGCTAATAGCTTTCTATTTTTACTGAGGTGAAAATAAAATGAGAAGCCTGGAGAGGGTAAGTGGCTTGTCTGAAGTTACATGGCACTGAGAGACAGAGGTGGGCCCTGAACTCACCTATATGTTGGCTTTCTAACTCACTTTCAATTTAAAATTAAAAAAAAAAAAATACTGCTTCAAGCATTTTTCCTTCCTTTCTTCCTACTGCCTCAAAGATTGTCACAGGTCACTGTGTTGTTTACTGAGCCCCTGGCTCTCATTCCCCAGAGGGTAGAGAGCCACCCATGCCTGCAGCATTTCTTTGAACTGACAAACAGCAAGACAAGTGAATTAACAGGACTTTCTGGGGTGTTGCTAACCTGCCTCCAGGATGTACCCAGGATTCTGTGCAGAAAAGCTGATGAGCACAAAACCTATGTTTCTAGCATTCTCAGCAAAGGCAGGCACACACACACACGCATCAAGGGATTTATCTGTACCCAGAGCCAGGAAGGCGTACAGAGGCAGAGACATGTCAGCAATAACGCTCCTGCCAAACCCAGGCCCAGGAACATGGGCACCACCTTGAAACAACAGACCAAGATGCTGCCCACAATGGCCTCGCCCTCCCCGCAAGACAGTGAGGTTCACTTCCATTCTAATACACCCATAATAAAAACATAAAAATTAATCAAAACCCAATCTGTACAGTCGAGGAGAAAAAAGGGAAAGGATTTCCTGTTCTCTCCATAATCCTCCATCAGAAGAGTTGAGACTGCTCAAAGTCCTCTAACTAGGTGGTTCTGACTTCTAAATGCAATGAATATGCCTCCAAAAAAAGGGTTGGGAAGAGGCAGCTCATTGGCTTTGCAATTCATTCAGTAAGTCCCTCCAAACCAGCCAAGAAGATGGACAGCCTACATTGGATCTTACCACCGTTCCAGAAGATAAATCACAGTGCACTCTTGTCACTCAAGATCAGTAACACACTGAGCTTTTTGAAGATTCCTGACTTTTTCCTCATTTTCTCTTTCATTTTACCTTGGCCTGGTAAAAATTTTAACAGGAACGAGTCTGTGGGCCAGTGACGTGTGACTGGGAATCCTAGCTGCAGCCCATCCCCTCCTCTTCTCCTCCTCATATAAGGACAGGAAGCCCTAGGGAGGCTGGGCAGCTGATTGGAGGAGGCTCTGAGAATCTGCAGAGACCCAAGTTGCCTGGTGTGTGCCTCACCTTTCTGTGAAGAGATGTCAGAAGAGCTTGACCTTTTATCTACCAAATGCTGCATCTCTCCTTCCTGAGCTAGGCCAGATTGCAGGACTGGTCTGGTTTCCACTTTCCAGAAAGTGAGAAAGGGACTTGGATCAGGTTCAGTCACAACTTTGGTTGACCCCAGAAGCTAGGAATCAGCTGTGCAGAGGAAGTGCCCTGGAGGCCAGGACGCACAGTGGGCACACACAGCTGCCCGCAAAGACACATCTAGGGCCCCAGGACTTACGTAGCCCATGCAAAAGATGGGCTGAGAAGCAGAATATTGTGAGCTTTTGGCTTTTTACCATCTCTAGCTTCATCACACCTGGAACACAACTTCTAAGATCATAAACCTGCATTCAGCAAGCCAGATGTGGAAGGTGCAGATTTGGGACCTTGAAATTTTGGTCATGCATCGATATCAATGTTCCTTCAGGATGCAAACCCAGGAATTTTCTTTCTGAGTCTACTTAGGGCTTCTGTGGACAGGTCCAGTGGTTGCTCTCCATGATCTTCAGAGTCCCTAATTAATAAACTCCTTGGGAATAGGGTAGTTTAATTTTAAAATAACATTTCTCAAATAACCTGATGTACTCCTGGGCATAGGGAAGCACATGAATGCTAACTGAACTAAAGTGAGGGCTAAGACAGGGATTTGAGCATTGCAGCCCAAGGTGCCCATCTGGGGGCTATTTCTGGGATGTTAAAGCTTTGTTTACAGAGGATTATAGGATTGGATAAGGAATTTACTCATAAGATGATAAATTTCATCATTCAACTTTGGAAATTCCAACAGTGGAAACACTGTGTTTTCTCCACTGGGTCAGGGGTTCCTTAAGGGTGAGATATGGATTTTGCTCATCTTTGCATCTTCCAGATATGCCTGGCGTGGAGACTGACTCAGAGAAGGCCTCCAAGAAGAGCTGATGGACTAAACTGAGTTATCACAAATTCCTACTCCCTCCATGCATTCTGACAGATCCTGTCATTCATTCATTCACTCATTCATCCAGTGCTCTTTACAAACTAAGCACTATGTCAGAAAATAGAGACGCTACAGAGAGAGTAAGAGCAGTCTGGTGCCTGATGACATGGAACTTACATCCTTAGCAGGAGAGACAAATTTTAAACCTAACAGTCACACAAATAATCACATTGTTTTACTGCAATAAATAATCTAAAGGAGAGAGAATGGGAGGAGAGTATATAACAGAGGGCTGACTCTAGCTGTGATACAGTGTAGGAATTTTAATCACACTCCGATTTAAAAAAAAAACAAAAACTCAACTCTGTTGGCATAGATGATTTAGGAGAAGGGAAGAAAGCAAGACCCAGGGGCTCATTCATTGCTCCTACAAGCAGTCTGTACCTCGGTGCACAGATCATCAATACAAGAAAACTAAGCACCTTCCTCCCTAGCTCTCTACTGCTCACCAAAAAAAAATAAAGGAAACAAAGTGAACAAAAATACAATTAATCCCAGGTTGCCAGAAAAGAAACAATTTCTAACCCTGAGAACATAAAAAGACTGAGACCCAATTTACATGTCCCTGGTAGACTGGATACTCTGATCAAACCACTAGTTGAAAATAACTGAAAAGCAGACTGAAGAACAACAGCAAAAGCAAAATCATATATTTTTAAACGTACGAACAAAGTTTCAAGGAAGTAAGAAATAACAGAAAACCAAAACCCAAATGAAAATAGAAATCTACAGCTAATTGGAGAACAGGAGCTTTTTCTCTTTCTTTCTTTTCTTTTCTTTCTTTCTTTCTTTTTTCTCTCTCTCTCTTTCTTTCTTTTTTTGATACTGGGGATTGAACCCAGGAGGCACTTACCACTGAGCTACATCCCCAGCCCTTTTTTGTACTCTGTTTAAAGACAAGGCCTCACTAAGTTGCTGAGGCTGGCTTTGAACTTGCGATGCTCCTGCCTCAGCTTCCCGAGCTGCTCGGATTACAGGCATGCACCAATGTGCTCAGCAGGAACTGGTATGTGATTTGAGGGCACTTATTAAACATAGTCAACACATGTATTGATTTGCACATCCTTTTAGGACCCAAGAAAGAGGACAAAGCCCAGAGTCCATATAAGGTGGGAGTATGACAGGCCCACTCTATACCACCATCCAGATACCAGGAACCCTACCCCTTTGTTATCAGTCAGAAATAAGGTCATCTCATCAGAGAACTGGCTCAGATTCTGACAATGAGTAAAGAGGTGACAAGGATTCCACTTTTTTATTGGTTCTTTTTACTTATACATGACAGTGGAGTTCATTTTAATAAAATTATACATGCATGGACTAGATCTAATTAGGACCTAAGTCTTGTGGATTATAGACACTGTGGTGTATTCATATGTGTACATAGGAAAATTATGTCTAATTGCCTCTATTGTCTTTGCTTTTCCCATCCTCCCTCCCTTCCCCACATTCCCCTTTTGTCTAATTCTCTGAACTTCTATCCCTCCCCTTATTATGGCTTAGCTTCTACATATCAGAGAAAATAATATTCACCCGTTTGTTTTGGGGGGATTGGCTTATTTCACTTAGCATGATAGCCTCCAGATCCATCCATTTACCAACAAATGTCATAAAGTTATTCTCTATGGCTAAGTATATTCCATTGTGTGTATATACCATAACTTCTTTATCCATTCATCTGCTAATGGGCATCTAGTTTGGCTCCATAGCTTAGCTATTGTGAATTGTGCTGCTATAAACATTGATGTGGCTGTATCGCTGCAGTATGCTGATTTTAAATTCTCTGGATATATAACATGGATGGAATAGTTGGATCAAATGTTTTTTTTTTAAGAGAGAGAGAGAATTTTAATATTTATTTTTTTTTTTTTAGTTTTCGGCAGACACAATATCTTTGTTTGTATGTGGTGCTGAGGATCGATCCTGGACTGCACGCATGCCAGGCGAGTGCGCTACCGCTTGAGCCACATCCCCAGCCCCACGGTGTTTCTATTTCTAGTTTTTGTGAGGAATCTCCATATTGCTTTCCAGAGTGGTTACACTCATTTGCAGTCCCAAGAGAATGCATGAGTGTACCTTTTCGCTCACATCCTCACCAACATTTATTGTTTCTTATATTCCTGATGATTGCCATTCTGGTTGGAGGGAGATGAAATCTCAGTGTAGCTTTGATTTACATTTCTTTAGTTGCTAGAGACATTGAACATTTTTTTCATATATTTGTTGACCAATATTTCTTCTTCTGTGAAGTGCCTGTTCAGTTCCTTTGCCCATTTATTGATTAGGTTATCTGGTTTTTTTTTTTTTTTTTTTTTGGTGTTAAGTTTTTTGAGTTCTTTGTTTAACTTGGAAATTAACACTCTACCTGAAGTGGGGTGGCAAAGAATTTCTCCCATTATGCAGGCTCTCTCTTCATGCTCTTGATCATTTCCTTTGTTGTGAAAAAGCTTTTTTAGTTTGATGCCATCCTAATTATTGATTTTTTAGTTTATTTCTTGCACTGAAGGAGTCTTGTTAAGAAGTTGGTTTCTGAGCTGACACGTTGGAGTATTGAGTCTCCGTTTTCTCCTAGTATGTGCAGTTTCTGGTCTAATACCACTTTGAGTTGAGTTTTGTGCAGAGTGAGAGATGGAGGTTAACTTTCATTCTGCTACATATGGATTTCCAGCTTCCTAGCATGATTTGTTAAAGGGGCTATCTTTTCTCCAATGTATGTTTTGGCATCTTTGTCTAGTATGAGGTAACTGCATTTATGTGGGTTTGTCTCTGTGTCTTCTATTCTATTCCATTGGTCTTCATACCTGTTTTGGTTCCTCCTGAGAATGTTTTAACCTAAGCCAGCTCTCCTGCTGGTTTTTGGTCCATAATCAGAGTACCTGAGAGGTCTGAAAATCTTCAGGCTGAAAATGTAGAGAGATCCTACTAGGAACGTGGCAGAAGCAAATGCCGATCTTTTTTGGAGGAACCACTTTCACCTACTCCTCAGACTACTCTCACAGAAAAGGGCCCAAGAAATAGGAGTTCACAGTAGAGAAAAAAGAATGAAAGGAAGGAAGGGAGGGAGGAAGAGAGGAAAGAAGGAGGGAAAAAGGAATGTAGGCAACTACCCCCATACATAAAATACGTAAGGAAATTAGGTACTAGAAAAGCAGTGAGGGAAAAACCCAGCAAAATTAGATCCACAAAAAAAATTTTAGACAGTGAAATTACCAGACATAGAATATGTTTAATGTTTTATAAGAACTAAGAGGAATTGACAATATGAAGAGAAAATAAGAGACCATGAGAAAGACTAAGCAGATTTTAAAAATATCCAAGTACAACTTTTAGAACTATAATAACAAAATATTCCATAAAGATTAAATATAGATTTAAAATTCAATATAGATATAAAAACTCTGAATCAAATTAAATAGATTCAAAATTAAATATAGATGTAAAAATTCTAAATGAAACTTTGGCAGAGACATCTAACAATATATAAAAAGGTTACCAAATAAAGATTGGTGGAGTTAGGAATTCTTAGGAATGCAAGGTTGGTTTAGCATTCCAAATCAAATTATCCACAATAACAACAAATTAGGAAAGAAATATCAAATAATTATCAATAAATGCAGAAAAAGCATTTACTTGACTTTTTATTATATGATGTTGGATTTCTGCAACATGTATTCCCGATTAAACATGACATCAAACTAAAACTGCCAGGAACTTCCTCAATCAGATAAAGAACATCTATGAAAATCCTACAGGTTAATATTATACTTAATGTCATCATTTAAGACTGAATATTTTTTCCCTGATGAGAAACAAGACAAGGATATCCACTCCCATCACTTCCATTCAACATTGTACTAGAGGTTCTAAGCAATGAAATGAGGCAAGAAAAAGAAATGAAAGGCATCCAGATTGGAAAGAAATAAGTAAAACTCTCTTCACTGGTACATGCCATGACAGCCTATGTAGAAAATCTGACAGAATCCATACAAAAATCACTAGAACTTTAACAGTGAGCTTAGCAAGATCATAGTAGTCAAACAATATACAAAACACTCAGGTGTATTTCATTGTATCAGCAATGAACAATTTAAAAATACCATTTACAAAAGCATAAAAAATTATCAGATTCTATGACTAAAGCTGAAAAACACGTGAAGACCTAAAAATACAAAAGATCATTAAGACAAATTAACAAAAAAAATTGAATTGGTGAAGGTATACAACATAATATGGATCAAAAGGCTGAATGTTGACTTATGGATTTGATGGAATCCCAGTAAAAATAAATTAATTAATATGCTTAAAGCCCAGAAAGTTCTTTTCAAAAAAATAGACACACTGATTTCTAAAAGTCATATGGAAATGCCAATGGCCCAGAATAGCCAAAATAACTTCAGAAAAGACCCAACTAGATACCTAACACCTGATTCCAAGTCCTACTATAAAGTGGTCGGCATCAAGACAACATGGGATGGTACAAAGAAAAACAAACAGATCAACGAAACAGAATAGAGGGTACAGATACAGATGAAGGAGCAACTATTTCTGACAAAAATGTGGAGAAATGATAGTCCACTCAACCGGTGGAACAACTAGATGTAAAGATGGGGAAAAAAAGGACTTTATAGCACATACAAAAATTAACTTAAAATGGATAAAAAAAATCTACATGTAAAAATATAAACTTTTAAAATTATCTAGAATGAAACATAATCTTTAAAAATTTGTGACTCTGGGTTGGTGGAAAGATGTCTTAGATATAAAACTAAAAGCATGATCCATATGAGAATAAATTGATAACTCAAATTGCAACAAAATTGAAAACTCCTGTCCTTCAAAAGACAGTGTCAAGAGAATAAAATGACAAGGCCTGGGCTAGGAAAAAAATACTGCAACGTATATATTTAATAAGGGACTTGTACCTAGAACAAAAAGAACTCTCAAAGTTCAATAATGAGAACTTAACAGCCCAGTTTTTAAAATGGGCAAATGATGTGACTAGATACATCATAAAGGAAATAAACAGAAGGAAAGAGCTTATGAAGAGATGTTCAACATCACTGGTCATTAGAGAAATACAAATTGAAGCCACATAAAATATACACCTGTTGGAATGGCTGAAGATGAAAAGATTGATCATACGAAGTACTGACGAGGATATGGAGAAACTGAAATCCTCTCATAAGCTGTTGCTGAGAATGGAAAATGGTCCCCCCACAGTTCAATACACATCTAACATGACCAATCCCTCCACTGCCAGATGTTTACCCAGGAGAAATAAAAGCACATGTCCGGACAAAGGTCTGTACATAAATGTTCCCAGAAACTCTGTAACAGCTCCAAGCTCAAAAGAACCCAAATGTCCGTAAACAGTAAAAGGATAAGCAGCTGACCTATCTATACAAAGGAATATAATTTATAATAAAAAAGGAACAAACTTTTAATGTATGCTTCAAGATGGGATGAATCTCAAAACAATCATGCTTATTGAAATAAGGCAGATTTTCAAAAATGAGCATATACTATGTGATTCTGTTTGTAGAAAATACATACTGATCTATGAAGAAAGCAAGCAGATCAGTGATTGCCTGAGGCTATAAATTCAGAAGGATCCAAAGAAACTCTGGAGGTGATGGATATGTTCATGATCTTGAAGTGGTGGTGTTTTCATGGGTACATATATATGTGAAAACTTATCAAACTGTACACTTCCAATATGTACAATTCACTGTGTGTAACTTATACACCAGTAAGAGCTGCTTTTAAAACTTCACATCAGAGTGAAACTGCAGAACACTACAAACAGAGATAACATCTTAAGAGTAACCAGATAAAAAACAGATTCCACAAAAGCAATAATCACTAGGTGACCCCTGACCTCCCAACAGCTGTAATGGAATCTGAGGCAGGGAAGAAATCCATCCAATATACTCAGGATAAACACTGTGAATTAGAATTGTATGCCCAGCAAGAGCAGGAGCAAAGTAAAGATATTCTCAAGCAAAAAACTGAGTTTGCTATCATGAGGCCCTCACAAAAAGAAATTTAAAAGGACACACTTCAGGCAGAAGGAAAGTAACTCCACTCAGAAAACCTATATGAAACAACAGCAGCACAGTCTTGGGGAATCAAAAAGAAATAACCAAAACACGTGACAGCACGCACAGAAGTCAGACAAGGTGAGGAATCAAAGCTAGCTCTCGCTCAATTCCTCGTACCGGCACAGTAGGGTAAAAATATTGATTAACTGTAGACTCAAGAATGCATGCTAACATTTCTTGTTTAGGTATTCAAAGCAGAGAAAGAGAATTCTGACCTTAGTTACTAGAAGAGAGGAAAAAAAGTAAAATGAAGAAAAAATAATCCCAAAGGCAAGAAAGGAGAGGAAAATAAATTCAAACACGTGAGATGCAAACAAATTTTTAGTGAGCATGGTGGGGTACACCTGTAATCCCAGTGACTCAGGAGGCTGAGGCAGGAGGATCACAAGTTCAGGGCCAGCCTGGGAAACTTAGCAAGGCTTGTCTCAGAACAGGATTTTTAGGAGGGGGTGGGGATGTAGCTCAGTGGTAGAGGGCTTGCCCAGCATGCATGATGCATGGATTCATCCCCAGTACTATGGACAGAGGGGAGGAGGGAGGAGGGAGGAGAGGGAGGACAAGAGGGAGGGAGGAAGGAATCCCCAAAGCAGATGGCAGGTCCAGTCCTCCATGAGACTGGGAACTTCAACAGGCAGAGACTGTGTTCCCTTACACACCATTATCTTCCTGCGGACCCTAGGGTCTGGCACATGAGAAGAGATAAGTGATAAATACCATTGATCCAGGGTTTATCGAAAATTTTTTTTTTTTAAATTTTGGACAAATGGATGGAAATAAATGATTTTGGTAACTTGAATGAATAAAATGAATTCATGAATAACATAAGACTTCATTTTGGCCCCAAATTTCCACTTTTGCCAGGTACCACCTCATTAATCAGAATTAGTCAACAAATTACAGGCTGGACAAATTGAGTTTCTCTCCACGCTGGCTACTGTGTGGGAGCAATGAGGTGTGTAAAATACAGATGGACAAGGAAGGAGGAGGCTGCAGGGACAGGTCAAGTTAGTTCCAGATTATAAAGTTGATAGAATGGAAGGAATGCATGAGGCGTAGCTTCTGCTTGTGAACCAGGTGTTTATCCCTTCTCCATCTCTACAGCTCATGCTCTAGCTGGGGCCCTTATACATAAGGTAGGGGCCACGAGGTCCCCAGCTGCTCTCTGCCTCAACTCCAATCCATGTTCCCTGGGACACGCACCCATCACCTCACCACCTCCTGCTCCCACACTTCTGAAATCAAATTCCCATTTTTAGTCCAACTTTCAAAGCCCTTTGAAAGTAGAGTTTCATCCCCTCTCTTCTACTGTGGACCCTAGGGTTACCAGGCCTTAGTCACTAGGTGCCACGACTGTCCCCAGCTCTGCACCTTTTCTTTCTTTAGTTGTAGATGGAGACATACTACCTTTATTTTTATGTGGTGCTGAGGATCGAACCCAGTGCCCTACATGGGCTACCACTGAGCTACACAGCCCTGCCCCTTTTCTTACTCTGTCCCCTTCAGCTGCCATTCCCCTTCTGCCATCTCTGTCACTGATCTCTGTTACTGAGGCCACATATCCTTCAAGGATCAGTTCAAATGCTAACTTTGCCATGGTGCTCCAGGGCACAAAGCCAAAAGTAAATTTTCACTTCTTATTCCACAACATTGTTTAGGACTTTCTTATGTTTCCTTAACCCATTGTCTTAGGCTCCACTTGGCAGGCAATTTAAATCGAAGGTTAAGAATGAGGGCTCTGAACACTTGAGATTGGATTTGGGTCTTCCTGTCCCAGATGTATGAATCGGGGAGGTTACTCACCTTCACTTAGCCTCAGTTTCTGCATCTGCCAAATGGGAAGAGCTACCTCTAGGATAGTTGTGGGTAGGGATTAAATAGCATCATGCCAATAAAGCATACAGCGCATGCCATGGTAACCTTGACCAGAAGGCATGCTTCACACCTCTTCATCCACAGAAAGGCGCCCCTAAGCAGAGGACCCACGTCTGATTGCGCTCATACCTTTCCTTCCCTCTCTCTTCTAGTACCTAGGGTGGCACTCCACAGTGTTTTCCTCAAACTATGCAAAACAATCCCCAAATCCAGAGTTAATATGATGGTAAATACACTCTCACTCACGTGGGCTCCACATTCAAGTCCTACAGGATTCTTAAGGTTGACTATATCTGTTAAATATTCAGTGTCTTTCTTATCCCCGGAAACCTCGTATGCTCCATATTTTACCAGATGATACAAACACCTTCTTAAGAAAACACAAAGGCAAGCCAAGGAAAGGGGGAATGTATTTGTAAAACAGATCAGATGAAAGACCTGTGTGCCAAATACACAAAACACTCTTAAAACTCCATAATAAGGCAAAAAAAAAAAAATCAAACACAAGCAGAAGACTTAACAGATTCTTCACAGAAGATACAATGTGGTCAAGAAATACATGAAGAGGTGCCAATCAGGAGAGCAGGTAAATCTCATGTGAGAAGAGCAAATTTCAATTCTTCATGCTGTCCCCCTCCTAGTGTTTATTCAAGAAAACCAAACACACATGTCCACACACAGACTTGTACACAAATGTTCATAGAAGCTTTATTTCTAATAGGCAAAACCTAGAAACAATGCAGATGTCATCAGCAGGTGACTGGATAAGGAAATTGTAGTATACCCATGCCACAGAGTGCTGCTCAGCAATAAAAAAGAATGAACTATTGATATACACAAGGGTGTGGATGAGTCTCCAAGACTGTCATGCTGGGCTGGGATGTAGCTGAGGTACAGAGCACTTGCCTAGCATGTGCAAGGCCCTGGGATCAATCCCCAGCACTGTGAAAACAAAAACAGGAAACAACCACAACAAAAACCATCAAGCTGAATTTTTAAAAAGCCACGCAGAAAGGAATACACACTGTGTGGTGCCTTCTGCATAAATTTCTAGAAAATGCATCTAGAGAAAAAGAAAGCGGGTGAGTGGTTATGTGGGGATAGAGGGAGGGAAGAGAGACAAAGGGGCACAAGGAACCTCGGGGTCCATTACCTAACGGTGACAATGCCTTCACAAGGCTACACATACGTTCCAACTGATCAAGTTACACACTTAAAACAAATAGTTTATTATTCTTCGACTTTATCTCAATAAAGCTGTGTGGAGGAAAAAAAAAGTACCAATACTACATAAAATAAAAACTTTAATTAAAAAACAAAGGGGCAGCTCACTGCTGAAGCTGGTATGCAAGCTGCTCTTGGAGCTAAGGAGAGGCAGGAAGGCCAAGATGCAGGAAGCTGGGCAGACAGGCCTCAAACTGCATCAGGGAGCCATAAATGTGGTTTGGCCACGACTGGCTTTTTGAGGTTGCTTTCGTGGCAGAGCTAATTTATTCATGCCCGAGTCCCTGGCAGTCCAATACCCAGAGCCTGAGATGGATGCTGGGTTGCATTCCTGTGGTTTTTCTTCTTTTCCTCTCCGCATTCTAAAAGAGCTTCCGGGTCCTGGGAAGCTTACACCCAAAGCAGGGTTATGAGGGTGAAGTGTCAGGCATGGTTAGAGGCCTAAGACGCTCAGGGATATGCGCGCCGCATGCAAACTGCAGGGCACCCAGCACCAGGGCAGTGCAGGGAGGAGAAGGAAAGCAGCCTCACACTGATATCCTGGATATCCTTGGGAAGCAGAACTCCTGCTCCAGCCTCAGGAAGTGCTGGGCCTTCCAGCACTCTCTTCATCCATATAATTTTGTAAGAAGAGTTTAAACGTGAAATATTAATGGAATGGGCGAGGGAGGTAACTGGCCATTCCTCCTCCTCAACCCTGTCCTCACCCTCCTCTGTTTCCACCTGGCACTAGGTCTCTCTGGAAGCTTCTTGGCTCCAGATGTCCTGGCTTCCCCATATGTGGGAGAGACAATGCCTACCCCACCCACTTTGCTCACCTCACCTCTGAAGAACTGAAGTGCACATAACCCCGAGAGTCCTGGAACAGGGGGATCAAACTGGCAGGCCTTGGCTGACACCTGGCAGACACAGATGGCTCTATTTGACCTGCACGATTTTGAAAACCCAGGAGAGTCCATATAACAAAATGCACAAATCTGTCTTTTTTTGAAAAACCCAAAGAAAGTTCTGGCCTCACTGGACCCACATTCCCAAGCAACCCACTGGAGTTGAGGACAAGGCCCTGTCAGAGAGCCCTTCACTCCTTTGGGCCTGGGTTTGCCCTAGCACCAGTCAGAGGGTATGTGGGCCTCATCTGGTCCTATCTGCCCTTCACCCAGGACTCTGTGAGAGGCCCATAACACAGCTCCAGCCTTGAACATGCATCTTGCAGTGGAAACTCTTACCTTTAAGAATGCTCACTGGGCTGGGCGCAGTGGCACATGCCTATAAGCCCAGTGGCCCAGGAGGCTGACGCAGGAGGATCACAAGTCCAAAGTCAGCCTCATCAACTTAGTGAGGCCCTAAGTAACTAAGTGAGATCCTGTCTCAAAATTTAAAAATTTTAAAAGAACTGGGGACGAGCTCCCATAGGTTTAATCCCTGCTCCCATAAATAAATAAATAAATAAATAAATAAATAAATAAATAAATAAATAATGCTCACTTGGCAAGATTCCACTTGCTGGAAAGTTCTTGCTTACATTCAAGTGGAAGATCTTCCCCAGTATCTTCCGCCCTCACGTCCAGGGTCTACTTTTCCTTAATGCTCCCCTGCAATCCCCAGGACTTGGGCGTTTATAAGCCACTGAGTTCTATGAAAGTGAAATGCCGAGTTTCTTCAACCCTTCTCTTTAACAGTTTCCTGGTCCTGTGGTGTTCCTCTAAACACACTCCTCTTTATCTGTGTCAAATGTGAGCTCTTCCTTTTCATCTTGTGCTGGTGAGCAGGCTGAATGAATTCCTAACACATGTTCCTGCATGGCGGCTCTCCTCTGGCAGGCTTTAAGGATACTCGGGCCATGTCGCTGAGCACTAGAAGCAACATTAAATGTGTCCTTTCAGTTTTAGTCTCAGCATCCCAGATGATAAAAATAGACTTCATGGCATCAGGCAGGATAATTCGTCCTCTCTACAAATCAGTTGTGAGGCAGAAAATGAAACATCAGGGATTTCCTGTGTTTAAAAAAATTATGTAAGTCTCGGAGTGAAAGTAATTATTTAGAATTTTAAAAATAAGCAGCCCATATTCAGAGGCGGAGTACTTTTTGTGGAAAGAAAAAATACACAATCTGCCAAGATTCTCCAGTTCAGACCTAAGGTTAGAAGAGGAACACCGACTCTCCATCCTGTGCTTCCTGTGGTTTTCTCATAGATCAACACTGTGGGAATGGAAAAAGCATCAGACCTTCATGTCATCTCCGATAAAATCTCTGTGCGAGTGTGCGTGCGCACGCACACGTGCAGTAGAAAGAGAGAGAGAGAGAGAGAGATGGGGTCTTACAGAAATCATCTCTGCCTCTGATCAGTTACCTCTTTTGCAAAATGCTAGCACTGGGCCGAATCACTGAGAGGTCCTCAAATGATTGCTTGGTTCCCCCACAGAAATTCTGAATCTGGAGGGCTGGGGAGCTGGGCAGGGGCTACCAAGTTATCAGTTTGGCAAGTGCCTAGTGACTCTGACAGCCCCAGATTTCTCTGACAGAGAGTAACAATCTATGTCCTTCCTCTACTCCGTTATTTGGCTTGCACTGTGTGGCAGGAAGTACTCAGAGCTGAAGGCTCTAGAAGTAAGCAAGTCCCACAGGGGCCACCCACAAGGAACACCTGCACCCACAGTGTAGGTGAGGAGAGGCTGCAAGAAGACCATGACTGCCTGGGATGTGGGAGGGGCCAAGACTCCCATCAACATGGGGCATCACAGGAACCCTTCCAGGCTGAAGGGTGGGCGGGGAAGGCTTGCTGCGGAGCAGTGTCTCAGCAGAGACCCAAAGCATGTGGAGGACCTGGCCAGGGGAATCCCAAACTGGTATCCTGCCAAGGCCTGGGGTCCAGTAAAACATATGTGTCTAGGGAGTGCATGGGCTACGACTGGAGCTGAGGGTGACCTGGTGTGTCAGTCAATTTTTTGCCACTGTGACCAAAACATTCGATGAGAACAACTTAGAGGAGGAAAAGTTTTTTTGGCTCACAGTCCCAGGGTTTAGTCCGTGCTTGGCCAAGTCCATTGCTCTGGGCCTGAGACGAGCAGAGCAGTGTAGGGGAAGGGCATGCTGGAGGAGTGGGCAAGTGGAGAGAGGGAGGGGAAGGGCTCCGGGAGGAGGCACCCTTCCAGGGCACCCCAGCAACACTCCTCCTCCCGTCATGCCCACCTGCCTACATCTACCCCCAGTCAGTCAGTGGTGGCCCCAAACCAGGATGGCCTGATTAGGTTACGGCTCTCACAATCTCATAATTCTTGTATGAACACAGGAGCTTTTGGGGGGACTCCTCGTATCCAACCACAACACGTAGGGGAGCAGGATATGCAGCTGGAGAAGCTGGCTGGAGCCAGATCACACAGGGCAGGGGCAGCCACAGCAAGAACTCTGGATTCTGTCCTAACAGGGATGGGAAACCAGAAAAGGGCTCTGAGCAGGGTAGGGACATGACCAGACTTATGCTTCAGAAAGATCACTCTGGCTGCTGTGTGCAGAATACAGTGCAGGGGAAAGAAAGGAGGCAGGCGGGAAGAAGAGGCTGGGATAAACAAGGAGTCCATTCTTCACCACAAAGAACCAGCGCTGGTGGTCAGCATGGTGAATGGTGCTGACTGTCAGGGGAAACTCCTGACTTTTAGCTTCTCACTCAGGGTCCCACAGGAAGATAACCTTTTCCAGGAGGAACCAAGGTCTGAGAACAGAATTTACTCCCACCTGCCCACCTCACTTATCCCCCTGATGCTATGGGGGCTACTTGCTTCCCTCAAGCTCAGAAAGGAAAGCGGGATCTGCCAGTCAGTTTTACGGTATCAAGTAGCAAAGCAAGAAGGTTCTAGACATGGCAAAACGCTTCATGCTCACACTTTGGAAACATAAACTCCATCTTAATAAGAACTTAGGACCAGCCTTCCATAATTGATAACATTTGTTAAAAATATATATATATATTTTTTTTACTTTTAGGGGGACACCGTATCTTTCATTTACACTTATGTGGCCCTGAGGATCGAGCCCAGTGCCTCGTGCATGCTAGGTGAGCGCTCTACCACTGAGCCACCACCCCAGCCCTTGACAGCATTTTGACTGCTGTGCCTTTTGGAAGCCTCCAGAGACTCCTGGGAAGCGGGCATTCCTATTCTAGAGGGGAGGAAACTGAGGCCCAGAGGCTTTAGCAACTGGTGCCAAGGTCACAGAGCTGGAAGCAGGGCGGGGGCTAGGAATTCATCCGGCAGCTCTTTACCGTTATTGATCTCCAGAGCATAGGGACTGTAATTAATTAAAATGTCTCTCCTCCACCCTGGAGACAGCAAACTGGAGAATCCGATGGCAACGACCTGCCCGGTGTGAGAGTGTGTTGTTGTGAAGTCCTGGGAGGGCTCCTGAAATGAGAGAGGGACCTCGAGGTGGGAGGGCAGCGAGGTCACAGGCCTGCGAGGAGGCCTCTCCTGGCTGCCCACAGTCACTACAAGAAGGCTCAGACTGAGCATGTGAGCCCATCTCTGCTCTGGGGAGGCAGGACTACTCCTGATCCCAGGAGGGTCCAGGATGGGGTGGGAACACGGCTGGCAGGAGGAGCAAAATAGACAAATGACCAGGAATGACCCCCTTCCTCTGCCCTTGCCCCCTATGTTTTTATCCAGGTCAAATCAAGTAGGTTAAACTGTACAGTTTAAAGAAAGAAAAACGATCACTGAGTGTCACTGTCCCCCCAAAATTAATAGCTGTTCTTGAGCTCTCACAACGTGCCAGACACATGTCCCGTTTAAAGAGTCTCCAATCAATCCTTAGCGTCTGTCTGTGAGGTTGGTAGCTATTATTTCCATTTTATGTGTAAAACGGAGGTTCAGAAATGTTAAGCATCTCCCTTAAGGTCCCCGCACAGAACCAAGATTCAAACCCAGGCCTTCCTGACTGCTGAGCTGGGGCGTATGGAGGCCAGAGCTCACTCCCTACATTTGTCTCTGTGACAAACACAGCCCTCCATGCATGTCATGAACTTCCATGGTCTTTATTTCACTTGGAAGTCCAGCTGAACTCTCTCCATCTTTCCTCTAGCTGCTTTCTTGGACTGAGAGAGTAGTTTGCAAATGAACTAGTAGACAGGCCTGGGTGCCGAAGGGCTAAAGGGCTCAGATAACAAGGCTACAGGGAAGAGACTGCAGATCCTTGATTCCCACAGGGCTCGAGTGCACGCCCCACCGCCCCTCAAACAAAACCCTGGGAGGTGGGAGGGTGACATGATAGTCCCTTCCCACAGGGTAGCCTGTCCTGCCAGAAGTCACAGAAAACACACACACACACACACATATGTGTATGCTGGCTCCGCCAGCACCTCGTGGATGAAGAATGAGGCTTAAGGCTGATGTCACAGCTGCTCCCAAAGCCTGGGGAAGATGGGAGTAGAGTCATCCACAGACAGACAGACAGACAGACAGGGTGGGAGAGGGGGCCAGCCACGGGGCTGGGGAGAGTGGGATTGCTTGGCTTCTAGGAGGTTGAGGACTGACCTATTTCTCATCTAGGTGTTCAATAGCTGCTGGATTTTTATATATAGTGATTTTTATGGGCAAACTGCCCAATAAGCCTCTAAGAACATGGGAAACAACTCCAACAGGAAGCAAAAGGTAATGGCTTTATAATTAAACCATGACCACCTGGGGTTGGGCAGTGGCAAGGCTTCTCTTAGGAGGATGGCAGAAAATGTTTTCTTTTATGAGCTGAGACTATCCAAAAGGGGGAAATTTGCCAGGGTCCATTCACACATAAAAAGCAATTGCTGGGATGTGAATATGAATATATAAATGTAGTGGCCAGTACGTAGACCTTCTTGTGCAAATATCAGGTTGCTACATTAATGAGCTGGGACATAATTTAATAAGCAAGTAATGATGATGAGGGATGCTAGCTCAATGTTCTCTGAAAAACAGATAGGTTTTCAGTGAGTCAAGTCTTTCATTTAATAAGACTAGAAAGTTGCATTTTATTATTATGAATTCTTAATTTTCAAATTAATGGCATTTATTTACTATAAAGTTAACTAATGAGGTTGTTTTGATCAACATGAATAACTGGAACTCAGAAGTCAGAGACAACAGGTTGAAGCTTATATCTGCCTCTGTTTTGCTTCAGCTGCCCAATACTGAGAAAATCTGATTTAATGGATGTAGATGTATCTATATGAGTGTAGGCAGATGTTTTTAAAAAAATCCACACAGCCTGCCCTACCTGGACTCTTTGGATTATCTTTAATTAACTAGATGCTATGAGAATAAGCTGGTGATTTTTACCATATAAAAATGTGGAACACAACACCTAGAAGCAGTTTTTAAAAATTATTCTTATTACAACTTTAAAAAGATTAAAGAGAGCCAGGCACAGTGGCACATGTCTGTATTCCCAGCAAATTGGGAGGCTGAGACAGGAGTATTTCAAGTTCAAGGCCAGCCTTAGCAACTTAAGCAAGACCCTGTCTCAAAATTAAAATAATAATAATAAAAATAATTAAAGACCAAGGATGGATCTCAGTGGTAAAATGTCCCTGAGGTCAACCCCAGAGTGTGTGTGTGTGTGAATATGTGTGTGTGTGTGTGTGTGTGTGTGTGTGTGTGTGTATAACTAAAGAAGTAGAAACATATTTACAGGACACTTCCAACACTGAAACTGGGTATTTCAAGTGGGCTTGGACTTCCAGAGAGTTTGTGAAGTGTTGGCTGAGATGATCTCCTGGGTCTTGCCACCTCTGTTCTCTGACCCCTCCCTCACTGTGACATCTTTAAATAGAAAGCAATGAAAATCCCAACAGCAGAAGCACTCCTGATGCGAACAGGTTTTCTCTCCCATTTCAGAAGAGAAAGGGAAGAGGGAAGAAAGAAGGCAACAATTACTGTCACCACTGCACCTTCACAGATAAATCCTCCTATACCTAGAGCCAGAAAAAACTACCAGCTGAAAAAGAGAAAAGTGTTCAGATGTACAGAGCTTAAAGAGTCCCCTGGCGAGTCCCCCTCCTGCCCCAGGGCAGACACCTTAGCCCTAATAACTCAGGAGCTCTGATACAGAAACTATCAGGTCTCCTGAACAAGCAAGTCAGATACTTGGGAGACAGGCGGGCCAGGCGGGCGCACCTGCAGCAGCAGTGGGCGCAGAGGGCGGATCTGCCGAATGCATGCCGGGCACACTGACTTGTTTTTAACTATGACAGCATCTTCTGCTGTCTGTCTCAGAGAAGAGGAAAAGAACTGCTCTATCCTTTATCAAGAAAAACGAAAAGGCTGGGAAGGTGAGGGGAAGAAAGGAAAGAGAGAAGTGGTGCCCTCCACATCCTGGAGCCAGGGCGGATGCAGGCTACCTCTGAGCACACTGCTCACAGTGTTCCTCCCCAGAGCAGGACATCATGCTAAGTGGCTCCAAGGCGCCTCTGCAACTCAAACGGTTTCAAAAAGTAAAAACAACCTTTTAAAAGCAAATTCTTAAAAATCACACAAGTTATACATTGATGCAATCGTATCTCAGTGTGCACGTGGTGTAGCGGAATCTACAAGGCATTTTTCCTTTGTGTATTTTCTCAGGTCGATCTGGCCACAGCCCTACAACATGGCTATTACTGCTATTATCCCCATGTTAGAGGTGGGGCAGGGACTCCAAGTTTCACCACTCTGAGGTCAGATTGCTGGAGAGCAGAAATCACTGACCGCTCGAGGTTTCCCTCTAACACTTCTCCTCCCCTTTCTATTACCTCTTTCCTTTTTGTCTTCAGGGAAATATAGTTTAACAATGAGAAAATGGAGGGGAGAAACTGAGAGGGAGCCTCCTGCACAGGGGGCTGGTGGGATCTCTTCCCGTCACTTTGTGTCACATGATCCAGGGCAGATCTACTCATAACCTCAATGTATAATAAACACAATGAGATGTGCAGTAATTTAAGAAAAAAAATGGTTCATGCATGTCCAAACCGATTTTAAAAATTAAAAAAAAAATAGTCCTTTTCTTTAAGCTTCAATAAGGAAGTGTTTTAGTATAAGGTGAGGAAATGAAACGGAGGAGGTTAGGGGTATTTTTTAGTCTCAAAGTAGGCTCTGTTATTCCCACGGGAGTGAGGGCTGCTGCCTCTGTGACCACAGTCAATGAGACAATGAGACATTCGGCTGAATTCCACAGTGAACCAGCACAGACCACAAACGCCAATTCGTTAAAGAAGACAAAGGGTTCCTTCTGGAAGACAAGTCACCAGGTTGGTTACTGGGTTAAAATTTTAAATTCCACTTACTTTGTAAAAACCACGTGGTTCTTGCTTTGGTTTGGAGGGCTGTTTTCATCCTCAGAATTCAGATCAAAACTGTTTTTTCTCAACAATGTTTTAGCAAAGAGGGTGTGGGTGGCAGTGGGTAGGGAGGAGTGATTCCCATCAAACAACCTGTGTACATTCCACTTGTTTGAAGTAGCCATATTTCTCAAATGGCTGGAAAGGAATGAAGGGTTCTGAGACCTTGCACTGTGCTTTCATGGTTTCAAAAACATCTTCTTTCAGATGAAGAACTCTGGTGGGGAAGGACTGCCAAGCCCATTTTGTAAAGGAGGCTCTCAGAGACCAGAAAGATTTAGCAATTGACTCAAGAACACACAGCACCGGCTTGTATCCCAACTTGCTTTTGCACTTATCTAAGGCAGGCTCCTTGCTCCTCCACAAGGACAGCACTTCAGAGAGAGTTGCCAACTCCCGTTCAGCTTCCTAGAACCCAGGTCGGCCACTATCTGGGCCTGCACAGAGGAGGGAACCGTCAGGCATCCCAGGAAGCAGTCAGATTCTCATGGGAATAAAACAGAAACAGGGAACAGCAGACACTGACGGCACATTGCCAGGATGTTCATCCTGGACACGTTGTTTTTCCCTTGCAATTCTTAATCCACACACTGGGAGAGCAGGTTGCTGTAGTTACCACTTGCTTCTCTCATCTCAACCCTTTATAACAAACTGAGGCAACGAACTTGAGGACAGCAGAGCAATGTGTGGCCCTGCGAGCTGACGACAGCAATAGCAACCGATGCTTGCCGCAAACCAGGCACCACGCTGAACAAGGTGCACAGTGCAGATGAGGAAACCCAAACCAAACAGGTCCAAGATGCTTATGCAAGGACCTGAAGCAGAGAAGCCGGAAGTTAACCCGATCTGTCTCTGGGCCCAGGGCCTAACAGCTCTGCCACTTACTAGCCATCCACCTCGCATAAGTCACTTGATTTCCGAAGGCTTCTCTTTGTTCTCTGTGTAATGGTACTGACCCCACAAGGAAGCTCAAAGCCTTACTAATTGGGCAGGAGGATGGTCCACTGTACAATTCCAAGGGATGCTACTCACCAATAGAGATGTGCTACGCAGCAGTCCTGCCTGCCATGGTGCCTCTTGCAGTGAAAATGTTCAAGTGCTACCATCGTTATTCATTATCATTGTATGACAATGTCAATAATCAGGGTCAAGAACCAAGGGGAAAGCTGCCCATCTGTGAAGACGGCTCTCCTGAGAGCTTCCCTTTGTACCATTCATTGCGATTCCTCCTTTCCCAGATCTCCCTCAAGCCTTCTACCATGGAATACCTTGACTCCTAGGGCCAATTTCGGGGCATTTCTTACTTACTACCAGATATTAGTTTCTGGAGGAAGATGTCAGTCTGTACCTTAGATCCCTTCCATGTGCCATTTAGTGTCACGCACACAATAGTGGTTTTAAAATGTCCCCAAATTCTCTCACTCCTCCCTTCAAGAGATAGAGTCTAATTCTCTTCTTGCACAAGGGCTGAACTTCATGCCTCACTTCTAACTAATAGAATGAAGCATCAAGGATGAGGGATGAGTCCAGATTAGGTCATAGAAGGAACTGTGCTTTCCCTTTGTGCCCACCTGCTCTTATTGGTGAGCTCCCTCTTCCCTGTTTCGTGGATCACTTGCTCTGGGAAAGCAAGCTGTCATGCTGCCAGGCATTCAAGCTTCCTCGTGGAGAAGTCCACGTGCTGAGCAACTGAGTCCTCCCGCGAGTCCTCAGACTGCTGGGCCCCAGCTGAGACTCCAGATGCCAGCGGAGTTGGCCAACATCTTGACTGTGACCTCATGAGAGCCTCTGGGCCAGGACCTCCGAGCAAAGCCCAAATTCATGACCCAGAGAAACTGCAATAACAAATGCTTGTTGTGCTAATTCAACACATTTTGAGATACTTTGTTATGCAGCAATATGTAACTCAAACAGGAAACACATGGTGCTTTACTACTCAAGAGTAAACCTCTACAACAAGAAGGTCGTAATTTAAGGACAGAAAGAGTCATCTGCATACTTGGGACGACAGCTCCTTGTTCTTAAGTAAAAAAAAGAAATCAAATGGAAGAACTGGGGATGGCCTGGTTTCATGTATCAAAAATCACGGGGAACAAGAGGTGGAAATGTAGACGGAGACCCTCAAGCTGAGTGAGCCGCGCAACACCCCACTCCCACGAGAGACACCCCAGAAGGGCTCCAGCTCCGTCCCCTGCTCTTCCTTTCCCAGCCCAGGGCCGACCTCCAAGCACATAGCCCTCCTGGAAGCCCCTCCTGACCTCCTGCTTTTGCACTTAAAGCCTTCCTTTCCCCTTTTGTTCATTCATTTCTAATCACTGAATTTTAAAAAACTTTTTAGTGTGAAATAATTTCAAACTTACAGAAAAGATGCAAGAAGTTCAAGGATTTCCTGTAAAGCTTTCATATACGTTCATGTTTTTCATTCTTTCTTCTTCTTCCCTATTTATATCTATTTTTTTTTCGGAACCCCAAAGTTGAAGACATGGTAAAACTTTACTCCTAAATTCTTCATTGTGTATTTCCTAAGAATAATGATATCGAAATCAGGAAACTTAACAACGATACAACACTGCTATCCAATCTAAAGTCCAAATTTTTGCCAGTTGCTTCAGTAATTTCCTTTAGTGCCTAATTTTTTCTTTCCTGGTTCAAGATCCAATCCAAGACGGTCATTCCTGTTTTCATTCATCAAATATGTCACATGCTAAGCACTGTGTAAACAGCAGGGCTCACATAATGGGGGAAGGAAGAGACACAACCACTCTTCTCACATAGCACTCACAGTTTAACAGGAGGACAGATTAATGAAACAATCATGCTGACTGTAAGTTTGCATAATCACAAACTAAGACATGTTCTTTAAAGAACAAAGCCTCAGGTGGGGTGAGGGCTAGGAAAAGGGGGCTCAGAAAGCTCCCCTCAGGCAGGAACACCTGCACTGAGGTCTGAAGGATGAGGCCATGTTACCAAGCACAGTGTGTGTGTGTGTGTGTGTGTGTGTGTGTGTGTACCGAAAGAACATTCCACGCAGTGAGAAGGAAGTGTCCAAAGGCTCTGTTGCAGGACAAGTAGCTTATTTGAGGACAGTGCGGCTGGAGGGCAGACCTGGGGAAGGGGAAGACAATGTGTGGTCCGGAGTGGAGTTTACTCTTTATCCTAGAGCAGGAAGCCCCTCGTGGGTTCCCAGGAGAGCTGTGGCGGAATTTACATTTCCAAAAGATCTGACTGCTGTGTGGAGAAAGGTAATGAGGTCAACCATCCCTCAGCCTCAATCCAAAATCCAAAAAGCTTTTTTTAATAACTCCTTTTTAATAACTCATTTAGTGACAGAGCCTGACCTGAATAGAGATGAGGCTATAGAGTCTTTATTTATCTACATAGTGTGAATACATTTTTGCCACAGGGGGAAAAAAATGTGTTTGACTGCTATCGTTACCCCAGCAGGCTACTACACAACAGAGCACATGCACGGGACTAACACCCTGAATCAGACTCTGTGCCAGGGTGGGGGACTGAGTCTTGTCCTACCACCACTAAATTCATGGTGAAATCCCTCCCACCAAAGCAATGGCACTTAGAGTCTTGGGCTTTGGGAAGTACTTAGGACACCAGGTTGGAGCTCTCTGAGTGGGAATAGTGCCCTCAGAAGAGATCCTTGTGTGTGCTCTCTCTGCCAGGTGAGGACACAGCAAGGAAAGTAATTATCTGTCAACCAGGAAGAGGGAGGACCCTACTGAGAACCTGACCACCTGATCTCAGCCTTCATAACTGTGAGAAACAATGTTTGAACCACCCAGTCTCTGGGGTATTGTTCTATCTGCCCAAACTGACTGAGACAGTCCGTTAACAATTTATTACCTCTCAGCTACAAACCCACCTTCATTGCCTGCCACACAAAAATGGTTCTGGACCTTAAACCTGTTTTCCTTGCCAGCTAATCTGGTATTCGCAGTGGTCAGGGGAAGTCGTGGACAGACACTGCAGGAGGAAGGGCTTTCCACCTGCTCCTGGTGTTTGGTGGATAGGAGGTGAGGGTGGCTCCATGGGCGCTAGGTTCTCCATGCCCAGCTCCTCCCATCCCTCCTCTTGCACTGCCAGGCTCTGGCAGCGTGTGGCAGCCAACAGCACCCAGTGCCAGCAGCTCCCACATCGCCCACTCTTTGGATGGTTTCATAGCAAATGCCTTCCGTGAGGCACCTCACCATGAACCCTACCGCCCAGCTTCACTGGTGTGCGATGCAGCTCAGTAAGCACAGCTGTGCCCTCTCACAGGTCAGGACCTCAGCCCAAGGGGCTTCTTCCTTGGGCACTTTCTCTCAGCCCTGTGGGGAGGGATTTCCCTGGGGTTGACCTCAACACAGGGTGTGGGTGCTCCTTAGGCACTCACTTCAGCCCTATGGGTAGTGGCCACTCCTGTATCTGGTATTCCTATAAACTTTAGAGCTCCTTTTACTTCTAATTAGCCAACTTTATTACTCTAATCTCCTGTTATAGTTAGTAATTCCTTAAACTTCCTGTACTCAAATTTCTGTGTACTTTCTCTCCTGATTGAACCCTTACTAACATAGTTCTGAGTCCTAAATGTGCCCAACACAGAGAGATAAGCCTAAGAGATCCCAGACCTTTGATATTAATGGCATCTATGTAGCACTTATTAAGTGCCAGGCACTCGTCCAAGTGCTTTGCATTGTGACCTCACACGATCCAAGTAACTATTCTATGAAGTAGGGACCATTAAGTGGAGGAAATGAGCAAAGAGATTACGGAATGTTCCCAAAGTCACACAGCTGGTAAAGGGCCAAGTTGAGATTCAAACCCAGGCAAACCTGTGGCCTTAAAAGCCCAGGGGTGAAGACAGGGAGCGGCAAGGAGAGAGGTGGCAGGAAGGAAGCCTGTTTGAAGGCTACAGTGTCCTTTACTGTGCCCTCAGGCCACATTCACTCTGACTGCACACGACCCCTACCCTGGAACTGTGTGCCTAGTGGTCCAACTGGTCCTCAAGGGCAGAGACCATATCCTTCTGCTTAGCAGAGCGCCAGCGTGGGGCACTTTCAGTATTCCGTCAAATACTGATGGATAAATGATAAGCTGAATGAAGAAGAAGTCTAGGCCCAGTGAGCCTTCCAGATCAGGTCCTTGGCTTAAGAGTATGGGGCCCTGGAGGCTTGTCCTGGGAGTCTCTCTGCCTCACCTGACCTGGATGCAAACACCTTACCGTGGCTGACAAAATGACCTCCCAGAGTCTCAACTATTGAACCCCAAGACCTTTGAAAAAAGCAAATCTGATCACATGGCTTCACCATGGAACACCCCTCATGCTCCTAAGTGCTGGAGGTGGAATCCAGATCATGGGCCTGGCCCCACCTGCATTCCAGATTCTTCTAGTCCTACTCTGGCTATAATTTTTAGGGACCAGCAACACTAAACCTAGAAGCCCTAAATACCCCTTGCCGTTTTCCCCACTAAGGATTTTTGACACTTCTGTCCCCTCTATCTGAAATCCCTTTGCTCCCCACTCCACCCCTACCTTCAGTGCCCGGCTACATCTCTCTCACCTGAAAAGACTGGGCCAGGATGCCTCTCAGGAAGCCCTCCCTGCCCAGCCATCTGGTTCCCTGGCTCTCTATGGGCTCACCTACAGCTATCAGGGAGACTTCAGAGTATTCTGGCTTGACTTGTTTGGTATATGGAGCCAACAGTTTGGGTTCAGGGCTCTGCAGGCTAGTCATAGTTCCTTTAGGAACCAGTTGTGTGACCTGGGTGAAACATTTCATCTCCTAGGGCTTAGTACCTCATCTATACAATGGGGATAACTATGGCCTGCATGTTACTGGGTTGCTGTGAGGCCTGAGAATGATAATGTATACAGGGGCTTCAGACTGTGCCTGGCAAGAACAGCCAGCAGCAGCTGTCACTATTATAAACGTCTTGAGTTCAGAGGCAGCAGATTATACATCTTGGTGGCCTTGCTACCTACTCTGGTGTCAGGACCAGCACAGGGCACAGTGATGAATAAATGAATTTATTCTCTCTCCATCTCAGTAACCTCCAAACTGGTCTCCCTGTCTCCAGTGACCCTGCATCGCCTCGGTTACCTTTCTAAGTCATATGCTGATCATGTCATCCTCTGTTCAAAACCCTCCATCCCTTCCCTGCCTCCTGAAATGCAGCCTCCCCAGCCCAGCACTCACCTTTCCAGCTCCTCTCTGGCAGTCTTTGGGAGTTTCAGTGGCTCTGGCTGACCTACCATTATGGGAACAAGTTCCCCCACTTTCTGCTACCTTAGAGACCCAAATCCTACCGTGTACACAGTGCTGAAGTCTTAACTGTCCTCAGGACCACCTTAAAAGTCACCACTTGCGGAGGTCCTCTCTGACCTCCACCGCACGATCCGTGACCTCCTCTTGGTACCCGACACACCTGCTGGTCCCTCCCGCAGTGCCCAGCCTATGTGATACACCACCGTGGCCCCTTTCAAACTCAAAGTTCCGAGGGCACTGACCACACAGCAGTCCCCCAAATCAATTTAACTGGGACCCAGAACAAAAACAGTTTGTTGAAATCAGTGTAGCTGGAACCCAGAACAGAATGAGAAAAAGTAAAAGTAAATGTAAAAGGTATGCAGTAAAGTAAAAGGTGATGTGTTTATTCCACTGGTCTTCAAGGCTAATGGATGAGTTAAAAAAGAAAAAAAGGAGGTTGACCCATTAATCAGAAGTGTGGCTTTGAAGAATACATACGTGCAATGCAATGTGCTGATCCTCCATTGGAAGAAAGGGTCTTTTCCATGATATAGAAAGGAATGAAAGTAGCCAGAAGAGAGTAAGACAATTATCGCTGCCTCTGGTCCCCCAGGCATTGAAGTTTA
This sequence comes from Callospermophilus lateralis, assembly GCF_048772815.1. NCBI lineage: Eukaryota > Metazoa > Chordata > Mammalia > Rodentia > Sciuridae > Callospermophilus > Callospermophilus lateralis. Next base: position 30,747,674 of record NC_135309.1, read on the forward strand.
GGGCAGCATGCCTCCAATTTCCACCTCTGTCTTCACAGGGCCATCTTCCCCCTCTGGGCCTCTCTCCTTATAAGGACCCTGATGAGTCACACAGGATTAAGGACCCACACACTCCAGCATGACTTCATCTAAAATAATTACAACTATAATCACCCTATTTTCAAATGAGGTCACATTCTGAGGGACCTGGGCCTAGGACTTTAACATATCTTCTCTTGGGACATGATTCAACCCATAAAAATCCATTTATCCACTGATGGGTGCTGTGGTGCTGTGGGACAACTGGGCCCTAGTCAGCACCCTTCTCCTGGGGAGACCTGGGCTGGGAGATAGCTCAGGGGGAGAGCACTTGCCCAGCATGTGTGAGGCTCTGGGTTTAAGACCTCTTTGGACTGAAGGGCCACTCAGCTTACCTCCAACAAGTACCTGCTCCAAAAGAAGCACGCAGGGATCCCCATTTCCAGAACCAAGGGAAAAATATACAATCCCACAAAGTTATTTGCTTCATATTCTAAAGACTGCCCAAAGGGAGAGAACTCAATGGATCCTCATCCAGAGATAGCACCAATGAAGCCTTGCGGGCCATGGACAAGGGCGACAGCTCTGGCTAACAGTCCTTTGGCCAGAGGCCCTCTGATCCCAACGGAGGAGAAGTTTCTCCCCATGCTGTGAGAGCAGGGCCCCTGAGGGTGCGAGGGTGCAACTTCTTCCAGCACCAAGAAGAAGACACAGGACCAGGACGGAAGAAGTACTACGTGGGTGGGTCCTCAGGCACACAGGCATCACTCATTCATTCATTCAACATATGCGGACACCTACTATGTGCCAGCACCGTGGATACCTAGTACTAAGACAGAGGAAGTCCTCCTGAGTCTTTAGTATCTACTGAAGCAGAGAATAAATGAGTGAATAAAATGCAGTGTAATTCCAGACACTGCAAGCTGCTGTGTATATAATTCACAGTTAGATATGTTGCAGAACAGCTGGGGAAGACATATTTAGAAGGCAGGTTCAAGGAAGGCATCCTTGAGGAGGTGAGACTGGAGCTGAGGTCTTGAGGTGATGGGGAAGCAGTCATGCAACTGAGAAGAACACTCTAGGCTGGACCATGTGCAAAAGTCCTGAGGGAAGAACACACATGACCTGCATGAAGGCCGGCATGGCTGGAGTGTGAAGAAAGAGCCGGAGAAGGGAAGAGAACGGGTCTGGAAAGGAGGCGGGGCCAGACCAGGCAAGACTTTGAATGGTATGTACTGTCATCAAAGCAGTGGCAAGCCACTGGAGAGTTTCAGAAAAGGGACAGGAACTTCTGATTTACACTTGCAAATGTGCTCTCTGGATGTGTATAAAGAATGGACTGTGATTTCAGGGAGGAAGCGGGGAGAAGAGCCAGAGGCTGTGGCAGGAATCCAGGTGAGACACCACGGGGCCAGTGGGACCATTTCAGAGACGGAGTAGGATACAGCGGTTCTGCCAGACCCAGTGGAAAACTCAGGAACGCACCGAGTGTCAAGAACTGGCAGAACCATTGCAACTCACCTTCCAACCAGCACAAGGGGCACATGAGAAAACTGAGGCACTGTGGGTTAGGGCACTGCCTAAGAACTTCAGGCAGCTCCCATCTAAGTTTCAGCCTCCTCCTTCAGGAAAAGACCAGAACAGTCATTGACAATCAACCGGTCTGCCCAATCCAGCCTGCTGTGTGCTTTTGCAAATGAAGTTTTATTGGAACATAGTATGTTCATCCACCTGTCTATGGCCACATTGCTCTACAACAGCAGAGTTGGGTATCTGCAGTAGAGACCATATTGTCCATATTCCCTGGATGAAAAGAGCACAAAAGACACAATTGCCAGGTTTAGGAATGGAAGTTCTAGAGACGGGGGGAGCCTAGGCTCACATGGCAGCTCTCTGGGGTCCCCTGCCTCCACCGGAGCCTCACCCAAAGGGCTGTCCTGCTGAGAGAGCTCCTTCAAGTACTTGCCTCTGCCTGGGGAGATGGCAAAGCACAGCACTGTGGCACCCATGCCATTACAATTGTACAAATTAAGTTCTATAAACATTTTCAAGAGACAGAGATTAATTCTGACTGGAAAGATCAGGGAGGGCTTTCTGGGAAAGGAAAGATTTGAGAGGAGCCTGAAAAACTGAGCAGAAGGCACTTTAGAAATCCTTTAAGTTACCCTGAGCCATGGTAGATTACCTAGGACCCAGCTGAGCTAAAGGGAGTGAGCTCCCCATCACTGTGGGTGTTCGAGCCAAAGATGGCTGCCCATTTGGCAGGGCTAAGATTGAGGGAGACTGGACAAGATGGAAGGGATAATCCCTTGAAGTTGTGGGGGTGGCAGGCCTATGGCTTCTGTGGTCACATCTTTCTTCTTATTTGCTGAGATGGACCCAAACAGCATAGACAAGTGGGGGCGGGGAGGTGAAGGAGAGGCAGAGACACACAGAGGGAGAGGAAAGGGCCCAGAACAGGCGAGGGGTCGAGGCCAACTCCCACCCGAGGGCAGGGAGAAGCCACACAAGCCATGGAGGGAGGAAATCCACACCCGGGCTTTGTGCCCCTCAACTACTGTAGAGAAAAAAAGAGCAACCTGACAATTAGGGTTGAAACCAATCAAATGCCCCTTTAACATCTCTGGCTCGGCACCTGGCAGCCTTCTTAATGTGCCCCGTTGTTCCCTGGCAGGACTTTGGCAGTGCAGCCCTCAGCTGCCTCTTCGGCTGCCAGGGCCGAGTGGAGAGCAGCAGGATCCAGGCTGGGGAGCGAGGGATGGGGAAGCACTCCCCAAGCCCATGGGGTGACTCTACTGGGGCACTTTGTTCCAACAAGCAGAAGGGCCCACCCCAGTGGGAAGACCACTCGCCTGGTGCCACAGTGTCTGACACTGCTTCATGGAAGGGGTGGCAGAAGAGTTATGGGTCAGCAAAGTGCTCACAGGCCAGGAGGGTATAATCCCACCTTATAGGCTGGGAAACAGAGGCCAAGAGAGGTTAAAGAACTTGGCCACAGGAGTCAACCCAATATGGTGTCTAAGAGCGCATGTCTGTGTGTCAGAGATCTGAGTGGGAGTCCCACCGCTTGCTTGTTTCTTGCGTAGGCCCGGGAAGTTACTTGAGTTTCCTGAGCCTTAGTTTTGCACCTGTAAAAGGACAATAATCAGAGCACTCACCTCCTGGAGTCACAGGGCTGATGAAACAGTACACGGCAGGCAGTCCGAGCTCACGAAGTAAGTGATCACTGCAGTTGCTGCTGAGGAGCCAACCCAAAGTCCAGACTCCCATACCTAGCTATGCCTCACATCCATGCCCACTGCAGGACAGGGAGACTCCTGGGACCTCTCAGGGAAGGTTCCTGGATATTGGCTAGAGTTGCAGCTCCCACACCCTGGCTGAAGACCCTGTACTCAGAGACACAAATGACTGTGTGCATCGGAACTGCCCTCACACAGGCACTGTTTTCCAGAAATGTCCTGGATGTCAAGGGAACACATAGCATGAGCCATTTCAACTGGGAAAGCAGCTTCCCCCTTACTTTGAAGGATCCTAACACTCTTCCAGTCACAGGCATCCATATTCTGGAGTCTCCTGACATGCCAGAAAGCACAAGGAAGAAAACAAAGTAGGCTCTGTATCCACATCACTCCCGGCAAATCCACAGCAGCCCCAGACACAGCTGGAATGAGCTTTATTACTGAGGGTGGACCTTAAATTCAGATGCCTAAGGCAGGCACCATGGTACACACTTATAATTCCAGCAACTGGGGAGGATGAGACAGGAGAATCACAAGTTCGAAGCCAGCCTCAGCAATTTAGTGTGACCCTGTCTCAAAATTAAATGAAAAAAAAAAAAAAATACTGGGATGTAGCTTAGTGGTAGAGCACTTCTGCATTCAATTCCCAGTACCATGAGGTGAGTGGGGGTGGGGGTGGGGGGTGGGAATCAGGTGCCTGAGACAGAAAGAAGCAAAATAAATGGTTTCTTGGGCCATGATAGAGAAGGAACCATCTGAATATAAACTTAAGTGAGGAAGTTCAAGAGCCCAAGGATAATATAGTTTATATTTCCAAGTAATCTTTATTTTCTTTCTGAAAAGTTCATTGGTCTTAGAGAGAGGGGGCTCAGTCTCAACATACTGGTTCTGTGACTAGTTGTGTCATTTATGCTCTTTGAACCTTAGTCTCCACATCTATAGAGTAGAGACCGTAGGCTCTGCCTTGCCTCCCCTAGAAGACAAGAGAGCCAAAAGAAGCTTGCAGACTATGAAGCAGGGCTCCACACTCAAGTGTCCCGAGGCCAGCCTAGGTATGTGAAGCGGGGAACACCCAGGTGTGAGACCACAGGGGTGGCAGGGCTCTGGCCAACTGCAGAGCTGGGCCAATCTAGAGCGGGTAACTACTTCCCAGACCTAGTAGATTCTTATGATAGTGGAACCTGGGTCCAGCTGTAGACTGTTTTATTTTGCATATGTCCCACCCCAAATAAGAATTTTTTCCCTAAAAATATGAAATATTTCAATATTTGGGTAGCGGCAAAAGTAAAGACATCAGCCATCTATGGACCAACACTGGCTGAACCATTCAAGATGTGTCTCTGGGATACATACAAACCAGTATAAGGTGGCTTTTTTTTTTTTTAATATAAAGGCCAAATAAATAAATAAAAACAAAAACAAAAACCATTAGGCTTTATTACCAATAAAATAACCAGGAATCCAAACCACAGACTCTGGTTCTCTAAAAAACAGAATCGTTAACTTTTTGCTAAAGTTGGGTGCCAAATTTAGAAACTGGTTATTTCACAAATAGACACAGACACACATACACATTTTAACTGTCAGCCGCTAACTCTGATCAATACTCAGGAGGAAACATGCAAAAAATAACAGTTTTCAGTTGAGAACATACAATGTGCTTCACCAGCAGGAAGTCATTTTCTCACACACGCCCCTGCCAGATGTTTCCAACCTGTTCCCTGAAGAATACCCCTTCCTCCAGAAGCTCTTGCTGTTCCTGGTGCTCAGCAGCGCCTCTCAGAAGAGGCTGACATTTGTGACTCACAGGGGAGACCCACACACACAACCCTGCCGAATTGGGCTCTTGGGAGACTGCCCGCATGTGGCTCCCAGGCGGCACGTGGGGACCAGCTGTAATCCCTGCCCTGGCATTACTGCCCAGGCATGTGGCTAAAGCAGAGCTTTTCAGAGCCATCGAGAGCCGAGACCCAGGTTTATGAGGTCCTTAGTGATGATCTCGTCCCAGGGAGCGGGGCTGACTTGTGGCCTGATGAGACTGCATGATCTCACACAGTCAGCAGCTGCTGGAGGTGGCAGAAGGAAGCCTCTGGGCAGGGATGGAGTCTTTCCCACCACCTCCTAGCTCTGTAGCCCTGGATATGCCACTTCACCTCTTCACACCTCCTTCATTTCATCTTTAATTTAATAATCACCAAGACACTACAAAGTAGTGGAAACCGTGTTCATTATAGGGGAAGGAACCTGAAGTCCCAGAGACCTAGCATAGAGCTAGTGACTGGCAGAGCTGGGCATGGGTCTCAATGCCACACTCTCCCTTCTGCTCTCACCAGCTCCAGGGAGGAGTTCATAGGGTTCTGTAATGCCACCTCTTGCCAGGAGGCCCCTACCTCAGCCCTTCATCTGCTAACAGGTGCCTCACACTTGCCCCCACGGCAGGAAGGCAGAGCCCTGTACCCCAGAAGGGTATCAGAAGAAATCTTAAGCTCTAGAGTCCCAGCCATACAGCCCACAGCAGAGGGATTCCAAAGTGCTCCGCCCAGTCTGGATGCCAGACTCAGTCTGACCTGCTGGCATCTAATACATGCCACCACTAACAGGCACCACAGAGCTCCCCTACACGTGCTGATTGGCAACAAAGGAAGCTGCAGATAAAGGCACTTTCCACTATTAGAGGCAGCATTCCCAAAGCACTCCTGGGGACAGTGCAGAGGGCCCCTGGGGAACAAGAGGTCTGTCTCCTGGGACGTGAGCAGAAAGAAGAGCATTCTCTGTTGGACCCTCAACCGAATTTGTTAACTATGTGATCCTTGGCCCACAACAGGGTTTGTTAAGTGTGTGATCCAGACCAGCCCAATCATGTTGCTTGATGTGGGCTCTGGATTCTCCATCCTTAACAGGCTCCCTGGGGATTCTGAAGCACCCTGAAGCTCAAGAAGAACAAGTCCTTAAGGGGAAGCTCCTTGCCCTCTGCCGGCAGTTATTTAGTACCAACCACATCATGACTTCCTCCCTCTCTCCGACTTTCAGCTAGTATGTTGGCAAACAAGAGTGACCAAGGCGGAGGTCAGTTCCTGTCTTCAGGAAGCAAAGGTTAAAAATAATTACTATGCTACATGACAGGTTTATATGAAGGGCTTTGGCCACCAGAGAGAGCAGTTACAAGGCTGCCCAGGAGGGACGCATCAGGGCTGGCAAAGGGCAGCAGGGAGGAAGGGCATTAGGGGTCTACCTGGAGGGGCCTCTGAACTAAGTAGGGAGACGAGATAACCGAGGCTCAGAAGAACTAAGGCCAGCTAGAGCGAGGGACTTCCTGGAGGCGGCAGGCTGTGAGCTGAATCTAGAGAATGCCGAGGTTTGGGGTCCTCTCCTAGGGCAGGAAGCAGAAAGTGCCCCCAACGACTGGTTCAGGTACCAAAGAGTCAGGAGCAGGGTAGGAAGAGAAGCCTCTGCAGGCACGGTCTCCTCCCTGTCTGCGAGGCACGCACCTGGCTCCCTCTGCTTCTGAACCCCGAGCCTTGCCAAGCACTTAACCTCAGAGAGTTCACCTTCTGGACACAGTACACAGCCCTCCCCGTCCCAGCCACAGGGAAGCCAAGAAGAGTCCTCCCTGTAAGCCAGACACAGCAGTCCTGCAGCCTGGCTCGCACAGCTCTTGTTCCTACCAAGTGTCACGCTCTGGGTTTCGCCCACAGCAACTCATTTATCCTCAAAAGAAACCCCAAAGAGTTAAGATGGTTCCCATTTTACAGACTGAGAACTTCAGACAGAGGTCAAGTGACATGCTCCCGAATCAGGCAGTGTAGTTCCAAAGCTGAGCCCTACACACTGCCACATCCTATCTCCAACTAACTGGGGGGGAGGGTAAGTTGCTTTGCCAGTGGGGCCTCAGGAGGCCTGGAGCAAAGTGACTCATGCCACTGACTGAAGAGGGTCAGTCTTGGGGCAACAGCCTCTGCCCTCTGCTCAGACATCTGAGCTCCCCTAGCAGTCTTGAGGAGTGGGTGGAGGGGAGAGGGTGAGGGACATGTCCCTTGTCCTATCAGAAATGGAGGAACAGAGTGATTAAGGACTTGTGCTGGGCCTGAGACTCAAGGTGCGAAGCCAGCCCCCCAGTGCTGTGCATAAACCACCTGCATCTCTGCGATCTCTGCTCCCTCATTTTTTCCTGTTTCCAACTATGGATATTACCAAGATGGGAGGGTCACAAGCTCTGCAGAGTAAGTGCTGAGTGAGTGGGAATCACTAGTATTACTACAAACATCTTCACCTCCTCACCATCCACGGCCAGATCATTCTTTTTTTTTTTTTTTAAAGAGGTTCTGATCTGGTTTCCTTTAAGTTATTTATTTATTTATTTATACTTTTTAGTTTTTGGCGGACACAACATCTTTGTTTGTATGTGGTGCTGAGGATCGAACCCGGGCCGCATGCATGCCAGGCGAGTGCGCTACCACTTGAGCCACATCCCCAGCCCCCAAGATCATTCTTGGTATTTACATCATTTTACATTGGGGCTTTCCTCACCAGGAAGGCCAAAGGAGAGATGGCACTGGGAGCTCAGAATGCCCTAGGAACCTAAAGGGAGAGAAGGCAGGCCTGCTTCTTCCCCTTCCCTCTCCTATCAGCACTCAGCAGAGGGCAGCAAACAAGAACCATGGCAAGATAAGAAGAGGAGCGAGACACATGGAGAGAAGGCGACACACGCGTAAACACACACCCACCCACCCACCGCAGCCGGGGAATTGTTTAGCTTCCTCCGGCTTCCACAGCATGAACACTCCACCTCCTCCAGCTAAGAGGGCCAAGCAGAAAAAAGTCAAAGCTGAAGACACAGAAGTTCTTTTTTTAGCTTGAGAGAAATTTTCAATGAATTGTCTTTCCGTGTGTATGGGGAAGGCAGCTCCGTGTGGAAAAAGGCAGGCAGTGGCCGAACCCCAAAGATACCTGCTTTTAGTCGCCACCCTTCACGGTGTGTCAGCAAGCTCCAGCACCACAGGGCTCACACAGCGGGCATCTCAGCCCAGGGGTGGCAGAGCAGGTTGGGAGATCAACAATGAGTCCAGGGTGGCAAACAGGTTTTCTGTTACCAAGTCTGATTCCCAGGGAGTGACTACTCCGAAGTAGACATCCACTCCCTCTTCTGGAGAGTCTTCCTCCTCCTCCCCACAGAGCCCCCAGAGTTTCCTCTAGAGAGTCTCTCTCCATGATCTGGGTGGCCTGCCCTACTCCAACTCAAGGTGTGCTGAGTCAACCAACACAGCCCTTCCTCCAGACAGGTGGATGTGAGTGGTTCTATGCACACTAGATCCACACTGGCCCAACAAGACCTAAGAAGATCTTGCTAGAGCTTAAAGGAAAGACATTTTTTTCTCTCTTCTATAGAAGCAACCAGAGGAGACAGACTCTGTCCTCTAGGATCTAAGTATGGATATGAAATAGGAAAGAGCTGCTATCACATTTTGCTACCACAGGGGCTCAGACAAAGCTAATATACAGAGAAAGTCAAAAATCAAGAGACATGAAAGAAAAGGAGCCAAGCTCTGACAATACACAATATCGCACTGTGCCTGAACTCCATGGCAGTCACAGGAACCCGTCTATCCTCTAACTTACTTGAGTCAGCCTGCTTAATTAATTCTGTTACTTGCAACTGATACTGAATCTGAGCTGGCTCTTAGGCTCAGTTAGCTCCGTGTGCCATCAATAGCAGTAATAGCACCACATGCCTCGCACATATTTAATTCCTCTACTACCCTGCTGGATCCCTGGGCTGCCTTAAAGTTTAATCCATTTTACTTTAAAGTATAAAACATTTGGGAAGTAACTTTACAAAAAATGGATCTGCAAAGAAGCCAGGTAAGTTCCAGCAGATAATTGGTCTCATTAAGTACTGGCCTTCAAAACTTGGCATGATAATCTTGGCTCATGAGGGAAATAAGGATAGAAAAGGTTCAGATATTGGAATAGGGAGGGAAGAAAATCTTCATGGTGAGCTCCAGCGAGAACTCAGAGCGCTGTGTTCTGGGGGCATTATTTACATGGTTTCTGTTCTGGGAACTTGTTTACATGGTTTCTCTTCTTCTGGGCCTTGGTTTTCATACATATAAAATGAGGTGTTGCACTAATGACCTCTGAAGCCCCCTGCCTGCTCTAACACGTTTCAATTGTCCAGCAAACACATCCTGACTGCCCTCCGAGGGCAATACCTCATGCTATGTGCCAGAAGAGTTCATTTCCAGGGCACAAGGCCAAGCCAGGATGTATCTCTTGTCCACAGGAGTTCAGACACGTGTGGGCTACATCCTTTCCCCACTCCAGGGGCATGAGAATAGTGGGCTCAGGAGAAGCAAGACTCTTATGCAAGTCCTTCCTTTACTTGCTCTGACACATTCATGAGCGGTAGAGGGTCAGATAAATGCAAAATACAGAAGCCACTGCACACACCGTCGGGAGCATTTAGCTACTTCGGGACATGCTTCTAACTGCCAAGTTTGCCTGGAGGTGTTTTATACCGAGATGAGACCCTGACGCCATCTCTGTAAAGAGCTGACTGCAGACAAGGTACAATTAGGAAGCTGGATGGTTATCTTTTAAATGGGCCTTTGCTTTTTCTGTCTTTATTCCTTTATCTGTTATCATGTCACTGGAGCCCACAGATTAAAGACTGAACATCTTTGGATGACAATCCGAGAGAAGCCTTCAGAATATGAACAAATCCTTAAGTTGAGGCCTCATCATTTCCAAACCCACAGAACCCCAGGTTGTTAGAATTAGAAAATCCTTAACAAAGTATCTGTTCCTTACATCACAAGTGAATTTCAATGTCATTAACTCCACTTAAGTGGCAGTGTTAAACAGTCCGAGACCAAGTCTGGGTTTCCTGGGAAAAAAAGATTGATTAGCAATGTCTGCCCTGGCCATGGAAGGAGAAGCACCATTATGATACATACGCATCTGCCTTTCCCCCTTCAGAGTCTAAACTCACTTCACAAATAAGGAATCCAAGGCCCAGAGAGGTTAAACCATTTTTCTGAGGTTACACAGTGAGTTTAGGGCAGAAGAGGGAATCAGAAACCAGGCCTCTCTTCCCAGGCCTTCCTCAGCTCCCAGGAGAGGAAGAATGCAGGAGGTGGATTAGCTCTGGTAAATCAACAGCCCTTCCCTAGTGACATCAAATTTCACCTGGGCAAGCAGACAGAGAAGTGATTAGCAACCTAGAGGACACCAGCCCCTCTGTGGAAAGGTAAAGAAATCATTCCAAGCTACATTTCCTTGGTCCTTAACTTTCTGATGGGCAAGGTTTTGCTACCAGAAAGACTGAACAAAACAGGGAAAGAAAGTATTGATTTCTGGATGTTCTAAGAATAAAGTTCAGCTCTGACACAGTAAGAAAAACTCCTGATACTTGAAAATTAAAGTTATTGGTATTCCATGATCCCACCAATTTCTATTCCACAGATGCTGTTATCCAATGAAGTCATTTCTCACCAGGGATTAGGGCTCAGAAGAGGGGAGGGACTGCATCAAATTTCCTAACACGGTTTTTTAATAACCAGTTCCCCAGCCTGGAATCCGAAACAGACTCTAGAATTAAACCAAGATGTTAGGCAGACTGGGGCCAGGAAGAAGAAGGACCCCCAAATTAAAAGAAAGATGGCATCAAGACTGGGTTTTCTTGCTGGGTTTTGTAGCTTTCCAAGACACCCATTGTCTGACCAAAGGAGTGCTGAAATCCTAGAAGCATTATGTATCCCTATAAATCAGATGCCCTACACAGGATGAGCTAGTGTGGCAATTATGTAGACTTACATTCTAGCAGATGACAAATGCTCTTAATTTGAAACAATTCTATAATCCACTGGTGAAATCAAGAAGTTAGAGGATAGTTTACCCTCAAAGAAACTTCCCTCAAACCCACAAGGAACCTATTTTTCATTTGGATAAAATCCCGTCAGACTTCCCTCCAGAGCCTCTGCAGCTGTTTAGACCAGAAAGATCAACGAAGTGCTCTGGGATGGTTCTCCACAATTATAAGAGTGACAGGCTGAGCTCAGAACTGGTCAGGCCTGTCGAAAAAGCTCCGTGTGCTCAAGATGCCAGATTCCCCAGACAGCAGCCTAATGTGTTACGTGCATGTTCCAGGACACTGGGATGAGGGCAGGAACAGCACCGCTGGGAGAAGTCGGCTTCTCCCCCCCAAGGCCAGCTGACATTCTAACGGGGGAGCTGGGGGCCAAGCCCAGAGCTCTGCATCTGCGGGAGAATGAAACAAAAAGGGCTGTGTGGAAATTTGGCAGGGTGTTCCTGAAAGGCAGCAGATGAATGCTGAATCCTGGAGCACCTAGAGAACTTATGATTGGGGAAACAGCTCCCTTCTGCTGCTCGCTGGAAGCAAAGAAAAGTTCTTCAAAGCAAGGACAATCAGCTGGCAAACCCCTCCCACACATACCAAACCCCTTCACCACCTCCTTCTCCTCCTCTTCAGGCTAGACCAGGGAAAAAGAAATGAACAAGTAATGGATCTGCCCAGATGAGCCTATCTGCTTTTTTCCATTAGAGACTCAGAGCAGCATCCAGCTGTTGCTCCCCTCTTCCTCCACCCAAAAGGTTGACTTACTCTATCAATAGACCCTTGCACAAGTGAGTAATTTACTTTGAAAGCTCAGGCCAAACTGGCAGTTAACCTTGACCTTCTCTTTACACATCTGGGTGTGTAGGAAATGAAAATCAGGACAACTCTGGCATCTTCAGCAAATGAAATATAAGGGCTTTCTCCAGGCAGAGACAGAATGTCAAGATCTATTTTACAAGTGGCTACAGCTCTTCCAAAGGAGAGTCTGCACTTGAGCAGGACACTCCCCCTTGGCCTAGACCTCTGTCCATAGGGAACTCCCAGAAGTAAGGAATGTTACAAGGGGCTCCTATCTTGGGAAAAGGAAAAGAAGTGACCCACCGCACTCCTCACTGATTCACTAACTGTATCACAGAATGCTGGTACTGGACCAAGGATCGCATTTTACAGATGAAGAAGATAAGGCTCAGAGAGGGAGACTGATAGCAAGTTAATGGTAGAGCTAAGGCTAGAACCTTGGCCTCCTGACCCTGATGCTGGTACAGGTAGGGGCAGAGGAAGGAGATTTCATGAAAGAAAAACTCATACAGATGCAGAATTTAAGGGACAGAGGTCCAAGTTGGCTAACAGGGTTTGAATCAGGTTTTAGGGAAAGAATTAGGCCCTTAGTTTCTAAACAGTAACATCTACCAGAAAAGTCAACCAGACCCTCCGGGATGGTTTGCAACAATTACCAGAGTGGCAGGCTGAGCTTAAGTTGATGAGCCCTGTAGCACACAGCCCTCTGGGCTCAAGATGCCAGAATGCCCAGAAAGCAGCCTGATACTGGGAAGAGAAAGGAGAACCATCAACCTCAAAAAGTCATCCTCTTCCCTGGAGGGCAGCCAACAATCAGTCAAGACTGACCCTGATGCACAGCTTACCACTTCCCGTGGGATCAGAGAAATTCCATAAGAAAATCTGAGAAGTCCCACTGTATGAAAGAGTTGAAGCATGAATATGCTTGCCAGGAGCTGGTAGGGTTGGAGTGATGTGACAGAGCTTCTCTATCAGGAAGCTGCCAGTCTCAATGTATGAACTCATGCACACAGCACACACATACAAGCACACACACACACACACACACACACACACACAGGAAGGTACATGGGTGAGCTCAAAAGAAGCAGAAATTAAGATTCCAGTTTGGGCTGCAAGAAACACCACATCTAATTAGTTCAGAAGAGACATGGACAGCATCTGGAGTTCTAACCTCAGGGCAATGGGCATCAATAGCCTCTGGGATATTTTGGAGGTCCTTCCACCACAGAATCCATCTTTTAGACTCCCAGAGAGTCAAAGGTGGAAAGTTCCTTAAGGACCAGGAACTCACTCCCATGTCCAGGGAGCATAGCATGATCTTTGCATCCCCCCAAAATGTACAGGACCTGAAAAATTAATAGGCTGAGAGGGAGACAAGCAAATGAGGAGAGTCAGGAGGCCCAGGTGTCCCTGTGCAGATGGCACAATAAGAAGGGATGCATCTGAGTAGAAACACCAGGATCAGCAGGTGGCAGTGGGGGATGAGGCGAGAGAGAAGAGATTTGGACATCTTATAGAAGGACCAGCATCTCCATCCATCTGCAGAAGGAATCATCCTGGGATACAGGGATGCAGGTAGGCTACTCTAAGAAAAAGAATGCTGGAAAAAGGTCAAGGAATAGCGGACAGCGACAGAAAGGAGGGGGCAAGTATAACAAACTGAGCCGGCACTAAGTACAAAGGGTCGTAGGCTCTAGTTCTGGCTCTGTCTCTGACAGGAGTGAGACCTTGGACAAATCTCTGTCCCGGGAGCCTCAAATTTCCCAATCTGAGAAATGGGAAGAGTAGAGTGTTCGGCGCTGCCTTTGGGGAGACAGACAGGAGAATGTGGAGGAAGGAACAGCAGGCTAGAAGTGAATTTAGGGAGAAGGTGCTCCCAACCCCATGGCCACGGTGGCACTCACCTGTCCTGCGGCTGGGGCCACCGCTGCCCCAGAACCCCCGGGGGTGCCGTCGGGCTGCCGCTCGCGGTACAGAGCCCAGAGCCCCACGTTGGGCAGGAGGACCAGGGCCGCCAGCACCAGCGCCACCGCCTGCAAGAGCCGCTTCTCCTTCCGCCTCATCGGGGCCGGTCAGCCCCGCCGCGACCTGCCGGCCCCGCTGCGCCGCCCCCAGCTCCGCGCGTCCGCCCGTCCGCCCGGCGGCGGCAGCAGCTCGGCAAGCAGACGCGGCCGCGGCGCCGGCCCCGCTCCAACTCCGCGGCACTTCCGCCGCTCGCCGGCCGGGGAGCCGGCCGCCGCCACAGTGTCGCCGCCGCGGGGGGATCGTCACCGCCGACGCCGTCCTCGCGCCCCGCCGAGCCGCGCCCCGCGCGCCGCCCTGTCCCTGATCCGCTGCCGGGAGTCTCGCCCCGCGGGCCTCGGCCTGCTCGCCCACGGTCCAGTCCGCCCCGGCTCGGCGGGATCCGGCGCCGCACCGCCTCCCCCTCTCGGCCCGCGATGGTGCGTCCCGCTCCTCGGCGCTGCCCCGCCCGCGGGAGCTTTGCTAAAGTCCCGGAGTTGGGGAGTTGGGCGCTAAGTGGTGCGGGCCCGGCGCTGGTGGGCGGGGCGCGGGTCCCCGATTTCGGGGGCGCCCGGGACCCCAGCGCCCGCCTTGACAACTGCTGTTGCGGAATGCAGCCGAGACTTTGCGAGCCCCCTGGGGAGGGACGTGCAGATAGTGCTGGGGCCCCGCCGGAGTCTCGGCATCTGCAGTCTTCGGGGCTGTGGCTTCCCAGTCACCCCGGCTCGGTCCCGAAAACAGGCAGACCTACTTTGATCCCGGAGACTCAGTGTTTTCCGCCTAGAAATGGAGCCACAGCTATGCACCATGAGCATCCATCCATGGGCGGGCCCTGGTTTTCTTCCCCTCCGAGACCCTCCTGTTGAGTGGGAACGCCCTCTGTCCACTGTGGAATGATGTGTCTGCCCACCACCTGTCTGTTGTCTCTGATAACCCGCGGGGAGGTGACCCGAGAGACTCTGCAGGACCTTTTTCTCAAGCAACTTTAACCCCCGTGGAGTTGGAGTGACTTCCAGTCCCACGTGTGTTTCTGGACGCCCGGCGCACGGTGCCCTTTCCCAAAACCTCTTGTCGGTTTCTGATCCCTTTCAGCCGCTCAGCAAGCCGTCGGCGAGCGCCGCCTGTATTTCAGACACTGTGCCAGGCTTTGGGAGGAAACGAAAGCAGTTCCCTGACGACTGGGAGCTGGAACGTTAAACGCGTAAACGCACTAGACAAGGTAATGTGTGTATCACTGGTGAGGGCTCTGAAGGGGCTGCCTGGGCGCTGTCTCAGCCCTGCAGCGGGAGACTTACTCTGACTCCTGAAGCCTGTGGCTCCTCCCTGGGGCGCTTGGTACTTGTCACTTAACTGCTTCCTCCTAGATGCTGAGAAACCGAGAACTCTTGGCTTCCTTCCTCTCTGCCACCTTCACGTGCGCCCTCTTGATTCTCGGCTTCTCCTGCCCAACCTCTCCACCCCTCAATCAGCATGCTGTGAGGACTCTTGCCTCCCAGTTTTTCCAGCACAGGCTGAGCAATGAGGGTTCAGTTTTCTGACATTACAGCTCTGGTCTTGACATCTGTCGCAAAATCGTCCAAGACTTGGGTCGCCTGGGCTCTGGAGTCCACACTGCTCTTGTGACCCTCTATGGCTGATCAAACCTCTCCCTCTCTCTTCCTGGTTGCTGGCTTTGTTTTTGTTCATGTGCTGTTGATCACTCAGATCCCTCCACCCAGAAAGCCCTCTCCTTCTGTTAGTGGAAATCTTGTTCATCCTTCCTGTCTAGTTGAAGTGCCACAAAATTTCCTAAAACTCCTCCTCAGGGACTATGGACTTTCTTTGGATTTCTAGCAAAGTAATGATTATCTTTAAGTGAATTCCTAGCCCCAGGCAATGTATTAAATGCTTGATGTGCACTCTTTTAAAGC
Organism: Callospermophilus lateralis; assembly: GCF_048772815.1. Classification (NCBI taxonomy): domain Eukaryota; kingdom Metazoa; phylum Chordata; class Mammalia; order Rodentia; family Sciuridae; genus Callospermophilus; species Callospermophilus lateralis. Next base: position 30,763,498 of record NC_135309.1, read on the forward strand.
TCTGGGTTACTCTTACCATCTGTGGTGGTTGCTTTTCTTATACCCATTTGCAAATGAGGCTTTGATTAAAGAATGCAGCAGCCAGATTGATCCTGTTTGGACAAAGGTTAGATTTTTATCATTCCTCAGTTTAATTTCCTCCAGTGGCTTCCAGCTTGCCCCTGGGTTCCCTACGTAGAACTATAAGACCCTACAAGCCTGCATATGATTAACCCTTATCCCTCACTCTCTGCATTGTGCTTCAGTCCTTATCTTCCTTACTGTTTCCCAGAGCTCTGCAAATGCATTCCTGCCTGAGGAATGCAGGACCCTTGCACTTGTTACCTCTAGAATGCCCACTCTTCTATTTTCTAAATTCTAGCCTCATGTGCTTTTAAAATATATTTTTATTGTGCCAAAATACACACAATGGAAATTTTACCATTTTCACCATTTTAAGTATGCAGTTGAGCAGCATAAGTACATTCACATTGTTGCACAATCATTGCCACTGTCCATCTCTACAACTTTTCCCTCACTCTGGACTTATATTCTGTGCCCATTAAACATTTAACTCCTCATTCCTCCCTCCCAAACCTCCAGCAACTGCCATTATCCTTTGCTCTATGAATTTGACTATTCTACTTATACTTTGTATAAGTGAAATCATATAATCCTCGTCATTGTGTGTCTGGCTTATTTCATTGATAATTTCAAGGTTCATTTTTGTTGTAGCATGTATGAGAATGTCATTCTTTTTTAAGATTGAATAATATTCCATTGCATGTAGATACCACATTTTGTTTAGCCATTCATCCATTGATGGACATTTGGGTTGTTTCCGCCTTTTGGCTATTATGAATAATGTTGCAATGAATAGTCTTCTATCTTTTATACTTCAATAGATACACAGTATTTATAAAATCAGATAATGTTGCAAAATTCTTTTTATGTGCCTCTAGAGCAGAGAACACAGTGCTGTCCAGAGTGATCTTTCATAAACACAAGCTCCCTCCTGCTTGGGCTCACCTATAGCTTCCCTTCACTTTAGACTTGTCTATGAGAATCCTTACTACAGTCTGCAAGATCTAAGTGATCTGACCCAACCTCCAGCTTTTGCCTTTTCTCTTTTCCTTCTAGTTAGGGTAGTCTTGCCGTTTTCCTCAAACACACCCAGCTGCTGATCACCTTAGGGCCTTTGTCAACTTGCTCTGCCCTTCTCTGGAAATAACTCCCTTCAGACCTTTGCATGGTTCTATCTCCATGCTCTCAGGAACCCAATCAGAGGTTCTGCCTCAGAGAGAACTTCCTGACCAGCTGATCTAAAATATCGCCTAGTGCCCCAACTGTCTCCATTTTCTTGAGTTTTCTTCAGAGCACGTCTCATTTGGGGTCTCCTGTCCTACAATGTGAGCTTCAAGAAAGCAGGAACTTAGTGCTTTTCTTGTCTTTTATGGTACTCCTATCTCTGTCAGAACAGACTTCTCTTTATTGTGAATCAGAAAACGGGTGCCCGTGCTCTTTCTGAACAGAGGAATTTGCCGAAAGGTTTACCCTCTTCCTGAGCCAACGAAGCCAAGGCACAAAGATTTCAGCTCATGCCCCTGTTGTCTATACAATGCTGAATTGTGGACCCTCCCAGGCATGGCACACAGTAGGTGCTGAATAATTACTGGTCCTGTGAAATACAGCAATTAAGATCATGACGGGAGATAAAATATTCTGTGTGGCTCTCCTTCTCACCCCATCTTGTAGCTCCATAGAGGATTCTGCAGGAAATTGGATTTGAGCTTTTTCTCATGTCTTATAGAGTCACTTGCGGATCAAAGCTGCACACCAGCCCCGTCTGCCCCCAATGGGGACTTGAGCTTGAGAACCCAGCTTTAATCCTAGGACTCTTTGATCACTTTCTACAATGTGGGATGCACCAGGCAGGAATAGGGCTCCTGGGGCTTTATCCTACTCACAGAGACAATACCATTTCCTGGGAAAACTGATCTGCACTGACTGAAATTAAACAAGAAATGTTACTTTCAGACTAAGCCCTCCTACTAGGCCTGTTGTGGCATTAAATGATATAATGTGCATAAAAGGGCTTACGGTAGATCCTGGTCAAATGTAAGCATGATTAGCTGTGGGTGCAATAAAAGCTCAGCACCAACAGGAGCTCTGAAAAGGGATAGACAGGATTTCAGCTGAGGGCAAAACCCTCTGCTATGGCCTGCATTTTTCTGATCTCATCTCCTATCCTTTCTTTCTCACTCCAAACCAGCCACAAACACTTCCTGCCCTTGAAGGCACCGTGCTCATTCCAGCCCAAGACCTTTAGTTAGCTGTTATGTCTGCCAGCTGTTTTTTTCCAAGATCCCCCACACCGTCCCCAATAATTGCTAGCTGTCTCTGATCCTTCAGATCCCAGTCAAATGACACCTATCCACAGAGACCTTTTTAAACACACTCTTCCGTACTTTATATCTTGCTCTATTTTCTTCACAGTGCATATCCCTCTTTGCCACAGTCTCATTTATTTGCTTATTCACTTGCTTGTTATTGAGCATCTCCAAATAGAATATCAGCCACACGTGGCAGTTTCCTTGTGGGCTTGTACCCTGTCATTTCCCTGCATTGTGGAATATTAGTCCCTGAAACATGGAAAGAGATTGATACATTTTTGATGAATGATGAATCTCTCCTCGCTTTCCCCATCTTCCCATCTTTACTTCCTGTTTTATAAAAATGAGCCATATATTCTATGACTCACTCTTTGGTGTTCCATCTTGTCATCAGTAACAGGAAGGTTCGGTCGGAGGAGAAGTGACAGGTGCAGGCCCCCAATCTTCCTAATGAGTATATAAGAACTTTTCCTGCTGAATATCTTCACCTGGACTTTCTTAGGGACCCATGTTGCTGACCCCATTTATCAAGAACTGTACCCTCAGGCCGGACTGGCCAAGCTCCGAGCCGAGAGGGTATAAAAGTAGACTGGATCAGAAAGTCAGGTGGGTTGGCCTCTGTGATAGTCTGCTTCTAATACCCTTTAATCTTGGCCAAATCCTTTAGCTGTTCTCAGCTGCAAAATGAGGATGCCTTTAATGAATGATTTCCAGGCTGGTGAGAGACACCAAAAGCAAAACCCAAAAAATCATGGGTATTGGACTTCTGTATTTCCTACAAGCCCAAAGCCTTCCAGCTCCTCCTCTCTTTGGGGATCACCAAGCTCAACTGACGTGTTCTCAGAGAAGCCTGATCTCCCCAAACAGACTCCATCTTTCAGCTGTCTGACCTCCCAGTCCTGCCTTTCCTTATGGTCAGAATGTTTATAGCTGTGGAGAATTACTTGATATCCATCTCTCCCTTTGGGCTGTAAGCCCCATTGAAGACAGAGACCATGGTAGCTTTCAGCATTTTTGTATTCGTTTGTAATAGATTTTACTTTTTAGAGTAATTTTAGGTTCACAGCCAAATTGAGCAGAAGGTACTGAGATTTCCCATACACTCCTGCCCCCAAACATGTACAGCCTCGCCTGCTATCAACAGCTCTCAACAGAATAGCCTTCTTGTTAAAATTGATGATCTTACATTGATACATCATGATCACCCTAGTATGTAGTCTACATTGGAGTTCACTTTTGGTGTTGGATATTCTATGGATTTGAACCAATGTATAATGAGGTATTCACCATTACAGAATTATAAGGAGTGGTTTCCCAACCCCCAAATCCTCTGTGCCCCCCCTTCTCTCCCTGCTCCCAACCCCTGGCAACCATGGACCTTTTACTGTCTCCATAGGTTTGCCTTTTACCAAAAAAGTGTATAGTCTTTGCAGACTGGCTTCTTTCACTTAGCAATATGCATTTACAGTTCTTCAATATCTTTTTGAGGCTGGGTAGTTCATTTCCTTTTATGGATGAATAAAATTCTGTTGTCTGGATGGCTCGCAGCTTATCTACTCACTGACTGAAGGCCATACTGATTGCTTCCAAGTTTTGGCAATTTTGAATTAAGGTGCTATAAACATCCACGTGCAGGTTTGTGTGTGGACATAAGTTTTTGCCTCCTTTGGGTAAATACCAAGGAGCTCAATTATTGAGTGAGTTTAGTTTTTTGAGAAACAACCAAACTGTCTTCCAAAGTGGAAAATACAAAGTGTCATTTTGCATTTCCATGAGCAAAGAATGAGAATTCCTATTGCCCTACTCCTTGCTGGTACTTGGTGTCTAGGTTCTAGATTTTGACCATTCTAGCAAGTGCAGAGTGACATCTCATTGTTTTGATTTACACTGATGACATGTGATATGGAACATCTTTTCAGATGTTTATTTCCCTGGGTTTTGGCTCCACAGTATCCTCTCAATGCCTAGCACAGTACCTAGACACATGGAGGTGCTCAACAAACATTTGGAAAATAAGTGAACCAATGAATCAGTCAAACACTAAAGCATTCACCTCTCTAAAACCTATATTGAGTAATTTTAGAGTAATTTTAGGTTCACAGCCATATTGAGCAGAAGGTACTGAGATGTCCCATATACTCCTGCCTCCAAACATGTACAGCCTCGCCTGCTATCAACAGCCCTCTTCCTATATTGAGGAAATTCACTAAGGCTACTGTCAGTAATCCAAATTGCTATCTCTACCAACTTGGTCCTTTAACAAGGCTCAAGCTTCTAATGTACAGAAAGTGAAGAATTCTGGATCTGAAATTTCCCTACCTGTGTCTGGTCAGCCTGAATCAGTCTAGACTTTGCCCCAACTACTAATTTTACTACTACTCTACTAGTACTTATTATTACTTACCAGAGATTAAACCCAAGGATGCTTAACCACTGAGCCACATCCTGAACTCTTTTTATTTTTTAGAGACAGGATCTCACTAAGTTGGTAAGACTGGCCTCAAACTTGGGTTCCTCCTGCCTCAGCCTCCTGAGTTGCTAGGATTACAGGCATGTGCCATCACATCCAGTGAGCCTAAATTCTTGTGTAAACTCAAAAGTTATCCAAATTCTCTGAGCATTGGGCTTTTCTTGTATGAGTCCACAAAGGTATACATGTACTATCAGGAATTAGAAATATCTAGCTAAACATAGAATATGGTCATATTAAGTAAAGCAGTTGAACCAGATGCTCTCTGAGGTCTTCTTTAAAACTCTGGGACTTGGTCTTACATCATAGGGTGGAAAAAGAGGGACCAGTTATGAAGCACCACTCTGGATGTTCTCCAGTGTCTATATTTAGTGGCTTTTTAGCTCCTGGATTGAGTAAGAATAAAGGGGTTGCAGGATGTCTATTTGAAATGACCTCTAGACAGGCCATTGCCTCTCTTATCCTCTTGGAGTCTACTTTGTCATTTCCACCATGAGATGCCAATAAAACCAACCAATCCTGCCAACGGTAAAGGAACGCAGTTGAGTCAAGACAGTGAATGTGGGAGATGCCTCAAGCAGGAGAAGTTTTGAAAGAGCAAACAGAAGGCTACAAATCTCAAACAGAGTAAATATACAAAGTCACTGGGTGGATACATCTCAAACAGACCATCAATCACTAGGGTCAGATGCAAATATTAGGTGTAGAGGGAGCCATCCTCCTGGCACTGCTGTGGAAATATCAGGGCTTGGAAAATGCAAGTGCTTCCTATTTAATTACTTCTGTTTTTGTACAAAGGAAAAAATATCAGTACAAAACACCAATAGATAGGTGGTAGGATTCAGAGCAAAGGGTTCTTCCTAGGGTACTGAGGCTCTTGAAAGAGTGACTCTCTTTTGTGAGCACCTCTATAAAATAAGGGGGTTGGGTACTCTATAACCCAGGGATCTCAATCTCGGTTGCATATTAGAATCACCTGGGGGATATTTTAAGACTCTAGATGCTCACCCCACATCCAAAACCTATTAGACTCCGTCATCCCAAGTGATTTCTTACAGTAGCCAAATTTAGGAGCATCACTGTTCAGAGGCTTTCTGGGCTCCAAAACCGGGCTAAGGTTTCTAAGTCGTAGATCATATGATGTTCCACTAGGTGGCACCTTCCAGCAGTTTCAAGAATGAACTCATAAAGCAGGGCTTGGTGGTCTTTGCTAGGATCCGTAATCCTGATGAGAAGACTGAACTTGTTGTTTAAAAATTCCTAGTAAGTGGTGGAGTTACAGAATATTAAGATTTGCCCTGTTGGGGAACAGGCCAGGAAAGGGGGCAGCTCCATTCCTTACTACTGGGCTCACCCATCCATACATGCACTCTGGTCCTTCCTCCCCTATCCATCCAGCAGGAACAGCAAGCTCCCCTCAGAAGCCCTCCAGGAGCCCCATTATTGGAGTGGTGACCTCTGCTCTTTATCTCTGGCTAGTGAAAAACACCTTGCTGTTCCTTGAGGATTTTTACTCCATGGGAGGTTGACTCCACCCTAAACTGTTGGCTTGGCCAATCAGAGCACTCTATCCCCTTCCGCTTCTGTGATTAGTCCAGGGGTGAGCACCTGATTTCCAGAAGACAAACCTGAACCAATGGGGTTCGTCCTGAGGATTTTATGAAGGAAATAGTGGCCTCTTCTAGGTCAGCTTTCTAACAGGATGTGAAGAGTCGGCTGGACATCTTGCCTTTGCTCTTCTGAAGCTTCTGTTCCTTGCTGCTGCTGCTTCTATATTTTTATTAGTTGTTCACGGATCTTTCTTTCTTTTTCCTTTCTTTCTTTTGCTGAGACTCGAACCCAGTGCCCCACACATGCTAGGCAAAGTGCTCTACCTGGGAGCCGCAACCCCAGCCCATCCACGGGCTTCTTGACCCTCCTTTTTCTTGATGAGCTTAGCCCTTGACAGGACCTAGGAACAGGGAGAAGACCCAGGTCAGGGTTTCTCCTCAGCTCCCTCACTGGGACTATGCCACCGGCTGACTATGTCTGCCACTAAGGGCCACAGCGCCTGTGACACAGTCTCCCTGGGTTCTGATAACTGCCCCTCCCCTTAACCTGCAGTCCTAGGACTGGACTGCACACGCTGTTCCTAGCAGCAGGGCATTTCACTGTCCTTGGTGGTCGCCCCTCCCCTCCCACAGTGTTCTAATAAATTCTTCTCAAATTTTCCAGCATGAGAGTGCCATTCATTTCCTGCCTGAGACCCTAACTCAACCAGGGTGAAGCCCCCAGAGAACAGCCCAACGCAGAGGAAACGGGAGCTGACAGATCACTGGGTCACTAGAGCTAACCCCTGATGTCATCCGGGCTTCTAATCCAACTCACCTCCCACATTCAAACAATTACCTAATAATGCTGATTTTATTACCTAATAAATTTTAAATGTATCCCTTCGCCTCTAGGCCTGCTCTGTAGCACATATTTCAGATGCCTGTAAGAATCCCTGATCAGAACACTACATCAAATGACTAAATTCCCTACCTTGCCGAGTACCTCATCCTCATCTATGGGCTGGTCCTTGACCATGACTTGTCTGACTTGGATCAAAAGGATGAATTGGACTACTCAGACTCTCTCAGAAATTGGAAACAAATGACAGAGGAAAGAAGATAGCACTTTAATCTTCCCCCAAACCCTATGAGACAGGTTCTACTATTATTTCCGTTTTCCAAAAGAGGAAACTGAACCATGCCTAGCCACCTCACTGACTCATTTAGTTATTCATTCAACTGATATTTATTAATGCACCTATCATGTGCCAGAAACTATGGGAGATGCTAGGCATTCAGTAGTGGGAAAATGATAAATAACAGTCACAGGGCTTACCATATGGTAGTGGAAAAGACATTGTAAAAATGAATACAGGAAGGGGCTGGGGATGTGGCTCAAGCGGTAACGTGCTCGCCTGGCATGCATGGGGCGCTGGATTCGATCCTCAGCATCACATAAAAATAAAAAATAAAGATGTTGTGTCCACCGAAAACTAAAAAATAAATATTAAAAAATTCTCTCTCTCTCTCTTTAAAAAAAATGAATACAGGAAAAACAGTTGTCTTAGGTAAGAGGAGGGAGAAAGAGCCTCCTGGCTGTTAGACAAAACACTGGGTTAGAACCCAATGCTGTTGGAATCCTAGTCCAACATTCATCCAAGTTCCACTATTGTGACTCCCCTAGGTTGTTCTCCTAGGAAGACACTGAATTTGCCAATGATTGTCTGAGCACTGCTATTTGTACCTGAAGCAGGGCCCTGCCACTTACTGACATGCATGCAAGTACCCACATGCATACACACAGAGTAAGAGCTTTGCTGTCACATCTCCTCAGCTACAGAACTCATGCAGGGGACCGCACCTTGCTTTTATGTAGTAAAACGATTACTCTGCATCAACACAGAGAGATTGCCCCCATTCTTTTCTCCAGAGATGAAGCTGAATGAACAATAACAATAAAAATCCAATCTTTTTTTTTTCAAAATCTGAGCAACACTGGGCCTATTTTCCTGTATGGCCATTCAAGTTGGAGCTGAGTGGTAACTGATCAGGGGGACTGAATGGTTATCATAGGCCTGTAGATTTTAGAAGTCTCTACTGATATAGTCCATTCTCTCATGACGAAGAGACTCCACAAATTAACAGAGGAAGCTGAAAGGGGACTAAAACCCAGTTCTCCTGACTCCCCATCCATGGTAGCATGCAGCCTCCGGAGTTAAGTACAAAAGGGACAGGTAGCAAGAGAGGGTTCAGCGTCAAAAGTGGAATTGTTTTCAGCATCACTCAGCTCAACGCCTACATCACACACCCCGTAGTGGATTGCACTGTGACTAATCCACATACAGCAGAGTGACAAATTGGTTCCTGTTTCTTTGGAGTAACAAAAACAACAACAAAAAGTGGGATACTGCCACAGCAGAAGGATTCTGGTTATTACTCTTTCATTCCCTGGTTCGTCAAGCACAAAGTCTGCCGGCTCCTCATTCTAGGCACCCTGGGTTCAAGCCCAAGCATCATTTAAACAGAAGTATCAGAGCAGACAAAACTTGACACGATGCACTGAGTATTTTATTGCAGTGTTTTCCAGGGGCCATGAGAGCCCAGAGGAAGGGACTTCTGATACTGCCAAGAGTGGCATGGAAGAGGTCACAGGAGGTGATGTTTGGGCGCAATCCTGGAGGATGAATAGGAGTTTCCTAAGCAAAAGAAGGAGTGTGGGAAAGAATTTCTTCAAGATAAACAATATTCAAGAACAAATTCTTCCTCAGAAACTGACAGATAAACCAGCACAAAAGAGCTATGGGTAATAATTTTTTTTTCAATGAAAGCAATTTACTGCCTTAGTTAATTGAAAAATCTAAGGAAAGGATGCCTTCAGAGACTGCAAGCTCCAGGTGTTCAAAGGGTGTCATTAAAGCCACAGAAACTCCCAATTCTGCTTCTTCCTTATGTTCTTGCCCTCGGGCAGGCTGTTCCCTGCTGATGACAGGGCTGCTCCAGATTTAAATTATCCTTAGGGCTAGCAGTGCCAGGGAAGACTGATTTCTCTTTCCCAGCAATCTCACTAAAAATGCCAAACCAAGTCTCATTCAATGGGCCTGCGTCACTTGCTTGCCCCTTAGCTCCATCTGATTTCTTAAGACCTGAGAGTGGGGAAGAGGGAGCCCTATAGAAAAACTGGAGTCCTGGGTCTAGAGGAAGGATGGATGGATGGATGGATGCTGGATAGTCAAAACCATCAAATGCCAAAGAGGTGGTGGATTAAGAGCATATCTGGGCCAGAGGTGTGTGTGTGTGTGTGTGTGAGGTGGGGGAGTCTCTATATGAGTTGTACATGCATTGTTATTTCTTAGACCAGAAGACAAGTATTTAACTTTCCTAGACTGGCAAAGATTGAGGAAGAAGTAGCAGGAACTGTTATGGTTTGCATGTGAGGTGTCCCCACAAAGCTCTCGTGTGAGACAACGCAAGACGGTTCAGAGGAGAGATGATTGGGTTATAAGAATCTTAACCCAATCAGTGATTTAGTGCCTTGATAGGGATTAACTGAGTGGTAACTGAAGTGGTAGGGTGTGGCTGGAGGAGGTGGGAATTGGGCGTGGCTTTGGGTACCTATTTATATCTGGCCAGTGGAGTCTCTGCTTTCTCATCAACATGTGAACTGTTTCCCTCTGCCACACTCTTCTGTCATGATGTCCTGCCTCACCTGGAGCCCCAAGGAATGGAGCCTGCTGTCCATGGACTGAGATCTCTGAAACCGTGAGCCCCTAAATAAATTTTTCCTCCCCTAAAATCGTTCTGGGTCGGGTCTTTCAATCGCAGCAGCGAAAAAGCTGACTAAAACAGGAACTTTTAGAACAAACAACTGATTTTATTGAAGAAGAAATTAAGGCTCATAAGAGGGAGGGAAGTGACATATTAGAAGCATATAACCTGGTAGCTCAGAGACCAGGAGGAGCCTTGGTGACCTGAACCCTAGGACTCTCAGGTAGTGAGCAGCCATTCATCTGAGGAAACGAGGAGCCCCAGGAGAATATGGGCATTTCCAGGTACCCCCTGGGATCACTGTCCCCATGGCAGATGCCACATCCTCAAGGCTCAGTTGCCATACTCTCTACCCCAGACATGTGCCTAGCATTTGGCCTAGGTGCCATGAAGCATGGTATCAGGCCCCAGGGCCCTAGGAGCTAAATGACTTATAGATACCAGGACCTACTGAGTACACTTAAGAGTGGGTGACCAGACAGAGGTGGGAAACCAAAGACAGAGATGGGGCAGAAAAGAGGGCAGGGCTCTGGAGGGAGCAGGAAGGAGGCTCAACCCCAGAGCACATTCAATGTCTAGTTTTCCAATCCCTCGATTTGTACCTATGTTTTAAATTTTTTATTTTTAGTAATGCAATACATGCATATGGTTATGAAATTAAATAATTCAGTTTATAATAAAAATACGACTCCCTCTCCCCATGTCCCGGTCCTGAGACTATTAATTTTTAACTGTTTTGTTTTGACCTCAGCTAATGTTTATTGAGTGCACCTGTCGTGTGCCAAGCCCTGTGCTAAGCAATGTGCATTGCTTCCTTGAGGATCCATGAGCTAGGTACCGCTGCCATGTTCCGCTGGGGAAATTTCAGTGATCCGTCCAAGGTCACACTGCTGACGAGTAACAGAAATGAGATTTCAGCACAAGGAGGTCTGATTCCAGACCCCCGAGTGCTCTTAATCATTACACTCTGGTGGTTTCTGTCAAAGATTTATTACTTCTGCTCCTTGATTTATAAACTCTCGACATTATCTATTGACTTCTTAGTATGACTGATGAGGATTTATCTCACTTAATCCCCCGCTTTCTGCCCACCAATTTTAGAGACACATGGCAAAGTAGCCTTCTGTTGTGGGTATCTTTGGGGCTTTAAATAATTCACTCAAACCTCAATTCTTTGTTTCTACTCTACCGACACTTATTGATTGGTTGTGTGGGGTCCCCCATGAGTTGGATAGTGGAAGGACATCGCAAGTTTCCTGGTTATCCTTTCCCATCCACCATAGCACCCAGCTTCGTGCCAGTCACACAGTAGGTGCTTGATAAATATCTGTTTGATAGAGCAAATGTGGAGCAACTTGGCACCCAAGGGGAGAGATGACCAGAAATCTCAGGCAGGCGGCAGGCATGGCAATTGCAGTCTGCAATGTCAGCCTGACTTCTTCAGAGACACAGCCTCCCGCTGAGGAGGGAACAAGAAGCTATAAAATGGAAATTGAAGGAGAATCGCTTCAGAGCAGCTGTCAGGAAGCACTTCCCCCAGTGGAGAGAGAGAGCCGGATGTGCAGAATGACCTCGAGGCAAGGTCATTTCTGCTCACACACCTGGGCCTGTCCCTCCAGCTTGCTCGGGAGCCACCAGGGAGCTCACACCATGCAGATCTATGGCCATCTCCCCCTTTGTGAGACACTTGGGGTATTGTGCTAGCACAGGTTCCAAAGTGGGCTTTTGAAAGGGGTGCCACTTGGATAGGCTTCTCCCTGGGCCCATGTAACTTCTCCCTGGGCCACCTACTGTAAGGTCCCTGTGCACGCTGTTCCGCTGCCTTCACCATTCCTTCACCATTTTAGTTCCTGCTCTTCTAGGTGTTCCTTCACCATTTTAGTTCCTGCTCTTCTAGGTAATTCTTACTCATCCTTTGCACCTCAGGTCAGGTGACACTCCTAGGGAAGACTTTCAGAATCTGCGCCCCCACCAAGGTAAGTCATATCCCTTTCTAAATGCTAAATATTTACCCTTTATTGCACAGAGCACAGTTGTAGTTTTACATTTATTAGAGTCATTATTTGCATAAAGCTGACCTCGCCCATTATACTAATCCCCAGGAGGACAGGGACCATCCCTGATTTTGATCACTACTGTGTCCCTAGCACCTAGTACTGTATCCAGCACATGGTAAACATCTGGAATAAAGAAAGAAGTGAATGAATGGGTCTTGGTGAAACCTTTTAATCAAATGATTCATTTATGTGAGGTTTAGTCTCCTCGAATCCCAGAATCTCCCTTGAACCTAGGGAAAAAAAATCTGTGAAACTTTCCATCCCTGACCTCCAAGTTCAGTCTCCTGAGTCACCTAAAAATGCACTGGTGGGATTCCTGATGACTCACCTGGACTCTGGGGGACACTCCCTGCCCCCAGCACACACTCTCCTTCCTCTCCCCTGCTCTTGCCCTCCTCTGTCAAGGTCACCAAGCCCTGTTGTTCATCTTCTACCTGGGTGATTATCAGCTCTGGCTGCAGCTCTCTGGCCAGGGAAGTTGTTCAGACACACAGATGTGTGTGTTCCTCATCCAGGGGTTCTGATGGGGGCCTGGGAAAGAGTATGTTTAAAAAGATCCTCAGGTGATCCTGATGTGTGGCCCCTCTCTGAATGGATCTCAAAGATGCCTCCTTCCTCCTCCAGTTCCTCCTCCACCTCTTGCTGTGGGGAGAGCCATCTCCTCCCTGATCTCTCAGGCTTCAGGCTTGGCCCCCTCAAGATCTTTCTAGAATTAAAAATACTAATTGTCATTCTTCCACTTAAAACTTCCCACCACACCCCACTGCCTTCAGGAGAAACCCCAAACTCTCAGACAGCCTCACAAAGCCCCCCGTTGGCTTCCCCAGGCCCACCTCCCTGATTGATTCCTGGCCGTCTCATTAAAACCTCTGAGTCATTCATCCTCAATGGGCCTGGTCATATTCTTTTCTCCCTCTGAGTCTCAGCACATCTTCTCCCCTGGCCAGTGTTAAAGAAAAAAAAAAATTATTCTGACACTCGTTAAAGCAGTAAAAAAAGACTCTTCTCAGAGCTATTGCCACAGGGCTGTGGTAATAGGGAAGAAAGATCAGACTCAACTCCCAGTACAACAAAGACAGCTGGGGATTTATAGCCAAGGAGCAGAGTGAGAGGTGAATGAATGGAAAATTACTAAGAGAAGATATCAGTATAAGGAAACTCTTGCTAATGGCAGGTCAAGGGCTTAGACATCAAGGATAAGGGAGGAGGGATATGATCAGACAACAAGGGTGACCAGATCTCAAAGGGTGAGGGTGACTTAGCTGGAGCCTTTGCTAAGAGTGGGCTGGGCAGACCAAAGGCAAATGAGGGCCAAGGTGGAGGCCTAGTGGAAAGGAGGGCTCAGAGAGCATGACTAAAGAAGTTTGGTCAAGGACAGAGTCTTTGCTATCAGAAGCTCCTTCTGCAGCTGACACAGGGGTCCCTGAGACACTCTTCCACCTGGGGCCCTCCACCTGTGGATGTTAGCATTTGTCACATCTTACAGCTGTGATCTATTTACTTGCCTGCACCCCTGCTTGGCTGTGAGCAACTTGAGGGCAGAAGGTGTGTTTTGAGACCCCAGTGCCTAAAGCAGCCTTTGGCTCTCAGCTGATTTGTGACAAATGAATATATATTGATGAACATGGCTACTCCTGGAATGGCTACTCTGTCCTAAAGCAATCAATGATGATGCAGCCTCCATCAGTGGTTCTCAGAATTTAGTGTGATCAGAATCACCAGGAGGGCCTGTTAAACACAGATGGCTGGACTCTGCCTCGGGTTTCTGATTCAGTAGGGTGGGCTGGAGCCCAAGAATTTGCCTAACAACAGGTGATGCTTTTGCTGTGGTCTCAGATTGCATGGTGATGATCACTGTCCTGAAGGATTACATCTGATATCATCTCCAAGTGATATGCATCTTAATACTTCTCAAATCCAAAGAGGATGAGATTTAAAAGGCAACTTCCAGGTGCGATAGTGAAGCAGATATGATCTCATGTGGTAGGTGACCTCCTTCCTCCTAATATGCCACATTCTGCCTATCTGTCATTTGTGACAACAACTCAAGACTTCTGTCCTTTTTCTGCTCCATTTGCTGTAGGAGGGGCTGCCTCCCAGGCCCCTCTGCCAGGCCTGATGCCAGACTGTGAGCGGGGACCAGTCAGCTGAGTAGCATACTAATGCAGGTGACCTGAGGACATGTAGCATCCCATCTCAGACCTAGGGGAGATGGATTTCAGGGCAGAGACAGCCAGACAGGAGTCGTGGCTCGAGCAGGCAGGGCAAGACAGAGCTCCCCAAAATCATTCCGCCCAGGCCAGAGGAAGCCAAGGTATAGTCATTTGCAGGGCATGTGGACAGAGCTGGGATGTGCAGGCTGTGGTGGCCACACACAATCACTGGAGACCTTCCGGATATGGCACAGAGTTGGAGGATGGAAAGAGAAGAGGGGCATACTAGGAGCCAGGGCAGGGACCAGCTCTCTCTGCACTGCCAAGTCCAAGGAGGAGCTCCTTCAGACTCTGAATTTGAACTTGAGCCTCCTAGGCCATGAAGAAAGAATATTTGTTGAGATAGGAAGATAGAACATGTGTTATTTACAATGTGTTAATTTATAACTTCTGATGGTGAGACAGGTGATATGCGGGTCTCGATGTATACTCTTGCTCCCATTTGGCATGAAGGGCAAGGCCTGGACCTTGGGAGGTTTAAACCTGAGGTTCCCAGCTAGTTGTCAGATGGTGGTGGTGGTTGTGGGCAGGGGTGGGATGGGAGTTAGAGGCAGATAAACCTCAGTGCTGCCCCTTTCCTATGTATTTCTTTGGGGCTAGTTACATCAGCTCTTGAAACCGCCGTTTCCTTGTTGGTTAAGTGGAGATGATTGTAGTACCTACACAAAGAGGGTTAGGCCAAAACCTCTGTGCTCTGAACCGCATGGGTGTGTATTTACCAAGGGTTATTTATTTGTGATTTCCTGGTTAATTTGTTCCTATCTAACATGACTTTCTCTTCCATCAACCCCGCCCTTGGCAGGGCTTGCTAAGTTGAAGAAGTTGACCCCCCAAGTCCCTGGTCTTCTCTTTGGTCATTCCTGCCCTATTTGGTCATTCTTCCCATCTGTGGTCTCTCACCTTACAGATCAGGTGTCCTGCATTGAAAGGCAGATTCCTGGGTCCCTGGCTCAGAGGTGCTGATTGTCTAGGTTGGCACTGAGCCCAGAAATCTGCATTTTAATGATCTCACCAGACAATTTTCATGTAAGAGACAACGCTTGGAGAAACCCCCTGGCTGAGAAAGCAGCTTGGCTGGCAGAACCAAGAGCAGTTGCTAAGATTTAGATTCCTGTTCAATCTAAAGCGTTTTCCTAGGAATCACAGCTGCCCAAGAATGTAATAGCTTCCCTGGGAAGTAGAGACTTCTGCCCATGAAGGTATTTAAACAAATGTTCGGTCGACACCTGACAGGGATAAGAGAGGGCTCAAACGTGAGCTAGGAGTGGGACTTCATGACATTGAAGACTGCTGGGATCCCATCTTCTTTTTCCTTGACCCTTCACCTCTCAGAAGATGCTGGCAACGTTGTTCATACTGTCCCCATTGTTCCTTCCCCAGGTATATTCTTGATTCAAGTCTCACACGTGACAATGCAATGAATGCTTTTGTGCGCTAGTGGCTGGTGACAAAGAAGGGCGTTTCGGGCTCTGCCACTCAATCGTATCAACAGAAGGGACCCCCTTGACCATTTGGGAAGAGACTCTTGTCTCCCATCCTCTGTGAGCCCCTCTCTCTCCTCTGTACGTAATTGATAAAATAACTTGGAAGCAAACGAGGCTGGTTTCAGACTGTGCTCAGGAGAGGATTTGGGGCTGCCACATCTTACAGCAACTGTGCCCAACGCTGCGTGTAATCACTGCCATGCGTCTATGTCAAGACTGGAGTACGCTTCAGTGAGGTCGGGCTGGAGACAAGTAGACAAGTTAGCACAGTGACAAATCCCGCTGCCCTTCTGTTGTTGGATGCCCCATGCAGCCAACCAGCCCCACGGGGGACAAGACGGGAAGGCCCACCCAGCAGCAAAGTTCTTCAGGCCTGGGGTGTGGGGTTGCTTCCTAGGGGAGTCTCCCAAGGTGGGGAGCCTCGCCAGTGATTTGTTTTGAGTAGATGCCGTTACTAAGGATCTGAGAAAGTCATTGAAGGGGGAAGAGAAGGTTTTGTTTTTTAATTTGCTTGCTTCGACACCAGTCAACAAAGAGGGCTTCACACGAAGGCCTTTGCTGGCCTAAGGGTTGCCCCCCTCTAGGGCTCTGAGCCTTCCCGGGCATCATCTCACCTGTGTTCTAATTGCCAGTGGAAAGCATCCTGCCCCACAGCTGCCCTTGGTGACCCAACTGCTCTGAGCCAAAAAGTGAACATTTCCTTTTTGGACCAACCCCTACCTCCATTCAAGGGCAATGGGTCTGTCTTTTCAGGCACCTGTTGTCTTTGCACCTCGAATAATTTTTAAGATTGGTGGCCAGACCTATTGAGCATCTACCACATGCCCGAGAGGGCTTAGAAAGCCATATGCCTAACTTCAAATTTTCAGAAGCATAAGATGATTCATTGCATTTGGCAGGTTACAAAAGTGAGGCACAGAGTGATTAGGTCACTTGCCCAGAGCTGTATGACCTTAATATTGGTTTGGGCTAGAGGGGGTATAACACAAGGGGTATAGACTCTGGCTCAGAGCCCCTGGGAATGAAGCAAGGCCCTGGCTCTTATCGGATATGGGGAGGCCTACCGTGACTTCTCCAAGCCTTAGTTTTCCCTCTCTTTAAAATGGAGAGGATAATGTTACCTACTTCTACATATTTATAAATAATAGTCCTGCAAATATGACCCCCATCTTAATCTCCAGAACCCGCGAATATGTCCCCTTATATGGCTTATGAAGACATGATCAGGTTAAGGATCTCCAGCTGGAGATTATCCTGCCTTATCTGGGTGGACTCAACCTCACTGGGAGGGTTCCTGCACAGGGAGGCAGGAGTGCCGGAAGAGAGTTGAAGATACTACACCACTGGCCCTGGAGCAGGCCAAGGGACCACGAGACAAGGGAAAGAGCCATCTCAGAAGCTGGAAAATGCAAGGACGCACCTTCCTCTGGAGTCTCCAGCAGGAAGTCAGCCCTGCTGTCACCTTGATCTTAGCCCAGTAGGACTCATTTTGGACTTCTGGGCTCTAGAGTTATAAACTAATAAATGTGTGATGGTTAATCCACTAAGTCTGTGGTAGTCTGTTACAACAGCAATAGGAAACTAATAAAATATTATTGTGGGTTTTTTTTCCCCCTTAAAACCAGTATAATGCCAGGCACGTTGGGTTGCTTACATAAAAGTTCACTATAAATTTCGGTTCCTGGTTTTACTGGGAGCTTCTTAATATCTTACCTATCTTTGTATTCCGAACATAGTCTGTTCTAGCGCTTGGCCCATAGCAGACACTGTCATTATCTGATGGATGAATGATGGCTCCATTCATGAAAAGAAAAAGGGGTTGTTCCCAGGAAATGGGGGGAAGGACTAGAGTTCATGCATATGGAATGAAAGTAAAAACTCTGACAGTGATTGAGGTGGTCCCATCTTTCACTCTGGTTAAGGCATTGATGGCTCTAGTGAAGACCCTCATGGTTCTCTGCATGGAGGGACACATTAAATAATGAAGAGTCTTTACCCAGGATTTTGTTAAGTATACCCTGGTGCAGAGAAAAGAGCAGCTCAAGGTTTACATTCTCTAAGAAATCTTTCCTTCTCCCTCCTTTTTTGCACTTCAATATGTGCTCATTGGAACTCTTGGTTGCAGGTTATCAACATCCAACCCAAATGCACTTGAGCCAAAAAGAAAGAAAGAGAAGGGAGGAATAATGAAACAAATGCAAACAATAACCCCAAATTTAAAAACCAAACACAACTATAATTCACTGACTAGCCTAACTAAAATAAAATGTAGCTTTAAGTTATCTTCGGGGACTGTGGGATGCAGGCATTGGACTGATGTCACCAGGATCTGTTCTTGCTGCCTGTCAGCTTTGTTTTCCCCTCAGTGTTTGTTTGGCTTTCAGGCAGACTCTACCCATGTCATAGACCTCGGAAATCACAGGCTCAAATGTGACCAGCTGAACTACCTGAAGGGAAAGAGCATCTCTTTCTCAGCAATTTTACCAAAAGTCCCGATGGCTTCTGATTGGTTTAACTTGAATCATACACCTGCTTCTGAACCAGTCCCTGTAGCTGGGGAGCTGAAACACACCTGAGCTCGGCTTGGCTCAGGGACTGTGAATAGGGCAGTGGTGCTCCCCAAGGGACATGGAGAAGCTGTTACCAGAGGAGGAATGGGAGGAAAGGCAGGGCTGTCTAAACTACAGAGTTTTCTTTCCTGAGACCACTTAGACAAGAGGTGGCAGAAACAGACTTTAGGACCCAGCCTCCTGAATCCCAAAGAAATCTGATTCTTTATTCACAGAAGCAGCTATACCTGCTCCCAAAGCTGCTCCCCTGGGATTTCCTGAAAAAATGAGGAGTGTGGGTGCAAGCCTGGCTGAAAAGACAATTCCTACTAACAGGAAAAACCCAGAATCAGAACTGGAAGGCTCCCAAGCCTAACTTCTCCTTCCCTTTGCAGCATCTTCTCTGGTGGCTGGCCAGCCGCATGTGGGGCCTCCAGAGACAGGAAACACACTTCTTTTTTGAGGCAGTCATTTTAAAAATATCTTTGACTACTAAAAACAAACTATTTCTGTTTTAAACCCGAATCTGTCTTTCTGTAGCTTCTCCACACTTGTCCTTAGAGTCTCAGAGGACTGACTAGTCAAACTCCTTTGGAATGGCCCAGAATAGAAGAGCATAGAAACTGGGAGTCAGAACCCGGTTCCAACCTAGGACTTCTAGAAAAAGTGGGGAGAGTGGGATGGAGTGTAAGCATAAATGTGAAAGCGTTCTGTGTGTCATGGATAACACTGGGGACAATAGTAATTATATGCCAGACAGTGTCCTAAAGCATTATCTCATTTTATCCTCACGACAAATACTTGAGATAACTATTATCATTCATGTTATACAGATGAGAAAATTGATGCCTGGAGTGTTGAAGTCACCCCCATCCCAAGTCACACAGCTAATTTAAATGATTCCCAGGTGTGTATCCTTATCTACCATGTCACCTGCAAACAAACAAAAAAGATACGATAATGAGCATTGTTTTAATCCACTGTTTCAGCCGAGGGTTCCCTAGTTCAGGGTATATTTGGTTCTTCACTCTTCTCTGCAGTTGCCAAGTGGTTCTTGGATTCTGACTTCAGGGAAAGACACTGAATGTGCCAGAAGCAGCCAAGAGCCATTCTCCCAGTCTAAGGCCTGCTCCTAACCAAATTTCCTGGGGAAAATGAACTCCCAAACACTTCTTCCTTCTTCCCTGGTCCTGAGATGAAATAACCCAAGGGAGCTCTCTACACAGAGGGGAAAACGATACAGAGGACAGTTCATGTTTCTTACAAGAACTTAAAAACACCAGGCTTTGTTGACTCAGATAGGGAAATAGATTCCAGAAACACTGTGTCTGCTCCAGGGTAATTATCCTGAAACTGGTTGGCATTTTACTCAGCTCCAAAACTCATAAAGAGGCTTCAAAGAGACAGAGCCTCTGGGGACTGTTTTTATCAAAAGGAACTTTAGAAGAGGTAAAGTTTCTAGATCAAACTCGGCTCTTAATTGAATCAGCAAAAACTGAACCCATCTTAAAAGAGAGTTTTGTGAAACAGCAGGAAAACATTTTCAATATGTAGATTGGAAAAATATGAAAAGGAGAGAAAGGACCCAGATACCTGGCAGAATATCTCTGCGCTGTTGGCTGGTGGTAGTGAGAGAAGGGAAGTTATTGGAATCGTAAGCCCTTAGCTTGGGAGGAAAAAAAAAAAAGACCACGGAGTTTCCATCTGTTCCATCTTTTTCACTTAATTCACTTACATTTAATTCAACTTACCCATTCATTCATTTTCCAGTAAATAACGATTAAGCGCCTGCTACACATCAGGCACTCTGTTGGGGCGCTGGAGATGCAGAAGGGAACACAGCACAGCCCTGCCTTCCAGGAGTTCAAGCTGTCCAAGCCCCCACGTGCCCATCCTAGCAGGAAGTGCCTCTTCCTGCCGTCTCCCCACCTCCACCCTCCACTTTGGAGTTCCATGGAATCCCACGGGGCTGGTTAGTTTGAGTAGCAGAGCCAGCCTTTATACTCTAGCCTATTTGCCTTTAGAACAGAATTAATTTGGGATTCAGGAAGCTGGATTCTAGTGCTTTTTCTGCCTCTGATTCTCTATGGGATCTTGGAAAAGACACTTTTACTTAGTTATGGGAGGAAACTGAGCTCAAGGAAGCTTGCTTTCTCTTGCTTCCCTGGCCTCTTAAGTTATATTCAAATCTTGACTCCCCTACATTCACAAGCGGTGTGCCTGTGAGCAAATTGTTTACCCTCTCTTTTCCTCAGTTTCATCATATATAAAATAGATAATGAAAGTCTTTAAAAAAAAACTATGTGAAACGCTTAGAACAGTGCCTGGTATATAATAATTACATTATTTTTATAGTTCCATGAGTCTGGTTTTCATAGTACTGATCACCATTTGTTACTATCTATTTGCGTGATAACTAGATTTATGTTTCCCTCTCTCCCCACACTAGATATAAATTCTTTAAGGGCTGTTTACCTATTGCTATGTCCCCAGCAGCCACCCCCCCCCCCCCAGTGACTGGCATATATGTTTGTTTAATGAGCTAATGAATGGATGGATTTCTCCCCCAACCCATCTCAACTCAGAGGAAAGAAGAATCTGAAGGGATGCCCGAGCATCTGCTCCCGGAGGTTTTTTTCAAACCAGCTCCAACAGCTGTTTGTGCTAGAAGCCACCATAAAAAGCATTCTTAAAAGCAAGAGGGAGAGAACAGCAGTAATGGAGAGATCTATGGCTCAGCTGGGATCTGGGATGTACGGCTGCAGCAAGACTCTCAGGAGGGAAGGGGGAAAGTTGGGCAGGTAGAAGCAGGAGCAGAGAAAAGCAAGGCAGAGGCTTCCAGAGAGAGAGAGACTCAGTGAGAAAGACACTCAGAGAGGCAGAGACAGACAGCCAGGGCCGCCCCGTGGTTGACAGAGACAAAGATGGAGTGGGAGAAGGAAAGCGGGGAAGACAAGTGTTTGAACTGGCAGCTAATTTCCCAAATCCTTGAGGGGTTTGGAGAGATAGAGAGTAATGCAGGCTTCAGCCTTGGCTGGTTGATTTATGACTGGTGAGAGTTTAGCCACCGTTGAGCTAAGCGCATTAGGCAGCTGTGTGGCCTGGAACTCCTTGCAGCCAGGCCTGGGGCTCCCAGGGGCAGATCCCGCTGCAGAAGCTGACTGCTCTCGTGGGACACAGACACACGGTGGTGGGGAGGACTTGCTCCTTTGTCATTACCTGCCCCACTTCACCTCATTTAATTGGCAGCCACAGGAGGAGTTTTGACTCAAGACAGGCCCTGTTGACTGGTCTTTCTTCCTCTCTCCCTTCCTCCATCCTGCTCTTCCCCCCTCCCTCCCTCCCTTCTTTCCTTCCAGAATATTAAGCATGCACAGTGTACAGACGACTAGGGATGCAGAAATTAAATAAGACACAATGCTCAACTTTTAAAGAACTCTCAGTGGCATAGCAAAAGAAGAGAAAAGCAGGCAGCAGAGTCATAGGTACAGTATGGCACCATTTATATCAACTGAATTTTACTTGTGTTTGCTAGTGATACATGCACTTAATAGAGACTGATAAGGGTAAAGTGGATTAGGCAAAAATAATCTAAATTTTTGACCGAGGTTGCTGGGAGAGGACGTAAGGAGGAAATGAGACCCCAGGAAGGGAACCAAGAGGATTTCATCTTTATATAAGCAATGTGTGGCTTATTTTATTTAAAAAGTAGGAGAAATCTGATTTCTTTTTCGCAATGGTCATTTTCAGATGGTGGAATCCGTTCTTTTAAAGTTCTTCAGAATTTAAGAAAAGGTTCGAGAAATTGATTGGGATGCAGTGAGACAAGTCGCTTATGTTCTTCCACATTTGCCCCAGAAGATAGGAGCAGCAGAGGGGGTCAGGGGGCGCCACTCATCCATTTTCTCCCTCATGCTCCGCCCACCTCCCTGCTCCCTCCTATTCTCAGTAAACAGTTCTCCAGGACTGCATCAAATAAGCTACCTTATGCTAAGAAAGACCAAAGAAGGCTCTTTCCAGGAAATATTTTCACCTTTCAGAGGCTTCTGGGAGTCAGGAGCATGAGTCGTTCAGGAAGGAAGGAGGTGAAGTTTGGGAGCTGAGGTGATCATGCTTCTCTGGCATCTGTGCAAGAGGGGCCCTGGCCTAAGTTTATGGTCACTCCTAAGACACCTGAATTTGTACGCAGGTCATATAATGATATGTGGCATAATACATAATTATATAATGTCTGGCTCCAGACAGCCAGACAGACAGGGATAAGGCTTCTTTGGTGACCTTGGATAAACTGCTGTCTCTCTGGGCTGCAGTTCCCTCCTTGTCTGTAAAATGGGGACAATAATTCTTCCCAAGGTGGTTGTGAGGTTTAAATGAGCCGGCAGAAATCACATGACCAAAAAGACCAGCTCAATGCCCAGCAAACATTAGCACACACACATTCGCAGCACTGTTTATAATCCCTTCTTCCTGGGAATTAGGATTTCCTCAGTGTGACATCTAGAGCGTGTCTCCCTGAGTCAGACGACTTGCCAGGCCCTCCTAGGTCCTTAAGTTTTTCTCCCATGGAGAAAGCCGTGTTCACTGGGCCTGAACAAGTCCTGGTCCTAGGAGTTAACATGAGCTCCAGAGACACAGACCAGAGCTGGCAAGGACGTCACTGGTTCCCCAGACCTCACCCACATCTCCCGGAAAAATCATGCCGGTTCTTGAATCTAAGATCAGAATGCCTAAGATTGTGGCACAGGAGCCTCATCTTCCAAGGAGGCCCTTCCTCGAATGCAAATTAAAATAATGACATAGCATTTTTCACCCATCAGATGGCAAAGGAGAGTTTGATAATGTCAGATGTCGAGGAGGCTGTGGGAAAATGTGTGCTCCCCTCTACTGCTGGTGGTGCAGCCACTTTGGAGGGCAAGCAGAGTTGCATGAGGATCTGTACTGTGTGGATTTGTACGGAGGCCTGTCTGAGGTTGCTTGTTGCAGGACTGTGTGAGATGGAGAAAAGCTGGGAGCAAACCATGATATACCAGCATCCTGCAACACCACCCAGTTCAAAAGAATGAAGTGAGTCTCCAAATACTAATTTAGAAAGAGCTCCAAGAATTACTCCAAAATCAACAAAATCAAGCTGCAACATAATACAAACCATGTGGCTTTTATATAACAACAATAACAAACCAGTAACAATATAATATGAATATGTATTCATTCTGTGGGTACAGTTATGTCTGTAAATGTGCAGGAAAAGACCTGGACAATACACATGAATCTGAAAACTGGAAGGACTGAAGGATAGTGGGAAATGAATTTTAATTTTTTTTTTGTTACATTTAAAAAAATTTGTTCTAGGTAGTTACACATGACAGTAGCATGCATTTTTTTTTTACACATCTACATAAATGGAGTATAACTTCTTATTCTTCTGGCTGTACATGATGTAGAATCACACTGCTTGTGTAATCATACATGCACAAAGGGTAATAATGTCCATTTTATTCTACTATCCTTCCTGCCCCCATAATCCTCTCCCTTTACTCCTCTCTGCCTAATGCAAAGTACCTCTATTTTTCCCTAGCCACAACCCCCACCCTGTGAATTAGCATTCATATATCAGAGAAAACATTTGGCCTTTGGTTTCCTGGGATTGGTTTATTTCATTTAGCATGATATTCTCCAGCTCCTTCCATTTAACCACAAATGCATTGATTTCATTCTTCTTTAAGGCTGAGAAATATTCCATTGTGTATATATACCACATCTTTATCCATTCATCTGTTGAAAGGCATCTAGTTTGGTTCTATAGCTTGGCTATTTTGAATTAAGCTGCTATAAAATTGATGTCACTGCATTACTGTAGTATACTGATTCTAAGTCCTTTGGGTATAAACCAAGGAGTGGGACAGCTGGGTCAAATGGTGGTTCCATTCTCAGTTTTCTGAGGAATCTCCATACTGCTTTCCATAGTGGTTGCACCAATTTGCAGTCCCACCAGCAATGTATGAGTGTGCCTGCTCTACCGCTGAGCCACAACCCCAGCCCATGTTGTTTGTATTCTTGATAATTGCCATTATAAATGGAGTGAGATGAAATCTTAGAGTAGTCTTGATATGCTTTTCTCAAATTACTGGAGATGTTGAACATTTTTTCATATATTTGTTGATTGATATTTTAACTGTATGTTCAGCTTTCTTGAGGCATAATTAACATATGGTATATAGCACATATTTAAAGTATACACTATAATGTATGTTCACATCTGTGAAGCCATCACTACAATAAAAATAAGGAACATATATATCAGAAGCACCCAAAAGTTCCTCATGTGATTACATTCTGTTCAATAAGATGTAGGGGACTTCCAGGAAGTATTTCCTTGCTCTTACATAGAGACACACAGGAAGAAAAGACCTCTTCTTTTGCTGGGTATTTTTCTTTGAGTGGTACCTAGAAGAGTGCAAGCATCTTGCGATCTGGGGGAAACAGTTAGCTAGGGAACAACACCAGTGCTCTTGAGGATGACAGAGGGAGAAAGCAGATGTACCTGCATCCTGAGTCATTTTGCTGAGCCTCTGAATTAACTCACCCTGGAGACACCCTTCTATGGGACTTATAAAGTAGAAAGCAATGTCCACATCTTTGAAGCTCATTTGAAATAAGTGTTCTGTTACCTGTAACCTAGAAGTCTAAAGAGATGTGCTTTGCAAATTCAGGGAGAAGTACTATCTTTTCTCAGAAGGAAACAGATCAAGAATCTGGACCAGAGGTTACGAGGGAGTAGAGATAATCAGCAGAGGCAAGATGCTGCTCAAGGTGGGATGTGACAGCCAGGTTCCCATAACATCACCTGGGGGAGGGTAGAGGACTTTCTAAAGTCAAGGTAGAAGGAAGCTTGTTCTTTTGCTTTTTTGACAATGAAGGGAAGTGAGGGCCTTGATAAGAAGATGAGGTGTCTGTATACCCAGGTGCCCAGTTTTCCCAGCTGTGGAACGGGCAGGATAGTTCCTTCCAAGTTTTCTTCCATGGGAATTGTGAGAAGGGCCTGTGACCTGACATGATGTTGGAAGGCCTGTGAAAATCGGACCCACAGCACACATGCTCACGTCCACCATTTGCTTCTGCCTGTCAGGTAGATCTATTGAACCAAGTCCTCTGGGTGTCTGTGAAGAACCAGGATGTGCAATTTACAAGGCTTGGCTACAGGAAAGCCAGAAAATGTCCAGAAAGACAGATCTCTCCTTAGACCCACTGGCTGCATGTCAATGAGCTACCGTGTTTGGGTGTGTGTATCAGTGCCTGAGCGGGTAGAAATGAAGGTGGGGAGTGTAGCCCAGTGGTGGAAGACTTGCTTAGCACGTGTGAGGTCCTGGGGTTGATTCCTAGCACTTTCTACCCAAAGGAAGGAAGGAAGGCAGGCAGGCGGGGGTGGTGGTATGTGTGGTAACCAGAGAGTATATGGGGGAGATAACCGTGAATATACATATGCATGTTTTCTGTATGTATCTGTGTGTCCTGTTTGCATGTGTGGGGACAGCTGGGTGTGGCCACAGTACAGCCAGAGCCATCCAAACACACCTGAGTGCTAGTCTCAGTTCTGTCCCAGCTCGGTGACCTTGAAGATTTTTAACATCTCTGATTCTCGAGTCTTTACCTGTAAAACAGCGCTGCAGTGATTTGCAAGGAGGCTACGAACTTGAAACCTGAACTTTAAAGTGTTCTGGCAAGCATAGTATTCCTGAGCTGGGTATGAATGAAACTACATATTCTATCTGTACTGAAGTGTGTGTGTGTGTGTGTGTGTGTGTGTGTGTGTGTGTGTGTGTGTTGGACAATGTGGATGTCGGAGGTGGACATGTGGGTGTGTATGTTTATATTGATGTGTGTTTTGTCTGATCATGGACTGATAAGTGTGTGGGAAGGAAGAAGGAAAGGGAGAGAAAGGAATTTAAAACAAAAATGTTGAAAGAAGGAAATGAGAAAGGAAAGAGGGAAAGAGCAGAATGAGACAGCACGAGCCCAGAGCTTTCTGTTCTCTCTGGAAGCATCTGCTAGCGCCAGGATCGCAGGCTGGAGTGGGTTCAGAAACCTCAGGGACTTTCTCTGGAGCCAGTCATCCGCTAGCTCCTTTGTCCTAGAATCACCTCTCCACACTTAGGGATGTTTTCCCAGAGAGTGAGGCTGAAGAGGGGAGTGTGCAGTATGGCAAGGTGCATTTCCTTGGCCCTCCGATGGGAAGGGGGCCCTCTCTGTTTCTGGATGCTTTGCCTCACCTGCATCTGACCACCCTCAAAGCCAGGTCCTCCTCATCTTGCTCCTGCAACTTGTGCTGCAGCTGCCTCCTGCCTCTGGCCCTTCCTGTCCCTCCTGATCACACTGTATGCGGCCACCAGTCTCATGCTCATAGGATGTAATGGTCTGCCTCGCCCTGCTGGTCCCTCCTATTACCCAAGCTGGGCTCAACTAGTCCACCTCAGAGAGTCTCCAGTCTTCAGTGGACAGTACCACTGTTCTCCATGCCCAGCTTTTCCATTATAAAGTGTACTTCATTTTCAGTTGTGTAAAAGAAACAAAGTACACAGAACATGTGTGTACAGCATGGCGGGTGATTATAAAACAAATACCTGTGTTATCACCCTTCTCCATGATTAAGAAATAAAATAAAACATTGTCTACACCCTAGAAAGATCGACTCCTTCCCTAAATGTCTCCTCCCAGGGTGGCCTCCTTCCTGGATGTGACCACTGCCTGACCTTTGGATAAGCCTGTCCATGCTGACTATTGAGCTATTGCATTGGGCTTGAAGCCCACCCTTCTGATCTTGGCTTGGCGATGCTCAGGCTGGGACCTTCTTAGACTCTGCCTATAGGGGGCGCTATGGGGAGATGGCAAGCCTGGAGGAAGGAGGAAGGATGTGCTTTTCCCCATTTGCTTCCTGTATCTGTTTCAGCTACCACCGATCTAAATAATTCCATTTGATGAACAGAGGTTCTAAATTTCAGTGCATATATGGTCAAATGTGTGCATTTTTTCCTTTTATGATTAGTGTTCTTTGTGTACTGTTTTAAAAATAATTCTTTCTTTTATAAGAAATTCTATCTATTTTTTTAAATTTTTGAATACTGGGGATGGAAACCAGGGTCTCAAGCAGTGCTCTACTATTGAGTTATGTTCCAGCCCTTTTTGATTTTTATTTTGAGACAGGGTCTCACTAAAGTGCCCAGTCTGGCCTTGAACTTGTGATCCTCCTGCCTCAGCCTCCCGAGTTGCTGAGGCCTGTGCCACTGCATCTGGCTCTGTGTTATGTTTTTTTTTTTTTTTTTTTAAGAGAGAGAGAGAGAGAATTTTTTTTTAATATTTATTTATTTTTTTTTTTAGTTTTCGGTGGACACAACATCTTTGTTTATAGGTGGTACTGAGGATCGAACCCGGGCCTCATGCATGCCAGGTGAGCGTGCTACCGCTTGAGCCACATCCCCAGCCCCAATGTTATCTTTTTTTAAAAGCTCTATTGTTTGGCTTTTCATCTTTAGGTCTGTGATCCACCTGATCATCAGTACCCACTGCCCCCCCATGGGTGATTGTTCAACAGATTCTTACAAACTCTTTCTGTATTCAGAATAGTCATACCAAATGCAAATAATGACAATTATATTTTATACTTCTCGTTCCTTCTATTATTTTTTTCTTGTATGATCATATTCGAGAAGATTTTCAGTATAATGTTGATTAGAAATAGGAATAGCAGCCGTCTTTACTGTATCACACATCTCAAAGAAAACTGTATTTTACCAGTAAGTGGGATGTTTGTTCTAAGTTTTTTTCTAGATGCCTTTGATAAAAGTGAAGAAATTCTCTTTTATTTCTGATTTTCCAAGAGTTTTATATTATGACTAATGCATTTTACCATATGCATTTTCTGTACCTATTATGGTTCTCAATTGACTTTTCTTTTATTCAGTTAACACACTGAGCTGTTCTGATTTTTAAGTGTTATACTAACCTTGCATTCAGGATAAACTTGATTTATCTTCATGTCTTTATATTGGGGTATATATCTTAATTCTATATTGCTAGAATAATTTTGCTGATATTTTGGTTAGGGGTTTTGCATTTATATTCACTAGTGAGGATTGGTTGTAATTTTCCTTTCTTGTATGATCCTTGTCAAGGTTTATTATCAAGATTATGACTTGTCTCACAAAATTAATTGAGAAATGGTTCCTTTTTTAATATTCTCTGGAAGAGTTTATATAATATGCTTGATAGAATTTGCCTGGGTAGCTGAGCCTGGAATTTTCTTTAAGAAAGTATTTTAATTATGAATGATGAATAGCCCTACTCAGACTTAGTATTTCTTTTTGCGTCTGTTTTGCTAAATCATGTTTTACTGGAAATGTTTTCATTTTTGCCTCATTTATTTCAGGTTCATTGGTGTAAGTTAACACACATTTTCATTTTATCATCTTTTAATTCTCTATAATACATAGTGCTGTTCCCCTTTTTGTTGGTTATTCATCCTAATTTTGGCCTGTATTTCTTTTCATTGCTTCCGACTTCTCTTGCCTTTTATCTGGGACATTTGTCTTCTGCCTGGGAAAACACCCATTACTAGTTTCTTTAGTGTAAGTCTCCTCGTAAGAAATCATTTCAGACAAAATTCAGTTCATATGAAACATCTTTTTTTTAATATTCATTTTTGAAGGATTTTTTTTTTTTTTTGGGCTAGGGTGCTATTGTTACTTTGGCAGAGACTTTCTTTCATCATTTGAAGATATTATTCCATTGTCTTCTTTCTTCCCTGTTTTTTTCTGAGAAGTAAGTTACTGGTCTCATTTTTGCTCCTTTGAAAGTAATGCATCATTTTTCACAGGCTGCTTTTAAGACCAAAAAAAAAAAAAAAAACTCTAATTAGAGCAGGGCTGGCTTACTCTGCGTTAAACTCTATTTCAGTAGCTATTTTGAGTTTTCACACAGCATTGAAGGGTCTTGGTCGTTGACTTTTGTCTACCCAGGCTGGAGAGCCTCAAGGGACAGCTTCTCAGCCTCCCAGCTGGGTTTAGGTCAGCAAAGTCCCCTGGCACAAAATTCCGAATGACCTCCCTCAATATCCCCCACTCCTGAGTCTTGTTCCGGGTAGTTCTTTCCTACCCCTCCTTAGCCCTTTGATATTCTGAAACAGATTTAAAACAAAAACAAGTCCAGCTTCTCTTACTGTTTTCAGTTGGAAGGTTGGACTGAAGTCCTTAGTTCAGCACTACCGACTCCATATCACCTCATTTTATTTTCTTCCTCACTTTTACAGATAGCTGAAAAATTCTCATTTGTTTGTTCATTTTATTTTTCGAATTGTCCTAATAGGCTGAAAGCCCTGCAAGATTGGAGAACTTGTCTTGCCGGGAGGTCAGGCCATAGTCCTGACCCGGCACACAGTGGGCCTCTCGCTGGAATGTCTTTTCATATCCCATTCTTCTCTGCTTCTTGCCCTCACTGGTCTTCTAGTTCTTCTACTTTCCCCATACTCACCACACGGCCTTTGCATATGCTATTTCCTCTACCTAGAAAGTCCTTCCCTTCCTATTTCAAATGGTTAACACCTCAGCTCAAGCTTAACTCCTCAGGGAATCCATTTCTAATGGCCTTTTCTTGGTCCATTTCCATATATACGGTTCCACAGTGCCATATCCGTATCATTGATCGTACATTTTATCCTTTTTTACAGTTTACATATTACACATACTTATATGTATGTAAGTATCGTAAACTCTTCATTATAAACTCCATGAGGGAAGCACATTGTCTCTTTTCCTCATACAGGTCTGCAGCACTTGGAACTGTACCTTGTTCTCAATCAACAGATCCTGCATGGATGAATGAATGTGCCAATCCTCAAACCTTGCCCGATCCTTATTTTCCAGGGGGGAACATGGGAGGACTGGGGAGTTTTAAATTAGGTATCAGCCAGAGACAATCTGCTAGACAGACATAGAAGTGTTCTGTGTGACATGAAGCTAATGCTTAGACTTTTTAAAGGCCTAGTTTTCTTCATTCGTAAAACAGGAATGAGCCCCATCTCATTGGATAGTCTTGAGTATAGAGTTCATGTTCATAAGGGCTGAGCACATTGCATGGTATGTGGTTATAAAATGGTCACTTCTGTTATTATTGTCATTGTTGTGACTATGTTCTGTCCCCATCGAGGTACTCCAGCAGGCCCAGCTGTTGGGAGGAAGGAGCAGAAGTCGCTTGATCCAGAAACTTCAGCAGCAAGCTTTGGGTAGTTGAGGGAAATGGCCGGCCTGTGATGTCATAAAGAGATGATGAAGAAATTGAGGACCCAAAAGAGAGATGGGGCAGGGTGAGGGTGAGGGTGAGCTGAGAGAAGGGGCCCAAACAGCTTTCTCTGCCCCTGGGCTTAGACTGCACACTGCCCAGCATCAGCTGCAAGTGTTCTCAGAGAAAGCCCCTCTGCTCTTTCCCTAGGGACTTGGTGCAGGACTTCAGCTAATTCTCAAGACCTAGTTACATTCAATTTACTTGAATTTCATCAGAGCATGGGTCAGCAGAGTTCTAGATAAGCTGGCCTGAAGCCATGCAGAGGCCAGTGAGGTCCAGCCTCCTGCCCTGTCTCACTCTATATTGGTGACTCCCCAAGTGACCATGGAAAACCTGAGAGTCTCATAGAGCAGTTCCTGAACCTGCAGAGTTCTGGCCCTGCCAAGCCGTGGTGGAGATTGGCCAAAGCAGCAGGACACGGGCCACAGCCTCAGCAGGAAGAGTGGACACACGCTCTGCCTTTTACTCTGGGAAGGTGCCATGTTTCCTTCCGGAAGTCGCTGTTACCCTTCAGACCATGAGGCAGAGCTGGGCCTCAGGATCATCCGCTTTGAGTGACTGACCTCAGCACCCTGAAAGCCAGACTGAGTAGGAAAGTTCCAGTGCAGCTGGTCACCGAGGCCAGTGTCATCCAAAGGCCAAGCCCAGTGGTCAGCGGTGTCCCCTGTATCTCTGGGACGATTGCAGATCTGTGAAGCTAGGATGGCTCCCCTTGCCTGCAGCACTCCTGCATTTATCAGGTGGAGGAAAACGGTCTCTCAATAACAATAACAATTTACACCCAGAGACCGTTATTTAACCGCATGTTGATCTCATTAAGCCTGGATCCCAGCAATCATCAAGACAGAGTGTGTGCTTCCCCGCTCTGGCCCGTCTAACAGGGAAAGGTCTCCAGGGCAGCCCTCGCCTGATGGCTGACACTGAAGCTTGAGCTCTCAGCTTCCGACCAGGAGGAAGAAAGGAAAAACGGGCAGCTGATTCCAAAGCCCTAATGCCACTACCATGGCTATTTAATGAAGTCACTCATTGGCCAATTATCTTTGAGCACCTACTATGTGCTATGTGCCATTCTCGATGCCAGGAACAGAGTAGTTATAAGAGGTAGGGTCAGTGTGATTATTTTTCATCTATTGCCACCCAACAGAATGATCATGAATTGAGCAGCTTAAAAAGACACTCGTGGCCTCAGGTTGTGACTCAGTGGTAGAGCGTTTGCGTACCACGCGTGAGGCACTGGGTTTGATTCTCAGCACTGCATATAAATAAATAAATAAATAGTCCATCAACAACTAAAAAAAAATTTTAAAAATGACACACATGTGATCTCAGAGTTTCTGTGGGCCTACAGTCTGAGCATGGATCAGCAGGGTCCTCCCCAAAGCTGCCACCAAGGTGTCAGCCAGGGTGGGGTTCTTGTTGGGAGGTTTGGAGAGAGATCTGCAGCCATATGTCACTTAGGGTCAGGTGTGTATTCTGGGAAATGCATCCTTGGGTGATTTGTTGTTGTGAGAAGAGATCAGTGTGTACTTACCCAGCCTGGATGCTGCAGCCTATCACTCACCTGAGCCACAGGGTATAGTACAGGGCACAGCCTAGGGTCATGTTAACAAAACAATGGGAGATGGAATCAAGCGCTAGAGAAAGTGATGCCTTCGAGAGACATGGTGAGCAGGAGATATATGAGGCTGCTGCTGGTGTGATAAGGCAGGCAGGCTATTTTACAGTAAACTTTTATTTATTTATCTTTTTAGTAAGTAGAAGGGGTACACTCTAAATAACACAAAGTAATCAGCTGTGGTGGCTCATGCCTGTAATCCCAGGAACTCTGGAGGCTGAGGTAGGAGAATAACAACTTCAAGGTCAGCTTTAGCAATTTAGCAAGACCCTCAGCAACTTAATGAGATCCTGTCTCAAAATACAAAATAAAAAGGGGTCCAGGCACCAGGGACTTTTAAAAAGGACTAGTGATGTAACTCAGTGGTAAAGCTTCCCTGGGTTCAATCTCTAGTACCAAAATAATAATAATAATAATATAACAATAATAATAATAATAAAATAACAAAAAGTATAGTATGGTAAATAAATAAATCAGTAACATAGTAGTGTATTAGCTTTTAATTCATTTTATGTTGCTATAATAAAATGAATGAGGCTGAGGAACTTATAAACTACAGAGGTTTATTTGACTCATAATTCTGGTGGCCAGAGGGTCCAAACAGTGCATACTGGCATCCTGACAAAGGCTCCCTGGCAGCATCACAACATGGCAGAGAAATAGAAAGAGAAATAGCCAAGTGCAGAAGAGACCCAGGACATGGGTTGGGCTCATTTTATAAGCAACCTGGTCTCTCAAGAACGGATTCACTCCTGTGAGACCCAGCCTACTACTCAGTGAGACCAGCAGTAAGTCATTCATGAGGGTGGAGTCCCTGTGCCTATCTACCTTGCACTAGTCCCCACCCTATTACACTTCCCACCCATTATACTTGCAGCACTTGAATCTTTGGGGCACACACTCAAACCACAGCTAAACCATAGCATTATTTGTATTAAGTACGATGTGTTGTATCCAATTATCCATGGTATACTTTCACATGACAGGCAGGGCAGTGGGTTTGTTTATGCCAACGTCCTCATAAGCACATGAATATGTGTTCTGCATGGCACTCCAGTGGCTACGACATCACTGGGCCACAGCAACTTTCCAGCTCCCTTCTGCTCTTACAGGCTCACTGACATATGGGCAGCCTGGATTGGACCAAATGTCATTATGCAGTGACTTCCAAATCCACGTCGGGTTCAGGTCCTTGCAGGTTATGGGACAAAGAGCCTTCATTCCCAGCTAGCTGTTGGGTGGAGGCCACCCTCAGTTCCTTGTCACGTGACCCTCCCCAATACGGGCCACTTGCTTCCTCAAAGCCAGCAGGGGAGGGAACCTAGCCAGACAGCATTGCCACCTCGTAAGACATAATCATAGAGCTAGCATCCCGTCACTTGGCCGAATGTGTACATTAGGAGTGAGTCACACTTCCTGGCAACGCTGGAGAAGGCGAGGATTACACACGGGTGTGAGAAGCAGCCGGTGGGATGATTGGTGTCCACTTTGGAGTCCGTCCACTTTGGAGTCTGTCCACTACACTCGGGCTCTGCTGTCCTTCCGTTTACAGGGAAGACAGCTGTAAAATACAATTACTGTGAAGTGTGATCCAGGCTCTAGGAAATGCCTCCCTCACTTCACTGGAGAAGTATTGAAACTGGCCGGAGGCCTGGCCTGCAGGGCTTTACACAGCATTTATGGGAGGTTCCCCCAGAGGCTCTGATGAATGGGGCTCAGGTGCGCCCAGTCACCGGGGGCGCTTTTAAAAGCTCCCCAAGTGAGTCTGATGTGTGGTCAGCGTTGAGAACTACTGCTCAGGGCGACTCCTTCAATTTTATAGATAAGGACTTTGGAGCTCAGCAAGATCCACGACTACCACTTGGCAAAACCAGAGCACAAATCAGGGGGAGGTTAAGTTGGCGGGTGTAGGAGATCTGGGTTCTTCTTTCCAATGGTTCTGTGTCCCTTCTTCTCTCTAGGACTCCATATCTCCATCTATAAAATGACATGGACTGGATGATCTCAGAGTCCCTTCCTACACTCACAATTCTCCAGTCCTCTTGGGTCGAATTATCGGCTGGCTCTATGTTGGCAGCTGACCCAAGACTGGCACCCTGCTGCTCCTGCGTGGGGCTGTGTCTCTGGGTGGCGCTGTCTGATGGGCTGAGGGCGTTCCCTCACAAACCCTCTGGCTGGAGACATTTGTGTACTGAAGCATCGTGAAAAGTTGGCCCAGCAGGACTCTGCTCCAGCCGGCTGTAATCTGTGGAGTGCTTATGAGAAGTAGGGTTTTAATTAAAATTGACATTTCAAAGACTACCTTGGAGGGAGCCCTGCCTTCATGGAAGGCACACCATGGTGGCATAGGTAACCCTCCCTGTGACAGGCTGGCGGCTGTGGAATTAATGTGGGAGCACCTCATTGGCTCCTCTGACTGCTGGTGACAGTGGACCCTTCGCACTGAGTTATCCCTTGGCACTAGGTACTACAGGAGCCAGAGAAGTGCTGCTCTCACCCTCTGGGGACCAGGACTCCCCTCCCGCTCCACACAGTGTGTTAAGCCCTCTGGGACTCAGTTATCGCCCATGTAAAACAGGCGCCTCTACTACCTACTTTTTAAGAAAATGCTTGCCAAGCACTTTGTGTTATAACACCCAGGTATTTTTCTGCGAGGAATTCACAATTGGTAGCAGGAGGCCAGGGTGGAGCAGAGGCAAGCAAGGAAATCAATACGTGATAAGGCAATCCGCTCCGTGCCTTCCGTGTCAGGTGTCATGGGGACCCAGAGGAGGGGCCTGAGATGGCAAGGTGAGGGAGAAGAAGCCAGGCTTCCAAGACATTAACTGATTCTCCAAATATTTATTGAAGAAAACAAAAATTTATCGATTACTGAATACACGCCAGACACTGTCCCAGGTGGTGGGGACAGAGTGGTGAAGAAGGCGCTGACTGTGGCCTCATCTTTACAGAGCTTACCTTCTCATGGAAATGATAATAGAAACAACAGCCGTGATGGTGTTACTTGTTACCATGCTGTTGGTCTACTAGTAAGAGTAGTAGACCACGTGCTCTGCTCCTTATTTACCTGTTCCTGTATCATTTAATCCTCACCAATGACCTTATGGTGTGGATACCATTACTTTCCCCTTTCACAGATGAGGAGCCAGAAGCTCATAGAGGAGACTTTGTCCAAGGTCACCCAGCTAGGGACAGACAGAGCTGAGATTCCCACTGGGAGCCGGGCAGCTAGGAGCCTGGATCCTCAACCCTTATAGCATTCTGGTTTAGGCTTGAGGTTCATGCATAACTGGGGGAGAGGTTACCCATTGTAAGAATGTGTGTGTGTGTGTGTGTGTGTGTGTGTGTATGAGAGAGAGAGAGAGAGAGATTGGTGGTGGGGCTGTTGCTGACCAAGTCCTCTCCACGAAGCCTCAAGAGATACCCACCTCTCCCGTCACGCTGCCCTTGATGATGTGAAGGGGTCAGTTTCTCAGACAGCTAAAGGGAAAGCTGCTGCTATTTATTTTGAGGAACCACAGAAATTAATGGCAGCTTATTAAGGTGAAACCTAAAGAAAGACGACAGAGACAGGGATTCCGAGATTCCCTTCAACCGTCGTCCTTTCTTTCAAAATGTTTATCCCTGTGGGTGCGGTGGTCTCTGACGTGAGGAAACCAAGTGCCATTCACTCAATGGATTAGTGACGAGCCTGAGAGCAGCCATGTCCTCTTCCTGAAGTCACACAGCGGAAGAGCTCTGGACCCTGGATTTAAATCCAGGTGAAGAAACAGTTCAGAGAGGCCCAATGGGTTTCAGGCCACAGGGCTCCAAAGACCATGCTCTGTCTCTGGTAAGAAGCCACATGGAAAGTTCTGGAAGGTTCTATGGAGCTGCTGCAGGCCCCATGTCCTGGTGTCCTTCCTCCGACCTCAGTGACCTTCCTGGGGATGCAGCAGAGCTGGGTTGGGTGTGTCCTGGAGGAGCCATGGGGCCTGCAGCAGGATGTGGGTGTCCCCAGAACCACAGAGTCAGGACTGGAGCAGGAGCCTCCCGGCCCCCGACTCCAGACTCAGAGTGTTTTCCTGTGACGCCAGGCTGGCACCAGCCCCAGAGGAAGGGACAGCCATCCGAAATGTTGGCGAGCACCAAGCACGATGCGGGCTTAGCCAGATGATCATGGAAATTAATTTCCCGAAATTAATTAATTAATTCACCAGACATTTAGTGTTTGTCGGATCCCCTGCCAGGCACCTTTCAGACATTATTCATTCTGTTTACAAACATGTGCCAGGTGCTGGGTACACAGCAGAAAACGAGATGGGCCGGGCCCTCGCCTCACAACCATCCTAACAGGTGATTCTTTTCCTTGTTGTACAGTAGAGGAAACCGAGACCCAGAGGGATTGAGGGACTTCTGAGCTCCCTTCCAGCCACCACCTGTCCCACAGTGTCCCAGAGTCCCTTAGAGAGGGCTCAGGCCTGTCTTTTGGCTCCCAAAGCCAGTTTTCCCAAGTTCTTACCCGTGTTCCCATGACCCAGTGGTTCCTGACCACTGCTCCAGTCTGAGGGCGAACTCTCCAGACTCTCCTTCCTCCTGTCTGAACCTCTCTCCATTTTACCCGGGAAGCTGAGGAAAGCCCCACTCAGTGGCTGCCACTCCCAGCACCGTGGCTTCTGCTGCTAAAACGCCCTTCCCAACCTCAGAACCTCCAGAGCATCCTTCAAGGCCCATTTCAGCTGCTGCTCCCTCTGGGAAGCCACCCCAAGCCCCTGGGGCAGAGGCTGTCCTGCGTGCTCCCCCAACACCCACCTCCTTTGGAGCCTTTTCCATGAGCATCTTGTTAGATTCCTGAACGTGTCTGTCTCTCCCATTTCCCTGCGAGGGCGAGGACCACCCACGTGGCCCTTCTTGCTGCTGTATCCGTAGTCCCTGGCACACACACTGGGCATTCAGTAAATGTGTGTGAAACGGGTGTGCGAGGGCTGAGTGGCTTCTCTCTCCTCCAGTTTATGTCCTGGCTACAGGTCTCCCTGTGGTCCAGCTCCATCCTCTTTATCCCAGCTGCCAATTGTGGGTTTAGGCCTAGATGCTTCATTAACTAATAATAATGAGTCACGGTACTAGCCTCGGGAGCATTGTAAATGATACAGTGTCAGGAGAAGGCAGTGGGATGTGGAATTTCAATGAGGCTGGAGTGGTTCCTGAAACAGAGGAGATGCCATGTGTAATCTCTTCCTCTGTGCCAGCTCGCACGCACCCGCCGCCTGGCCGGGGAGAGACGCCCCATTAGCCATTCCAGTTCTAATCCTAGACCCCTCGGAGGGACTGCCAACGCAGGCCACGTGTCAAGTGTGGTAGGCTGAGGAGCTGTCCCCCAAAGACACCCGGGTCCCGATCTCCGGAAGCCGTGAGTGTCCCCTTACAATGCAAGAGGGACTTTGCCGATGTGATGGAGCTACAATCTTGAGAAGAGGAGGTGATCCCAACTCTCGGGGTGAGCCCCATATGTAATCACAAGGGTCCCTAGAAGAGGCTGGGACGGATTTGACTGCAGAAGAGGATGGGAGGATGGACACCCAGATGGGCTGACGGGATTTGTAGATGGAAGAAGGGGCCACAAGTTCCCAAGAGGCCACCA
Source organism: Callospermophilus lateralis (assembly GCF_048772815.1). Lineage (NCBI taxonomy): Eukaryota > Metazoa > Chordata > Mammalia > Rodentia > Sciuridae > Callospermophilus > Callospermophilus lateralis. Next base: position 30,801,505 of record NC_135309.1, read on the forward strand.
GAAATTCCAAAAGGCAAAGGTAGGAGATCCTCAGAGTTTCAGAAGGAACAAGGCCCCTGCCAACATCTTGACTTTAGCCCGGTGAAATTGATCTTAGACCTCTGACCTCCAGAACTGTTAAGAGACTAGGTCTGTGTTTTAAACCACAAAGCACATGGTGATTTGCTGCAGCCGCCATAGGGGACTAATATATCAGGCTACTACTCCCTCTTCGGGACAGCTGGATAGATGCTGTACTCCAGGTTGGAGTCTTAGAATTATTATTCATAACACAACGCACCTAGCAGTCACCAACAACTGGTCGGAGTTGGAAAGGGACGAGGGAACTTATTTTCCATCTCTGAACAGGGCCAAATATTTCTTTCAATGGATAGGGAGATGGGAGTTCAGAGAGTTGAGGTGACTTCCCTGGGGACACACAGCACATTCATGGCAGGGCTGTCTCCTGCAGGCCAAGAGTCTTTCCTTTATGTTAGTTCTCCAAGGGCGCAGGCTGCTAGCGGAGGCCTCCAGGGTCATATAATTCTGGTTTGGATTGAGATCCCAGCAGGAATCCTCTTTTCCCTTGAAGCCAGGGCTGTTTAAAGAAATGGCTCTGCTGGGACCTTTCTCTGGCTCCACTTACTGTCCCCTCCTGGAAATCCAGGCTCTGCTGCGCAAACCAGGTGAGATCCCTGGAGCCTTATGACAGGTTTGGCCAAAGACTGGCCTCTCAGGGCAGATGTGTTTATCAAAGCTTTGATGCAGGTTTCAGCCACCCACTAATGACTCTCCCAGGGAGTCTTTCTGCCTGGCTCTAATCTCTCCCTCAGGAAACCTGAGCTTGTGAACCCAGAGTTATTAAGGAAGCTGAGAGAGAGAGAGATGCCCAGGCCAGGCCTCCCCTGAGGGAAGGTAAGGTTATGGCCTCACATGAATACCTGCTTCTCTACCTGGATTAACCAAGTGTCCCCTCAGGCTCAGCCTGTGACTGAGCAGGTCAGCTCCTCTCCTCCTCCGAGGTTCCCTCCCCACTCCTGCCCAAACCAAGTTTTGCTGTGACATTCCCAGCTCTTTGCAATTGGATCATACCATTCCTCTCTAGCCTTTTCCCCTCTAATACTAATGCTACAGTACAATGCACCATTCTCTAAGAAACAAAGAAAAACAGCCAGGTGTGGTGGCAGATGCCTGTAATCCCAGCAACCTGAGAATCGCAGGCAGGAGGATTACAAATTCAAGGCTGGCCTTGAAATGTAAAAAAAAGAGGCAGGGCAGGTAGCTCAGTGGGGGAGCAATTGCCACACGCGTACAAAGCCCTGGGCTCCACCTCCGCACCACAAAAACAAAAAGCATAATTTTATTCTCCTTTATCACTGAGTTATACTCCATTGTGTGTATAGACCACAATTTCTTTAGCCATTCGTCTACTGAAGGGCATCTAGGTTGGCTCCACAGTTTGGCTACTGTGCATTGTGCTCTATGAACATCGATGTGGCTGCGTTACTGCAGTATGCTGTAAAGGATGGGATTAGAGAATATCATGCTAACGAAGTAAGCCAATCCCAAAAAACCAAAGGCCAAATGTTTGCTCTGATAAGTGGATGCTGATCCAAAATAGGGGAGGGGCATGGATGAATGGAGGAACTTTGGATTGGGCAAAGGGGAGTGGGGAAGGGAGCACAGGGGTAGGAAAGATGGTGGAATGAGACGGCATCATTACCCTAGGTAGATGTGTGATTGCACAAATGTGTGACCCTACTTTGGGTTCAATCAGAAAAGTCAAAAATTGTGCTCCATTTGTGTATAGTGAATCGAAGAGTATTCTGCTGTCATATATAACTGAGTAGAACAAATAAAAAAAATAAAAAAAAAAAACTTTTAGAAGAATAACTAATTTTTAGAGAAAATAAAATTGTTGCTATGAAATATTGATTTTCATAAATAACTAAAAATAGTATAACAGGCTAACATTATTACCTATGTAGCAAATGTTTATTAAGTAATACCATTTTCCAATTTTTTGAAAAATACTTGACTGAATTTTATCTTTTAAAAAATTCAAAGTAATATTACTCACATAAAATTTATTTTTCACACACACACACACACACACACATATACACAAAGCAAAAGAGGAGGGGAATGGCTTGCCATTAGTAGTAGGATTGGAGACAGAGTAGGGATGCTTAAATTCTATTCATATTCTTTACCAGGCTTCCCAACATGCAACCAGGCAGGAGACATACGTTGATGGTATATGAAATTCCAAACTCAAGTTGTAAGCCTGATTTTTTGGATAATGAAAAACAGTGGATAAAGAAAATATTTATACATAATATGTGTGTGTGTGTGTATGTATGTATGTATGTATGTATGTATGTATCTCCACTAGAATATTACTTGGCCATAAAAAGAAATACTTCTTTTGCAGGTAAAAGGGATGGATCTGGAGACTATCATGCTAAATTAAATAATCCAATCCCTCAAAAGTTTGAATGTTGTCTCTGATATTCAGATGCTAACACATAATAAGCCAGGGGAGGGGAGAATAGAAGTTCATTGGATTAGAGGAATGAAGGGAAGGGAGAAAGGATGGGAATGCGAAAAACAGTGGAATGAATGGACATAACTTTCCTATGTTCACACATGAATACATGACCAGTGAAACTCCACATCCCATTCCAAGAATGGGATCCTAATTAGAATGAATTATACTCCCTGTATGTATGATACGTCAAAATACACTCTACTATCATGTATATCGAAAAAGAACAAATGAAAAATAGGCGGGTGCAGTGGCACAAGCCTGTAATCCCAGAGGCTTAAGAGGCTGAGGCAGGAGGATCCCAAGTTCAAAGCCAGCCTCAGCAAAAGTGAGGTGCTAAGCAACTCACTGAGACCCTGTTTCTAAATAAAATACAAAATAGGACTGGGGATGTGGCTCTGTGGTCGAGTGCCTCTGAGTTCAATTCCTGGTACCACCCCCCACCCAAAAAAAAAATACAATGTAAACAAATCTCATTATTTGGTTTTGTGTGCACCATGGGGTACATGCTGAGAGATTTTGCATGTAGAGTTGGAAAATCTGGGTTTTGTTCCTGTCTTTGTTCTAAACAAAACGGTGTGACCTTGGGTAATTCCCCTCACACCAGCCCCGAGCACTTCAGTCCTGTACAATCAGAGGGTTGGACCACAGGATCTTTAAATTCTGTGTGGGAGACATTTCCACCTCTCCCAGCAGCCTGGAAAATCCCATGAGTGTGAGTGAGGAAGAATTCTCCCAGGTGGGTGGTGAGCAGGCTGGTCTGCTGGGGAATGGCCCACTCCAGGAGCCGGGCTCTGTAGGTGAGGGGGATTGCTAGCAGGGTTGCAGGGGCACAGGCAGAACTGGACAGGGAAACAAGAACTGTGGGTCCTGCCTAGCAGGGTGTGAGGTCAGCTAACAGAGCAGGCCATTCACCCACAAAATGGTAGGGAGCCCCACTCTGTGCCACTGAGCTAGGTGTGGGGCACACAGCAGTGACCAAATGGAAAAGGTTCTTGGTCTCAGGAAATCTGAGTCTGGTAGAAGAAGGCGGGCTTTCTATCAGGAGTAACAGTCCAGAGTGATGGGGTAGGAAGGGAGGTGTATAGAGCTATGTGAACCATAAAAGGGCCTCAGTCGTGGTGCAGGTGGGAGAGAAGCCCACCTGCAGGATGTCGTCTGTCACCTGAGGTAGATAGACACTTACGAGTGAAGAAAACAGGATTGGTGTTTCAAGCATAGGTTCCATTTAGGTAGAAAGTGCCTAGGTATTAAAGGTCAAAGTCTAGCTAGAGGGATGAGCAGAGGAGACTGAGAGTGAGGGCTGGACCTGGAATATAAGCAGCTGCTTTGTAGCCAGAGGGAGAGGCAGAGAAAGGAAAGTAGGCATCCATTCATCTAGCCATTTTACCATTTAGACCTTCTTGTCTGCATAAGTATAGGTCAGATGCTGCAGCCTGAGCAGAAGGCCTGGGTCTGAGGCCTTCAAGAGACAAGATAGGCTGCAAGAGCTGAAGAGGTAAAGATGGAATGAGGGGAACAAAGCTGACAACAGAGGAAACAGAGAAGCAATGGGGTGTGGGAGGATGGAAGGGAATAAGCCCTCATTGGAAACTTGTTGTGAAATTTAAGGGTTAGCCTCAGTTTTTCCATGTGTAAAGTGGGACAAAATAAGATAATATGCAGTATATTCAATACCTAATATGGAATCTGACACACATTCAGCGGGTAATATATTATAACTATTATAGTCTGTTTTCTGTTACTGTAACAATACATCAGGGGCTGGATACTTTATAAAGAAAAGAGGTTTATTTAGCTCATGGCTTTGGAGATTGAGAGTCTAGGGTTGGGTGGCTCCATCTGTTTGGCCAATGGCGAGGGTTCCCTTCTGTGCATCACAATATGGCAAAGAAGTAGAAAGGGAAACATTGTATATAGGACAGACCAAGAACATGTCATGGCCCTACTTTTCAGCAACCCTAGAACTGACCAGTGTCCTTTAGAGAATTACATTAATACCTTCTGAGGGTGATGTCCCCAATGACCTCATCACTTTGCACTGAGCACCCACTACTTAAAGGTTGCACCATCCCTCTCCATTGCCACCCTGATGACCAAGCTTCCAGCCCATGAGCCTGAGGGGGTCAATCTCAACCATACCCAGACCACAGCAGCTACCTCTCTTACTATCACAGCTTCATTCATCCAGCAAACATTCATTAGATGCCTGTTGCCTGCCAGGAACTATTCTAGGCACTGGGATTCACCAGTGAGGAAAACAGATGGCATCCTTATTCCTATGGAACTTACCTTCCAGTGTTCACTCATTCCACATGTACACTGCTGGGAGGAGGGTCTTATTGCCCTTCTTTTGTTGATGAGGACTGGACATTGAGAAGCTAAGCAACTGGCCAAGATGGCGAAGCCAGTAGGCAGAGGAGGCAGTACGTGAACCCCAGCCTGCAATGGCGTTCCCACGCCTCCTTCTGCTGCCTCAGATCATCCACTCTCTAAAAGGCAATACAGAATCAACCATGATGTATGGTATCAATTACATATTTTCAACCCAATTATTTTGTGACGGTCCTGATTTTAATTCCTCTGTCTCAGCGTTTCTGGGCTTGGGGAAGATGCAGTGGTTTTGCCCCCAGAGCCTACAAGAACTGCAAGGAAAGAAGCAACTGTTGCAGCTGGAGTAGGGGGAAGGCTCCTGGAAGAGGCTGCCCCTTCAACAACAGGGAAGGTGAAGGGCGCATGAAGGTTCAGGAGTGCATTAAATAGGGATCTAGACTGAGGGAGAGCCAATGACATTTGGGTGTGCGTGCTTCGGTTGATTCGGCACAGGTTTATTGAACACCTAATATGTCAGGTACTGCGCTAGGCACTGGAGAACCACAGGCAAGAAGACAGCCTGGATTCCTGTCCTCAGGGTGGCCAGTGGGTGGCCGGTGGGTGGCCGGTGGTGAGGGGATGTAAGTTAAAGGAGGGGGATGGGAGCCCTGGGCAGATAAGGCCATTTTTCCCAGCAGAGATCCTTTCCCTGCATTCTGCTTCCCCAGCTCTGCCTCTGGATTCTGTTCCCCTGACTCATGCTTCTTCCTGCCAACTGGAGGGGAAGGCACAGAGTTCTGGAAGCTGCCGATGGGCTCAGGAAGTCCCAGATGCCAGAGTGGAAGCTGTGCTGAGAGTGAGGAGTCTTGGCTCATCCTCTCGGGCTGATGCTCCTTTTGGTGTGGGTCTTTTATCTACGAGCTCAGTGCAGACAGTCAATGCTAATCCAATCTTCTGGGACCCAGTGAAACAGCCTGCCTTTAAAGGGCTCGGGCTTTCTTTTCTGATTACCAAGCGACCTACATAATCACTCTCACCCCAGCCCGCCTGGGAGGGCACTGCCATCGATAAAGCTCAACCAAGCACTCTCCCTGCTGGGAACTGGCTGGGATTTCTTTTGAGCTTGCCAAGCAGAAAGGAGACCCGGGCAGAACAAGTCTGGCCAAGGATTCCAAAGGCCTGGTTCTTGCTCCGGAACTGCAATTAGCTCCTTGTGTGACTCAGGGACTGTCTATTCCCAGTGCCACTAAAGCCTACCCCCGGCCTCAGGTTCTCTGCTTGGAACACAAGGGGGGTTGAACCAGACTATCTCAACGGTCCCTCCTGTCCATGATTCTGGGTCATCGATGATGCTAGCTCATTCATTCTAATTACTCCCTAGTCTGAAAATGTTTCCAGGAACTACTCTGGGACCCCTATGCTGTTATGGAATTTGACACGATGGTTAATAGTATACAGATGTACACGTGAGTATGTGTTTAAACCTACGCAAGACACATGAAATAGAAAATATCAAGTTGCAGGATGAGTCCCATGGTGAGGTGCCATACATGTCTGTTACATGCATACTCACACATGCATGCACATGCAGAGAGTATCCAGATGCCTCTGGGTGGATACAAAAGAGCCTTATAACCTTGGAGAAAGGGAACTAGGTGACTATGAAGGAGATTTTGATATTTCACTGTACCTTTATGTACTTGTTGACATTTTTAACCACACATATTGCTACTTTGAATAGTAATAAATGACCTTAAAAACTGTGTATTGACTTTGCCATCAATTCATTCACTCACTTAACAAATATTTATGGAGCATCAATTATGTAGCTGGTGCTGGTATATAAAGTGGCAAATAAGACAATCCTTGCCCTTAGGAAGCCTATGTTCTAGAAAACAACCATCAGATGAGTAAATATATCAAGTCAAGTCAGGATAAAGTGTATGAAACACACAAGTTAGACTCGAGCACAAGGCCTGGTTTGGCCAGTTGTGAATTGCTTGAACTTGTGTAGGTTACTTTACCTTTTTTTTTTTTTTAATCTTTGGTTTCCTCAGTGATAAGATGGGGTAATAATAAAATATACTTCATTGGATGATTGTAAGAATTAAATGAAGTGGAAAAACATTTCCTGGGACAGAGCAGGTGGTGTATAGGTGTTGGTTATTGTGTGATGAACATGGCTGGGACAGAGTCTGGAGGAGAATGGACAGGACCAGGACCTGTGTAAGGAGGACTGGAGGAGTGGGGGATGAGCAGACACCTAGGGCAGGAGGGGTCACTAGGGAGAGGTGAACAATCAGGGTTGGCTGTGGGTAAGTGGTGGCCTTATGGAAGGAGAGGTGGTTGCAAGGGACCCAGCCCAGAAGAGAGAAGTGGGCTTGGAGCCTGAAGCAGCAAGGAGCCCCAGATGACTCCCCCATCCCCCAGCATGTCTACACCAACTGGGAAATGCAGGGCCCAGCCTGGTGAGGTGGGAAGCAAAGCCACCCAGCAGGATTCTGGGTGAAGACTGTCCAGAGCGTCCAGACATTACTAGGGATGGCAGAGGATGAGGAAGCTGAGTGGTAGTGAGCATGGAGGATTCTGATTAAACCCACTTAACAGGATTCTTGCCAAGAAAAGACAAAGCAGAGATAAACATGGAATTCCAAAAGTCAGGGTCTCATTGAGAAGTTAGTTCAGGGCTATCTGAGTAGTTGGGTCAAGGAGGAAATCTCTGTCACGGGTATCACCGTGTTATGCCTGGGTGGCTGAGAGGGCCATTCTAATTTTCTATCTTATGCTCGGTGGTGTGCAGGGTGGTGACAACATTTGGGTGACATGTGACAGAAGGTCTTTGTCAAGAAACTAGATGCGATTCAGGAATGAGGAGAGAGGGTTTTCCTCAGGGGTCCCAAGCCTGGCTGGGTGTCAGATCTCCCAAGGGGCTGGGTGTAGTGCAGGCTGCTGGGCCGCAGTCCTGGGCTGTCTCAGGAACATAGGGTGGGGTCTCACGAATGTCTCCTTGGGCTCCACACTGCCATGCCCAGAGAAGTGGCCTGTGCTTCTCAGGGAAGCAGTGTTATGGGCCAGGCTATATAGGCAACGACCAAACAGACTCCATTTTACCCTGAGGCTCCGTAACACGTAATAAATGCTTCTCCTGTGGGGAAGCCCCACCTCTGTACCCATTAGTAGTTACCTAGCAGAGTATACTTGGCAACACAAAAGAGCAAGTCTTATACAGTGTAAAATTGTTCTCTTTGCTTTCCACTTTAAAGTACCTTGCCACACATTGATTGTCTAGATGCGAGTAACCATTCTCTAACTTGTACAGTTTGAACTAGGGTCATTTTGACCCACTTCCCTTCTGCTGGCTTGCTGCTAGGCCAACCTGGAAAGTCCTGTGGGGAAATAACAATGGACCCATTACGTTGTCTCCCTAACTGCCCAATCCAGGTTCTGTACCTGCTTGCTTACAGCTACGTCAACCCAGGTGTAGTCTTTGTCTTTAAATATCCTAAAATGCTCAGGCTTGGGGCTGCTCCTTGCAGAGACAGTTATGAGTCCTGCGGGGAGCAGTCGCTGGCTGACCCGCAAAATAAAGACTCTTCCATTTGGACAAAACTGGGACTTGGTGTGTTTTCTGAGCCACCTGCCCCACAACAGCAGGGCTGGGAGCTTTCCCTTCTCACCCCCACTGGACTTCACTATAGGCCAGAATCCGACTCCAGGATCTGTCTATGATAGAAACTTCACAGTCACTTATTCAGGGACTTAGAGCTTGTTGGGTGTGTGTGCATGCATGTGCATGGGTGTGCACATGTGTTCATGTGTATGCTTGTGTGTGTGCATACACACATGTGCATGATGCGGAGGAAGACAGGCACAGGCAGGAGCACAGGCCTGGTGAAAGCCAGAAAAGTGAAATGTTTGCTTCTCAAGGAAAAATGAAATTCAAAGAGAAAAATCATTGCCCATAGGGACTCTGTGACTCTCACCTGCTTTTAGTGGATCTCAGTGAATTTTGCTCAGTGATGCTTTTTATGCAAATCCATGCAAACAAATTCTGGGCTTGGCTTGGAGTCCTGGGAGGACTGATTCCATTTCAGGACCCACACAGGGAGGAGAACCTAGCAGGAGGCCCCTCCTGAAAGCTGAAGATAAGAAGCTGGCCAGAGCCCACAGGGTTTATTTGACGGTTCCTGGTGATAGCTTCTTAGCCACAAGAAAATACATATCTATGGCTTTTTGACACAAACCCCAAATGTCAATTTTTTTTTCCTGAATTATTTTAAGCAACAAAATCTACTTTTGCCCAAAAGGCAGCTTTAAATGAAACCCTAACATAGAAAAGAAAAAGAAAAAAACATTTTGCTTAGTTCTAAGGATGGAGGGAGGGACAGGAGCACCAGGCCCACTTGCTCAGGGGATGCCCACCTGGTAGCAGGTCTCAGTTCAGATGAAAAAAACTCAAGCCTTTTCACCTTCCCCACTGTGAAGGTGGAGAATCCCCCCCAGGCTCCCTCCTACCACAGACCCTACATGTTTTTTGTAATCATCTGGGGGCCGTGGGCAACTGAGTTCAGGGCTTTCCTGGGCTGGAGAACAAGTTCTTCCAAAAAAGGAAACTTCCAGAGGCCCCAGAAGCTAAGACCTGACATGCTAATTACTGGCTCTATGACTTGGACCCATATCAAGGACATAGACGGTAAAGTCAGAAGCTGAATCTTTGCTATGCCATTTGAAATTGTGGCAAATCACCTAACCTCTCTGAGTCTCTGCTACCTTTTCCATAAAATAGACGCAGTCCCCACATCATAGGTTTGTATAATGAGTAAAAGAGTTGTTGAATTCCAAGGGTAGCCAAGACTACCCTTTCACATATGCCTATGTGACCCAGGAACATAATCAAGATGATTGGCAGGCTGCGGAGAACTTTCCTAATGTGGAAGCCCTCCTCAGCCCCAGCTGAGCATTCCTGGGAAGGGAAGGCAGGCCTGGGGAATGCAGTTTTCCCAATTTTCCAAGAAAAGACTGAAAAATCAGACTTTTACATAAAAACTTCCAAGTTTTAAACGTTGGCAACTAATTCACAGTTTCCAAGCACCCTGTAGATCAAACAGAATACATCTGGGGGGCCCCTGGGGCTGGTCACCACAGATGCCAAGTGACAATCAGAGGCTTAGGAGTTGCTTCCTAGGCTCCAGAAACATCCTCCACCTTCTCTTCCCCTTCTGTCCTGTCCATCCCATTGCTTGATGAGCTCTGAGAGTTTTTCTTGAGAGGACGAAAAGATCTTTACAAGTGCATCTTTTCAAGTGTCTATCATTTCTACCAACGCCTAGCAACTTTTGTAAAAAGAAAAGAAAGAGGAGAAGTAGGAGGAGAGAAAGGAAAGAAGAAAGGAAGGAAAAAAATGAAAAACCAATGTGCACCAACACTGCCACCCAACATCCATTTATCAACATGCACACACATGTACACACACATCAGCACATGGAATCTAGATGCCCTTACCATGCTCTGGTTTGTTTCTTCTGGACCCTTCCACCTTCCACTGGGGGTTCCGGAGCAACTCGCCACAGGTGGGTTGAAGATGGTTTAGCAGCTTTGGAGCTGTATGGGAGGGGGCGTGCACAGTTTCAAAAGCACAGTCTCCATTTCCTGAGTCTTAAATTCACTCAAAGGCGAAGGATCTCTGTCTGAGCTCTGGTGTGGCAGATTAACCATCCTCTCAGAAAAGAACTCTCCAGGGTTTTCTGGTAGTGTCCTTTGAGGATACACATCTGGAATTGGTCCAGCTGTCTTTCACCTCCATGTGCTGGTGTGTGTGTGTGTACCTGTGTGTGCAGCTGTGTACATGCATGTTAGGAGGAAGGGTCGGGGCACAAAGCCATTGGTTTTCACTTTTTTCCTTCCTTCCTTTATTTCTTCCTTCATCTCCTCCTCCTCCTTCTTTTTCTTTCTTTTCTTTTTATAAAAGTTGCTAGGTTTTTCTAGAAATGATAGATGCCCATGAAAAAAAAAAATAACTCAGAAAAGTTCCAAGAGCACTGTAGGAAAGGAAGCAAAACCAAAATCAAATCTGAAAACCTTGCTCCCCAGAAAATCTTGAGGATTCAGTGTTTTCCCAGATGTCTTTTTTATAGTAGATAAACGAATACAGAAATGCATATTTAATTTTACATAGTCGGGCTCATAAAATATCTGTGCAGTTTTATAATATGCTTTTCTCACTCGCACCACATGTCGGGGGATGCCTTTCCCTGTAGTGTATTCGGATTTACACCCCCGCGGTGGCTGAGGAGTGATTCATGGAGGTGCCATAAATATTTATTAATATTCATAAATATTGTGATGACACACACACTACCCCCCTGACAAGGTCCCCAGTGCTTCTCTGGACCCAGTATATATTATCCCATGTGTGGACACCTTATAACTGTCCTCCCTGCTTCCAGGCCTCCACCAGATAATCCATCCTCCCCAGGACAGCCAGAGCTGGCTTTTAACCATGCTCATCAGATGGGGTCTTAAAACTGCTTAAAACCCTTGAATCTCTTCCCATGACCGTGAAGTCCAAAGTACTTACCACTGGCTGACAAGGCTTAGTGATTGCATGATCTGGCCCTGCCTGCCTGGCTTCCCTGACCTCCACTCCTGCCAATCTGACCGCATTCCTCCTGGCTCAGAGCCTCTGCCTCACTGTCCACTCTGCCTGCTGCTTCCCCCATCTAGATCTTTGCAAATGGCCTTTTCACCTGTCAGTTGTCAACTCTGAGAATTCTTTCCGGCCCCCTACCCCTCCCACTTGCCTAATCCACATTGACCCCCCCATCCCATTGTCCCATTACTCTGAATTTACAACACCTATGGCGATGTGAAGTAATCTTACTGATTTGTTTGCATGTTCACTGTTTGTCTGCCCACCCCTACATTAACACCGGAGGACTGGGACCTTGCTCCCATGGAGGATACCCAGATAGCCAGTAATTATTTGTTGAATGACTGAGTCCACCCACCGCACTTCCTACCCTCCCCATACCTCTGAAAAACCCAACACTCTTAAAATCCCTATTCCCCACGTTCCCTGGATCTCTCTCCATCTCTCTCTTCCGATAACTCTGCTTTTCAGAGTGAGCTGAAATGCCTCTTTGCTCCCCAATGAGCCCCACGGAGAACCCAGCTTCGGCCCCTCTCTGCTTTGTCTTCCACCCTCCTCCTCTTCTTCTTCCCCATCCTTCCCTCTCCCCAGGACCTCCTTGAGCTTCTGCTCTCTTGCTCTTGGCTCCTGGCCCCTGCTGTCCCACTCTGACCCCTCCTCAGTCCAGCCCTTACCACTGCCTGGAGCCGGTCCTGACTTTGTCTGCATGAATGATTCTGTCTTCTACACTCAGGCAGCGCTTTATCATTTCCACCCTTGGGACATTAGCATTTTATGCCTTACAATATTGTCATTTGCATCTCCAGCTTAATCTTTCTCATTAGATTTTGAGTTCCTTGATGGCAGAGACTACTTTTTTTTTTTTTTAACCTTTCTACAACAGTTAGCATGGAGAAAGTGTCTTGCATACATTAGCTCTTTTAATCCTCACTGGGACCATATGAGTTGGGAACTTGAATTAACCTTATTTTATAGATGAGAGAGTTTAAGAAACTTGCCAAAGGTTACACAGCAAGCAAGCACTGGAGCTAGGATTTGAATCCACAGCTCAAACCCCGAACTGTGAGACTAAAGCACTTTCATCTTAGTGCTGGTGGTGAAAACAAACAAACAATAACAACAACAACAACAACACAACAACAACAACAACAAAAGTCAAACCCTCTTTTTCCATCTCTCTTTGTAGTAACTGCAGGCCCTCTGCTCCTAAACCCCCAGGGCTTTAAAGTGGGAGGGGGGCATTGCAGGGATATTATTAGAGTTAAGGAAAACAAACTGAAAATTTAACTCCAAATCTGAGTTTCTGGCTGTGGGATCCTGCTTCTTACTCACAGATAACTCAAAACTCAAGATTGGGAGCCAGGCAGGCAGGGCCTCATTTCTACTGTTAGACTGAAGCATTTCTGAAATTGTGCCAAGGGGGTCCCTCTTTCCCTCCTGTCTCACTAGGACTAGTATAGCCCCATCTTATTTGTGATTTCACTTTCTGTGGTTTCTGTTACTATAGTTAACTGTGGTCTAAAAATATTAATAAAAGTTTCAGAATCAACTGGTTTATAATTTGAAATTGTGTGTCATTCTGAGTATCATTGATGAAATCTCATACTTTCATTTTCTATCTTTCTCAGGACATGGATCATCCCTTTATCCATTGTATCCACATTATATACTACCCACCTGGTAGTCACTTTGTAGCTGTCTCAGCTTTCAGATTGCCTATCATGGTATTGCAGTTCAAGTAACCCTTGTTTTACTTAATAATTGTCCCAAAGTACAACAGTAGTGACACTGGCAATTCAGATATGCTAAAGAGAAGTCAAAAAGTTCTTCCTTTCACTGAAAATGTAAAAATATAATAAGATATCTTGGGAGAGAGACCGTATTCCCCTACTTTTTATAGCAGTATATTCTTGTAGTTGTTCTATTTTATTGTTAGTTATCATTGTTAACCTCTTATTATGCCTAATTTCTTAATTAAACTTTATCATAACCACCTGTATTTATAAAAAAACATATATAGGCTTCTGTACTATTGTTTCAAGCATTCACTGGGGGTCTTGGCATGTGTCCCTTACTGATAAGGAGGGAACACTGTACCATTATTTGTTTACCTGTGTTCTTCTTGATGGACATTTTGGTTGTTTCTCTTTTGGGGTTATACATAAAGCTGTTTAAACATTCTTTTGCCAAGCCTTTATGAGCATGTTTTCAATTTTCTTATGCAAATATGTAAGAGTAAAATTGCTGGGCAAGCAAAACTTAGGAGAACTTGCCACGCCATCCCCTGCCCCCATTGGTTGACCAATTTTACACTGTTATTCACAATTCATGATAGTTCCAGTAACTCCACATCCTTGCCAATATTTGAAGTTGACAATCTTACATTTTACATATCTGAGCAGTGCAAGTTGTATCTCATTGTGTTTAAATCTGCATTTCCCTGATGGCTAATGATGTTAAGCATCTTTTCATTTGTTCATTGGCCACCTGAAGATCTTCCTTTGGAATGTGCCTATGCAATGCTTTTGCCTATTTTGAAAAAGTTGAATTGTCCTTTGATTATTGAGTTATAAGAGTTCTTTTCTGGAGAGTTGGTTATAAGAGTTTTTTTTTTTTTTAATGTGTTTCAGATAAAAAGTCTTTTGTCAGACATATGTATTGTTACTATGTCTCCTAGTTATGGCTTGTCTTTTATTCTTTTAATGTTGTCTTTTGATAGAGTAGGAGTTTTTTATTTTGAGGAAGATACATTTATCACTGTTTTGTGGTTAATGCTTTCTTGTGTCCTGTCCGGGTCACATACTTGCCTACTCCAGACTTCTTATGCCTACTATTTGCATAGTATATCTTTTTACATCCATTTACTTGGAATCTTATCTAAGCTTTTATATTTAAAAAGCATTTTTTAATGACAGCATATAGTCTTGCTTTTTTATCCAGTCAAAAACTTTCTCTCTTGGATTTGTGGAGTCTTTAGTCTATTTAAATGTAATGCAAAGTGATGAAATTATTGATATCCTTAACTCTGAGTCTATCATCTTGCTGTTTGTTTTATAATTGTTCGTGTGTTCTTTGTGCATCCTTTCTGCATTCATTTATTTTAAGTATACATTTTATCTGTTCTGTTGGCTTTTTGGTATGCTTCCTCATTTTATATTTAATGGTTGATTTGTGGAAATAATATAAATCTTCAATTTCTCACAGTCTACTTAGAGTTAATATGGTACCAATTCCAGTAATGCAAGAAATTTAAACTGTTATATCCACCCATCTTTTCTTATTGTACATTTTATTTCCACATCTGTAGCAAACTTCAAATTACATTATTGCTTTTTGTTTAATTATATTTTTAAAAATTAATAAGGGAGGAAAGCCTTTTGTATTTACCTCCGTATCTAATATTTTTAGTTCTCTTCATTTCTTCAACTAGATCTGTGTTTCATCTGAAGAGTTTCATTATTTTCTGAAATACACATTAATCGATGACAAATTCTTTTAGCTTTCGTTCTTTTGAAAAATGTCTTCATTTTGCCTTTCTTTTTGAAGGATGTTTTCCTGGGTATGCAAATCTAAATTGACAGATTTTCTTTCCTTTCTCTCTGCACTTTCTATACACTGTTTACTTCTTGCTAACATTATTACTAATAAAAAGCGGGTGGATTTTTTGTTTGTTTGTTTGTTTTCTAGTATAAAATGTATCTTTTGGGTCTGATGACTTTTAAGATATTTTTTGCACTTCTGATTTAAGCAAGCTGACCATGATGTGCTTTTATGTTCTTTATGTTTTCCCTCCTTGGGATTCACTGAGCTGTGTGAATCTGTAGATTGATATTTTTCATTCCATTTGGGGATGGCCATTATTTCTTCAAATATTTTTCTTTTCAAGTCTCCTCTTCTAAAATTAATTGCATATGTTAGACTGCTAGATATGATGTCAGTAGACACTAAGACTATCCATTTTATTAAGTCTTTTTCCGTTTTGCTCTTTTCTTTGAACTGATTCTATTGTTACGTCTTCATGTCCATTTTCTCTTGAGTGTCCAATCTGCTGTTTATACAGTGATTTTATTATTGTAGACATTATGCTTTTCAGGTCTAAAATTTTCATTTTTTAATTGTCACTTCTGTTCTGATATTCCTCCACGGGTTTAAACATTATATCCATCTTTTCCTTGAAATCTTTGAAACACACTGATAATGTTTTTAACATTTCTTGTCTACCCATCACAACATCTCTGTCATCTCTGACTCTGTTTCTCTTGATTCCGATTACTTATTTTTCCTGGTTATAGTCTTGCCTTTCTTGTGGATCACATGTTGAATAACTTGATGGTATGACAGATATATGAATGCCACAGATATATGAAATCAGAGCCTGGAATTTAGTCTCTTTCTTTAAAGAGGTTTGAATTCTTTTTTTTTTCTTTTTCTTCCCCTCCTTGCCCCGGCAGGCAGTTGTTTACTGGTAGATCAACATCATCCTTTGAAGTCTTATTTTTGAGCTTTGTGAAAGATGCAACTAGAATAGTCTTTTCCTTGGAGCTTGAAAAGCTCTGCACCCTAAGGTGTGGCTTTTCCAGAATTTCAAGTGAATGCCTAGGGTGTTTAGCAGGTCTCACCACCTTGGATAATAAAGACTCATGTTTCTCCCAGAACTGTAACTTTTGGAGTCTGCGTTCAGCTTACAGTTCCTTTGTAGCTGTTCTTTGCCTGACTTTGCACAATCTAGTCCTGTGCATTTATTATTTATTTTTGATAAAGATTTAAAGGGACCCCTATGCAGACTTCAGAGCTCTTTCTATGCACAAGTCCCTGCAACTCCAGCCAGTTTAGAACCCTTGAACTCTAATCTTTGTCTCTTCAGCTCAGCAAAACTGAAGTGCTCTGCCTGTGCTATGTGGTCTGGACCAGTGTCCCCAAGTAGAGAGCAAGGACAACTTCTCTAAAGGTCATAGTCCTCCGCTGCCTATGTACGACATTTAAAAACAGCTACTTTATATATTTTTCCATGGTAGAAAGACTGACCCAGTTCCAATTATCTTATAACCTGAAGCAGAAGTCATAGTTTTTATTATCAGGATTTGCTTTTTATAATTTATTTTGTTTTGTAATTACATAGAATATTTACACAACTCCAGATCAAATCTATAAAACAAGATGTATTCATAGGAGCGGGAAAGAGTAGAATGAGCCGGACATAACTTTCCTAAGTTCATATATGAATACACGACCAGTGTAACTCCACATCATGTACAACCACAAGAATGGGAAGTCATACTCCATGTATATATGATATGTCAAAATACATACTACTGTCTTGTATAACTAAAAAGAACAAATAAAAAAAAAGATGTATTCATAGAAATCTACCTGTTTTTGCATTTTCCACATCATTTCCTTCATCTTCTTAATATGTAGCAATTAACAATAATAGTTATGGTTTGTTTTCCACTCTTTCTTTTGTTAATATAAGCAGATGTGTGTATTGTTGTTTTTATACCTTTACCTAGACAAACCCTATATACTTTCTTCTAGCCTCCTTTTATTCATGTAGATATTCTGGTGATTTTTATGGGCCAGGGTATTTGGGCAATGACCAAATAGACTCCATTTAACCCCGACACTCCATATCATGTAAGAAATGCTTCTCCCGTGGGAAAGCCCCACCTCCGTACCCATTAATAGTTACCTAGCATAGCATACTTGGAAACACAAAATAGCAAATCTTATACAATGTAAAATTCTTTTCTTTGTTTTCCATATTTCTTGGGCAATGTTCCTTGTCAGAGATTGATTGTCTAGATGTTAGCAACCATTCTCTAACTTGTACAGTTTGAACCAGGGTCATTTTGACCCCCTTCCCTCTGCTTGTTTGCTGCCTTGTCTAGATGTTAGTAACCATTCTCTAACTTGTACAGTTTGATCTAGGGTCATTTTGACCCCCTTCCCTCTGCTTGTTTGCTGCCATGCCAACCTGTAAAGTCCTGTGAGGAATACTAATGTACCCATTGCATGGTCTTGCTAACTGCCCAATTCAACTTTTGTACCTGCTTGCTTGCAGCTATGTCAACCCAGATGTGGTTTTTGCCTTTAAATATCCTAAAATGCTTAGGCTCGGGGCTGTTCCTTGTAGAGACAGTTATGGGTTCTGCTGGGGGCAGTCACCAGCCAGCTGGCTAAATAAAGACTCTTCCATTTGGACAAAACTGGGACTTGGTGTGTTTTCTGAGTGACCTGCCTCACAACAGTGATCAGTCTACACTAGTATAACAAGGTGTGGCTCATTCCATCCTTACAGTTGCCTGGTTCTCAGGTGTCAAAGTTACTAACTTGCCCTGGTTTGCATGTTTCAACATTGAAGATTCCATGTGTCCTGGAAAAAAAAAAACACAGAAAGTTTGGTCACCTGTCATTTTCATGAGGGTACTAGCTGATTCAATCAATTTTCCTTGGGTGGATTAGATTGTTTTCAATTGTTTACAACTGCAAATAGGTCTTCAGTGAGTGGCTTTGTGCATACATCTCCTCATATTTTGGAAGTATATTTTTGTGTTGTAATTTTTAAAGACAGGATTGTTGATTTAAAGGTCAATGTATATGTAGTGTTTCAAGATTTTGTCAAATTCTCCTCCATAGGGATTATACAATTTTGCATTGCTAACACCAGAGTTTGAGAGGCTGTTTCTTTAGCGATTCCCCAACAGGCAATTTGCCCAACTTTTCCCAATTGAATAAATGAGAAATATACCCTGATATCATTTTAATTTATATTTCTCTTATTATAAGCAAGTCTAAGTATCTTTTCAAAAGGTTAAGAACCACTTACACTTCTTTCTATGTGGTTTATCTGAATTTGCTAGACTATTTTTTCTGTAGGCTATTGGCTTTTTCTTATCTAATTTTAAAAACTCTTATATAAGTACACACACACACACACACACACACACACAGTCTTTATCTATGATTTGAGTTGTAAATATTCCTAGCTTGTCACTTATCTTTAATAATGCTAAATTTTATTTGACCTTAGCTATGGCAAAGTTCCATAGACAAAATGAGCTTTCCTAAATTACCAAAGACAAAATGCATGTAAGTTTTTGAGTCATAGTTAGGGGTGATTTCTTCCTTCATCTATGTTTTCTTCCACTGCTTGTATCGTTGTATTTTTTTACATTTATATCTCTTACCCATTTGGAATTTGTCCTGGTGAATGACATGAGGAATGGATTCAATTTTATCTTTTCTCTTTCTTGTTTTCTAAATATCATTATTTAAAAGTCCATTATTTTTTCCACTGATTTCAGCTGTTGCCCTTCTACTAAATTTGCATATGAAATTAGGTCTTTTTCTGATTTTCTTGTTCTGCTTTATTTCAATTGTAGAGGCTCCATGGCAGATTTTAGAACCGCCTTTTTCTTAGATATTCAAACTGGCCCTCTTCTTTTTTCTTCTTTTTCGTGATTTTCCTCACTATTCTGGTTTGTTGTTCTTCCCAATGAACTTTATAATCAATTTGTTCAACTTGCAGAGAAATCTGATGGTTTTAAAATTCGGATTGCTTCAGGCTTATAAATTAACTTAGGGAGAATTACCATTTTTATGGTATTTCTTCCCATCCAAGAACACAGACAGTAGCAGATGACATTTTTGAAGACCTTATCAGATTAGAGAGTTGACAAAATGCTCTCTGTAATCACGTGGCTGAATACCACTGGGCTTGCAAGTCATCCCCAACTCATCCCTGCATCACCTCCTCCAAGGAGCCTGCCTTGCTGTCTAGGGATATGATCTTTCTAGTCCCTATTCATATCTTGTGGTTCACATTAACATTTTTGATCATTAGTTTTACCTATACACATGAATATAAGTATATACACACACACACACACACACACACACACACACATATATATTTCTCTTTGTGGACTAAATAATTCTCTGGGGAGTGGGTATGTATTATATGTCACAATAAAAAGCTCAGTTAAGGTAGTGGCTGAGTTGGACCCTTCACGTAAATGACCCTACTGCCTTTCTCAGTGGTTACTAAGTAGACTATGGCAAGAGAACTCCAGCCCATAGGCTTGGTCAGCCTGGAATATTAAAAAATTTTGAATTCATTGCCAACATTTAAACATGAAAAGATTGTATAATCATATAGATTTTGGGTTTATCTGAAAGCAATACAACCTGAGGCCATATTGGGTCACATTCTCACACGCCAGCAACCTGCTGTGTCCTTTAGACCAGGCATGGGCTCCCCAAGCATCCCCCAGTGCTCCCAGAGGTTGTCATTTCTGTGACCTGCCTGAGCCCTTGAAGGCTTTTGAGTCTATACTTCTACTCCTTCAAACCACCAGTCAAAGGGAATGAAATCCCTGAACAGTGGGTGCTCAGCAAAAACTTGTGGGGTGAATAAATCCCCTCTTAGCAAACCAGTTCAGACAGTGGGGCTGATTTAGCAAGTGTCACATGACGGGTGGGTGGCAGAGAAAGGGACCCGGAGATGTTTTGCCTGGCTGCCTAGCCTAGGCCAGCTATTTGACTGCCATCCAAGGGCTTGCCCAGGGTTCTTTCTCACCTATTAGCTGGCTAATGGCTGTAGACTTGGTCTCAAGCCCTTCACTGTCACAGCTGTTCTCAGTTGGAACATGAGTAACTGCCCCATTAATACAGGCCCCGGGAAAGGAGGCCGTGGGTCCTGAGGGAGAAACAGGCCCTGAGGGATTCTGCAGCTTCTTAGAATCAACTTCGAGTCCTTTTTTCTTTCTATTCTCTTTCCACACAGCTCCCCTAGGTTTCATCCAAGGTGGTTTCCCTTGGCACTGGGGGGTGGGCATTGAGAAGCCCCTGGGTGAAGACAGAGCCTGCACCTGTGGCTCAGGGCTTTCTTTGTACCTTTAGGAGAAAGACCAGGAAGCTCCAGGCCTCCCTGGGGACCACAGGCTCCCATTCCTCCAGAATTCCTTCCGGGATTTGGGAGCTTCACCAGATAACTGCTTTGAAAAAGAACAGCTAATTGTTTTTTTATTCAGCAAACAAGTATTGAGCGCTTCTGTGTCAGCCACTATGCTATTTGCCAGGGTGGGATAATTCCACAGACCTGTCACTGCCTTCTAGTAGGAGAGACTGCAAAAAAAAAAAAAGGGACTGCAATGGAGGGGGGTGAGGAGCTGTGGGGACAGATGACTAACGCAGGATGTTCAACAAGGGCTTCAGGGGCTTCCGGCTGAGACCCAAATGATGATGAGGCTGATTCCCCAGGGAGAGGGAGGAGACTGTGAGAAGACCCTGGGGCAGATCTGGGAAGCAGGAAGCAGCTCAGTAAGCTGGGGCTCAGGGGACAGGGCAAAGGGGAAGGCTGGAAGACCATGTGCACGCCAGGCCAAGGACCTAATGGGTGAATTGCTACAAGCACTTGTTATTTGCTGCATTAAATATTTTCTCTGCATAATGGGATCCTTTACCTGGGGACAGGATCTGTGTTCTGGGCAGGGGATCAAGAAGTGCTGTTCTCCCTGTTCTCCTGAGAACTGCCAGTGACCATGCCCAGATACTCTCCCCAGGGCAAACTGGAAGCAGAGTGAGACCTGTTGCCCCCAGAGAGTTGCAAATTCCCCTTTAGGATAGGGATTTAAAACTAAGGAGAGGCAGCTTTGAGGCCAGCAGTTCCCAGGGAGAGTTCCCTTCTCTCCCTGTCACCTCCATCCCACCCCAAGTAGCCAAAGAGGGCAGAGTGGGGTCCCCAGAGTTTAAGGCTGGATGTGGACATGGAGGCTGATGCTGAGGAAGGGAGGGAGGGCAGCTGGAGCTGCCTGGGCCAGCTGGGTGGGAAGGGAGCTGGTGGGTCTGAAGACCCAAAGAACTGGGTGCTTAGGTCGCTGCAGCTGCCCGTGAAGTGGGCTGGAGGCTTCTAAGACAGACTCAGCTGGCCAAAGGGAGGCCCGGTGCACCCTGGGAGAAGTCCTATGGTGGGCTCCTGGGGAGGGGGTTGAAGGATGCCTAGGCTGTCCCTTTTGGGGTGTTCCTCAGAGCTGCCATAAAGCTAAGCCAAGTGCCATCCCAGGAAAAGCAGACACCATATCAATGCACATCAATATCACATCAGCATTACCACCGGAACCGCATGGACAAACACTGACCCTTTGAGAGACTAGTGACACCTCCTCATCTCCACCAGGTGACCAGATGGATAGCACTTCAGCTGCCGGCCCGCCTTGGACAGTGGACCCTAGAGAGGGAGGAGAGTCCTAGGGGGACAGAGAAAATGTAGAAAGAGAAAAAATGAGATTTACATCAAGCAGGAGTTTTAAATTGGACAGGATATTTAATGACCAGAATGTTTGGGCATCTGCTGAAGTCATCATTACCAAATAAGCAAGGTGGTGGCTTTGATGGGGTACAACTGGAGGCGGGAATAGAAGGGAGCCAAAGCCTTTTCTACAGCTCAGTAAGTCAGTTACTCGTCCATTATGTCACTGAACCCTCAATCACATAAGGCAGGTACCGTTATTATCTTGGTTTTAGAGATGAGGGAACCGAGGATCCAGGAGATGAAGCAATTTAATCAAAACTTCACAGCTAATCAACAGCTGAGCTAGGATTTGACTCCCACCGTTGGGCTTTAAAGCTAAATCACTGAACAGCACCCCTCCCCCGAGGGCAGCCTCTCTGGGGCTCTGCTCAGGGACAGCACCTCCTCTCTCAGCTACTGTCTCAATGAAGGCAGTGATGGGGAGCTTGCCACCTGCCCCGATTTCTTATTTCATTTTCAGATGGCTTTTGAAATAATAACGAGTTGTGTTTTTTAGAGGACTTTGTGGTTAACATACACAGCACTCATTAAGTATTTATGAGGCGCCTCCCATCGTGCTGAGCACTGTGCAAGGTACCAGACCTCCCGCCTGCTTTGAGAAGAAGGCTCAGCGGGCAATTCTTTCATCTGTCTTCTGCAAATGAAGTCAGAGAAGCAAAGAAAGACGGGTGATTTGCCTAAGGTCACAGAGAGCCAGGGCCACCTCCATCACCACCAGCAGCACACAATTCTCCGTGTGTACCAGGCGCTGTCCTAAGAGCTCTTCACAGTCCCCTGGGGTTTGAGAGCCCCTGTCCATTGCCCCCCCCCCCCCTTGCTGGCTTTCCCACACTCTCCTTCCTGATTCCTGATTTCCCGCATAGAGCCTCTGGCCAGAGGATTGCTTCTTTGGCTTGGGGCGGATCCTGCAGTGGGGAGACTGGGAATGGCATGCGTCTTAGAGAAACGCAGAGAATTTGACTTCTTTCCCTAGCCCTGGCTCTTCATGCCTGCTCCTATAGGAGAAGGCACTGACACTTCAAAGAATGGGCCCTTGATTAATATCTCATCCTCTTTAAATAAGTGAGCAGAGGCATGCTCTGCATGCTCAGCTTTCCTGCTTCCTTTGTGCCATTTATTGCTCCCTGCACCCGAGTGTGGCACTGGCCTTGGGATTGACAGCTTCAAACTCTCAGTCTTTCCATCAGTCGGACTCTACCAAACCCGCCACCCCCACCCCACCCCTGCTTCCTAGCATCCCTTGGCTCCTGCAGGAATGTCTTCTCTCTGGACTTACCAGCTGCCTCCAGAACTGGTAGTCAATCTACCAGGACAAGATGGTTAAAAGCTTGGGCTTGTGTGGGTTCAAATCCCAGCTTCGCCCTGACTTTTTGACCACAGGTGAGTTACTCACCTTCTTTGACACATAGAATAGGGATGATGAAAATAGCATCTATCCTGAATTTCCATCGTGATTAGGAAGACAAACACTAAATAAGGAAACAGTCACGTTGTTAAATTCTTAAATGAGAATTTCAGTCATTGTAGAGTGATGGACAGTGGTCAGGAAGGGTGATACTCAAGCTGATTCATTAATGATGAGCGAGAACTAATCCAAAGACAATCTAAGAGTGCTGGCTCCAGGCAGGGAAGGAAAAGGGAATGCGTGGGAATGACAGAGCCAGGGACCACCACTGTGGGACGGAGGCTGGGACAAGAGAATAAACCGTGGGCATCCATAAACCATTGGCCTTTGTAACACGTTCTGTTGCTCAGCCGTTCCCTTGTGTTCTCCTCAACAGGATTCCTCATGACACCCTAGTAAAACCACAGGATCAGAATGTTTGTACAAAATGAGATTATTACCAGGGAGAAACCTACATAAGCCCTGAACCCTCACTTATTCTTAATCAACTTAAATATCACTAATTTTGGAGGTCACATATCATTAGTTTCCCAATAGCTTTGGTGTCGATATCACCTCTGACTAAGGGGTTATGATCATGATGGTTGCCTGAGTGACTTTTCGGGGACCCGAAGGCCATTTTTGCTGAAAGCATTGACTTCACGTGGGCCTGCAGATGTCTGATGGAGGAGGAAAAGGCTTGGCATCTCTGTCTTCATGTTGCGTCTGTCCCTTTCGCTGGGTCAGAGTCTATTCGGCTCTGCATGGCTGTGGGTTGCCTGTTGCAGCTGGTGCTTTTCCAGCAGCTATAGCAGCCCAAGAACCCAAAGTCCTTCAGCCCCATCAGAAGGTCAAGATCGAACCACAAGGCCGGAGTCGGGGCACAGATGATGGTGTCAGCTGCAAGAGTAACTCAACAGTTGCTAAGACAATTGGACTGTGACCACCTGGTAGTCTGAATCTCGTGCAAGAAGAAACATCTTTTGGATCTGTGCACCCAATGTGTGGAAAATTATTACACCAGAAAATCAAAGAAGGCTTGCATCTCCCCTTGTTCAGGGAGCAGCCTGGACCCTTAAGCTCCAATTACCTACTTTGGCTGATTCTCCAATTAAAACCTTGCCTGGTCAGGCTGGCATAGGGCACACCTGTAATCCCAGTAACTCAGGAGGTTGAGGCAGGAGGATTGCAAGTTTGAGGCCAGCCTCAGCAACTTAGCAAGACTAAGTCTCAAAAAAAAAAAAAAAATTAAAAAAAAAAAATTAAAAGGACCCGGAATATAGCTCTGTGGCACAGAACCCCTGGATTCAATCCCTTTTGTCCCCCACCAAAATCATTCTTTTGTACTCTCATGTGGTATTGCATAGTGTGTAGACATGCCACAATGGATTGATTTATTCTGCCATGCTCACAATCACTATGAGGTGCAGCCACTCGAGTGTGGGTGGGATTCCCTGGGTCTTCCTGACTCGGAGGGATCTGCACCCTCAGCGTGTGGGGTGAATGGTATCATGGGGGTGTATTTATTTTTGATTGGGGCTGTAACAAATTACTGAAAATTCAGTGGTTTAAAGTAACAAAAATCATCCCATAGCTCTGGGGATTAGAAATGGCCATGGTGTTTCTGGAGGTTCAAGGGGGAAACTCCTTTGTCTTTTCCAACATCCACCTGTGTTCCTTCCTACCTTTGCTTCTGTCATCACAGCTCCTTTCTTACTCCGACCTTCCTGCCTTCCTCTTACATGGATCCTGCAATAACATTGGCCCTGCCAGAAAATCCAAGATAACCAACCCCCCCACTCCCCAGTCTCAAGATCCTCAGCTTAATCATATCTGTAAAGTATTTCTTGCTACAGAAGGTTCTGGGGATTAGGATGCTCCCATCTGGGGGAGGCCAGGATTCTGCTAGCACACTGGACAATCTACTGATAAGGAATCTTGATGTAATGGACAGAGCTCCGGGTGGGAATCAGGGGCCCAGGGTTTTTTTTTTTTTTTCCTGGATCCTGTGTGGACTCATGGTGGAACTGTGGGCTCTCTGGGCTTTAGGTAGATATAAACGAAGGCTGGATCAGATGATCCATCTCACAGTGACTTCCAGCCGCCACTTTGTAGGATTCCACAGACAAGCTTTAGGTTCGGGCTTCTCCCCAGCCACACTTTTTATCTGCATGTGGCCATCTCTTCCTACCCCCCATGAGGAAAAGGAGCCTTCTGAAAAGATCCCCCTTGGTCCCTCCCCTCCTTTCTCTTCCATCATCTGGCCTCTGGGCCTTTCATCTAGAATAACTTTGAAACCGGCTATTGATTTTTCAGTCTCCTCAAGTCATACCCTCCCACTCTCAATTTTCCTTTAAGTTGAAGTTTGAAAACCCAATTTGAAGAGAGAGAGGGCAAAAAAGGAGAGAGAGAGAGAGAGAGAGAGAGAGAGAGAGAGAGAGAGAGAAAGAGAGAGAGAGAGAGAGAGAGAGAGAGAGATATTCAGAGATTGCCCACATGATTTCAGGGGCTGAGCTGATGGAGCCGCTCTTTCAGGAGTCTGAGTCCTAAGCACTGGGGAGGAAGTAATAGAGATGTCCTCATTGCTAATTTCTGATATGAGCGGACCTGTTCTTTCATTTGTATTTGATGGCCGTGAGAGCCTTGGGTTCCCAATAGCTCCTGCCAAGCAGGAAACAAACAGGAAGCCCGTTTGCTGGACTGTGACCAGCAGCCTGTTGGACCTCCATATTTTCTAGCAGCCCAGCGGTTGATCTTTCCCAGCTGGCTTCTGCAGGCTGATCTCCTCCTCTATCCATTTTTACTGGTATAATCATTTACTAGCACCTACTTTTCCAAATCGCATGGTAGCACTTGGGCTTTGAGGTTAGATGCTTATTCATTCAGTAAGCACTTATTGGGCATCTGCTTTAGGTTGGGTGCTGGGCCAGGCACTGGCGACAAAATAACATGCAAATCAGACAAGAGGCCTGGCCTCATGGAGCTTATAGAGGCAGAGGAGGCTGCTCGGGTAAAGACCTTGAGGCAGGAGGAAGCTGAGCAAGTTTCAGAACCATGAGGAAATTCAGAGAGTGAAGGGAGAAAAGAGGGAGAAGACACACATAATGGGAAGTTTAGAATTTTTAAATTCTGCAATGAAGTCTGTGCATAAGTTAACCTCCGGCGGCCTCATCCATAAAATGGGTACATTAATATCTTCCTTTGCGGGGTGTCTGTGAGGATTCACCGAGACAAAGTGTACAAAGCACTCATCCCAGAACCTGGTCTGTGACAATCCTTAAAAGAATGTCCGCAATTAGTTTTATGAACCTGTACAAGATGCATTGGTATCTGGAGTTGGGGATGGCAGTGGTGGGTGGGTTTGTGCCTTTGAGTGGCCTCTAGCAGTTTTGGGGAGGACAGCAATGGCTAGTCCCTTGGGGTGCTCTGAGAGGTTCTCTGCTGAGATTGTTGGAGTAAGCTCAGTGGAGGACCATGGTGGCCCTGCAGGAGGAGTTGGGAAGGCTGCTCGGAGGGGGGAGGCTTTGCATGCTCCTACGACATGAACCATGCATAACTCTAGTCAGTCTGGAAAGCAAGGAGCATCTTCGCTTCCCAGGGAGCATCTGGGAAGCAGAGAGAAACAGCTGTGTTCCCTGCCCTCCTGCAAAAGCAAGGGAACTCCGAGGGGTTGCTTCTCTTATTAATCCAGCTGTGAGCATTTTTCAGACCAGCTGTCCTCCCATCCCTAAGCCCCGGAGGAATGAGGCATGGAGCTTGGGAAAACATCATTAAAATGCTTCCCAGAAAGAGGCCAAAGATGGGCGGGTGAGATGCTGAGGACAGCACAGAGCAATGGGAACAGCTGGGGAAGAGACGGAGGCTGTGGATGAGGCCGGACATGGTTCCCATAGAGTTTCTGCACCAACTTGTAGAACAATCTTGGACAAGCCCCCGCACCTCTGGGCCTTGGTTTTCACGCACATATAGTGAAAGAATTGGCCTAGATGGCCTCTGATGACATTTGTTCCTGACATTCGGTTTCTTAAAAGGAAAACTGTGAAATGGCTACTCTACTCCCTGCAAAGATTTGGGGGACAATTTCATGGACAGAACACAGGAGCAAGTGTTTGGAGGCAATTCCCCAAGCAAATCTGACTCCCCCCAAAACCTTTTTACATGTAAAATCTACACACTTGAAACTTCAGTTCCTTTGGAGGTTATATATATCTGGGTAGCTAATTAACTTCATTCATTTTCCTAAATCTAGCTTTAGCATCTCTCTCTCTCTCTCTCTCTCTCTCTCTCTCTCTCTCTCTCTCTCTCTCTCTCTCCCTCTCTCTCTCTCTCTCTCTCTCATACTGAGATTGAACCCAGGGATGCCTTACCCCTGAGCTATATTCCCAGTGTTTTAAAATTTTTAAATTTTGAGACAAAGTCTCACTAAGTTGCTGGACTGGCTTTAGATTTGCAATCCTCCTGTCTCAGCCTGTCAGACTGCTGGCATTACTGGTATGCCCCACTCCACTGGGCTGATATTCTTTTTGTTGTTATTGTTGTTGTTTTTTTCTTTCTTTGGGATGGGGGTTTACTGGGGATCGAATTTGGGAGGCACTTGACCACCGAGCCACATCCCCAGCCCTATTTTTTTGTATTTTATTTAGAGACAGGGTCTCACTGAGTTGCTTAGCACCTTGCTGAGGCTGGCTTTGAACTCATGATCCTCCTGCCTCAGTCTCCTGAGCTGCTGGGATCACAGACGTGCACCACTGAGCCAGGCTTATTTATTTATTTATTTGTTTGTTTGTTTGTTTGTTTGTTTATTTATTTATTTATTTTGATGCTGGGGGTTGAACTCAGGGTGCTCAACCACTGAGCTACACCCACAGACCCTTCTATTTTTTATTTTAAGACAGGTTCTTGCTAAGTTGCTTAGGACCTCACTAAATTGCTGAGCCTGGCTTTGAACTTGCTATCCTCCTGCTTCCGCTTCCCTAGTCGCTGGGCTTGCTGGTGTGCACGATTGCACCTGGCCTAATGTTTCTAAGGAATATATGATCATGGACAAGTCATTTAGTGTTTTTTCCTTCTTAAAGTGAAGACATTCTGGAAAGTCATCTTTCTGTGGCTCTTCGGCTCCCACCTTCTCCGTTCCTGTTTATTCATGGCCTTGCTCCTAGTGCAGGTCACTTAACTCTAGAAACAAGTGGGATGTGAAAAATCAACCCAGATGGACTACCATTTCCCTAAACCTCCTGTTGTGATCAGAATGAAGTCATGTGCTTAATGGTGCTTTTCCTAGACCAGCAGAATATCAAAGTAGTGACAAGCCTGGGTTTTGAGGCAGGTAGCTTGGGGTCAGATCCCATCCTGCCGCTTACCATCTGTGTGGCCTTGAGCAAGCACCCAATCAGTGTGAAGGATGTACAGTCCTATTTAGGCAGAAACACAGGAAGATTCAGCTTCCTTACCTGTGAAGTGGGAGTCGGGATTGCTTATTGCTGTTCTAATAGATGCTAACTGCCTGTCACTTAGAGTTGTTACAAGGATTAAATCTATAGTGTTCTCCAGGGAATTTCTGCCACAAAGACACAACAGTTTCTCTGGTGAATGTGCAACTGACTCCCAATGTACCTTGGAGTCATGGAAATTGGGAAAGGTGGGATTTAAGGCCAAGTGGGGAATACACTATTCCCTCTGACTCCATGTGGCGGCTGGCTCCAGCAACTGTGTCCTTTAGGTCCCAATGTTGTCTGAGCTGACTTTCTTTAAGAGAAACAGGAAACTTTGAGTCGTATGTAAAATTGTCTGCATATTTCTTTTTTAAAAAGTAATACTGCACAGGACAAATTACAACACAGCTGCAGCAGGTATCTGGCCCACACATCAAAGTTTGTAACCTCTATTAAGAGCTCAGGGAATGGTAGGAAAACCTTGATTCTGTAACCCAGGTCTCTGAGAACCTTGCTTAACAGTTATGATATGGAAATGGAGGCCAAGGCTGGGAGTGGGGAGAGGCCTTCTCATGGTTACATGGCTGGGTTTATATGAGAGTCAGGATTCCAATTAGGTCTTCTGACTCCCCACGTACTTTTTTCTGCCAAGTCACAGGAAACTTCTGGCAGCTCACAGCCTCCGCGCTAAACTGTCTAGAGCCGATTAGAAGCCCCATGGGAACTCAGGGTCTGGAGACACAGTGATCACGTCTCCCAGGTTCTTTTTTATAAGATTTGCAGATAAAAACAGTTGGAGGGTATCCACACATCCTCTGTCCCTGTACCTACGTGAAATTCCCTTCGCTCAGTGGTGGCTCACGACAGGGAACTGGGGGATGATTTGGAGATTCCAGGCACCAAAACTGTCTCCAAGTTCCCCTCACCTCAAATCTTCCATCTCTGCCCACCTTCCTGAGGAGGCAGATTCTCAGAGACTCTGCAGGCTGTTTTTATGAGGTTACAGGACAAAATAATCCTCAATCCGATATAATTATGGTAGAGGACATAATCTCCTTTGTGGTTGAATACTTAGCTTTAACAAATTTTGAGAAAAGAAAAAAAGGATGGTTGTTTATTTTTAACAAAACAAGAATAGCAATTGAAAATCTGCTTGAATGCTTCTCAGAAAGACTTATACCTAATGGTCTAATGGTGATATTCATACCACTCCCCACCCCACCACACATACTGTTTATCCACTTTTCAAGTGCACCCTTCCCTTTGGAGAGAGACCGACATTGTCTTCTAAAAGCTCCCCCTTGGGCCCCAATTCCCAACCTTCATTGCCTTCATTTTAAATTCTACTGCAAACCAACTCAGCCCTCCCACCAGCGCCCCTGTGCTCTGACAGGCTCTCTGCACACCGGGAAGTCTGCTCTGCTTCATTCTAAGAACCTCGTTAGGGGTGACTGGGATGCGGACTGTTGGTAAATCGCTTCTGGAAACATGTTTCCCACTTTGGCAGGAGATGGAGCAGGGATTATCTCCCTGGGGAATGGCGCAGCTTATCTGCCTTAGCCCCCACTCCATGTGCCTCACTGACGTTTTTTCATAATTTCTTTTCCCTCAATTGCTTCCTCTCAAAGGTATTTGCATTTAAACAAGAGTTTGCTTCCCTGCTGATTATTTTCCCCTTCTTTGATTCCTTTGCAGAGGCAGCCAGAGTTGCTGGCCTGGTGGTGTCTGCCTGGGCTCCATGGCAACAGCCAGGGTATTGAATGGTGTGAACTTCACCTCTTTCCTTTTTGCAGATACTATTGGCAGAGCAGACACATTTAGGAGAAATTTCAAGGAAGTGAAAACGGAACTGTTTGTCACCTCTGGGTCTCCTGGGCCTGCTTCAAAAACCTCTGGCTGGATTGCAATGAGTCATCCTTGGAGAGGAGGAAGCGCCTTGGCAAGGTTTCAAAGCCAAGGGCACGCGGTTCTATGGGGGGAGAGTGGTACAAGGAGCCGAAAGAACAAGGTTCCACATCTGCCTGTCGCTGACCGGTGGCATGAACTGGCTTAACTGGGGTGCCTTGCACACTGCTGAGTGGGTGAGGAGTCCCTGCTCTGAGGGTCTGGGCTCACTTTGCCTCCCAGCAGAGAAGTTTGGCATATTAAGCTGGAAACTTTGGTGTCTGACAAAGCTGTTTCAAAACCCAGCTGCATCATACGCAGGGAACTCAGGGTCTAGAGATACAGTGATCACGTCTCCCAGGTTCTTTTTTTGTAAGATTTGCAGATAAAAACAGTTGGAGGGTATCCACACATCCTCTGTTCCTGTACCTACATGAAATTCCCTTTGCTTAATGGTGGCTCACAACAGGGAACTGGAGGATGATTTGGAGATCCCAGGCACCAAAACTGTCTCCAAGTTCCCCTCACCTAAGTATCAGCTTGAAGACGACCTACTACTTAAAGAGGAGTCTTTACCAAACTGGCCTGTAGGTGATTTTTATTATAAGCCACTGAGTCTTGGGGTAGTTTGTTACACAGCATTACTGTGGTCATAGCTGACTAACACAAAGGAGTTAGTAAAATTTTCCCAGTGCCCCCCACCATGCTCTCCAAATCTAGCACATAACCTAAAGAAGCAACATGACTTCAGCAAATAGCTGAACTGTTTTAAGATTCCACTTCCTGTGGGGTAAAATGGGGCTGTAATAGATGGGATTGTTGTTCACAGTTCTTCACACTCTTCATCTTCTCACACTTGTGCACATGAGTATATTTTCTCACTCTGTGAGAACTGGTGGTATGTGATTTGCCTATGTGCCTTGTGTGGTCCACTGGAACATGATATATTTAGTGTAACTAGAAGCCACAAGTGTGCTTCTGAGGACTCTCCATACTGTTTTCCGGAGTGGTTGCACTAATTTGCAGTCCCACCAAAAATGTATGAGTAAATCTTTTCCTACATCCTCATCAACATTTATTGTTACTTGTATTCTTGACAATTGCCATTTTGGTTGGAGTGATATGAAATCTCAGTTTTGATTTGCATTTCTCTGATTGTTAGAGATGGTGAACTTTTTTCATATATTTGTTGACCATTCATATTTCTACTTTTAAGAAATGTCTGTTCACTTCCTTTGCCCATTTACTGATTGGGTTATTTATTTATTTTTGGTGCTAAGCTCTTTGAGTTCTTAGCATATCCTGGAAATGATTGCCTTAACTGAGGTGCAGGTGGCAAAGATTTTCTCCCATTCTGTAGGCTCTCTCTGCATGCTCTTGATTGTTTCCTTTATAGCATTGCACTTCAGATCTTTTTTAGATATCTCTTCTCCTTTCAAAAACTGTCCTTAGCTACCAACCATCTGATCATCCCTCTCTATCTGCCCCTAAGTCCCACAGTCTGAGAGCCTCCTCATTCTATTTATGCTCTCAAAGTCAGATTTAATCTGCCCCATCCAATCTTAGTTCCCCTGCCCATTAGGTGCACCTAGGTTCAACAATAAGAGACTTTAGTTGTTAAGATCATCCCCTGAGAAGGCATGGGAGGTATTGCCCTTGCTTTGTCTAATCTCCTTTGCAGTCACTCTCCCAAACTGCCACTCTTGTTTCTTTAAGAATACACCTAGGACTTTTTGTCTGAAGACCTTATGCAGCCTACAGAGGAGCAGGTCAGAAATGCCAGGAGCTGGCTGTGTTCAGTGATGGACAGGAGACAATGGATAAGAACCTCCATTTCACACCTTGGATGAAGCACCCTGTCTCTCTTAGAACTCTAGCAGGCTTGAGTCTCAGGGGCCCACAACTGTCAAAGTTTCAACAATACCCCTGAAATTGGACTTCTTTTCCTTTCCAATTTTTCTTAACCCCTCCCTTACCATCACTTCTCAGCATTACTCCCCAATAGACTATGAGTACACTGATCTTCAAATCATAGTTTTTGCTGGAGGAACTCAATCTCAGAAAGATGGTATGCATGAATGCACACTTTTAATGTGTAGATGCATATGAACATATACATGGTATTAAGAACAAGTAAATATCTTGCTATAAACAATAGCTTCCCTCTCTTTAATGCAGTTGCAGGGAGATATTTGGCATGCAATATGTGGCATGATGATGATAACTCTGGTGAAGGTGAGTCTCTATTCACTCCTGCTGGAGAGCACTTGATATTCTTCCCCAGGAACCATCTTAGTAGATTTTTTTTCCTTGAACACTTAAACTCATGAGTAATATTTTACTTGCAACTTCTGTTCTGGTTTTAATGGTAACATCAACCTGTAACTTCTAAAGGGCATTTTAGAATTTGTACAATAATTTAATATTCATTAAATTATTACTTACTTATTCATTCATACAATCATTATTTTTCAAATGCCCACTCTATGTCAGTCATTTGCCAGGGTGCTAGGAGAAAATCAGAGAGCAAGACTGGCAGGGTCTGTGCTGTCACAGAACTTAGGTCCTGGTGGGGGAGTGGCCGATAACTTCAAATAAAATAGTTACATTAATTAATATTCTACACACATGTTTTAAAATATCTATTTTTATAAACAAATATTTAAGCGAGATCTTACCCACATAATGGCAAGTGCTACAAAGAAAATAGAAAAAACTGCAAGACATATTTCAGATAGGTGATCAGGGACCAGTGGAAGCAGGAAAAACAGGCAGCCAGGAATTAGGTACTTGTGTCTTGAGGTCCTAAACCAGAGGGGTGCCTGACTTCAGGGAGTCCCAACAGACTGGGTCTGGCCCCTAGTCCCCAAAATCAAATGGAAAAGTAACAATGAAGAGCAGGAAAGAAATTTATTTAATATAGCCACACTGGGAAGACAAGAAGACTAGCATCCTCAGCCCTGTCTTTAGGGATACTGACATGAGTGTCAGGTTTAAGTAAAGGTAGGAATGAAAGCAGGAGGCCAGATGTATGCAGAGTCCTGGTCAAACTGTGGTCTGTTTGATCATCATCATTAGTGATGAGAAATCTGTGCCACCTGGGTGGTAGTCATGACCGTGGTTGCAGGATTTTGATCTATCAGACTTGTTAGTCTCCAAATCTGAGGTGACTGCAGAAGAAAAAGACTCAGAGTAATGACTAGTCAGAAAGGCAAGATGGACTTTGGGTTTATGGCAATGACTGGAGAATTCAAGGCACCATTCCTGGTGTCTGGGCAGAAGCTGGCAGTTGGCAATCTACTGATTATGATGTCTCTAACAATGTTAAAAAAAACTCTCATCTCAGTGCCCTCTTGAAGGGGGACAAGAGAGGTTAGGTAAATTTAGGATTAATTGAACTTGTATTATCCATTTTCAGAGAGACACTCCTTAAATGGTTATCAGGTCTACATGCAGAGCTGAAGAGGAATCTGACCCCAAGTTTAAAGTATCAAAAGGAGTCGGATATAAAATGAAGGCAGAGATGCCAAGCTTTCATCCGGGTTTGAGTTATCCACGGGTTCCGCAGTCCAAGTGAAGAGTCATGCTTTTTAGCAAAAGCAGCCTCTAAGCCACTGTTACATTTAGAATACAAGAGGATACATTTTACCTTGGAATCTTAAAACAATCTTTTCAGGCACCTATTCTTCTTCCTCCTCACCCTGCCCCTACTTCCCCC
The DNA here is from genome assembly GCF_048772815.1 of Callospermophilus lateralis. Taxonomy (NCBI): domain Eukaryota; kingdom Metazoa; phylum Chordata; class Mammalia; order Rodentia; family Sciuridae; genus Callospermophilus; species Callospermophilus lateralis. The sequence goes on from NC_135309.1 coordinate 30,835,724, forward strand.
CCTCCCCAATGAGGAAACTGCTGTTCAAGGAAATTCAGTAACTTGCCCAAGTTTGGCAGAGGAAGGAACTAAGACCCCAAACTAGTTGTTAGGAGGTTTCCCAGACCGTGCTGAGCGGAAGGCCTCAGATGAGGTTGTTAGAAATCCAGATGATGACCCTGCCCACACCAATCCCAAGCCCCCAGTGTTGGGGATGAGATCAACTGCAAGCCAAGCATTACCCACCTCTCCATACCCCTGCCTGCCTACTGTTCCTGGCCAAGACTCACAGTGAGAGGAAGGCAGCCCTCACCAGTCCCTCCCCAACAAAGCCAGCTGGGGGCTTGGAACAACAGACTCTGCCGGGTCCACAGTGGCAGCCAAAAATGACAGCTGCCACCAGGCAGCCTTTAGATGATACAGCAATTCAAGGAAGTACTATCGCAAAGCCCCACCAGACCTCCCTGCTGCATGTGGCAGTCACAGATCCACAGCATGGGCACCAAGGGAGGGTTTCACTTCCAGAATCTGCCAATCACGGGCAGCAGGCTGGGAAGGCTCCTTTTGCATGCAGCTGAGCATGTTTGCCTTCCTGAGCCTCTGATTCTGAGCTCAGTACTCTAAGTTGACTGCTCAGCCAACTGACTTGTGGTGCCTGCCATTTGAAGTTCTTCTTTATGGGGTAACAGAGCACAAACCAGGCAATGGGTTGCTCATAATCCTTGCAATTATGAGCTCTGACTAGAACTTAGGGACCTGCTATGGCGTGGATGTCGTTTAATTGTATGATTACATCCCCAAAGCACCCATTGAAGTTAAAGGTTTGGTCCCCAAGGAGATGCTAGTGACAGGTACTTAATTATTGAGGGTTTGCCCTCAGAAGGGACAGTCGAATCTCAGCTTCTCAGCATCTCTCTCTCTCTCTCTCTCTCTCTCTCTCTCTCTCTCTCTCTCTCTCCATCTGATCTGTTTAGCAATGTAACCTTTTCTATGTTGATGTGCCTTTGCCATGATGTGACTTCAGTCAAGAGGGCCTTGACCAGAACCCAGCTGATGCAGGTGCTGTGCCCTGGAACCTACAAAATGGAGCTGAATAAACCTTAACTTTTTATGAAGTTAGTGTCAACTGTACACTGGGTGCTGTCCAAAGTGCTGAACCCTCCCTTCTACCAAGAAATACAGAAACACACACAAGGGAATTCTTGACTGTTCTCTGCTCTTTCTAATAAGATTTATCAGTTTCATAATTACTGAAACTCATTTCACTGAAATACTTATTTTTTAAAATTTTCAGCTTTACTTTTAAATTTGAGCATTTAATCATGAAGGAATATATATATATATATTGTAAGAGTCTTAACCAAGAAGTGATTTAATGCCCTGATAGGGATTACCTGAGTGGTAGCTGAAGTGGAGGGTAAAGCTGGAGGAGGTGGGAATCAGGGTGTGGCTTTTTTATTTGTATCTAGTGAGTGATTTTCTCTTTCTGCTTCCTGACCAATATGTAAGCTGCTTTCCTCTACTATATTTGTCCATCATGTTGTTCAGCCTCACCTTGAGCCCTGAGGAATGGAGCCAGCCTTCTATGGACTAAGACCTCTGCAACTCTGAGCCCTTAAATAAACTCTTCCTCCTCTATAATTGTGCTGGTCAGATCCTTTGGTCACAGCAGCAAAAAAAAAGCTGATTCAAACAATATATATTTGAACAGGGTCCTGCAATGTTATGATTCTTGCCTTCCATCTCAGATGACACCATTAGAAAAAAAATTGAGTGTGGGTGAGCAATTACAGAAATTCAGATCCCTGCAAGCTCCAAATCCTGCCCTTGGGAGCTGCAGGTGCCTCAGTGAGTTGGGCTGTATGGATGAGCCTGTGCCACAGTAAACCCTGCCGCCCACTGGGAGGATTATTGTGGGGTATCATTTGGGTCTATCAATGTGATGCTTATTGTTTTACAAAAAGCAACCATGAGTTCGTTGTCTTCCACAGGATATCATTGATTTTATTTACTAAAATACACATACAAATAAACGAGCAAAGAAGTTCACATTGCAAAACATTCCTATTGAGAGGAGAGGTGCATGTTTAGACAGACCAGGGGACAAAAATGATCCATCTTGTCTGTGTCCAAAGCCTGCTGGGCTTCTGACTGAACTTGGAGAGGTCCTGCCCAAAGAAATGACACCCTGAAGAGAGAAGGTCTTGGGCCTTTGGCCTGCAGAGCCAACTGCTTCTTGGCATCACAGGGAGGCTTGGCAAATATCAGAAGAGGTCAATTGTGAGGCGAGGTTTGGATTTCACAACAGCATAGTAGATGGGAGCCTAAAGCCAGAATCTTATTCAAAAAAGAGGTTCATCAAAGACCGCTTGAGAAACATCTGGAAGTGTCAGGACAAACAGCCTTCTGGTCCCAGCTGCCAGGGGTGGCTGCATACAAGCTGGGAAAGGGGAACAAGCAGCACTTGTCTGCAGGCAGAGTGTTTTCAAGTCCTTGTAACCCAGGGAGGGCAGGAGGAGGCTCAGGGCTGGGCCATGCCAAAGCAAAAGTAAGTTTCACATTCAGTTTTGGCCCCTTGGAGCATAGTAGGCCCTGAAGCTGCTCTTTCTCTGTGCCTTTGAGGATGTCATTGTCCCTCCCCTCCTCGGTTTTTTTTTTTTTTTTTTTTTTGTCCTTTAGAGAAGGCATCTGCATAAAGCTGCCCTTTAAAACACTGCAATCCACTCAACGGCCCCCAACCACTTCCTAATCCCAAGCTCAGCATCCGGGGTGTTCGTATAGTAGCCCTGAAATACCACCATTTCCTCTCCTCCATGTTTCACTCACAGCACACAAGCTCACTAGTGCACCAACAGGCCTGTGTTTACCATCCGGGCCTTGGTGGGTCCTATTTCCTCTGCTTGAAGGCCTTCTTTGCTCTTCTCTCACCTAATCTTATCATATAAATGACAAGAGTTTATTGATTGGTGAGCCTTCTCTTTTTGTGCTAGATACCATTCGGTTTGAATGGCTGTAGTAACAGATTTCAAAAGGCCACAAGTTGTTCCCTTCCTTGGATCTGTGGTCCTCTTGCTGTGTATAATTTTGAGTACCCTCCAATTCTTTTTTTTTTTTCAGGGGTGGGGGAGTACTGGGGATTGTATTTTGTATTTTATTTAGAGACAGGATATCACTGAATTGTTTAGTGCCTCGCCATTGCTGAGGCTGGCTTTGAACTCATGATCCTCTTGTCTCAGCCTCCCAAGCCCCTGGGATTACAAGTTGAACCCTCCAATTCTGACTCTGATTTTGCCATATGATTTACTTCAGCCTGTGAGATGTTAGCAAATGTTGCAGGCAGAGGCAAGAGAAGTGATTGGGTTCTTTTTGTATCTCTTTGAGGTCTTCTGCCATTGCATGAATGAGTTCAAGAGAACCTGCTAGAGGCTGAGAAAACTTGTGAAGCAGAAGTGAGCTATCCCCACTGAAGCCCATCAGCCCCAAGTTGATCCAGCATCTGTTCACAGATTCAGAAATGTTGCCAGCCACAGAATCCTGGGCTAAATAAATGGTGGTTGTCTTAGATTACACATTTTGAGTGGGTTGTAAATCATAACAGATAACTAATGCAGCCATCAGCTGTATTTGGTATAATATCTGATACCCCTCTGTTGGTAACAGCAAACAGATTTTATATTGATAAATGCCCTTCTCCTTTTTTAGCCTATGTTAAATAATTCTCGTGAAGATGATCCAACCTGCTGCCTCTGACTCGAGGGATAGCCAATCTGTGTATTTCTGGCCACCAGAATTGGCACATGACCTGGGACAGTTCATTAAAACTCAAGTCTGAGGTTTTTGTTAGAATTCTTGGGGGAAAAAAATGATGCCCTCTTTCTACAAACAGGGATAAGATAGAAGAATGTTAGCTTCCAGCACCTGGAAGTCATCTTGCCACTTTGACAGGGAGAGTCTACCTGAGAATGGAGCCAACTTAGGAGAGAGAATAACTGTGAGTCAGAGAGTGAGTCCTGTGAACATTGCATTCTGTATTTCTACTAAAGCCAGTACAAATGGAATCTCAGTCTTATAAAAACAAAAATGTATGATGGATATACTGCCCAAATTCTACCTTCTCCAAGAAGTACCTTGTCCCCTAGTAAGAATAGAGTTTCATACAGACTTTTTGCAAATGGTCAAGAATAGTAATTTCAAGTCAGAAACACCTGAGTTAAAATCCTGTTTGCCATTTATGAGCTGTGGATGCCAGGCAAGCCACTTAGCCATCCCTGATGGCTGCTTTAGTATTACACATCTCACAGGATTGTTGTAAGAGGAGATGAAGAACACATCTAACAATCGCTATTATCACAAATTCAAATCTCCTTTATCCCTGATGGCAAGAGTAGTGGCTTAATTAGGCCTTTATTCCTCAATTATTGTGTCTTTTCCCCCCTGCTCTTGATGTATTGCATAAGACTTTAAATAGAGGAGGTGCACGTCTTTTTTATGTGGGTTCTACAGGCAAAGTGACAAGAAACATGTCCTTTCAACAGAACCACCCTGATTACTTTCTTCTTGGTCATCCAATCAGCCCAAAGCTGATTTTGAGAGAAAATCAGGTTGGAATCTTAATTACCTCGCACCATTTCCGGTCTTCTCCCTTGGATCTTGAGAACATAGAATATTACCTCTGCTAGAAGCACAGCTTGGTCCCCAAGCAGAAGCCCAATAAAGCACATGGAGTATGTCAGGTACTGTGCTTAGTGATCTACACTAAAGCATGTGTCAGCAGGGGGACCATAATGGATGCTGGTTTTTGTTTGGCCACTTACGTCCTTTCCTCACCATTTTAAAGCAATGTCCAGTTTCATTCATGAATCCCCCCCCTGCTCTGCCTCAGTCAGCATGATGTTGTAGTGCCGGATTTATGCCGGCTCCTGGTGTGGCCCTCCAATGAGGCCTGGCCTGTTGGTGCTCATTCGGTCTCCCTCTCCACAGGGCTTGCTTTGGAGATACCAAGCCAATAGGTATCAGCCCTAGGACTTCTGCTGAAATCATTGAGGAAGAGAAGCTTTCTCTCCACTGGAATTGCTAGGCCAGAATGATAGGGCCAGGAGTTTGTGGTCATCACCTTGATACCAGGAGGAAGAGCCTACCCTGGGTGGGTAGCAGGTAGGGGATGCAACTCAGAGAAATACCAAAGCAAGAGATGGTCAGGAATGACATCCTTGGGCTCCTCCATTCAGCTGGACACAAAGTCCAGCCATTTAAATCAGCTTTTCCTTGCCATGACCCAGATACCTGAAATGACAACTTTGAGGTGGGAAAAGTTTATTTTGGCTTATGGTTTCTTGTTGGCTGGCTCCATGGTTCTGGGCTTGAGGTAAGGCAGAACATTGTAGCAGACGGGCATGGTGAAGGAAACCTACTCAGTTCATGGTGGCCAGGAATTAGAGCCAGAAAGCAAGTTGCCAGGGTCAAAACATAAAACCCCAATCAAGCCACCACTGAGATACTTCCTCCAGCCACACCTACCTACCTACAGTAATCCTTTCAGATTATTAATCCATCAAATGGCTTAATCCACTGATTAGATCATGACTCTCACAATCTAGTTATTTCACCTCTGAACATCCCTCTGAGGTCTCACGTGTGAGCTTTTGGGGAACACCTCATAAGGTAACCATAACACCAATCTATGCCTAGACTTTTTAAGTTACTTGAGACAATATATTTCCTTTCTTATTTTTAAAAATTATTTTTATTTTAAGACAAGGTCTCGCTATGTTGCTCAGGCTTACCTAGAATTCTAGCTCCTCCTGTTTCAGCCTCCCTAGTCACTGGGATCACAGGTGTGTACCACCTCACCTGACTTAATTTAAGTTAGTTGAAATTGAGTTTCTATCACTGGAAAAAATCCTAAATACCTCTGTGAGAATCAGTTTTGTCTTCTGTTAAGTGGAGCTTAATAATACCTCTTCTAAACACATACAGTGCTTAACATGGTGCTGTCAAACGGTAGTAATTGTCCTCTTTCCTCTGGGCTCTGGGAGTGAAGGTGACTATGCCCCTCTCTTTCCAGGCAGCAGTTCATCCTTGGTTGGTCAGATGTCTGCAAATATCCCAGAAGGTTACCAGAGAGGCCAGCAGCCTTCTTTTCTCAGTATAAATAGCATGATTTCTTCTAGTTGGGTGGAGCAGCTCAGTGGAATGTGTTTGTCACTGAACTCTGGCTTCCTGTTGCTTCCCGGATACGCCCCAGAGGCAGCTGGCTCTACAAGCCACAGTCAGATGATAAACCTTTGATTTTTTTTTCCTCTTCCTTGCTTCTTGGGAATAATGGGTCCATAATGAGTGACATTCCTAAGAATAGCTCTAATTGTAACAATGCCCAGAGAAGGAGCTGGCAGATCATCTAGTTCCATGTAATGTGCCCAGTTGGTTCAATCACTGTCATTGAAACAGGTATCATAAGTACTGTGTGTTCCATCCCAAACTTGCAGTGGGCTTTCTGTGGAAAGTGGAAAATGAAAACCACATAAACAGGAGTTTTTCTTCTTTGTTGGTTTGCTTTAATCCTTTGCCTGTACATTTCCCCCTAGATAAAGTTGTGTTTTTTATTATTATTATTATTATTATTATTATTATTATTATTATTATTATTATTTGCACCCTCTCTTGCTAAACATCTTAGCTTCCATTAACGTGGCATCGTGTCAAGGAACTGATACCTTCCTTAGCTGGAGAAACAGAATCATTTGTGCGCTGTCCGAGGTGCTGACAAGTGGTTTTATTATGGGAATTGACCCGGAGCACTTTTGGCTTAGTTTAAACTTTATACTGTGCACAATCAGAATTTAGGGCTGGGATTCAAGGCTGCAAGAGTTGGTTGGGAGGGGAGATCTCTGGCTACCCAAGTCATTTCTTTTCAGCAGCTTATTGTCTTGGAAAGTCTTTTTTTTTTTTTTTTTTGGATGGTGCTGGGGGTTGAACCTGGGGCCTTGTGCATGCTAGGCAAGCACTATACCAACTGAGCTATATCCCTAGCCCCTTAGAAAGTCATTTTTCTTGGATCTCTCAGAGACCTCAGTGTCCATTCCTAACCAAACAATGATCAGTCCAGAGTCAGGATAGTAAATATGATTCCCTAATGCTTGGTTGGAGTAGTAGGTAAGCATAAGCCAGTACTAGTTATATTTAGTAAGTGTTACTATTGTACATTTCTATGCCAGGCACACTGACAGATACTCGATATACATTTTCTCAAATAGTCCTTATGACAACCCAGTCAATTAAGCACTATGTTGTACCTATATTAAAGTCAAGAAAACTGGTACTAAAGATGAAACTGATATTTAAAGTACTCAGGACAGGAGCTGGGCTTTGGTGATAGGCCTACCTGATGAGATCAGCACCCATCCTTTTAACCATCATGCTGTGAAAAATGAACCTGCTCAGGAATGGGTTCTAGACACGGGAAGACTAGCTATTAATTCACTAGATGATTTAGAGAAAGTCAGTTCTCCTCTCTGGGATTTGAATCCCGAGTCATGAAATTCGTGATTGAGCTCTGAGTTTTCCCTTTTGCCAGTAGCCCTGGATTAGTGGGGAGCTCTCAGGGAGCTCTCTCTCCTTGGCTTTGAGCTCAAGTCACAGCTAGGGAACCAATGGCAACAAAGTCACACAGGGACCCAATCATAGGATGGTGAGATGGGTCAATATGACTTTTGCCATATTTTTTCTCCTATGATGGTCTGATGCCAGTATATTTTTCACCTATTTTCAAATAAAAAAGACTAAAATTTGTGCTTCCTGGGGCTGAGTCCTGCTGAATCTGAGGCTTTTCTATCTGACTGCTGCAGTTTGGTGTGGCGACTGAGCAGGAGAAGGGGAGGATGCCCCCCACCCCTTAGCCTTCCTCCTGAGGACCCTGATTGGCTGAACACCAGGACATTGAGGGAGGGCCTCAAGATAACTGCTTGCAATAGATTGGTGGGTGATGTTTCCTTTGTCTTTTGTAGGCACCAGATTTCCCCACCTCTAGCAGGTTTCTCGCCATATTGAACACTTGAATGCCCATTAAGGAAGCGTAGTCACTTTCTTATTTGGTGTAAAATGTCTGGGACAAAAGTACAGGTGCCACTTAAAATGTCAAGGCAGCAGTGCAGCTGGCAGGCAAATTTCTGTGTAAAAATCCATCGTTTGCTTTGGGACCAGGAAGTGATGTAAGATCCTTTGATTGCAATTGGACATAAGGACTGTCTTCAGCCACAAAGGAAGATGTAAGCACCGCTGTAATTCAGTCAGTTCTCCCCTCAGTTTAAGACTCCACTGTGTGCTCTCCACCTCCACATGTCCAGTTTTCAGTCAAGGCACCCTCTTCTCCCAAGTCCCCTTTTCATTCTCCCGATAAAGCAACACTTCCTCCATTACTACCTCCCCCCTCCGTCTTGGCTGCCATGGCCACATCTTGGAAGAATGTCCAAACTTATCTTTTTGCCTCTAACTTTTCTGTATGACCATTCATTCTGTAAGTAGCTGCCATTTGAAGGTTACTGAAGGAGAGTTCTGACCAACAGCTTCTCAGCATGTAAAATTTCAATGGCTTCTGGAACAAATAAACAGGAAAAAAAAAAATAAACAACACTTTCATGCCACTTCCAATTCCCAAGCAAGAATTTAAAAATGCTCGCTACATAATGTCAGACCTGCGCCAGGAACTTCATGCATTAACAAACTTGGTGTTTGCAACACCAAGCTGTATCAGGTGAGTATTAATAGATTCCTATGATATGACTATGATATGACTATGCAAATGAGACTGAGAGATTAATAACCTGCCTGCCTAAAATCTCCCAACTTGTAAGTGCCTGACCTAGATTTAAAAGCAAAGTGGTCTTCAATTTTTTCTCTTTCTCTTATTATTACTATTAATAGACTGTATTTTCACAGTAGTTTAAATTTTACAGAAAAAATTGAGCAGAAAGTAGAGAGTCCCCACATGCCCCTAACCCCAGCTTCTCCTATTATTAATATCTTATATATTAGTGTGATAAGTTTGTTACAATTGGTGAATCTATGCTGATACACCATTACCACCCAAAGTCCACAGTTGACATTTTAGTCTTGCAGATGTGCCATCTATGAGTTTGACAAATGTATAGTGATGTGTGTCCACCATTATAGTATCATACAGCATAGGGTCACTGACCTAAGGATTCCCTATGCTGCCTCTGTTCATCTGTTCCTGACTCCCTTGGGTCCTTGGCAACCACTGATATTTTTACTGTTTCCATAGCTTTGCCTTATCCAGAGTGTTTTATAGTTGGAAACATGCAGTATTGTTGCCTTTTCAGATTGGCTTCTCTCGCTTACCAAATGCATTTACGGTTCTTTTATGTCTTTCTGTGGCTTGATAGCTCATTTCCTTATTTTCTGAATAATAGTTCATTGGCGGATGTTGGTTTACAATCTATAGCTTCCTTGAGGGCAGATGACCTGGGCTAAAGTTTCTCTGGTTTTTAATCTGGTACTTGCCTTCCTTCCCAACTTTATTTATTTCTATACTCTGTTGACCTCACTTGTCTGTGCACATAACTTTAATTTCTCCAAGCCTGGGATCAAATTTTTGCTCTTTCCAGGAATATCTTTTCTCCATGTTTGCACACCTAAATCATAGTCAGTGTCTCAGGTTTTAGTTCAAGTGGTACCTCTTTCATGAAATCTTACCTTAGTGTGCTCCACCCCAACTGTAAATGGTTCATCTTCCTATATTACAAGTGCCATGTAAGGTTGATAGGGAAAGTTTTAAAATGTCCTTGGTCATCCAGCACCTAGTCACTTAACCTCCGTAACAGTTACTGAAGAAACAACTCTTCCACCTTGGCCTGTGAGGTTCAGCACAGTGAGCCATCATTCCCTTAGAGCAGGAGGGAGCACAAGACCAGACCTAAGTCAATCCTTGAATTGCACTTTCCAAGGGGTTGGTTTAGGGATGAGTATATCACCTAGTTTAAACCAGTAAGATTCATGTTGAGTTCATAAATTTGAAGCTGAGAGGATGTGAGAGCGGGAGCAGTTACAGTTCTATTGAGGCCCCAAAGAGAATCTATTTGGGAATAGGGTCATAGGAGGGAGGAAAGAAGAAATTAGGTCCTGAGGATATAATTTGCACCCTCAAATTGTACTTATGTAAGCCAATAAATTTATTTTCATTCAGCCTATTTTTATTGGGTTTTCTGATACTAGCTATTAAAAGAGAATTTGACTACACAGGTGGAGATTAGTAGGAACAATAGGACAGTAAGGCTAAATTTTCTCAAATTTAGACTGAGTATTCTATATTCAACAAATATTTATTATATATCTTTAAAATTTTTTTTACTTGTTGATGAACCTTTATTTTATTCATATGCAGTACTGAAAATTGAACCCAGTGCCTTACACATGGTAGGCAAGTGCTCTACCACTGAGCCACAACCTCAGCCCTTATTTTATATTTTTTATGTTCCAGATGCTGTGCTAGGTGTTGGCCCAGAAAGGGAGTAAGAAGAACTACTCCTCCTATACTCCCCTTCCATTCCCATTATGAATCAGCATCCTTATATCAGAGAAACCATTCAGAATTTTTTTTTGGGGGGGGGATTGGCTTACTTCACTTAGCATTATATTCTCCAACTCCATCCATTTACCTGAAAATGCCATGATTTTATTCTCATATAAACACATTTCTTTAGCAAAGAAATTGCAAGATGCACAAATGTGGTGAGGAACAGAGGCTGCAATAGCTCACCTAGCAGGCTCACTCCAGACCCAGCTGCCTAGAGACTCTGAATAGTTTCTAGCTGCTTCTACTCCCTGGAAGAATAATGCAGGAGAGGATTTTACAAATCCAGACCCCCTCACCACCCTGGTAGGAAGAAGCCTCTTCTACTGATCACACACCTGGTTTTTACTGGACTTGGGAGTGCCTAAAAACTCATCATCTGTTTGTCTATCTCCACAGAGTTGACAGGTGGTGGTAGGTGGAGAAATGGGGGTGTTAAGCATTATCACCAAAGACTCCAGCCTGGGGAGCAGTGGTGGGATGTCACAGCAGAGAACCAGTGGGTCAGGGGCTCCCTCATGCTGTGGTGGGGTAGACAGTGTTTGATGCACTTGTCTGTGCTCCACCCCCTAACCAAATATGTGATGAAGCAGTTCTGAAACTTTAATATGCACACGGATGTTCTGGGCATCTTGTTAAAATGCAAATTCAGATTTTGTATCTCTGGGTGGAGGCTTGATATTCTGCATTTCTAATAAGCTACCAGGTGATGCTGAGAGTAAGAGGATGTAGGAAACAGGAGATGGATTTACCTTGGGTGCGTTGCCTGTTTTGCCATTGGGATTGCTACCTAATTTCCTTAAAAACTCTTGATTGTTTTCTTATGCTTCAGAAATGTACTTGCACCTGGCTGATTTCAAGTAAAAGTTCCACCATTAGTAGGGACATTTTCAACCTACAATATGCTCAGGTGAGAACACCTGGGATTGGTAATGAGGTCAACTCCTCAATAATCAATTTAGTTATTTAATAAAAATGTCTGCTGAGCTCCTGCAGTTCCTGGACATTGCTTTTTCCTGGGATAAACTAAAGAAATGGAGCACTGTCCTCTTGGGACTTCGGTCTAGCAGCCAAAGAGACCAACACTATCAAATACAATACGTTAAGTTGTGGTAAGTGCATGAAAAGATACTAATAAGTGACTAATGATGGGGAAGGGAGTTATTTTAGAATATGTGGCTGAATCAATTTTCTAATGCTGTTGTACAGATTACCCTAGACTTAGTGGCTTCAAACAACAAAAGCCTACTCTCTTACAATTCTAGAAGTCAGAAGTTCAAAATCAGTCTCACTGGATGAAAGTTGAGGTGTCTCAGGGCTGAGTTCCTTCTGGAGACTCTGCTGGAGAATCCATGTCCTTGTCTCATCCAGCTTCTAGTGGCCGCCTGTGTTCCTCAGCTCATTGCCCCTTCCCCACTTCTGCGTCTGTTTTCAGATCTCCTTCTCTGACTCTGGCCTTCCCATCCTCCTCTTTTAAGGATGTTTGTGATGACATCTGGCTCACTTGGATAATCCAGGACAATCTCCCCATTCCAAAACATTTAATACCATCTTTTGCCATATAAGGTGACATATTTTCAGGTTTTGGGGATTAGGATATGGAGATCTTTGGGTGGAGGAAGTGGGAAGTAGACATTATTTGTCTGTCTAACACAAAGGACAAAAGCCCTTTTTGAGGATGTGATATTTAAACTAAAGGTTCAACACAAATCAGACATGCAAAGATGAGGGGAAACAGCAAGGGAAAAGGCCTTTAAAAAAAAGGACAGGGCTTATAATTCAATGGTGTGGAGAGAATCCCAGCATTATGGAGCACAGGGAGTCAGACAGGACAAGGGTATAGCAACAGGTAGGGGCCAGACATGTGGAGCCTGTGTCTTTGGGTTTTACTGTATGTGTGATCTATTGCCATGGGAAAGTCAAAGTGAGATAACTAACATGATCTGCTTTGTGTCTGAAGGAGTAAGCACTAACTTAACTTCATACTTCCTGTGTAGAAATGCCAGTCCTGGGTGGCCAGGTCTTTTGACTTTCCAGGGAAAGCTGAAAATCTGGATATTTCTAATGTTGAACTCCCAATTATAAATTATTGATAATATATTGGAAAAATGTAAATCATACATGCAGGTCAGGTTTTCCAAGAACCACGGGGCTACCATCTCTGAAGAAGCTCTGCTTCATGCTCACTGCATGACTTGGAATGAGGGATGGATACTTCTGAGCCTCAGGCTCCTGGTCTGCACAGTGGAAAGAATAATGTGGCAACCACAGAGTTGTTGTGAGAATTCAGAGTATATCAACGAGAGATTCCAAATAAAATACTTAGTGTGGTGCCTGTAAGCATTCAATATGCACATATGCATGTATTTGTTTTTTAATTTGAGGGGATTAGATGAAGGTTTGAAATGGATGACCTTTAAAATTGCTTCTGGCTCTAAGATTCCAAGATGATAAAAAAAATGTCCTCATTAATCAGTCCATATATTTAATAGCACAAGACTTGAGCTTTCTTCCCTAACCTGGATTTAATTTCCTTATCCAATATGCATCACACATAATGCATCTTTGGGAAGAGGACAATGGGCTCTGAGATAAAGACACTTGCTGGCAAAAGCCATTGAAGTGAGGGACGAGAGGCCACTTATTGCTACTTATGCACAACCTCCAGGAGTTAGAACCCCAACAATCAAGTCATTAGAGACCCATCTGCTCAATATTCTCTTTTCTTTAAGGATTTTGGAATTGACATCTCTGTTATCTGAAAACCCAGGTGTAATTCTTTCTTCCTTTGTACTCATTGGTGCACAATCTGGGGAGGGGATGGGCATGTACAGCTTCCTGCCTGGCTGTAAGCAGGTGAATCTGAAGATTAAAGGTTTTTGCTCAGGGGGGCCTCCTCCAAGGTCCCTTGCTAGTATCTCCCACTTGCAGGGCCCTATGCAGAAAAACATGGCAGAGTCAGAGTAGATCCTGGGCTCTCCTGGCCTCCCAGACTCCAGGGAGAAGCAGTTGTCAACAGACTCCAGAGGATGAGCTGGGTTTAAGTATCATCAACTAACAGGAATGATTGCAAATGACAATGACAAATGAATGTCATGGCTTCTTGGAATATCATCCAAGGATACTTGGGCACAGAAACACACTCAGGTGCGCACTAAACTTTTATTTCTTTGCCAAGCTTCAGAGGCAGGATGGAGTGGGGAAGATAAAGAGCATCCCTGCTCCTGACACACCTTTAATGGAACATCCCCAACTTTAGTCACAATACTAGGCCAGGTGGCCCCAAATCTCCAAATCTCAGATTTCAATATCCCTAATAATGATAGGGAATAGTGTGAGGAATGGCACAGCACCATTCAGCACAGGTAGAGATCCTGGTATTACTATTGCCCTCGGATGGCATTTAACTCAACCAACTTCAGTATCCTACCCCATTCATGAGCTCCTTTGTTTGCAAGCTGTAGTCTGACTCAAGTCCAAAAGGGGCTTTATGGAAGGCTGAGGGCTGACAGAATTAAAGGAAAGGCTTGAACAGCGCTGGCGGAAGCAACTCTGGGATCCATGACAGGACTCAGTTCCTAGGGATGCTGTGTGATAAGCCTGTGTGTGGTTTTTAGTCTATATCATTCTGCTTAAGATTTAAATATCTGAGAGATTCTGAAGGCATGGATCAGTTCTGACAGACTCGTCAGACTTCATGTTATGGGGAAGGTGATTTCTCCCAAGACATACTCTTCTACTGCTACCCAAAGAGAAAGAAGACAAGCAGGGAGAAATAGAAGATATCACAAAAGCCCTGCACAAACCAGTTCCAACCACCCCTCCTGGCCCACTTGCCATGACCCCAGAGCGTATGGTCTCCTCTTCTTTGCTAAATTACCATGTCCTGCCTTGCTCAAACTCTGGGATGCTTTTGTTGCCTGACTCTACATGGCTGCCAAGCCCACTCCACGGAGGTGGATGCCTTATAGATCTCTGCTTGCTATGCATCAAGATTTGGGTTGTATTGTACGTGGGTTAAGGAATAAGCTTTACTGGGGAAAGGGAAACAGAAAACTTAGAAAACTGGTGCTTTCCATACTCAAAAGAGAGAAGCTACTTTTGTGCTCACAGTATCTAATTCCTAGCAGTGAGCCCCTGTCTCCTGCTTATAGTGAGAAAATAGCCTTGGCAGAGGTAGGAATAGAGAGTCTCCATGGTGCATTAGTTCAGATTTGTGGTGCCAATCATTTATAGGAATGTTCTGAGGACACCAGGTGCTCTGCACCTGATCTTATGCTGCATGGAAAGCTAGAGTTCTCCCTCCTGGGTGAAGGAAGCCATCAGTCCCATGAAGAGCTGAGATTGGTAAAGCCCTTCTGGTTGGGAGAGGGAATGGAGCTTCTTGTCCTAGCTAGTTTCTCCAGACAATCTAGAAAGAACTCTGAGATCACTTTTGGATAATTCTACTCATTGCACCTCTATGTACCAAACTCTGCTTTCATAGTTCTTTCATTGGTTCATGCTACCAAGTCCTAACACCACAAACCAGATGCTTTTCATTTATTTGATCTTCTTGGTAGGGTTTCCTTGAGAATTTCTTCTCTCTTTCCTCTGTCTTTACTCATCTGTGTCCAGGATCATACCCTTTATTTTATTTTATTTTTATTTTTATTTTTTAAAAATATATATTTATTTATTTATTTTTAGTTCTCGGCAGACACAACATCTTCGTTGGTATGTGGTGCTGAGGATCGAACCCAGGCCGCACACATGCCAGGTGAGCGCGCTACCGCTTGAGCCACATCCCCAGCCCCAATATCCTTTATTTTAGATGTTCCTGTCTCTGTCTCTTCTCTGGACTGTAATCTCTTCAAGGATACCTCCCACATCTCCCTCATCTTTTCATTCTTGTCAGGAACTGGGAGTTTGGCCCATACAGAATTTCCTTATGACAAAAGATGGATGATGAAAAAGAAAAAAATATTAATAAATGAATGAATGAATATATTCAGCTGCAAAATGGAAATCTATTCAGAGAAGAAATGAAAAGGGATCATCCAAAGCAAGCCCCCTAGGGAACATAAAGAGGTGGGATGAAAGACAACACTACCAGGAATGAACCAATAGGAAGATCCTTGCCTGGTGTTGGGGTGGGGTGGTAGGCAGTGTCTTTGAAAACTTTGTTTCCTTCAACAGTTATTGTTAATCATCTACTACCAGTCAGACAAATCCATGGAATACACTGGTGAATAAAGCGTTTAGGATCTTTACCCTGATAAAGGTAATGGGATATGTTTTAACTTCCTCTAAACCATGGGAATGAATTTTCTTTGCTTCACTAAATCCTTAACACTCCAAGATAAACTGGGCTCCTGGGATCCAGATTTCCTGGTGCATGCGATTGACTCAGAAAGAAAACTAGACCTGTATTTGTTAAAGATTCAAAATCTTCCCCTCCCCTTTAATTACCACATTCACATGGTCACATGAAGGTTGAGTCAAGATTTGCCTTGCACCAGCCAGTTATTCTGCCAGAGACACAGCAGAAGGTGGATTGTTTTGACAGACCTAAATGGCTTCAAAACCTAAGTGGCTTAAATGTAACATGCCAACGCCATGAACTGTCACTCAGAAATTGCTCCAAGTGCTCCAACCATTGATCTGTCCACAGTAAAGAGTAACTGATGGTTAGGCACAAAGAGGTATAGCTCTAAAGACCAAGTATGTTTTATTCATTTTCCTCTGGGCTTGGGAGAGGGATGGGGGATAGAAGGCATTGGTTTACTTGTAAACCCTGACTTAATCATTAAGACTAAGACTCAGAGATTGTGAAGCACAGGGCTTTTGTTGTATAGCTCTATAGCTATTATGGGGGAGGAGCCTTATTTGCCTTTTCTGGTTTAGTTTCCCATCCATCCCCAATGTAGTCACTCATTTAAGGAGCCCCAGAGGAGGGTCACTGACATAAAGGAGGAAAAATGGCGGTTATATGTACGTCCAAAGCAACTCAATTAATTTAGCAATGTTGGTTTCTGTTGGACGAACACATGTTTAAATCACAGCTGTTGGAATGAAGATGAAGAACCACACAGTTCATCGGATGATGTACTGTATTAGAAACCTAGAGCTGGGTGTGGTGGAGCACACCTGTAATCCCAGCAACTTGGGAGGCTGAGCTGGGAGGACTGCAAGTTCAAGGCCAACCTGGACACCTTAGCAAGACCCCATCTCAGAAAAACAAAACAAAACAACACACACACACACAAACAAACAAAAAACCTTAGACTTATCCCTAGTATCTGCTTCTCTGGAATAGCTTCCTCTACCCAACCCAGCCAGAACTTGACACTTCGAAGATATAGCCATCCTATGGGGATAATTTGGGAAAGCATTTACCAAAACACATTGTCACTATTCAGAAGTATCTTTCCTTGTTAGTTAGTCCATCTTCTTAAGCATGTGGAGCCCTTCTTAATTTTTTTGTGGTAAATATTTCACAAATGAAAGAATAATTATACATTATACATGCTTCCCATGTTACAGCGGTTATGAGGGAAATAGGAAGAATGGGAGGCGTTGAAAGAGATGGACAAAGGGAGAAAGAAAGAGAAATAGATCACAACAGAGAGAAAGAAGGCAACACTCCAGGAGGGAGACACAAACTTACAAGAAAGAACTTAGTGGCTTTGCATATGATTCCAGGAAAACATTGATCAGACCCTGCTGTTCCCTGGAGCTTAGAGCTGAGAGTGGATTCCAGTTATCACTTCTCTCTGAAGTGTTAATTAGAGGATTAGCCATTGTGCAGAGCTCTTTAGCCACTCCTTATCTTCCCCAGCTCCACTCGGAAGGGGGCACTTCAGGAGAATTCATTCTCTGTACTGCAGCCCAAAAGTCAGAATACAACTATGGGCGAAACCAGATTTGGCTCCTGGAGCTGTGCCTTGTCTTTGTCTCTCTGGTTGCAAAGCAAGGCATCTGCATCTCCTTGATCATCTGCACAAGTGGGTCTCATTCTCTCTACTCAACCACATCTGTCAACAGAGAAGGAAAGGGATGCATGAAGGGAAAGGCAGAGAAAGGGAAAGGAGTTGGGGGGTTCCTGTCTCCCATTTATTAGGCTATTACTGTATGGCCAGCCATCACTCTCAGCAAATGGCATGCGCCTCCTCAATCTTCACTTGGGAGGTGGGCATTTTTATCATTTCCATTTGCAGGTGAGGGAATTGGAGTTCAGAATAACTGGCCCACAGTCAAATGCCTGCTTCCCATTAGGGACTATATTTGAAACCTGGATGGTCTGATCCCATAACTCATTCCATTCACATGATCGTGCTGCACTACCACCTACCAGGATCACTGGTGGGTATGAGATGATGCTGACGGTGTTGATTGTGATGATGATATGATAATATGTGGTAGCTAAATTATTATTCAACATCTGTTTATGCCTAACACCATACTAAAGGTTTCACATACATTGTCTATTAAAATTTCCCAACAATCTAGTGATGTAGGTTTCATGACTTATTTGTAGATGGGAAAATTGAGGCCTCAAACTATTTAGGGACTTATTCGAGGTTGCTCAGTGAGTTAACCCAATGGCTGAGCTCAAATTGAAACAGAATCTGTCTGGCTCTGAAGAGGTTGCTAAGGCTGGGAAGGGTCAAACCAGAGGATTTCTTGATTGCTGGGGGTTCACTTTGATTTTTAGAAACTTCCTGGGAGAAGGGTTTTCCAGGGATCTTTTGATTCACTCGTCTGCCTTTGGGTAAGTAAGACATTATCATCTCCTTTTGATAGTTTTAATGGGACCAGAGATTTTTAAGGGGGTATCATTCGGGATCATTCACCGTGGATATTCAGAAATGACCATCATTTCAAGTCCTCCTAAGTTGCTTGGATGTTTTCAAGCTCCATCTCGCTGCACCTTCTTGATCTTTTTTTTTTTTTTTTTTTTTTCATTTCACCCAGCTGGTGCCTAGTGTCCATTTGCTGTTTTTGGAGACCCGAGACCATCTTATTTCTGCTTTTGCTGCCCTTTTGCATTCTGTTCCCATTAGAATTTCTCTCTCTGTGTCCCCCCCCCACCCCCGACCCTGTCAGGTGGCCAAAGTCAATTTGATCAAATTCATTTGCACTAAAGCATTAATGGCTTGTTATAGCAATCCTTCCAGGTAAGCTCTGCATTTTAAAAGACCCCATCAAACTCTGGCCCCTTGCTGTAGGCTGCAGCATCGTGGGAAGGTAGGCTGTCTTTCTGGTGAGGCTTCACTTAAGGGCTGGTGTCCCCAGCACTTACCAGTATAGAGGGGTCTTTCCTGGCAGAGCTTCACTTGCTTTATTCAGCAAATGGGGGTGGGGGTCTCTGCCTGGAAGGAAGAAGGGGTTTGTCTGCTGCTCTCTTACAACATGAAGATCAGCCTAATTCCAGAAATCTAATCTGGGGAGACCAAGGCTGTCAGGCAGCAGGCAAAAATTAATGATAAAACTGGAGTAAACACAACACGTGTCTCTTTGACTGGGGTTGGGAGAAGGTGACTTGGTGCCTGTCTGCAGAGTTGGGCCCTCCAGGGTGTGCATACGTGGTGGCGGGGCCATGTGCTCTGAGCTAATGAATTCAAAGGCACGGATGAGGGCTTAGATGTGAACGCCTCCACCTGGGCAGCTTCTGGAGAACCATTCATTTACTTGACTCATATCCTAGATCTGCCCTCTGTGATCAAATTAATGAGGAGTAGCACGCACACAAAGTCCCTTGGTGTGGGATAAAAAAGAGATCACGCACAATAGGAATGCCAAGGGGGGAGAAAGCAATAAGTGATTGAAAAGCTCCTGTGATTCACTGCCTGGGCATACGCTTCACAACGTGGGGTTTCTTCTTTTCTCTGCACTGGGAAATGCGAACATCAGGACTGAGGGCAAGTTGCCATTTGATTGAGTTCTTTGTAATTGGGAGAATCTTTTAAAAAAGGATGTAATGGGAGGAGCTGGCATTTCCTGAGAATCCATTTGCTTTAAACAATCAAATATGCTTATTACTGGCTTATTCCTTGGAGGGAAATTTGTTGGGCAGAAAACAGGTAGAAGTCAGAGATGGAGCCTAATCCATGGGTCTGTGCTTGGGAATCAACAGAGAGTTGGGGACAGGTAGGGTTCAGTTAGAGTTGCCCAGGTTGTCGTAATGGCTTTCAGTAACCTGGAAGGTGAATTGAAGGGCATCGGTTATTTTTTTTTTTTTAATAACTAAGGAGAGGAACTATAGCATAGCACATGGTTGCCAATATCATGCTGCAGGAGGAATATAGGTAATATAAACCAGGAAATTGGACCATACCCAGGGAAGTCAACACAACAACCCTAAAGACAAACAGTCTGTAGCCTCAGTCAGAGTAAATAGGGAGCAGAGGGGACTTTGGTGAACTGTAAAGCACCTAGACTTCAGATAGCAACCTCCAGAGAGTGATCAAAAGCTCAGGCTATTTAATCAGAAAACCTAGGTTAGAATTCCAGTTTTCCTTCTTATTGGTTTTGTGATGATGAGTAAGTTACTTAACTGCATAAAGTAAAAGTGGGGAAGAAATGTATCAAAAAATCACATGAAAAGGATGGTCCTTGGGTTGATCAACAGAGTCTAAAATACACTATTGTAGTAAACATTCATTATTAAGGGTTGAATTGTGTCCCCCCTCTACCACAACAAATTCCTATGTTGCAATTCTAATGTTCGGTATCTTAGAATGTGACTTTATTTGGAAGTAGGGTCATTGCAGATATAATTAATTAAGATGAGATCATTAAGGTAGGCCTTAATCAAATGCAACTGCTATCTATTTAAGTTGGGGACACACACACACACACACACACACACAAAGTGCCATGCAAAGGTGAAGGCAGAGATTGGAGTGATACTTCCACAGACCAAGAAAAGCCACAAATTGCCAACAAATCATCACAAGCCAGGCAAGAGACATGAACAGATTCTCCATCATACCTTTTAGAAGGAATCAACTCTGCTGACCCTTTGGTCATGGACTTCTAAGGTCCAGAACAGTGACACAACACATTTCTGGCATTAAGTCACTCTATCTGTGGTACTATGTTACAGCACCCCTAGGAAACTAAGACATCCACTTAATGCCAACAGCTTAAAACAATAGTTTTCTTCTTGTACATGTCCCATGCCCATTTCGAGTTGGCAGGAGACTTTGCTGTCATAGTCAACTAAGGTACCCAGACCCAGATGAGTAATTGCCATCAATGGCTTGAAGTGGTCCACAGAAATGGGGACAAGGACATAGAGAACAGTGCACTGACTCTTAAATACACTTACTCACATTTCATTGACCAAAGCACGTCATGTGACCATACCTAATATCCAGGGGGAAAAGACAGGGTAAGTGTCCACTGTACATGGAAGGAGACAAGAACCAGATGATGAGTACAAGTAGTAATGTCTATTACAATTGCTTGAGAATATCTGCATAGAAAAAAAAAGATTGGAGAGAAATTTACCAAAAAGCACTAGTTAATGTTTGGTGTCTGGATTATTATACTTTTCTATTATTTTTTCCATAAAAGATACACATTACTTTAAATACTTAGGGAGAGAATCTTCTAATTTTACTCTTTTAAGTAAAATAACAATTTTCTAAGATTACCTAGTTGCTAAGTGGGTGGACAGAAGGAACTGAACTTTTTCCTTTCTATGAAAGGAATGGTATCAGGTCAGCGTTATGTGTAGTGACATTCTCTTATCCAAAAGCCTTTACACAGAAGATGAACATGGATGCCACCAGGATGAGTTTGTTGTTGCCTAGAAACTTGCTAATAGAGCAGACAATTTGACCAGTGCACTCTGATTTATCACAGGGAGTTTGGTTCAAGAAGTGATGGGTAGGAGTGCCTATTCAGGGGAAGATATTCTGTGGACAGAGGAAAAAAACTAGCTCGAGGAAGAGGAACAATGTTTTAGGTCAGGTTCCCCAGAAGGCAATCCTGGGGTGATTTCATGTGACTTTCTAAGGAGGGGTCTGAAGAGTAGAAGAGCGGAACAGGGTGGGGAGGAGGAAAAGCAAAGGCGTGCTTCTAGGCTCCATCCCAGCCTGATCTCCTGGGATGCTCTGGCCTGTAAACCACTCCTTGGAGCTTGCCCTGACTTACGACAAGAGCGCTGAGCTTCCATCTCCTGCCTGGTTGGGATGGCTCCCACACACCTTCTGCTCTGTGAAAGTGAGGACAAGCTTCTGAAGAAAGTCCCAGGTATGAGCTGTTAGGAGCAGAGCACACAGAAACTGGCCAAGGGACCACAGAAATGGTAAAAGGGATCTGAGGGGGATATGCTGGGCAGGGCATTGATAGTGCCCATTACAGAGGGAGACTCCCTAACAATAGAGGTGCTGGCTCTGCAGATAACTTGCACTTCATAGCCTGTGTGATGAGCCCAAGCGACAGAAAGAGCCCATGGGAAGGAATTTTAATCAAGATAGAAAAACAGGCTCTTAACATGCTCCTTGCTTGCAGTGGTGACTTTTGGCTCCAGATACCTCAATCAGCTGCCCCTGGGAAGGGCTGACAGATGGCTTCAGATCTGCATAGATGGCTGGGGGGAAAGGTGCATCATCATAATGAACACGTAAGAATTCTTGACACACGGTGAATAAAGAATGAAAAGTGACACGTTGTTGAGTGATGTTGGTGCCCTTATGAAGATCAGACATGCAGAGAAACTCTTTCCCCTCGCTATGTCTTCCTGTTACCTCCATTGGAAGCAGACATGCTTGCTTCCTGCTCTCCCTTCTATTCTCTTGGGGGAAGTGCTAGCATTTCTCTAGGCCCCATGAAAAGAAACACAGAGAAAAAAAACCTGCAGAGAGTCAGACATGGGTTCAAATCCTCCCTCTACCACTTACCAGCTACATGAATTAAACTCTCTGGCTTTCAACCTGCCTCCATACAAAATAAAAAATAACAACACCTACACCTATGAGGAGTAAGTTGAAGTTAGAAAAGAGCGTGACCTTTCTGAGCCTCAGTTTCTTGATCTAAGTGCAATATGATTAATAAACTAAATGATGATGATCACCCCTTCTGAGGATTGCAGTGAGGACTAAGAACTGGAAATGGCAGATCGACAGCATTGGTTACTGCACCTGCCCCATCCTGGATGCCCTGCTGCCCCCCAGTCTCCTTAAAACCAAGAAGAATGGATCTTTGCACTCTTGCCACCTCTGGTCTGGTTATATTTCATGTAGGTTTGGAATCCATTTGCAGGGCTGCATCTTGTGTTTTCTAATAAAATCCTTCTCTTTTCCTTCCAGCCATGGTGAGCTATAACCACAGCTGTCTCTAGGGGAGCAGACACAGAGCTCTCCAGAGAGACAGAAACCCCATCGGGCCAGGCTGGCTGGGCCCAGGTGGAATAACTATGAATGAGGAAATGTCAAGGAACTTATTTTTCTCCCAGTAAATGTCCTGAACCAACCCAGACCTGTTTAATTTAAAGGCAAGAGGCGCAAATTGAATCCTGCTCTGCATGCATTTATCTCCTCACTTTTTTTTCCTGCAAGAACCAGACAGGGATTAATAGGCTCACTCTAAGAGAGGAGGAAGACATAGGGGGTGCCAGAGAGTCCTTTGTTTTTACAAGGTTTGAAAGGCTGGATTTCTAACAGGTCTAATTTAATCTTAGCTCAGGCCAGAAAAAATAAACTGGGATGCCACAGGATGTTAGTGATCATGTAATTCAAACTTCCTTACTCAGTAGGTAGGGAAACTGAGCTCAGGGAGGGGACAGTCCCCAGCCATGTTCCAAACTGCTGCTGGCTGGAAGGAAGGCAAAGTCACCTGATTGTTGGGCAGGGCTTCCCACCTCTGTCATTCATTTCTGCACCACAATCATGATTTGATTTGTGTCATATTTACACACCATATGCACCGTTATTAACATGGTTTCCTTAACACTTGAATCAATTCAACCTTTTATTCCTAAATAAATTTATTTTGAAAGGAAACCACTATAAAGGAAAAGCAAGGATCATTTGCCACAAGAAGAAGGTAACCATAAAAATAAATGTTATGAAATGAAGCAATCTAGTTAAATTTGAGCTGTGTGCAAAGAGACAGTCCACTATCCCTGTTAAAAGGGAGATTCATCATGTTAAAGAGAACTTAAAAGCGAATAGCTTTCTCACCATAGGAGAGGACATTTTTTTAATGATGCGTTTGTGGACCACAGAAAATTGCCTCTCATATCACGAGTGGTCAAGTTGATCGGGAAAGAAATGTGTATGAAAGTCCCTAAGCAGGTCTAATTCTCAACACTATTCGGGGTAGAATTTAAACTGTGCCACTTACGAGCTCTGGACCTTGAATGAATTATTTGACCTTTTTTTCTGATGGTGTCCTCAGTTATGAATTTGGCATAAGAGTATTTGTGTATCATGGAGTTGTTGCAAGCTTGAAATTATATGGTACATACAAAGCCTTAGAACAACCCTTGTCACAGAGTAAGCACACAATAGCATATGTTATTACTGTAATTATCATTATTAAAACTTAAAGCCCTATTTTAGTGCTGCAAACTTCATTTGTAAAGGGTCAGATAGCAAATATTTTGCAGTCCTTACAGTCTATGCTGCAACTACTCAATTGTGCCATAGAATCAAGAAAGAAATAGATAACAAATGGGCATGGCCATGCTCCAATAAAACTCTATTTAAAAAAAAAAAAAAAAAAAAACAAAGGTGGCAGGCTGGCTCTGTTTGGCAAGCTGTTGTTTGTGCTAGAGGGTTACAGGTATGGAAAACAAAAATAACCCAAATGCTCCATAGACCATTTTGAATAAAATACCTATCCCCATGATATAGCACCACACTTCATATAGCACCACACTTCATACTGTAGTCCAAATTCCAAACTTTTGAATTCAATACCACATTTCCTAATTATAGGTTCTAGTCTAGAAATTCTAGTCTTACTACCACCCTCCCTGCCAATGGCCATGGGATTGAGCAGCCTGTGAACTTGAGGCTGAATAGAGGTTAAAAGATGGGCTGGGAGTGAGAACAACTTGGATTTGCCATTCATCCTGCAAGAGGTATTATTTTCATTTTACACACGAGGAAATTGCAGCTCATCGGCATGGAGTAATTTGCCCAATATCACACAACCAGCAGATTGACATCAGTTCCATAAACATCAAATTTGGTTCTAATCCAAAAATCCTAGGGCCAGCTGCATGCCATCAAGATGCTTCCTTTTCCTGTTACTAATTTTCATGATAAAGAAGGAGAGAGATTGAGAAAGATTTAGAGTTGGAAATGGTACTGATGGTTTAAGACACAGTTCTGACTCAAAAAGAAAGAAGGACAGTCCTCAGAGACCACGAGATATGGGGAAAGGGCACAAACCTCTTGTGTCCTTACTGTTGAACCTAGTTGTGTGCTTGGGCATGTCTCTCTCCTCCCTGGACCTCACTGTCCCTAAGTGTAGTAACATGAGGCAGCATGCATTGAGCACAGACACAGGGCTTGTGACTTTCCAACACCTTTGCCTCATTTTCTACTCATAACTCTGAGATTTTTATCTCAGTTGCCCAGATGAGCAAGGCAAGACATTTGTATTTCTAGGGTGATGCAGCTAATATGGTACTGCAGCTGCATTTTGAGTGCTAGTTTGTCTTGTTATAAATTCAGGTTTTCCCAGTGCAAAATAGCCTTCAAAAGAGTAGCTGCGCACAGTGGCACCTGCTTGTAATCCCAGTGGCTGGGGGGGCTGAGGCAGGAGGATCTCGAGTTCAAAGCCAGCCTAAGCAATGGTGAGGTGCTAAGTGACTCAGTGAGATCCTGTCTCTAATAAAATACCAAAAAAAAAAAAAAAAAAGGGCTGGAGATGTGGTTCAGTGGTTGAGTACCTCTGAGTTCAATCTCTGGTACACTCCCTCCCCCCAACAAAAAGAGACTACATCCCTGCCTAGGTGAGTCCACACATGTGGAGGATGTATGTGGATGTTCTGTATTCTAGAATGAGAGGTGATTCATGCTGCAGTCTTAACCTGAGCTTTCAGTGCAAGACTGGTCCTTCCAATGGCCCTATCTATGAAAAGGGATCCATCTAAGAGTATCCTCTGTCTGCAGATTTGGAAAATGAAGCTCATAGACTTTAAGTAACTTGTCCAAAGTCACGCAGCTAGTTTTGTTGTGTTATGGATACGGTGTCTCCTCAAAGCTCATGTGAGACCATGTGAGAATGTTCAGAATGGAAATGATTAGATTATGAGCTGTGACCTAATTGATGGATTAATCCACTTGAATGGATTAACTTGGTGGGAATTGAAGGCAGGTAGGATGTGGCTGGAAGAAATAGGTCACTGGGATTTATGTTTTGTCCCTGGTGTTCAGAGCTCTCTCTTTCTCTGCTTCCTGGTTGCCATCTCGAAACTGCTTTCCTCTGCCACACCCTTCTGCCATAATGTTCTGCCTCACTTGGGCCCAGAGCTATGGATTCAGCTATGGAGACAACGGATGGAACCTTTAAAACCCTGAGCCAAAATAAACTTTTCCTCCTGTAAGTTGTTCTTATCCAGTATTTTGGTCACTCTGATGCAAAAGCTAAGACAGCTAGTAAGAAGCAAGGCTGTCTCCAACCTCAAAATCCATGTTCCTAATAGGTTTATCATTCAAACCAGGACACTGAGAATGAAAGGCACTATTGGTAATTATGCCAGGTCAGCAGGCATAAACAGGGACATGTGGTCTCTCAAGCTCTTGACCGCTATTTCTCCATAGTGAGTTTTTCCTATCCTTCAAGACAACTAAGAATCAGGGCATGGAGAAGAAATCTTTCATAGTGGGCACAAAACACCACCCTTTTTACTATTATAAGCAACTCAGGAAGTATTGTAGGAAAGAAGTCCTGTGGGAACGAGGCATTTGTAATTTGGTGCTTGAGATTTTTAGGAAAGGGGTGAATTTAATTGTTTCCGGAGAGGCTGATAGCCGTACCTAGCACCTTTCTCTCTCCCTCTGACTATAGGCACTGGTTGGGTAGAAAGATGGACGAAAAGAGTGCTCCAAAGGAATGGAGATAAATGACTTTATATTCAGCCTGACTAGAAGAAAGGGATTTCTTAGGTCCAAAAGAGACCAGATCTTATCAGGCTATTGCTTGACATGTACCCCTGTCACAGTCGCATGGGGTGGGGGTGGGGGTGACATAGGTGACCATCTCCACTTTACACCTGGAGGCATGCCGGGGAGAATTTTCTGCTCCAGAATTCTACCATAAGGATCTTACCCCTTTGGGAAAAGGTTTCATTTCTCTAGGAGACCAGTTTTAAAAATAAATAACCATAGAACCATTTGAGTCCCTTATCAGTCATAAACATGAAGGAGCTTATTACATAGCAGGATTTCTTTTCAGTTTTACAGTTGGCTAGGATGTTGGGAAGGTAAGTTTTGGTAGAGAAATTGCAGAGGGACAGCTTCAGGACCTGAGTGTTTGCCTGAGGAAGGCGTCTCAGAGTGGGGGCCTGCCTAAATGGTGCCCAGCAGAGCAAGGTGCTGAGGGAGAAGGTGGTGTCAGAGGCGCCAAGGCCCCACTGCAGCCTTAACTCTGCCATGCCCTGGAGCCCACCCACCTTTCAGAGAATGGCAAGGTCATGGGAGTCAGAATGGCTCAAGACAAAGAGGTTGGAGAGCCAGGAGCCTGGGGTGCCAAGGCCAGCTCCGCTAATAGGAGCCTCCTAGCAAGTTAATCACCTTGTGACACCTCTTCTTCCAAGCATGAATCTTGGCTGAAAATGAAATAATCTCTAAAGCCCTTTTCAGCTCTAATACTGAATGTGATTCTAGACCACGTCATTAAGTGAATCTCACTGGGCCTAAGTGGGTGGCTTAGAGCTAAGAGGCTCTTGACTGGAGAGTAAGCATAACCCAAGCCACTGATCACTCCCTCCATGTTATCCCTTCTCCTTTCCTTAATTCTCTTGATGACCAAGGGAGCTTTCAGCCTCTCCACATCCATTTCTCTTTCTTCAATCCATAGGGGAGGCAGGAAAGAAGGGCCAGCAAAAGGGGAAGGTGGCTAGGCAATGGCTGCTCATAGACCGTCTTTCTCAGTACCCTTGGGCAGAGGGAGTATGGATCAAAAATTGGTTGAGAGAACTGGGAAAAGTCAGGATCCTAGGCTACCAACTGTAGCAGGGCTAATATTTTGGGGGGACGGCCTCCCCTGACCACAAGGTCTGGGTAGTGGTGGCTTAGATGTTAATCTCTCAGTACCTTTTTTTTTCAACTTTAATAGGAACACAGAGTAGGCTAATATTTAATAGACATCTATTTTGACAGGAACTAGGATGGGTGCTTTAAGTGTTATCTCATATAATCCTCTCAACAACCTTTCAAGGGAAGCATTATCTTTCGTTTATATAGGAAAAAACCAACAATTTAGAGAGGATAAATCACTTGCCTGTTAACGCAGCTCAGCTGTAGTAAAGCTGGGACAATTGCCTGGTCTATCTGACCCTCTAGTCCAAGGCTGGTCCACCACCCGTGCTACTGTTTTGTGAAGTTCAATTTCATTGTCCCTCTAGCTTACTCAACAGGTGTGGTGCAGAGGATGGGGAAGGAGGGCTGACTACCTGGGTCCAGGTCTAATTGATTAGCCTGTCATTTGAGGCAAGTTGCTTAATCTCTGCAAGCTTTAGTTTCCCCGTCTATACAACAGAGGATTGGAATAGTTCTTGCATCATAGATCTGTTGTGAGGATGAAATGAAATTAGTAGTAATGGGCCTATGGCAAGAGTTTATAATTTTTAGCTATTATTATTGGTACTGGGGTGGAACCTAGGGGCACTTTATCTCTGAGTACATCCTTAGTTCTTTTCATTTTTATTTTGAGACAGGGTCTCACTAAGTTGTTGAGGCTGGCTTTGAACTTGTTATCCTTCTGCCTTATTCTCCCATGTCAGCTGGCATTACAGGCATGCACCACCATGCCTGGTATATTATTCTTAAATTGCATGCAAATCATATGCAAATAAGACTGTGACTCCCCCTGAATTCAACAGTGAAGTGTGTGTGGGGGTCTTCTGATAAATCCCTGCTGGTTTTACATGCCATTTGTGAAAGCTAAGAAGTCATCCCCGCTATCATCAGAAAGTCATTCTGACATTTGGATGATTGACAAGGAGCCTCATGGCCTTTCATCACTTGGTCAGTCCCACTGACCCTGAGGTAGGGAACCCAGATGTGCTGACCACCCTTTTCAGGTTAAGTCTTGAGTCCCTCAGCAAAAATGGGGCAAAAGCTTGCTTGTTTTTCAATCCTAACCCCAGAGCTTTTATCTACTGTGTCGAAAAGAATAAAAGTGGGACTCTTTAAAGAGAACTGGGTCCCATCATTGGTGCCTTCAGATGTATGTATGCATGTGCATGTGAATAGATAGATGGCTCTTTTAAAGAGGAAAGGGCATAGAGGGGTCAGTGGAACATCCCCAGTCAGGAAGGGAAGCAACAGCTAGCTTCTTCACCTGTCTCCTCTGGAATTCTCGGGAATTTGTTTTCTGGACTCTAACTCGGAGCGTCAACAATTCCACTCCAACTCAGATGCTGGCTGGGCTGCGTCCACCTAGACCAAGCTTTTCCCCGGGAGCTGGTGTCCACCAAACCCTCCTGGGGACTTGTTGAAGCTTTCATTCTGGTGTGTGCACTTCCAAAATTACTGGATCTGGGTTACAGCTGATCTCCAGGAGCTGCAGGACTTGGTGATGAGTGCCAGGCGTTAGGAGGCGACGATACACATGTTTCCACGTCCCAGCTGGGTCCACTTGGCAGCGGAGGCTCAGCGGACGGTTTCCCACCCCGAAGTGACCGCCGCTGGCTGTTGAGGAAGAGCAGCTGCGCGGCGTCCTGCCCATGCGCGACGTTACAGCGGCCTCTCCTGGTCATCCCCGGAGCTACAGGCATTCTTATAAGGTCAGTGGGTTGCAGGGTTTTCTTCATTCTTTGGTTTCCATTTCTTTGAGACTCACTGAGGGCCAGGTGTGGTTTTAGACACTGCAGACCAGCAGTGAGAAAAAACAAGCACCTTGCTCTCATAAGGTTTATACTCCACTGTATATAAATCTCTCTCTCTCTCTCTCTCTCTCTCTCTCTTACACACACACACACACACACACACACACACACACACATACACACTGGAGAGCCAGAACTTGGGAAGAAAAACAAACAAACAAACAAACAAAAAAACAAAAAAACAGAAATGAGCTACAAGGAGGAGTCAGAACAGCCTCACTTGCTAAAGTGACTTAAGAGAGCTGAGAGGTGGCTGGGAGGCTGGAGTGACAGCAAAGATAAAGGCTTCAGAGTGGGAGGGGGGCTGGCTGTTTAGGAAATGAGGCCATCGTAGCTGGAACAGAGTTAGCCAGTCGGAGAGTAGAGAATATGCTGCTGAAGGTTAGTGGGGCCAGATCCTGTAAGGCGTGGTCCCTAGATCAGTAGCATCAGTGTCACCTGGGAATTTGCTAGAAAGGCAAGTGATCAGACTCTGAAGGTGGGGCCCAGTGGCTGGTGTTTTAACAAAGCCCTCAGGGTGAGTTTGAGAAGCACCTGCTAATGGAGGCCTCAAAAGCTATTTAGGGACTTTGGCTTTTATTCTGAGATGAGAAGCCATTGGAGGTTTTTAGGTAGGATAGCCACATGACCTGACTTAAAAAATATATATACATTCATGATCCCAGATAGTCAGGAGACTGAGGCAGGAGGATCACAAGTTCAAGGGCAGCCTGGGCAATATAAGAAGACTCTTTATCAAAATAAAAAATAAAAAGGACTGGGGGTATAGCTCAGTGGTAGAACAACCCTGAGTTCAATCCTCAGCATTGCAGAATATACGTGCGTGCACACGTGTACACACACACACACACACACACACACACACACACACACACACACTTATGCTTGGGCCTACATCTGGAGTTTCTGATTTTATCCATCTGAGATGTGGCCTGGATATTGGCACTTCTGAGGCTCTTCAAGTGTTTCTAATGTGCAGTCACCTGTGCATCACTCTGGCTTCTGGTAGAGCATAGACAGAAGAGATAAAGGGAGGAAGCAGGGAGAGGAG
The DNA here is from genome assembly GCF_048772815.1 of Callospermophilus lateralis. Classification (NCBI taxonomy): domain Eukaryota; kingdom Metazoa; phylum Chordata; class Mammalia; order Rodentia; family Sciuridae; genus Callospermophilus; species Callospermophilus lateralis. The sequence continues at coordinate 30,866,402 of NC_135309.1, forward strand.
TCACAAGGCTGTCACTGTAACACAGGTGAGGAATGCAGATGGCTTAGCCCAGAGTGGCAGCACTGCAGTGGTGAGTACTCAGTTTCTGGATCTATTCTGAGGCAGAAAGAGAAACTTTCTTCAGATTTGCTAGTAGTTCAGATGCAGGTGTAAGAGAAAGTGGAAATTCAGAATGACTCCCAGGCGTTTACCTTCTAAGGTGGGAGGACCAGGTTTCATCAGGGAGGGAAATCGGGATTTGATTTTAAACATGTAAAGTTTGAGATTCAGCTGGAGATTTTGAGAAGGCTTCGTTCAGGAGAGATCTGCCTTTGTTGATGGATGGTGTTTAAAGCCTTAAGGTGGGATGAGATCACTTAGGAATTAAGTAAAGATAGAAGGAGAATTCCAAGGGAGCCCATGGGGTCCTCTAATGCAAGGAAGAAGTAGATAGAGAAAAAAGAGTGAGTGGTACCCCAGAAACCCAAGAGAAAAAGTGTTTCAGGAAGGAAGAAATTGTCAGACAACAAAGCTGCTCACCAGTCAACTAAGATGAGGACTGAGAATCAATTACTAGACTCAGCAACATGGGGATCTCAAGGATGAGAACAGAGGGATCCCAGAGGGACCAAAGTCCCTTTGCAGAATGGGAGGAGAGAAATAGGAGACAGGTAGGACAAACAATTCTTTTAAAAGGCTTTTATAATATGAAAGAATTAGTATGTTTTTATTTTCGGGGGAGAGATCCTCTAACCCAGGGAAAAGATACATTAATAAAAGCAAACATGTATCAGCACTTTTTTATGCTCCTGGAACTGCATTTAATGTTGTATATGAATTATTTTCCTCTTTACTGCAATCCTAGGAAAAGATTCTATTATTTCCAATTTATAGAGGAAGGAGTCTGAGCTCTGAGAAAAGACCTCACATTCCCAAAGATGTATTGCCAATAAGACAGGAGGGAAGAGGTTCCACCCAGGAATGACCTTCAATGCTAGAGGCCTTATGCCCAGCTTACACTGTCCAGTCCTTAGCCTTCCTGCCTGTGGGATGCCCATTTAAATACTTGAATTTTTGTGGGGCAACTAGAAGTTATGAAATAACTCAAAATAGCACCAAAAAATCAACAATCAAAACTGAAAATAATCACAAATACAAGACTGCTATAAAGTCTTCCAGAATTTAGAAAAGCTTCCACAATTATCTCACCCTTTACTCTGTCCTCCCTTCCCGCCCCCCACTCACGTTGCTATTGCACAGACTTCTTTCCTGCCTGGAACATCCGGGATGCTCCCTGACTGTGCTGATATGTACCCACAGGGAGCAATCTCACAGATTCTCTTTAACAACCCCCCTTCCTGTTCTTCACCAGCTCAGCCCTCTCTGTACCAGGCTGCTTGGTCTTTCAGTGCAGTGTTCTCTGATAAGACACTACTGTACACGGTCAATATGCTGGTGGAAGAAAAAAAATATAGTGTTTGTACCGGGTTGAAGAGTGTCCCCCCAAACTTCATGTCTACCTGGAGCTGCAGCATGTGACCTTATTTAGAAGAAAATATGGTCTTTGCAGATGCAATTAGTTAGGACGAGGCCATATTGGATTGGTGTGGACCCTGTTCCAATGATGTGCATCCTTCCTTAGAAGAGAAAACAGAGACACAGATCCTTGGGGAGAGGCCACGTGAACATGGAAGCAGAGATTGGAGAGACGTAGTTCCACCCCAAGAAACATCAAGGATTGCTACAAAAAGACAAGGAAGGATCCTTCCCTCTGGCTTTCAGAGATAGCATGTCCTTGCCAACACCTTGATTTCAAACACTTAGTCTCCAAAAATATGAGAGAATAAATTTTTATTGTCTTAAGCCACTACATTTGTGGTAATTTGTTACTATAGCCCAGGAAATGAACAGAATATCCACTGATTAGAACTTGGCAGTATATCTGAGAAGGATGGTGATATCCCCATGTGCATCAATTAGCTGCACTGGATTCACCATTAAGAACTCAGTGATGTGGGCACAGTGGCCATATGCTTGTAATCCTAGCAACTCGCGAGGCTGAGGCAGGAGGATCACAAGTTTGAAGCCATTCTCAGCAACTTAGTGAGGCCCTAAACAACTTAGTAGGATCCTGTTTCAACATAAAAAAAATAAATATAATTAAAAGGGCTGGGATGTAATTTGGTGGCAAAGCACCCTTGGGTTAAATGCCCAGTACAATAAGAAAGAAAGAAAGAAAGAAAGAAAGAAAGAAAGAAAGAAAGAAAGAAAGAAAGGAAGGTAAACTCAATGAGGACAGCAATATGGTTCAATATTTTCCTAGCATGTGAAAAGCCCTGGGTTGGACACCCAGGACTGTAAATAAATAAATAAAATTTTAAAAAAGAGAACTTATTCAAGAGAGGCCCCGAATGATTTATCTGGAAGAACTTTTGGAGATAATGTCCTTCAGCAGATTTTTTCTTTTTCTTTTTTTTTTTTTTGCGGGGGGGGGGGGCGGGGGCGGGGTACTGGAGCTAGAATCCAGGGGTGCTTTACCCTTGAGTTAAATTTCCAGTCCTTTCTTTTTTATTTTGAGGCAGGGTCTCTCATTAAGTTGCCAAGGTTGGTCTTAAACTGTGATTTGATTCTTCTGCCTAAGCCTCCTGTTGCCGGGATTGCAGATTGTGTGCCTACAAGCCCAGCTAGCAGTTTTTTAAAAATCTTTTTTTCTGTAAAATTATTTTTAATAAAGTCTTCAATCATCTTTAAATTTAGTCTTGATTCACTTACAGTGGATTTTTCCAAGATAGGAAATGGGTGACACTTCTGAGAGAGAACAATTGGAATCATGCAAGAAATTAAAGTCTCAGTAATACTTCTAATGCCATAGATGGATGCTACAGAACAGGCTCATAAAATCAGTGGTAGGATGGTGTTGACTCTAGATGGTGAGTCAATGATGGAGATCTTAGTGTTATTGCTGAAGAAATATTAAGTGTGGGCAAAAATTTACCAGTAAATGGTCATTGCATCTTTATAATAAGGAGCAATCAGAAGTGGTGCCTAAAAACAAGTTAATAGTTAAATGAAGGGAATATACCCCTTTATTGTCCTAAATATTCTCGTAAAAATGCTTGTGATGCAATGCAAGCAGTTTATTTTAAAGATGGGAGAGTAAAGTCGAGGAAAAACAATGTGCTGGTAAAAGTCACATGGCTATTTAATTGCAGCCTCCATATCTATTTAGCTCACATCACACCCTTATAATTTGGAATACTCTTGGTCCCTAGCAGGTGCTCAGTAAATATTTGTTGAATGAATAAATGAATAGAATGCAAATGCTTGCTATCCAACTCAGTTTCCTTTAAATAATGTGCTCATGGCTTGCTAAGATTAAAACTAACATTACTTTGTTTAAGGTGGCAATTACTTTTCTCCAGATGCTTAAGTTAATGCCTCCCAGCTCTGGACTGATTTCATATTGTTGAAATGTCAAGGCTTTTTGGAGATTTACTCAGAAAAAATTTCTAATATTGAAGCATAATGCTTTGCAGGTTTTCCTACCACCTAAAAGGACTTTCCTGTCCCATTGGACATTCCTCTTAAGTAAATAGGTGGGCTTTCAAAAAACAGTGCCATCTAAAATGTACTGATATTATAGCAACCCTTTGACTTTAGTTATATTTCCCCTCAGACCTTGGAGATAAATTCTTGAGTGGTTGCTTACAAAGATAAAGGCAATGTGACTAATAGCCACTATTCATCAGGCAACTGCGGTATGCCAGATATCCGTTAAGCACTTTGTTACATTTGTTACATTATCACCAATCTTCACAATAAAGATTAATGATATCTTTCAGGATATTGATTATTTCTCTGCTGTCCAATAAGGCTGCCACTAGTCATTGAAGAAGCTCTTTTTGTCTTTTTTTTTTTTTTTTTTTTTTTGTACCAGGGATTGAATCCAGGGGTGTTTAACCACTGAACCACATCTCCTGCCCTTTTTATTTATTTTGAGACACGAATCTTACTAAGTTGCTTAGAGTTTTGCTGGATTACAGGTGTGTACCCCTGTGCCCAGCAAAGAAGTTCTTTTTGGAGGCTGACATTAGCATTCCAGGTTTTAAAACTTCTAAGAACTTATCTTATCAATAAAGTCCTCATATGTGCTAAGACATATTTAGAGATATATGTTATAGAAATGTTTATGAAAGCATCTAAAATGTTCATCAACAGGGGCTAGTCAAAGGATACACTCCATTAATAGAAAGACAGAAAGCCACTCAAAGGAATAAGGCAGATCTATAAATACTGGTATGGAAAAATGTTCAAGATATAGGATCTGAAAGTATGGTTTCCTTTGTGCAAAACATACAGAATTAAATAGAACAAAAATAGGAAGGGAGATGGGAAAGATGGTACAAAACTTGTGGAAAATAAAGACAATTTGGGGGACTATGTAGAGAAAGAAAGGAAAAGACAGGAGGAGAAAATTTCTTCAAGAATGTATAAAATACTGCTATTATACAGGGAGTATAAATGAGGAGCAGGAAGTAGGAGGCAAAGAAAAGATTGTTTCTTTCTTAACCTACAGACCTCCTATAACTGTTCATATTTTAAACAATATGCATGTATTAAACTTATAATTTTAAACCCAGTTATTTAAAAATAATAAGAAAATAGAGGGCTTGTGACTTGTTATTAACACCCCTGGAGTCTGCAAAGAGACCACAAAGAAACCATGGAAGCTTATTTCTGCATTGATGCTCAAATAGTAAGAAAAAGTTGGCTTTTAGCAGAATTTATATGGATACATGAAAGCTCTGGCTAATGTGCTCAGAATAGACTGGAGATAGTAGCACTGAACATATTCAGAAGCTGATAAAGATATTCCAGAGCACAAAATGTTGGGCAGATGGAGGCACAAGATGTTTCCCAAAATGTTACAAAGTCTCAAGAGGATACAGAAAAATACAATATTTAATAATATGAATTCTTAATTTAAAGGGGCCTCTTTTGCTCTTAAGGAAATATTCATTTCCATTTTTTCTCTTCCTTTAGTGGGCTAAGATATAAGCCATTAAATATAAAGCTAAAAAGTCACAGAATGATCCTAATATTTACTGATTTTTTTTTCAATACCAATTTAGACTCATAGCAACCGGATGAGGTAGTGCTTTCACCATCAGGCAAACTGATATGCAAAGAAGTTAAGTAACTTGTTCAAGGTCATTGTTGAGTAGGTGGTGGTGGGGTCTATCTTATAACCTTCTTCTTGCTACAATATATGCATCTCAGCATTCTAGAGAGGGGAGGGTTCCTTAGGCACTATCTTTGTCTATAGATTGTGGCCAAGGTGACTCTGGAACTTGGTGCTTGTGCTTCTGCCCTAACAGTCTTCCCGGTAGGCCCTGCACTTGTAGCAAGTGTCTCAGAGAATGTTGAACTCAGCTAAATGGCAGCTCTTACACATGCAGAAATGTAATAGGTCCCCCAAAATAAGGTTCCTTTCTGAAACCTGAACTCTCTTTTCCTGAATATCCACTTTTTGATATTTGCTTTTTTTTTTTTTATTCCCCTGGACATCACCTGTAAATTCCATAACTTGTGGAAGGCAGATTACCATGGTATCACTTACTTCAACTTTATCGAGACCCCAAATATGTGTAAAAGCAGAATTTTATTGGTTGTTTTCTTCTGACACGTATATTTGAAGTGTAAAACTGATCACGTCACTTGCCTCTGTAAAACCATTTCATCTATTCTTAGAACGAAGACAAATTCCTAGCCTGGGCTTGCAGGGGCTCTGCAATCCGGCCCTGGTTGACTCCGCAGCATCATCAGGAGCCGTGCTGTTCTCATTTGCTGTTCAAATGCACCTTGGCTCTCCTGGTCTTTGCATGTACATGTCCATCTGCCAGGAACATTCTCCCGCTGAGCAACAACTCCTCTGTAGGAATCAGCTTAAAGGCCATTTCTTTGCAGTGACCTTCCCTTGGGTAGATCTTTGAGACTCTCATCACATTTGTTCTTAATTGGTCATGACATGTGTTCCTTCAGAAGATTCTGGGCTCCAGGAAGGCAGGGACCACATCTATCTTGCTTTTCATTCTGAGTATAATACTCAGAGCTAGCTTAGCATGTGCTAAGTGACCTACAAATAGTTGTGGATTAAATAAACGAGAGAGAAAAACCTATATAATACACATAAGAGAACTCAGTAAACCCAATAGTTCTACACATTTATAATTTTAGAGCATACCACTATTTCATGTCCAAATTTAACACCGTATGCTTATGATGATGTTGCCAAGTTATTGATGAAAGGCTCTGTTCCTTCTACCATCAGAGAAAGTGGTGCTGAAATATATTTGAAAACTGTGTCCGTTAAAAAGTTTAAACTGAAAAAAAAGTCTTATTACAGTGGGAATATTAACTACATGAAAAAACAAATCACTTAGCAAAATATCTACCGATGCCAGAGAAATGGCTACTCTACTTTGATTTAATGTCAACTGCATTTATGAATTTTTATATTGCAAATGAGTGCATTTTATTTTCCCCTCTCTGACTTAGTCCTCAGGAAGTTCGTGAGTAAGAACATATTAGTTTGTCATTGCTACTTTCAGATGACTCCCTGCCCATAGGGTCCCATATTTTTCTCATTGTAATTGGTAAAGCGTTCAACCTTCACATTTATCTCAACCACTTCCTTTTTATTCTGTAAGAGCCAAGTAGTGTATTACCTTCATCTTCTTCAGAGAAGGAGATAAACTGAGGTAAATATGCTAAATGACTTCCTTAAGCCCACACAATCAGGATTCACCCATCCATCTTTATCAGTGATGCTACAAATATTTAGTGATTGCCAATTTGTGGCAAGCTCTGTTTTAATTGCTGGTAACATAATGGGAAATAAGATGGACAAGGGCTCTGTTTCCATGCGGCTGATGTTCTAGATGAGGGAAATAGGTAAATGGACAGGCTAACCAATAATTTAAAAAAAAACAAGTAGTGATGGATGTTGTGATGAAATTAATTGAGACATGAAATACAGGGTTATTTAATCTTAACCCTAATTCCACCCCAATGTTGGGAGTAGCTATTTTAGTGTGGCGAGGGAGGCCTCTCTGAAATGGTGACAATTGAGCTAAGATCTGAATGCCAAGAAGCAGCCTGTGAAGGGAACCTCTGGGAGATCATTCCAGGCAGAGGTAAGAAGCAGGACCAAAGGTTTTGATGTGACAACAGACTTGGTGTGTTAGAGGAACAGCAAGGCTCATGTGGCTGGGATGTGATGAGTGAGGTGGAGAGCAGTGATGGAAGATGTACTCAGACACAAAGGAAAGTGCCAGGTCACATAGGGTCATCTGGGCCGTGGCAAGGCGTATGGATTTCTTTTAGAATTTTCTTCTTGAGAGACAATTTTTCTTTTAAGAGGGTAATTTTCTCCTCGGTTCCACTGGATTATTAGCAGAAAGTAACACATGTGCTTTATGCTTCTGAAAGTTCACTCTGCTGGCCGTGTGGAGAATGAATGACCCGGGGACATAAGTGGAAGCAGGTGGTGGCCATCAGTGGTGGCCATCAGATAGTTAGTACAGGTGAGAGAAGAGGCTCTCTTGCACCAGGTGGTGTCTGTGGAAGCAAAGTAATTGATGGATTTGGTATATACATTTTTTAAGTGGATCAATAGGACTTAGTGACCTACTGGATGTGGGAATAAGGCAAGCAGAGTTGAGGATGATGCAAGGTTTTTGCTTGAACGTGTGAGTAGAGCCATTCATTGAGAGATGATGGCAGAGGGAGAAACTGTTTTTTTTTTTTTTTGGTTGTTTGTTTTCCGTTTTTTGTAATCAGGGAAAGGAATTTAAAAATTTCTGGATTTATTTTTTTTCTTGCTTGCACAAAGGTCACTATTGAAGATTCCTGTTTCCCAATCAGATTAACATGCCTTCCCTGGGCATGTCTTACTCATCCTTCCATGTCTAGCTCAAATCTCACCCAGTCCACCTGTATTGTCCATTCTCTGCTGACACAAAATTCTTAATTTTGAGATTAATTTTTGAGATGTTTGGCCAACTGGAACTGCCAAGTAGGGAGATGTCAAACACTCAAGTCTAGAAGGGAGTATTTGGAGCTGGAAATAGAGACTTGGGAGTTACCCATGTGAAGATGGTTTTTAAAACTCTGGAAGTGGGTAATGTTATCAAGGAAACGAGTGTTAATGGAAGAAGGGTGGCCACACCTCCAAAGCCCTCATTCCTAATCCCAGCGCAGACCAACAGACACAGTCACATACAACACAACAATTCTCTCCTCTGTTCCACTAAGTGTAACAAACATTGATAATATCTTCTATATTTAAAGATGCTCCCCTAAGAAATCAAGGCCACAAAGATAGGTGACTAATATAACTTGATGCCTCCTGAAGTTGCTCATAAACTGGGAAACAGAAGAGCAACTGTAATATAAAAGGTAGACCATGTTAAAATATTCCCAAAAGAGTCTGAAGGGGATCAGCAACATCAACTCTGGAAGAGAGGATAGGAGCAGTTCTTGGAGAGTCAAGAAACTGGATTTATTTTTTTCTTGCTTGCACAAAGGTCACTATTGAAGATTCCAGTCTCCCAATCAGATTAACATGCCTTCCCTGGGCATGTCTTACTCATCCTTCCATGTCTAGCTCAAATCTCACCCAGTCCACCTGTATTGTCCATTCTCTGCTGACACAATAATTTTTTTTTTCAATCTTTCAGCGCTTCTGCCTTTATTATCTAGTGTGACTCTATTTAGCACTTATGATACATGGTCTCTTTCAGGTGGTTAATTACAAGAACATCTTATTTTTTCAACTGGTCTTTAGATTTCTTCTAAGCGGGATCTGTGACTTTAATCCATAGCCCCCGGCTCAGGGAAAGGAACACAGTAAGCCCTGAAGCAATGCCTGTTGTTTCAAGTATCACCTTTCCCCATCTCCAATCAATTCAGGCTCCTTTGATCTAGGCTCTCATAGACCCTTCAGCCCTCTTCTGAGCTTTTAACTATACACTGTCTTTGTGACTATTTTAATTGGGTCTGTCTTCTCCCAGGCTCTAAGTTTCCAAAGAGCAGAGACCATGTCTGGTTTTGCTTGCAGTAGTGTCCCTGTTTGGGGTATAATATTGATTGAGAAAATGAATGAAAAGAGCCTCCCTTAGGTGTTCAAGGGGTCAAGAGGCTATGAGTGAAGTACCTCAGTGATGATCTGTTTTCTTGCGGTTTCTTAAAGAGCAATGAAATCCACACTGCAAAACTACACCGCACGGGGATTTCCTTTGGATACACCTCCCTTCTGCTTAGGGACAAAAAAACATCCCAGAGGGTGGCTCTTCTAGCCGAAGGAGGCCCCTTGAGGGCTGAAATGTCATCACTCAGGACACTTGAGTCCTCCCTTTCACACAGCTGAGTGGGAAGGCAAAGCAGAGTGTTCCCAACTGTCAAGAAGAACAAGCACACTGGCAGCAGGCATGGATCCTCTAGGCAGATGGAGTGACCATGTGTATTTACATATATATAACTTTTTTTCCTAATCAATAAGTTTCAGCAAAAAACATGAAAACTCAAGAACACAATTGGAATTTAAGGGGCTTTGAAGGAGTTTATTTTCTTAAAGAATATTAGCATAATTGTTTTTTGATTGCAGGTGACTTCAGGAAAAAACTCCCTTCAATATGTAAATCTCCTTTTCTAAATCAGGTTCTTCTAATATCTCTTTTCCTCTAAGAAATACTTTCCTGGAATCAGCCAAAATAAACAAACAAACAAACAAAAAAAGTGAGATTTGAAGATTTCTACCCATTTTCCTGACTCTGCCTGGCTTTCTGTCTCCCTTATCCACCACACAGGCCTATTTCTTGTATTTCCCCAACAGGCGAACCTGACCATTTCTCTTTCCTCTGCCTGGGGTGACCCCTCTTTGAATCCTTCCATGTCGGACTCATCATTTGGGCCAGTGGCTCAATATCCTTGTTGGAGAGGCTTTTCTGACCCAATTAAAGATATACTCTGTGCCCCTCTGTATTATTATGCAGTCTCTGTCTCATGAACAGCATGTGGCATATGGTGGGCGGTCAGTAAATGTCTGTTTAAGAATAAATAGGGTAAGATAAGCCAATTATGCTCCAGCAGAATCCTGTAACTCATCCCTTGTGTAAGCCAGTGGAAAATTTGCAGATAATATAAGCTATAGTTTGAAGATACAGCCTGTGATTTATTGCTTGATTCTCACTTTGTTCATGCATGTTATCATCCTCAAGGAACACGGCTGCAATTTTATCCAGCATAGAATCATATTTTGCTCCTAAGATGTGTGTGTGTGTGTGTGTGTGTGTGTGATGACCTCATTGCATACAATTCTGTTGCCTACACCTTGTATTCTTTCCTCCTTTCTTAATAATGGAAACTCATTTAAGAACAATGTATCCAGTCAAAAATAACCACTTATCTCTTTGCACTTTCTCATGACTATAGCAGGTAGCCACATAACCTGGTCCTGGGGTGCTGAGGAGCCCAAGTTGGGTAAGGCTTTGGGAAAACTATTGCTTTCTTGATAAAAAAAAAAGGTACAGACTCAGCTGCTACGTGTCTTTTGTCCTTTGACCTTCTACCCTTCTCCCTGCGTGGAGTGTAGATACGACATTGAATGTGTTGCAGGTGCTATCAGTGCTCTGCCCACAGCTCCCTGACACTCACCATTCCTATATTTACCACAGGATCCCAAAAGAAAGCTCCTGTGACTCTCTAGGGAGGGCTTTTGCCAGCTACAGGCTCATCCTTAGTCTGTAGATGGAAGGCAAAAAGAAGACTAAAGAGTTAGTGACCCTGGGAGCAACCTTAACTAATACCAGATGAGAATCCAAGGAAAACTATCCCAGCTTCCTGGCCTCCAGGGGGACAGGAAGGACGGAAGACTAGCTGCAGTTACCAGTAGCAGTAACCTACTCATTAATGCATCCTGTATTGGTGCATTAATGCATCTCTTTCCAGCCTCACTTCCCCTACTTTTCTGGTATCACCTCCAAAATAAATTATTTGCATAAAAATCCTTGTAATCAGGAACTCCTTCCAGGGAAAGTCAACCTAAGACATCCTGTGACCATGAGAATGAAAGCCACATGCTAAAGGTAGAGAGGAGTCTAGAAGCCCACTCAGCCACTCACCAGCCTTGGACGGCTTATATCTGGACTTTGTATTGAGAAAATAAATCTATTTGGGTAAGCCACCACAATTAGGTTTCTATGGCGTACAACTAAGAGATGTAGAGAATTTTTTTTGTTCCCTATAGATGATGCCAATCATCAGTTGGATATGGTTGCATTATATGGTTGCTCCTTATACCATATGGCACCTTACAACTAATTGTTTTCTTACATGTTGCTACATTTAATCCTCATGTCAATTCTATGAAGTAGGTATTACCAACTCCATTTTACTGAAGCCCAGAGAGGCCCAGAGGGCTGAGTCACTACTTGTCCATGATTACAAGGCTAGTAAATTCCATCACACATGGTGAGGGGTGGCAAAGTCCAACAATCCTTTGCCACTGAAGGGCAGGGGTAGGATTTGCATTCTAAGGAGTCGGTGGCATTAAGTAATGAGCCTCACTTCCCACCTGCTCCCTTTGCCTTTCTCCTAAGACCCTGTGCTTTTCTATACTCATTTCCTATTACAAACTTTCACACCTATGGGACTCTTGGCTGCCAAAGCTCATCATAAACTTTACATAGTAATTAACATGCTCTCTGAAACACGTTACTGAATCTTCTTATCTCTAAGCCTTTGCCCAGGCTCTTGCCTTTGCCAGGAATGCTATATTTCAAAAATAGGACACCACAGTGTCTGGGCTCAGGAAGGACAGCCTGTTATCTGTAAGGATTGTTGTGGGCAGGATGCCCATACCAGTATGGTTCGCAGACTAAAATTACACAGATGCTTAGTAAGTATGTTTAATATTGAAATGGATAGCTGTAGTGGAATCTTAAACTGAATTCAAATTTACTCCTGTTTAAAATCATTAACATCAAATTCCATCACACAAAAATGAAAGATACTACATAGATTTCAGGCAAATGAAATATACTCCATTGAGCATTTAATAAATTACATCCAAGTGTGACTTTTTCTTTAAAAAAGACAAAATTATAATGCAACTATTTATTAAAATGCTGAGAATTCAAACATCATCTGAATCATATCAAATAATGGCATTTACTTTTGCAAAGTATGACAATGAGAACCTAGGAGTTTCTGTACAAGGCTGAGCATTTTCAACATTCCTGGCCTATATGAGAAAAGATTGTGTTCTCTTACTGGTGACTCAGGAAATACAATACACTTGAGTTACAACTGCTGGTGTGTGGAGACAAGGGTAGCACCCATGACTAGCTGGGCTCTAGAAAACAAGCATGCAGTACTTTCGTGCCACTCTGGGACCCAGTGAAGTTTGCTCAAGGGTGAAACTACATGCAGGATGTAGAGAGGGCTGGACTAAGGAGCTTGCTGTGGCTGGAAGATGGAAGGGAAAGCAGCATGCAGATAGCAAAGAAGCCGCCAGGAGCCTTCTCACAACCATCCCAGATCAGCAAGTTGGAAGATATTTATATCAAGGTAGTGAGTAGGAAATATAAATGTTCATTGGGCCTGATTCAAGAATGAAACCATCATAACAGATAAAACTTTGAGGACAGGTGGTTATCACACCACCTATAAGCACAAGTTAACTCAGAGGATGCTCATCTGGTTTCAGTTGACAGGGAATTTATATAAATGTTTAAGTTTTAATTTTTGGCAAATTTATTTCACAAAGCTCTGGTTTCATCTCTTAAGAACAATAAAGTTCATTAAATGACAATTTATAAATGAGAATAGAACTATTTTAAATACATTTTGTTGGGCATAGGCATTTTTTTTTTTTTTACTAACTATAAAATTAGGTGAAACAAAAAGATAATGACAGCACAGCTACCGTCTAACGACTTTGAGACTACAGTTTAAGTTCAAAAGGTTAAGGATTTTACAAAAGATCACATTGATAATTACACACGAAGAGTACTTGATTAGATACAGAAAATATTAATAAGTGTGGTTTTCTTCCTTTGAAATCTAGCTTTACTAAGTAATATCAGCTCCTATTAAGATTTGACCTACTTTATGGTACCCTAACCTAGAAGATTCAAAGTAAACCAGTTACTTTCGTTACCAATTAGATCAACATTTTATTTCTAAAATAATGTATTCAGGATACACTGGAGTAGCCTATACTTATTTATTACACAGTATTGTGCACACTTACAGATATTTTGCAGTATTTGCTATATTTTTCCAAAGTTGTTTCCTAGGACATTGATCATTAGGAGTATTTATGTTAGGGTTCCAAACACTAAAGTCCTTTCTGAGAATATCTGGGATAAAACCCCTCTCTTTGATGTAACAAGTTACATACTAAGAAAAAAATCCTGAACTTGTATATTAGGGCAGGGTTGGAGGTACTATCTGAAGATCTGAGTGATATTCAGGAGATTGACACATACAAGGGACTTTAATTTTTTTTTAAATTTTCAAGAGAAACATTGTGGGAAAGGAAAAAGTGTTTCATAATCTAGGGTATGTTTAAAAGCCCTTGCTGTCATGGTTAAATGTACAAAAACAGTATTACTTAAAGAAATACACCTCTAAGAGCCAAGGTAAGCTTTGGCTAATTGATTGATAGCTTTTGTTTGGCTCTGGAGGTTTCCATGGAAACAGCCGGAGAGACAGAAAAGGCAGCATTATCATCTTTATCCATAATGCCATCTGATAAAGCTGCACATTGATTCATTTATGCCATCCAGAGCAGATATATTACTTTTGGTTAAGTTGGACAAAGGGAGACATGGGTTCTACTGGTCACACTTTGAATTTCCTGTCTTTCTGTTTGAAACCTTAAATTAAAATCATGATAAAACCCTGTCTGAACATTTCCCTCAGAAGCTTCTAGTTCAAGTAATACTTCAATAACCAGAAACCAAATGAAGAAACGTGAAGCATCAAATGGAGCTCCACTGCTAAGTTCTTAAAATTATATGGCACCAAGCTTCCTGTAGCTGAAGAAATTATCCTGAAGAGTATTTACAATTCCGTTATATCAGATCTCAGCTAGGCAAGAAATGCCATGTTAAGTGTTTATTATACACAGTTGAACCAGGTGGCATCATTCATCATTTCTCTCCTATGTCTAGATTGTCTGTTTTAATATAGTTAACACACAAGACACAATTTTCTAATCTTATATCAGGTAAATGCTTCTCAGAAAGGCCAGAAAAACAGACTTAACTCAAAATTACACATCTGAAATACACAAAAATAAAAACATCAACAATAAAATACAAACAAAATAAGCTAAATATGGAGGCATGCAACCTTTAGCACCATGTTTAAGACCACAGAGGGCAAGAGTGTTGACAGAGGTCTAAAGAGGCATATAAGTTCTTGAATGGGATCCCAAACATAGAACCCACTTTTTGAGTCCAAAACTTTTAAAAAGGGAAAGCCTGAGAAATTCTCAACAGAAATATCCATGATTTATCAGAGATAGACAATTTGATATTATTCTTATTCTAAAAGCATTGGAAACATTATTTCTAAGGAAAAGACTGCTCACTTTGGGAGGCCAGTTGGGAAATCAGTGCCAGCCTCCAGGAACTAAATGATGTCTCTGTACTAAATGATGTCTCAGTAAGTTAAAAAGACATGCTATGGCCACTAGAAGGATCAATTTACTCATGGAGAGTAATTTGCTAGTGAGCAGTAAGCTCCCTCATATCTGCATAACAACCACCATGCGAAACAGTAAAAAGATTTAATGTGGCACATACACTCGTATACTCCACAAGGCAGAACATTTGGAAAATATCCACATGATGGCATCAGGTATAGAAATCCAGAGCATAAGGTCTCAGCTTGGTCCTTTCTAGAAAAAAAAAAAAAAAAAAAAAGGTGGGCACCTAAAAGTCTAGGGAAAGTTTTATCATTTTATCTAGTGATGTAGTGAAGACTTTTATGATTTAAAGGTACTTTTATCTACTGCAAATCCCTCATCTTACTGATGGGAAAACTGAGAACTCAAGTGTCATATCTGACAATGGAAGTGAAGCCAAAGGACATTTAGTTCAGTCCTTTTCCCATTATACTTATCTCTCAGGTGCCTTTCAATCTTACATGCATCAGTTAATCAAGCTCAAGGAAAAATAACTGAGAAATATCAGATAGGAAAGTGCTGCATTTTTTTTTGCAAAGATTTTGGCAATTCATGTTCTGATGTGCTT
Source organism: Callospermophilus lateralis (assembly GCF_048772815.1). NCBI lineage: Eukaryota > Metazoa > Chordata > Mammalia > Rodentia > Sciuridae > Callospermophilus > Callospermophilus lateralis. The sequence goes on from NC_135309.1 coordinate 30,881,707, forward strand.
AATATAAAGGGAAAACCCCAGTCATCTTTTGGTAAAAATGTTATATCCTCCAAGAAACAGCTCCTTTTCTGATAGCTATTTTTGTAGGTACTGGGAAAGCTCACAGCTGACAGTTTTCATAGGCCCCATCTTTGTAGTTAGAGCTGGATTCTGCAGATCCTGTATCATCAGGTGGGATGAAATGATTGCTGTCTTGAGAATCTGTATCAATGCTTTTGGTCTCTGACTGAAGGTGGACAGAAACCTGAACTGCTATCTCTTGACCTTGTTCATTCAGAGAGCCATCATCTGAATCTCCTCCTGGTGAATTGCTCCGCCCCATCTCTGAGTTAATGACATAGATGCCACCTTGAGCATCCAAGGCAGGTCTCTCTTTAATTCTTTCTCCCATGTCATCAGGGTCATCCACTCGTACAGCCTCAAACATCTCCTCGACAAAGGCTCGGCAGTTTAGAATAAGGGGTGGAAGAGGAACACTTCTTGCCAGTTCCTCAATGTACCGAGCAAACTCCATGGTCTTAAACTGAGTGACTTTGGCGAGTTCCAGAGTCTTGGCTGAGGTGATGATGGGGATGCGTTTTGCAATCTCAAAAGCCTTCTGAAGTTTCTCAGCCCCTTCAGTTCTGAAGAACTCATTGATGGCCTTCTCAGTCTTGCGGAGATGACTGCTCATCATGCACAGCCGTGTGACATTCAAGATGAGAGTGATTGTAAAGGCAATCAGGCACACAATCATGTAGTAGATACTCATGTCTCCCGAGGTGAAGATAACGCGGAGGGTGACAGAGTAGGAGGCACGAACCGGAGAGGAGACAAAGCATGTGTAGAGCCCACGGTCATCAAAGGCTACGTTGGTGATATTTAGGAAGTTATCAGAAACCAACCATTTTCCACCTGATAATCCAACAGAAATGAAAACAATTACAGCATAATAAATATTATTACTAAATAAGCCAACTGCCTTATCAATGTTCTACTTCTTCATGAAAGTACTTTAACTGTTAGATTTTGCTATTTGTTTAAACCATATAAAAAGGGCAGACTATTATATCCAGAGCTAGAATTAGTTAATCTGGAACTTCAAAAAAGAAACCAAGACACTAATAATTGCCATCATTTCCTTTTCACTGCTTGACATAAAATGTCTTTGAGGCAGACAGATGTGTCCAAATAATATTAAATGATTAATCTTTAAAAAGATGCTTATATGTAAGGTGTGTCTATACTACAATCACTATCTATATGCTTTATAAAAATTTATTTAGTTTTTAGTTGTAGGTGGACAGAATACCTTTATTTTATTTTTATATGATGCTGTGGATCAAATCCAGTGCCTCACGCATGCTAGGCAAGTACTCTACCTCTGAGCCACAACCCCAGCCCTCTATATGTTTTTTATGCTATCTATATTTTAGAAGGATATGCTCAGAAACATAAAACAATGGTTATTTCCAGGATAATGGGTTATAGATAATTTTTATTCTTATTCTTTTTTCCCCCAGTATTGGGGATTAATCTCAAGGCCTCACATATGTGAGGAAGGCATGCTATAAGTGAGCTATATTCTCATATTTTTTAAAAAATTCTGAGATAGGGTCTTGCCAAGTTGCCCAGGCTGGCTTCAAACTTGTGATCCTCCTGCCTCAGTTTCCTAAGTAGCTGGGATTACAGGTGTGTACCACCATGCCCAGCTACTTCCCTCTCTTTATTTAACTATGTTTGTTCAAGATAAAAAAGTTATATTTTTAAAAAAGCTTGGAAACTTAATGCATTTATTCAATTGCTAACTGGCTAATCTGGCATGCCTTGCACATGTTAACTTGCTTTCTTAGGAATGGCTTGTCGATGATGACATCTTGATTTTCTGGCAAAAGGAACTAAAGCACAAGCCAAAAGATATATCTCACAAGTCAGGGTAAATGAGCAGCTTGGCAAAGAGAATCAAGCTGCCCTTAGAATGCCTATGCTTCTATTTTAAACCTACAATATGCTGCCTCTAGTCTGTGCATGAAGATATATCCCTTTAGGGAACACCTATGCAAAGTACAAAAATGCACAAGAAAACAAAGCATATTGAGCATCTACACTGATTGCACATCCTTTAATAATGTGGCTTAACCAAGAAAGCCACTCAAAGATGAGACGTATGGACTAACCTGGATTGTGTGAGTTCCCCAATGACTACAGGTGGTGTCTTGGGGAGAATGGGTGAGTGTGTGTTAAGTGTCACCTGATTAACATTCAAAACTGTTTTCATCCCTGAGGTTATACGGTTCTTTATTAAAATAATGCACTAAAATAGTGGCAAATAAATTAGCAAGCACTCTGGATCGTGACCATTTTTATCATCATTAAAACTAATCTAAATTCTATGGCTATATTTATTTTTAGGAGTCATCACTTCACTAATGTAGAAGAGGAAAATATATATATATATAGCTAGAAACATAGCCATTATTCCAAAGCTTCTGTTCTATGAACTTGGAGTTATGAAAAGGACACCCTTTGAATCCAAGGTGTGATGAACTACACAGACTCCATTAATCAGCCAATGCACTACTACCACAAGCTAAACTCTTTAGCTCACTTGCTGATAATAGCTCAAGATTTATGAACCTTATACTAGACTGACATGCTCTTTAAACTCCTCTCACTTGAGATTCATAAAATTTAATACAATTTTCCAGAGCTGCTGCTGAAAGCATCAATGATAGATGTTAGTAGTCAACAAAGTAAAGGGAAAATAGGAAAATGAAACTGCCATTCCACTTGGCTGGTTTTGTCCTAACCTAAGGGTTTGTTTATGCAGTCAGTCTGTAACGATCACACTGAATAATTCAAATCTCAGATGTGTTTGTTCAGGATAGCTTGGAGGAGAAGAGTCTAGTTCAGTGGGGACAAACAGAACCCTAAATCATATTCAAAATACACATTGATTTAATAGGTATATATTTTTAATAAACTGATTAAAAATACTCTGTTCTAACAATTCAAACCCTTTAATTCCAGTTATTTAATCTGCAGAAAGGTTTAAAATGTTTAGTATATATATACTACATATACTCTTCATCTATTTTTTTTTCTTTTTGGGCAGTGCTGGTTCACAAATAGCAAAATTAAGTAAAAACCTGTTAAAAAGTAGTAGATTTAAGTTGAATTATCATATGTTTGTGTGATTTTTAAGATTGAGAAACTCCTGCTTTCAAGTAAATAAGGTATAGAATAGGTTAAAAAAAAATAAAGAGAGCGAGAGACAGAAAGAACTGGAAAAGCTTACAGATTTCCATAGTACCCTTCTAATTCTCAGAGGGGCTCCAAGTTTTATGCACAGATTTATATAGTAGGTCTCTAGTATCCATGAGTTCTATATTCCTGGATTCAACCAACTGCAAAGTGAAAATAATTGGGTGAAAATTATATCTGTACTGAACATGTACAGATTTTTCTTGTCATTTAATAAATAACTACTTTATATAGCAATTGTATTAGTTATTACAAGTAATCTAGAAATGATTAAAGTATATGTGCAGGTTATATGCAAATACTAGGCCATTTTAGTTAAGGAATTTGACTTAGTTTAGGAATTAACATTCAGATTTTGGTACTTGAGGGGGTTCCTGGATACAATCTCCTGGGATACAAAGGGATGACTTAACTCATTAAAAAAAAACATCCTGGATTTCCTCTAATACTTACAGTAACTCATTCTGCAACAAGAAATTTTTGTTTTTGTAGGTCTAGCCAAAATCCTTCCTGATGTATTCACATGGGGCTACTACAGTAATTTATTCACAATGCAGTGTAGGCAACTGTACCCCTGTATACTTTCTATACAGCTGTAAGAGCAATAGTCATGTAGTCTATTGTTAGTGAAGAAGAAAACCAGCTCACCAAGAGGAAGGAAAATAGCTCACTACAATCAAGTGAATACCTTTTAAATTTAACACTATGATTCATGGTTTTCTTCTTTTGGTTTAATAATTATAATTACTTTTTTTTTTTTTTGTACTGGGGATTAAACCCAGGGGTGCTTTACCACTGAGCAACACTGCCAGTCTTTTTCATTTTTTGAGAAAGGGTCTTGTTATGGTGCTGAGCCTGGCTTCAAACTTGAGATCCTCTTACCTCAGCTTCCCAAATTGCAGATATGCACCACTGTCTCTGGCACTTTGCTCCCTTTGATATGTTTAACACTTTAGGCTTTTCAAAAGTTGTAAGTTATTTACCCTTTCTCATCTTTTATATTTCTTGCTAAATATGTCATGAAACCAGGAAGAATGGATAGGAAATAAGTAATCTTGATTAAATTACAGCTTGGTACAATTACCTCTGCCTCTGTCATCCAGTTGTTGTCCTTTTGAGTTGTACCAACGGACATCTTCATAGTGATCAACTGTGAGAAGACATTCAATTGAAATGCTAGTTCCCTCTTTGGCTATGATGACATTATCACCTGAGTGGGAACCTGCTGCAAGTTCAAAACTTGGAAGAAATGATGCATTGTAAGAACTCTGATTTGCTCCCAGTGGGGCCATTTGGTCGAAGTCCACATCTTCCACAACAAGAGCAGCTGGCACAATAATAATCACCACTAAAGTGAATAAGCAACTATGTGGCTTCATGGGAAAATGAAAGAAAATCTTGTTTAGACTCGGAAAACTCAAAAGCTGCTATGCTATAATAAGAGCACAGTGGGTGATTTACTGCTTGGTAGAAAAGTTTTCCAAAAAAGTGGTAGATCCCAGTATAATTCGAAATCTTCAAGATTAAAGAGAGGTGAGTGGAGACCAACCTAAAAGAAAGACAAATATAAAGTTTAACCAACTGAGACTCATAATGGGGTGAAGCTCAGTATGTTCCAGAAATGAACAGACATGAAATTGATTAAAATAATTGGTGCTGACATCAGGGAGTGATTAGAGAGAAAATCGTCTAAAAATCTCACTGGTAAAAAATGCACTGAATTGGGAAAGAGCAGACCTAGATTCCGGTCCTAGCTTTGCTTATTAACAAGCTGTACGACCTTGGCAAGTAGCATTCTCTCTGGGATTCTGTTTTCTCATCTGTCAAATGAGGGAGTGGATGAGATAATCTCTAAGGACTCTTCCAGTTCTGAAATGCCATGATTCTATTTTACTCTGACAAATTCTGTGCAACAGGGAGCCAATGAAAGCTAAAATATTTAGCTTAACGATCTTTTATTTCAACCTGCACCATTACCATCTGTTGTTATATCAATAATGTAAATCAAATGGTACATCATAATCATAACCACGGAGCTCCAAATTTGTGTAATTCAAGTACATACATATATTACATATAAATAATGCAGGAATATGTGTGGTAGTTTTTTTGGTCTTCCTAATAGAAAGAAACTATTAACTGCATTATACATAAATAGAGATACTGATTTCTGAGGCTATAGAACCTCCCTCTTGGGCAAAGATGCTAGACAAAAATATTTTCCTTTAATAGTTTCTTCAGTATTAAGAGACAAAATACAGTATATTAAGTAGTTTGTAAGAATATCAAATTTCTAGCTCTAACTCTAATAAAATTAGATAAGGGGAGAACTGACATTTTAAATGTGTAGTTGGTGGAAATGCAAATAAAAAACTCCAGAGGAAAAATATTAGACAGATTTAAGAGAAGAACAAAATATCATGAATAAAAAGCAAAACAAAAACCTAGCTTAAGAGTTTTAGTGTTTATGATTATCTTCCTAATTTGATTTCCCTTTTAAATCACAGACTCTCAAAGAAAAATTTCAATTTATACTTTTATAAAATACAGATGAAATGCCTAGCTTTATTTCTCATAAAGGCCCAAGATAATTAATTTTAGAAATGACATTTACTCTCCTTTATACTCACATGAAGGCTGCTTGATCACAGAACATAAAAAGCAATGGATCATTGTATTTTGCCATTAAGCTCCTCAAAGTCTAAATTACAGGAAGTTGTAAATGACATTTAATTTTTTATAAGCCCTTGAAAAATTGATTGAATAATAATCATAAATAATATTCTAAATCTTTAAAAGTTAAGGATAGACTATTTAGAATAAAACAAAAAACTTCAGACTTTGGCTCTACATGATAGATGAAACACATGTGTTGATTTCCACTTCATTTTAAAAACCCCACTAAAATGACAATGAAGGAAACAAAAGACTTGGGCATTGGATGGAACCTAGTAAATGATTTTATCTAATCTATAAACTTCATAGTGACTTGCTCCTTAAGATTATGCTGGAAGTTAGGAGGAGAATCCAGGTGAGAACCTGGTCTTTTCTTTTTAGGAAGGGGAGATAGGCAGAAACAATGGAAATAACATTTCTTGACTGATGGCCGTGAGCCAGGCACTGTGCTAGGGACATGACAAGTAAGCTCCAAGTTCTTTCTCATCACAAAATATACAACTACTGATGGGCATGATTTTGCCCTTTATTCTAGAGTAATGATTCTCAATAGCACTAGGCTATGTGAATATGCTGAAATGTACTATAGGCTTTCCCAAGACTTTTTGGTAAGAAGTTCCTGTGGCTTCATTTAAGACAGGATTTTAAAAAATTCATTTGTTCCTTCTACTGCCATGATTTTTTAAAATCTTGATTTTGCTACATTTGGGTGGGCACCAAGTTATTACTAATTATGCCTTTTCTTTAAAGCAACTCATTATTTTATTATCATATGTTTATTTTTAAAAGGAAATTCTCTATCACTTTTGTGGATAACTCTACAAATAAGCACAAGGAAAGCAAAACAGTGTTATCAGCCTCCAAAGATACTTTCTGAGTTGGAGGCCTGCCCTCTTTGTTGGCAACCCCAAACCCAAACCAAACAGAACAAAAATTCTCATACCACCTCATTCCTTATCCTGCCGTCTTCTCCCTCCCTACTTTTCACTATCACTGAGTTTTAGATTAGAGGAATATTAGTAACATCTGGTGAGCACTCTCTTATCCTACAGACATCATCTCTGCCTTCACAAAGCTCAGTCTGGAAGTAGCTATAGACACTAACTAAATATATACAAAGTATGCTTAAGGCTACCCAAGGGATAATACAGGCTCTACAAGAGGACCTAACATGAAGGGAAACCTCATTACAGGAGGCCTCCTTGGGAAAGTGAGTTGTACAACAGGACCTGAGGAATAAAGAGAAATCAAGATTGGAAGTGCTCCAGATTAAGGGCCAGGGCACTGGGGAAAAAGCAGAGGGGTCACTACAAGTTATAGTGGTGATAGGCAAATCTTATTACCCACCTTTCAGGTGGCCAGAGAATGCTGCATTTGGTGTCTGATTCTGGAAGGGAACATACTGGGCTAACGGTGAAGGAAGAGATGGATTTTGGGAACTATAGTGACTAACACGAGTAAAGGAGGTACTTGTTTGCGATGAAGAGGTCAAAGAACTGAGTGTTCAGGAGTGGAGTAGCTCATTGTAGTTATGGTAACACACCCCTACAATCAAGGCAGCTAGTGTGGAAGAAACTGGAAGTAAAGGAAATAGACTCATTCTCCTTGCTGTGAGATTCAGGAGCACTGGGAGGATGAACAGCTTCCTTCTGGGCAAGCAGTGTCCTCACAAACAGAATGCTTGCCACAGAATTTCTGCTGCACAGAACCTCTTCAAGTAGGTTTCCTGAGCCTCCTTTGAAGGCTGGCTGTTCTTTCCACATGGAGCCATAGCACCCCCTGACTCCTGGAACATGCCACATCCACAGTACTCATCCGGTGCCAGTAATGCTGCTCTGTACTGCTAGATGGTTTACCCATCTCACCCACAAGCCCCTTAAACACAGGGACTATGTATTTTTTTACTACTACATGTCATAATGAACACATGTCAATAGACATTTATTGATGAAGATTAGTTTAAATTTGATAGTGTGTGATAGATCTTCATAAATTGAGTAATGTTGTGTAACAGGGATCATAACTATTCAAACTTACATGTTTTACTAGCCCCTATTATATCCCCTAAGACAAAAACAGCCAATGTCAACAACTTCAAAGGACCTTAAAGGTGCCTACCTGAAGGTATTCTTCAAACTGACTCCAAACCCCTAAAGCCTTCATTTATTATCTCATCCTAGAAGATAAGATTATGCTGGGAATAAAAGATCACCAAGTTCAGAGTTTCCAAACCAAGATGAATATCACAGTTACCTAGAGAGCTTGTTAAAAACAGACAATCCTGGATCTCACTCCAGACCTAGTGGGTAACAACCTCTGGGTTTGGGCCTTAAAATTTATGGCTTTCAATTAGCTCCCTGGGTAATTCTGAAGCAGTGGGTCCATAGACTGGCATGGCATTGAGGCCACTAATAATATTTCCTCATTTTCTGCACAACAACCCTGACAAATGGTGCTCCAGATGGTTTGAACATGCCTAGTAAGAGAGAACTAATCAGTCACACTTTATTCTGAATTTAGATTACCCTGGAACAGTGCAAAACTCAAAGTCTCTGATAAAGGCAGGGTAGCACAGAGGTTCAGACTAGATTTGAATCCTGGCTCTCACTCTAACTGGTTTGTAACTTTAATAAATGTTTAATGCCTGTGCCTCAATCCCCCCATCTTCTAGTGGGAAAAACGATAGTACTTTTCATAGGATTTTCACAAGACATTATGAAATCTGAATGAAAGAGTTTATATGTAAGTCTAGCAGTAGTAATCCCTGAATACACGCTAGCTATTATTATTGATGTTCTTTTTCAGATATTGTGCTAAAATATATGCCTAATTTTTTACTTAGCACACCATGCAACCACTGAAATATCTTGTGTGTGTGGGTGCGGGGGGTGGGGGGTACCATCATGCAATTTCAATTTTTAACTTAAAACTTCACATTTTTCCTTTTCTCACTGCAAATAAATATTCTGCAATAACATGGCTCAAACAAGCATTGCAAACTAAGCTTGAATCTCAACCATAATGTTAGATTAAGTTTTATGTGTTCTGAATTTGAGGTGGAGAACTTTCCTTGTGATCTACCCAGCCTATGGTTTCCTTTTGTGAGCCCTGCTTTTCTCTTCGTGGGCCCAGGAGGAAGTCCATCCAAGCTCATCAGAATCTTTGTTCTTGAAATTTAGAACTGAGACATTTGTGGGTTAGGGTCATTTGAGAAGGGAAGGCATACAAGGGGCTAAAGCAGGTACATGGGGACCATATACAAGGAGAAGCCTAGGGATAGGACACTAGGGATAGTGCTACTAGAAGGGAGAGAGTGCTAACAGGGAGGAGAGACAGGGGCTGAGGGAGAGAGAGGGGGAAGGGTTTTAGGGAAGAGTGATTCACACATGCTGTGCTGGCTCCTGACAGAATTCAACTTCCTGGCTCCAGTGACTTTCTTTCCTTTTTTTTTTTAAAGAAATAAACATCTTTATTCAATTTTCTTAAAAAAATATACCCTGAAAAAATGAAGATTGAGTATACAAACGAGGAAGCAAACGGGGACATGCATTAACTTCAGCAAAATTAACTGAAAAGTAACTGTGTATGTGGCTACCAGGCAGTCCTTATCATGATCTCTAACTTCTCTTCACACACCAGGGTTGGGCAGGCGAATGGCCTATGTGACCAACATTGGCTGTTCTTGTTTAATACAGACCCGGCCATTTGTCTCTACCAGAAGTGCCAAGAAACCTACAAGACTGGGTCTAGAAAAATCTTATAAAACACCCTGAAAGTGTTCTTAGGCTAAAGGTGGTAGAAGCAGTCTGGTATGCTGATTTCATGCCAAGAGAAGAAAGGTCTGATGATAGCCTTATATGTCCAGTCAATACTGAGCACCTCAGATGGATACCATGGACATGAACAAAAAGAACTTCTGCTGTTAACTTCACCCATAGGTAGTTAAGAGGCCAATGAGCAGTTGGGAAAGAAAACACTGGTAAAGGTGTGTGTCCAAGGTGACAGAAGCAAAAAGGAAGCAGAAACAAACCATCCTTGGGATCTGGATACCTTTGGCTTATTTTCTCACACTAAATTTCTTTTTTATTTAAGCCAGCTTAAATAAGTTTCTATTATTTGCAACAAAAACTCCATCAACTACAATCATATTTTCCCCCTCCCCACAGCAGTACTGATAAAGCTGAAACAACTATGACCATTCTGCTAATTCTAGCTTGACTTTAAAAATCAGTTAAATCAGGGACCCATAATGTGCATGATTAAGTATTAGGTGCCACAAGGATGCTCAGGAATTTACAAACTAGCTTGGGAGGTAAGGGCAGAAATAACTAACTAGATACAAGATAGTGTGAGAAGTCCTGAAGAGAAGCATAATTGTGCTGCAACTATAAAAGAGAAAGGAGGAATTTATGAGTTTTAGGAATGCAATCCACTGTTAAGTTTGGAACTTCCATATAATATATATTTATATATTTCCATATACATACATATACATATGTATGTATAAAATATATATCACGCCTTCTATCCTCAATGCAGGAACTGACATTTGAAGCTGAAGAATAAAGAGTTCAAAAAAGAAAATTAAGGGTCATCTTCCTGTGAATAATAAAAAAGGGTTATATTGTGCTCCTGGATGAAGTTACTAGGTAGAATTCTATATTACCTTTCCTCAGCATTAATAAGAATGTAACAGATAAGTATGACACTCAAGCTAAATACAACTTCTTTTTCATCTTTTTGGTATGTAAAATGTTAAGCTTTGCCAGGATCATGAATAATCACAAATGTAGATGAGTTTACCCTAGAAAACCATTCTGAAAACGGACTATATTATTTTAAAAAAGAGCGAAAGAAAAGAGCCTGTAGCTGTCATCCCTAACAGATTGCCCTGTTGCTGTTCCTGCCAACTTCTGAGAGAAGAAATATTTCCATTCAGTTCCAATTTTCAACATAAGTAAATAAGGAAGTAATGTGGCTGATTTCCGTTCTAGTGGCTCAATACTAAGTTGGCTGAGGAAACTGTTGTTTGCAGAAATAGTTCTAGGATAACTCAAAAGGGGAAAAATACCAGCACCCAGATGGTATTGTTTTTTGCTCCAATTATACTGGGATATTAATGCTTCATTCCCCACAGTTAAATGTGTTCCAGGCTGTATTTACAGCTTATCCACTCTTCTCTGCCAGCACTGTTACACTTGGAGAATGAAGGAGTTCCTACAAACTAGTACACAAATTGACAAAGTGGCATTTTGAATTGGCAAGGAAGAAAAAGAACAAATGATGAGCAGATTGTTAGCACTACTCTATCCTTTGCAAAAAACAAACACAAAGTTGTTTTGCTTATACTTTTGTTATAGAGATTCGTAACATTTAAAGGTAGTAGTATTAAAATAGAAATGGGCCATTTTTGAGGTCCATTTACTTACACATTTCTAATTAAAATAGCCCTTACACTTCTAGTAGTTTCTTGGAGCCATAACACACCTCATAACTGGCCATTTGGGCAGTTTCAGCTCAAACCTCCACATATTTTCTGGGACACTAAGAAACACCTTCTGAATTGACTGTATTCTGTATTGATTACATTACTTAGAGTTTTGCTTTAAACTCAGGATTATGTCAGTAATATTTAACATAATTTGTATCCTGACAAAAACATTTGTTGACTATGCTCCTACAGCCAAATGACAAAAATATGGAGAGGCAGGCTGAGGATCTCTCTGCTCCAACTTTTTTTCTCTATAGTCTGAAACATCCTTCAGTATCTTAAGTTCAGTGTATCTTAGCCTCAGATCCATTTTTCCAATATATACATAGCTTCAACGATAGCACATAATTCTTTCAATCTTTTTAATACCAAAATCATAGGAACAAGGCTCAGTGGTTATGAGACAGGTCTCAAGAGTACCTGATTCTACCTCTGGGTGAAGCTGTGGGTTTGAAAGGCCTTAATTTTCACAGCTGCTGACTAAGGTTATTATAGGGTAGCTGTACAGACTAGATGAATGGATGTGAGTAAATCATAAATACTTGTCATAATTATCCTGCTTCCTAGGTGTTTTTCAATTAAGTCTTTTTGTCTTTGCCCTAGGTCACTGTCCTTTCATCTCATCTGGGTACCACACTATCCTTTTAATTTTTAAATGGATCTCCATAAGTCCAATCTTATCCTTCTGATATAGTAAAATACTGCCTTTCTCAGAATTGGTTCTAAAGACAAATCCAAGCAAGTCCAGACAATTTCAAAATCTATTAGTGATTTTTCCTTGGTACATGAGATAAACTAAAAATTCCAGATTGGCATCCATAATTCTCAGAAACAGATTCAGGTGGCACATCAGAAGTGATGGGAAGGAGCCCAACAGTGTACATATGGGCAAAAATGTTCACTGAATTAATAAAGTGATTTAGAAATTAAGTAGAGACTTTAGTTATACCTCCATCACTAATCAGCTCTGATGTTCTCTTGTGACCTAAGTTTCCACATCTGGAGGCTGATTATTATTCTTTCTTTGCTCATGTCCTATAATTTTTCCAGCTTTCTTGTCTGGGCCCAAAGTCACAACTACGTTTGGTCTAGTCTCTAAATAATTTTTCACATTAAGTTCTGTTTCTAGTTATTCCTATTGCTTAAAAACTTTCTGTCCTTCCCCACTGTTATCTTCATGTGAAAATTCTACTCTCCCTACCATATCTAATTTCATCTTACTCAGGAAACCTCTCACCTAAACTCTTACTTCACCCTCTTTATTTTGTTTATTTATCTATTTATTTATTTTTTTAGTTGTTCAAAACATTACATAGCTCTTGACATATCATGTTTCATACATTTGATTCAAGTGGGTTATGAACTCCCATTTTTCCCCCCGTATACAGATTGCAGAATCACATCGGTTACACATCCACGTTTTTACATACTGCCATACTAGTGTCTGTTGTATTCTGCTGTCTTTCCTATCCTCTATTATCCCCCCCTCCTCTCCCTCCCCTCTTCTCTCTCTACCCCATCTACTGTACTTCATTTCTCTCCCTTGTTTTTTTTCTCCCCCTTTCCCTTCACTTCCTCTTATATGTAATTTTGTATAACGATGAGGGTATCCTTCCATTTCCATGCAATTTCCCTTCTCTCTCCCTTTCCCTACCACCTCTTGTCCCTGTTTAATGTTAATCTTCTTCTCACGCTCTGCCTCCCTGCTCTGTTCTTAGTTGCTCTCCTTGTATCAAAGATGACACTTGGAATTTATTTTTTAGGGATTGGCTAGCTTCACTTAGCATAATCTGCTCTAGTGCCATCCATTTCCCTGCAAATGCCATGATTTTGTCATTTTTTAGTGCTGAGTAGTACTCCATTGTGTATAAATGCCACATTTTTTTTAATCTATTCATCTATTGAAGGGCATCTAGGTTGGTTCCACAGTCTAGCTATTGTGAATTGTGCTTCACCCTCTTTATTTTGGATAAATTTCTTTTGCTGTCAATTTCCTAGAACATTGAGAGTACTCTACTGTACGACTTACTGCAGTTTCCTTCCTTTAAGAGTTATTTTTTCTGTTCAAAAGACTATAAGTCTGAAACCTTTCTCAGTTTTTAGTAGAGGGCCATTGCCTGTGTCGAGTGCTCAATATTTTGAGTTCAGATACTCAGCAACTCTACAGTCAGAAATGTGTCTGCTGCAAATTTCTTACTAACATCCCAGAGTTTCAGGCTCTGGAATGTTAATAAAGAGATTTGAAGGCAAGGAACACAGCTTTTAAAAAAAAAATTCAGTAGGCAGAACACTCTAGATAGAGTTTGACTTATAATTGGTTTCTCAAACTGCAACTTTTAGATCTATTACATCAAATTAATTTGTGGTGCTTGCTACAGATGTGAATTCTTCGCTCTACTCAGACTTACTACCTTGACTCCTCTAGCGGGAAGGATCTGGACATCCCTATGGATGTATGAATCTATCTATATTTATATTTTCATACTGGGGATTGAACCCAGAGCTGCTTAACCACTGAGCAACACTGCCAGCCCTTTTATTTTGGGACAGGATCTCGCTAAGTTGCTTAGGGTCTTGCTGCATTGCTGAGGATGGTCTCAAACTTGAAAACGCCTGCCTCAGCCTCCTGAGAAGCTGTGTTTACTGGCAACATCCAGATTGGACATCTGCATTTTTAATGTGTATATAGTTTTAGTGATTTAAGTCAATCTTATATTTGATTGTCCTATGTTTCTTATGACATCCTAAATTTTTTATGACAATATCATATTTTAACAATTCTCGAAGTGTTGTGTAGGGACTCTTGGGTGTCCCTGGGGCTTTTTTTTTTTCTTTTTGATGGGGGGCATTGAACTCATGGGTGCTTAACTACTGAGCCACATCCTAAACCACTTTTTAAAAATTTTTAAAATTCTGAGACAAGGTCTTGCTAAGTTGCTTAGGGCCTTGCTAAATTTGAGGCTGGCCTCAAACTTATGTTCCTCCTGTGTGTGCCACCAAACCTGGCTGGCTGTTCCTGGATCTTTGTCAAAACTGTATTTGTAGTAGTATTAGGACATTTGCCTTTTTCACTTTCATTCTCACTACATGATGTGATTTTCCACAGGCTTTGTGATGAGTGATGAGAGAATGCAGAAGAAATGAGAATCTAGCTATCTCCTACTAAGACAGACATTAAAGAAATTTGTAAAAATGTAAAACACAGCCATTCTCAATATTTTGTTTTGGAAAATATTCTTTATAAAAATGCTAATTATATTATTATGTAATGAATTCATTATTTTAAAAGGAAACAGATTCTAAAAGTTGTTTTGATTTCTAAAATGGTAAATATTGATAGCTGTAATTCACACACACACAAAAACAACTCTTTGAAGTTCTCCCTATGTTTTAAAAGTGTAAAAGGATTCTAATGCTAAAACGTTTGATAACTGCAGTTATAAGTAACAGGAACACTTAAAAAAGTTTTTTTTTTTTTAGTTGTAGTTGGACACAACTACAACTTTATTTTATTTATTTTCATATGGTCCTGAGAATTGAACCCAGTGCCTCACACATGCTAGGTGAGCCCTCTACTGATGAGCCACAACCCACCCCGACATTTTTTTAAACTAATAATTCTCAATTTATTAAAAAGGGTTCTACATCTTTGCAACCAGTGCCAGATTAATACTCATATTTTAAAGATAAGAATAGTACACTTAAGCCATTTATCAAGATAAGATAATCCCAATTTTATTCACTTTCCATTGCGACAGAAAAAAATCAGAGGAAACGTTCCATTTTATATGTATATGATTTTTGTTTGTTTTCCAATTTGGAGTAGGAAATTTTAACAAGTTCCAGATGATACTGATGCACCTAAATTTAAAGAACCATCATCCAGAAGCAAAGGAAAATATCTGAAGGACTTTGAAGGAGCAATTATTATATCTGGACATTAAGATAATCCTGAAGGCACTAAAGTGTAGGTGGAAGACCTGGATTCTTTATTTTAATTTTTTTTTATTGTTGTAGATGAACAGCATGCCTTTATTTTATTTATTTACTTTTTTATGTGGTGCTGAGGATCGAACCCAGTGTCTCACACATGCTAGGCAAGTGTTCTGACACTGAGCTCCAGCTCCAGCCCAAGACCTTAAAAGCCGAGTCCCTGCCTGGTGCCCAGTTTTCCACATCTTTATAATAAAATGTTTTAAATGCATTTCTAGTTCACCTATCAATCAGGGTTTCATGCATTCCCACTGCTCAAGGGCAAATGAAGAGCTGCATCTTTCTGATGAGGGCGAGAACAATCTTAAAGACATAAATCCGAGCATGTCACTCTTCTGCTTAGAAACCTTCAATCATTTTCCATTGAATTCCACATAGAAGTGAAACTCCTTACCCTGGCTCATAGGCCTCACAAGAATTGGTTCCTAAATCCTTGACCTCATCTCCCTCCCTCCTCATCTTGCACGTTTTGCTCCAGGCTGTGGCCTTTTTTCTCTTCCTTGACTCGGCTAGGTTTGTCCCAACTATATGGCCCCTGTACCTACTCTTCCCTCTGCTTGGAATGCTCTACCCTAGACCTTCATTTGGCTTATTGATCCCTTCGTTCCATTCCATCGCCCTGTCTAAATTTTTTTAAAGCACTTACTACCATCTTAGATGCCCCCGTTTGTTGACTTGCGTGTGCTCTGTTTCTCCCACCAAAATGTCAGCGATTTGACAGCGGGGCTTTTGCTATTTACTAGTGTGTCCCGGGCGCCAGGACACTGCAGGCAGGTATTTGGCGCTCAGTAAATATTTTCGGTGGCCGAACTCAGGCACCCAGGCCAGGCCTTCAAAAGAAGGTCGGGCGTCCCAGATTCCTTCACATCCGACCCCGAAGCACCTGCAACCACTCACTCCTCGGCGACCCCAGCACCTCCCTCGAAGCCACCCGGTCGGACCCCTCACTCACCGAACCCGAACGAAGCGCCTTCCGCCGGAGCGGATGCTTGATCCGGAAGTGTTCTTAAGCAGGCGAGCCCGCCTCCGAGCCGAGGGAGTACTTCCGGGCAGTAGGAGCGGCGAGTCAGCGGCGGTGGCTCCGGTGAGGGTGGCGGCGGGCTGGGCGTGGGGCTTTCCGGGTTGAGGCAGGCAGCGCCGGGTCCCGGGCTTGGTCTCCCCGGGAGGTCGCTGGGGCTGGTGAGGAGGCGGCCCGAGGGCGGGCGGCGGACGCCTCTCGGCGGGGTGCGGGGGCCGCGGAATGGCTTTGGTTAGCGAAGCGCAGCGTTAGTGCGAGCGACTCTCGTCAGCGTCGCGGAACTTGGGAGCGTGTGTTTACAGCACGTCTCGGGTTTGGGACGTGCAGTTGGATGTGGGAGGAAGGGAGAAAGCTTGTCTGCCCATCCAGAGCAGCCACATTCATAACCATAGTAAGGTTGCAAACTACCGTCTCCGCCGCCAATAGCGACCGCAGCTGTTAACCTGGGAGCCCTTCGGCGACATCGCTGTTCCAGGCCCCTCCCCTGCGTGGTGGAGACTTTAGAGGAGCCGCAGCCGCGTTTGACCGGCGAGGACACGGAGATGCAGAGAAGCAAAGTTACTTCTGGGCAGGGTTAGAAGAAAGTTGAACTCTGGAGCCAGGCTCTTAGCTGTTAGCTTTGGCGCTCTCCATGTGGGTAGTGGAGGCGGGGGCAGCGTATACATGCGTGTGTGCAGTTCTTAAACATGTGGATCAACTCTCTGGTTGGGAATCATTCTCTTCCAATTTTGAAAATAACACTCTTGTCATAGAATACCTGGAAAAACTAGAAAAACATTAAATAGTGTAATTCCATGGACCTACTATTTATTCCTGTTATTCTTGTGTGTGCGTGCGCGCGTTGCTGCTAGATTATGAATCCATTGAGAACCAGGATGGCACAGCCATGTAATAATGACAGTAATAATATAAACAAACATCACAAAACCATTCTTTTTTGGCCTCGCCTAAATGTCTGGCACAGTCTACATGTTCATTAAAGCTTTGTTGCACAAATAAAAAAAATAGGAATCACCAGTGTATAATATTTTGCCTTAGTCTTTTATTACATGAATCACGTTTATGCAATATGTATATTACATACTACATACTACATATAGTATATTATATAATAGTTGGGTTGTAATCTGGAGACAGTATAAGGAAAAAATACTAAAAAATACATTTTTATTCAACTAGAAAAACATCGAAGTTTGTACAAGACCTTTATTGTCTTTCTTATTAGGCCCTTGAAACAAGTGAGGCAGAAATTGCCTTACATTACTTCTTTATCTTCAGAGCTTGTTAATAGTGGAAATGCAAAAGGTATTGCAGGTGACTGAGTGAATGAGTACTTCTAAATTGTATTTAAATTGGTAGTTGTATCTGAGTTATTTTTCTCTATTTGGGGAATATAGGTATGTATATCATCCCTGCAGACCCTAGGCTCCATGACATTAATCTACCATTCTAGACTTGTGCCTCCCTATTGTTCTTAATATATTAACTACTCCAGGTAACTGACTGGATCCCCTGTGCATTTGAGCTTTCTCATATATTGTTTCTATAGCGTTGAATTATCTCTTTGGTGTATTCATATGTCAAAATCCTAAGTTCCTTTTATGTCAGGTATTGCATACTTGACTGTCTGCAGGGGCTCACCATGTTAACATAAATGAATGAAGTGGATTTAAGGGGAGATCGTGGAGCATAGGAAGGCACTGCCCTGTTTCAGAGGGCCTAACAGCTCTTTGGCATGAGGCAGTTATTATGCTGTCAAATGTGGGCCTACTGTTGCCAGAACTTTGAATTTTACAGGAGAAATTAGAAACTTCTTAACAATTCATTTTTTTTTTTTTTAAATTTTAAACACTCTACAGACTAAGTTAAAACATCTGTAGTCTTGATTTGGCACTCAGTTTCCCAGTTTGTAACCATTGCTCTAGGTTTATCTCAGATAATTTGTTTATGGATTATACTCCCTGATTCTTACAGACAACTTTCTGTTCTTTTAGAACTTTTTTATGTACTTCAGTTATAGTGCTGTTTTCCATCTGTATATATACCTAAGGTGTGTGTGTGTGTGTGTGTGTGTGTGTGTGTATGTGTGTGTGAGAGAGAGACAGAGAGAGAGAGACAGAGAGCGCGCGTTTGTGCGCTTGATTTATTCCCTGGTGATTTTTGGTTAACCTGGGAAATTAATATCTGCTCTTTGTAGAAGTAGCAATATTATCTTGGCTTTAATTGCCAAAGAGCTCTACTTCTGGAAGGAATTGAATTGGGTAACATTGCTATTCAAAAACTGATCTGACAAAAATGTTATCTGATGGCTTAAATAATCTCTGGAAAAAAAATTGAATTGGGAGTGATTAGTGGGAGTTTTGAAGGACATTCAGTAAATGGAAAAATTGATAACTGGGACCTCATCAAAACGAAAAATTACTCTGTGAAAAATTCTATAAAGAATGAAAAGAAAATCTACAGACTGGGATAAATATATCCACAAACCATGTATTAGACAGAGGACTTGAATCTGGAATACATAAAGAACTTTCAACTGTAAATCTAATTAGAAAACCAAATCTAATTAGAAAATGAGCAAAAGATAGAAATAGATATTTTACTGAAGAAGCTATTCAGGTAAGCACATGGAAAGATATTTAATATCCTTAACTGTTGGATAAATGCACTTTAAAAGCCACAGAGGAATGCCACCACATACCTGTTAGAATGGCTTAGATGAAAAATAGTGACGCAACTGGTGAGCATATAGAGAACTTGATCAGTTGTACATTGCTGGTGGAAAAGTAAAAAGCTATACTACTATAGAAAAGAGTATGACTTTCACATAAAACTAAAGATGAGCTTATTATATAACTAGAAATTATGCTCTTGGTCATTTATCAGAGACAAAAGAAAGCTTATGTTCCTTTATAAACCTGTATGTGAACTTCCATAGTCATTTTGTTTGTATAATAGCCCCAAAATGGAAATGGCGAATGTAACAGTTGGTAAATAGTTTAATTGTGATACTTTCATACCATGGAATATTACTGAGAAATAAAAAGGAACTATTGGTACAACCTAAGTGGATCTGGAGGGCCTCATTGTAGAGTCAAAAAATTCTCAAAAGAATATGTTATGATTCCATTTATATAACATCTTGAAATGACAAAATTTCAGATAACAAATCAGTGATTGATTACTATGGGTTGGGCAAAATATGGGAAGTTGCCATGGCTAAAATATAGCAGAAGGAATTCTTATGATTGAACTTTTTAAAAAAAATCTTGACTGTGGGTAGTAGTCACAAGCATCTATGCAGGTGGCTCTTTATATCCATGGGTTCCACATCCATAGACTGAAAATATTTGGAAAAACGATTATATCTCTGTTGAACCTGTACAGACTTTTTTCTTGTCAGTATTCCCTAAACAATATAGTGTAACAACTACTAACAGCATTTACAGTGTGTTAGCTATTATAAGTAACCTATAGATGATTCTATGAAAGGATGTGTGTAGATATATGCTAATATTATACAATTTTATGTAAGGAACTTGACCATTATTTTGCTATCATTTTAGGAGTCCTAGAACCAATTCTCCAAGGATACTAAGGGATGACTGTATACGTGATAACATTTTATAGAACTATATATGGACATATTAGTGCCTGTAACACTGGTGAAATCTGAACATGACGGGTGGATTGTGTCAGTGTCAGTTTCATGGTTGTGATATTATTCTGTACTTACACAAGTTGTTACCAGGGAAAGTAAATGAATGTATATGGAAAATCTATTATTTCTTATACTGCATGTGAATCTATGAAAATCTCAAAAGATCTAAATAAGTAATTTATATTAAAAAAAATCCTATGTAAGTAATTTTGTTCTTGGGCTTGTGTTTTACTAGGTGATGTTCTAATCATGTCGGATAAAGATGATATTGAGAGTCAAGTGATAACTGAAGCAACCCTGGTTCTTGAAGAAGGAAACCATGAGCCAGCCAAGAATACTGAGCCTGTTGACCAAAGTGCTAAGCCAGATAGTAAATCTGAACCTGTAGTGTCCACTCGGAAAAGGCCAGAGATCAAATCTTCTAGTGATCTTGAAACTTCAGAAGTTCTCCCTGTTCAGGTATTACAGGCTGCAGCCAAAATAGAATATCTATTAAAATATTGGTATTTAAAAATGTTTGGGTTAAAAGTGACTTGGATTCAATGCTAATATAAGGTTGCACTTAGCTTTGTTTTGTAGAACCATAAGATACATTTTCTCAGTTGTATAAATGCCTTTAGAAGAACTTGTTTTTGCTACTTGGTGCTTACATGGTGATAATATACATCTGTTAGTCAAGCAAGTATATCACTCATATTTTTGCTAAATTATTAGATATCTTGTCTAACTTTCTGATTCTAATATTTCTATTTTATTTTTTCTTTTGTTTTTCTTCTTAACTGGAAAAAATAGGAGCCTGTTTCCAAAGATGTACCCCCGACTGGATGGGGGTATTGGGGAAGTTGGGGAAAGTCCTTACTTTCTTCAGCCTCAGCTACAGTAGCCACAGTAGGTAAGTCATCAGTAGTTTCATTATTTTTTATATTCATTTTGCTACAGACTTATGTTATACATGATTTTGATAATAATCCTTCCTTCCGTGATTACTCAGAGGCTTTATAGTTGTGGGTGGTTAAGTAATGGGCTGATACATATTGCCACTAGAATTTGAAGCATTTTTTCATTAGAAAGTTCAAGTCTGGGAATTGTTATAAAATATGAGTTAAATTTTTTTATATTAGCTATGTATTGTTAAAATAATATGTCCTATGGCCATAATAATTTTAAAAACATGCTGATATTATTTTTGCTTTGTTTCTTTAGTTTTGGTAGCAAATAGCAAAAAATGTTATTTGTCTTAATAGGACAAGGTATTTCAAATGTCATCGAGAAGGCAGAGACTTCTCTCGGGATCCCTAGTCCCAGCGAAATTTCAGCTGAAGTCAAGTTTGCAGCAGGTTAGTATAAAGAAACATTAAGGCCTAGGGCTTTGGATTAAAATGGAACAGTTAAGCTCATTTTTCAGTAGGTATATATTAAACATCTAATGCTCAGGGCATCATGGGACTGTGACAAGAAAGAGGATTTGGAATCTTTAGCTGTCAGTTAGAGGTCTGTGTCCTCTAACCAATCATGTGTCTCTTCACTTTCCACATCTACAAAATGATCTTGAAAGACTGTTATAAACATTAATAAAGCTATGAATATAGAATATGAGAATGTTTAACATTTTTCTTGGTATATTTAAATGACCCAAGTGTTAGCTGAATTTAAATCTATTATTTCAAGAGAAAAATATTTTAATGAATAGTTTGGGGGTTGTAATTTTTTTTTCCCTTTGGATTTTTTTTTTTTAAAGAAAGAGTGAGAGAGAGTGAGAAAGAGGGAGAGAGAGAGAGAATTTCAATATTTATTTTTTTAGTATTTGGCGGACACAACATCTTTGTCTATATGTGGTGCTGAGGATCGAACCCGGGCCGCACGCATGCCAGGCGAGCGCGCTACCGCTTGAGCCACATCCCCAGCCCCTCCCTTTGGATTTTAATGAAGGTGAAGTTTTATTCTGGACACTTGCCTTGATCAAAGGGAAACATACTCTCACTGAAACCAGGAATCAGGAGAGCCTGGGACCAAATAATAGAAAGTTTTTCAATACCTGGTTTGCTTTCTATGTCAGGGACTTTATTTTCTCTCATTATTCTCTTTGCTCATCTATGCCATTTTTTTTTTTTTAAGCAAACTGATTCTCTGTGCTTGTCTTCTAGTTCCAACTTTATATTGAATCCTAGTATTTATCCCCATCTGAGACCAACTGGCATCAGTTATTTCTGAGTTCCTAGGAGAGACAATTAGATTGGCATAGACTTGAGTCACTTGTCCATGGGCAGGAGATGAGATCACATTATACAAACATGTCTGCAGAGGACTTTGTCTGTGAGTTTGAGGCATTCTTCTTAGTGATGTTCTTAGATTACTCTGCTTAAAATATCAGAATAAGTGACTAAGAGTGAGTTTATTTTTCTCACTGAAGAACTTCAGAAATAGTCTATTGCAGAGATAGTTCATTGATGTTGGGGTTCTGGGTTGGCTTCTCTCCTGTTTTCTTTTGTTGGTTTCTTAATGGCTGCCAGATAATACTGCAGCTCCAAGTATGATTTTCTAAAACAAGAATGCTCTCAAAGTCAGGAATTAAGTGGAAAGAAAGTACCATTTTCCCTCTTGCATCTCTTTAAAATGAGTAGTTTTCCCCAGCAATTCGCAGTGCACTTCTTCTCAGATATCGTTAACTAGAACAGGTCATGCTATAGCAGAGAGAGGGTTTTGGGCATTGTTATAAACTTCCATATCAGGAGTTGGGTTCTTTTGCTCTCCTACCTGGTTGACAGGTAGTTATGATATAGCTTAGATTGATACTTTCAAGGCATTATTAAGCTTTTTTAGGGTGAGTCTAGAGTAGCCTTTACTCTGAGGGCTTGTTTGTTTATTTATTTATTATTTATTTATTTATTGCTAAGGCCTGACTTCTGAGGTTTTTACTCAATTCCCAGTTGTTTAAAGAGCTCTTTTTACTTTGGTTGGTTGAAATTCAAATGTCTCAGCTTAGCATGAGCTCTGGGGATAGTTTAGCTTACCATTCCATAGCAGATCTCCACCCCCAACTTTGTGGAGTCTCCTAGTGCCTGAGCAGTGTGGTATTCAGCCAGAGACACAGGGCACACCTGTATAATTTCTTGGACCTCTTGACATATGCAGCTGCGTCCTCTCTAGTTGGCTCCAGTCTTTGTTCCACTCATTGTGATGCTGTGCTATGCTGAATTTCCCCTCCTTGTGTTGTGGTTTGTTTGGAAAGTTGACAGAAAGTCAACCCATTTGTAGGGTTCATGTTATTCCTTTTTCTCCTGTACCACATCGTGTACTGCCTCTGTCCAGTATCTGCAAAAGGTTGTTTCTTATATTTTGTCCAGTTTTGCAGTTGCTGTGGTAGGAGGGCAAGTCCCGTACCAGTTAATTCATTGTAGCTGGAAGTAGAAGTCCTCCCTATAATAGAGTATTTGATATAGTTAGATTATTTGATGTAGTTGATCTCCTATAAGATTTTTAAAATGAATAAAATAGAACAGTTTATTTGAAAATACTCTTTGTAATGCATGTCTGATTCCTACTAATGGGCATGATTTTCTAGGATAAAATTGAGTTATAAATCACATATAGTAAAATTTGCTTTTTAGCTATGTAGGTTTTTGTGCTTCAAGAGATATATGGATGGCTATGTTGGAATACTATGTAACCATAGTACGTGTAGTTATACACATATAGAGTATTTCCTATATAAACTATAGGGATATAAAAGAATTTTCACTAAGAAAGTTCCTTTATGCCCTTTGTAGTTACTCTCTCCCATCTACTACCAGCCTTTGGCAAGCACAGGTCTATTTTCTGAACCTCTAGTTTTACCTTGTTCAAAAGATCATTATCACTGAGATTACTCAGTATATAGTCTGATGTTGTATAGATCAGTAGTTTGTTCTGAAGATTGGATTTTATATTTGAAATGAAATGAAAATGGAAAAAAAAAAAACCTGCCTGTGTGAATTTTCAGTTAAAATGGGCAAATTGTTTAAAATAATGAAAAGACCTAAGGACTTGAGTGTAGGAACTGAGTCTACACTTTAATAAGTCACATAGATGCTAGTAAAGAAAATAATTAATGAATCTTCCTTCCATGTTTCTGTATTTCCTTCCTTTTGTAGGAGAGACAAATGCCAAAGAGAATGAAAGCTCCTCCCCAGTCATGGGGCCATTTGGTGTATTCTCAACCATTTCTACAGCTGTTCAGAGCACAGTGAGTAAAAAGTGCAAAGTGGCCTGCTCCCTTCTATTTTTATAATGGGTTTGTATATCTTTCTCCTTCTTTTCCTTGAAAAACCTTGAGAACTGATTACTCTTAAGGGAGTCCAAATCACTGAAGATCAGTCACCTCTCAGGTCAAGTAAAAGCTTTTTTGAAAGAAATAAAGGAATATAAGATGAAGAGTTAGAGAGGCTATGTACATGATATTTCTTTTTTATGTTTTCTTAGTACATAATATTTTATGGACCAGAAATTCTTAGTTTGGTGACCTAGGAAATGTCTCTGCTTTTACAAAGACATTTTTTTCTTAATTGTATCTTAAGTGGGCAGGAGGGCTAGGGCGGTGTGTGATCTTTATGGTAGATACTTGTAAAACTACAGATGATAAAAAGCATTTTAAATAGAATAATATAGGACACTAATTTTCCTACACGAGTGAGGGTAGATAGCTAATACTTTTTAAAAAATTTTTGTTGAAGTATCGTAAGTGTTCAGTGCAAATGTTCATGTTATGAATATACCCAGTCCCCCCACTTGTGTCCTCTTCTCTGCCAAGATAACCATAGTCTTGATTTATAATATCATAAGTTAATATTGCCTGTTTTTATACTTTATATAAATGGAATTATAGAGTATGTACCTTTTTGTATTTGGCTTCTTTCATACAATATTATTTTGTATATTTTATCCATGTTACAGTTTGTGTGGATTTTCTTTGCTTTATCCCTTTGTGTGACTGTCACTTTTTTTCTTTAATTCCACAATGGTAAGCATTGGGTTAATTTCCAATTTATAGCTATTACAAATAATTCCGCTATCATCATTCTTGTTCATATTTTCTGATGTGCCTCTGTACGTATTTCTCTTGAGTATATAATCATGAGTGGAATTGGTTGTTCATACAGCTGTAGTAAATACTGACTAAAAGTTTTTCAAGTGGTAATACCTATTTACATTTCCACAAGCAGTGTATAATTGCTTCACTTTTTCTACATTTTTCTCAATGCTTGGTTTGTTGGCCACTATTTTTTAAATAATCAAAATATGCAGATATATTTTCTTAACATTGCTGTAATGAAGTTTATGTGTTTTATAGGGAAAAAGTGTTATCAGTGGGGGTTTGGATGCCTTAGAATTCATTGGAAAAAAGACAATGGATGTAATAGCAGAAGGGGATCCTGGATTTAAAAGAACCAAGGGTCTGATGAATCGGAATTCTACACTGTCTCAGGTACTTTCTTCTTTACCTGTTTGATTCTTGTTTTCTGTTTTGATTTGCATTTTTGCCTTTGCTAACTTGGGACCTTCTTAGGGTTTCCTTTTGAAGAATCTTTAGTGATTTTTAAAATTTAAGCTACTGAGGTAGGGAGGAGGTAGGGAGAGCTTGAATGCTTAAAAAAATGCCTAGCTCTTTTTTTTTTTTTTTTTTTTTCTCCTGTTTTCATTCTGTAGGAGTTTCCTGTCAGTGAAATGCTAAACCCTGTCAAAGTTGTTTATTAGATTAATGTTTAAATCACTTTTGGAGAAACACCTGGTTCCTTGGGTGTTATTTACACTAGCATCAAATTATGTGTTATCATTTTTTCCCCTGAATCTCCTGAGCCTATTGGATTTGAATTGCAGTGCCAAAAATGAAAGGGCAGTGCTCTGAACTCAGCTTTACTTCACTCCACTCTCAGAACTCACCCTTGAGCTCTCATTATTTGCTTCAGTGTAACACTTCCATCTCTTTTTAGGTCTTAAGAGAGGCAAAGGAGAAAGAAGAGCTGTGGACCTCCAATGAGGTTACCATGGAAACTGACAAGAAAACTCATTATGGGCTACTCTTTGATGAATTTCAAGGCCTCTCACACCTAGAAGCTCTGGAGATGCTTTCCCGAGAAAGTGAAATAAAGGTAAATCCAAACTAAAAATCCCAGCTGAGAAGTCTTCAAATAAAGGAATGCTGCATAGCTTCTTTTCTCTTTCCACATTAGGAAGATGAAATGTGTTTCCAATGGAGGCTTGAGACTCTATGGAAATACTATACCAGAACAAACAAGAAACTGATTTTGAACAAATTGCTAAAAAGAAGTAGGATGAACCAAGTGTATTTCTGTAAAATTACACAAAAAAGGATAGATTAATAAGGAGGTCCTTAATAACACATCTGCTATTTTTCCAATACCTCAGTCTTTTTTTTTTTTAATAACCCCCAGTTTGTTTGATTTCAGCTGCCAAAAACCTATTGACTTAAGCTATTAATTTGTATACAGTTAGCTTTTAATTGATTCAAAATGATTTAATGTTCCTCCCTGATTTTTAATTTGTTTTTAAGCACTAATAATTTCCAGATGTCTCTTGCTTTTGTTAGTTTTGGAAGTACAGATTCTCCCTACCTTTCTGTAATAATTATCCTGTTGTGTTGCTGGTGAGCTCATAGTTCTGACTTCAGTATGACCTATTGTGTCTTCTCCAGTTGAGAATTGTTTTTTCCTTTTCAGACACTTACAGTTTTTGTTTTTTTTTTTTTAAATCTTATATCCATTTAGGTGAAATCTATCCTTAATTCTTTAAGTGGAGAAGAATTAGAGGCACTAAAGTTTGAATTAGAGCAACTCAAAGAAGCATTTTCCCTGGCAGAGTTTTGTGAAGAAGAGGAAGAAGAGAAAAAAGGTAATGTGAAAATTCATTATCTGAATGTAGAGGATGCAGTGTGTTTGTATGCAGTGGTTTGCCCATGAAACAAATTATTTATTCTCTAATTATACTAGTTTGATTTTACTTTTTTCAGTAACAGTTTTCATGCAGACTCCTTTCTGCAGCCTTTCCCCTGACTAGTCATTGAAATGAGCAAGTCATTCTCATGTCCAGGTCTACTCTTCTTTTCACTGCCAGACTCTTTGGAGCTTCTCCAAGTCTTTTTTTTTTTTTTTTTTTTTTTTGTGATAATAGGAATTGAACCCAGACCTCACACATGCTGAGCTATGTCCCCAGCCCTTCCAAGTCTAATCTTGCAGAACACATCTCTTGACTCTTTTTGTCAGGCCATCCCTATGAGCATCTGTATATCTAGATACTTTACCTATGCTTTTCAGACTTCTGTGACCCCCTAACCCCATCTTGAATTGAAGCCTGCAAGATGGCAATTATCCAAAATGTGGATGATACTTTGTTTTTTTATTTTATTTTTTTATTTTTACAAATTTTGTCTTAAATTTTAATATTTGTATTCCTTGGGAAATATGGACATTGAAACTATTCATTTTTGTAAAATTATCAGGAAACACTATAGTTTATATATATAGCACAATTTCTAGGCAACTGAATCTTAAGCTCTAAGGGTTGTTTTTAACCTTTAAAAACAATTTTTTAGTATCTTTATTTTATTTATTTATTTTTTATGTGGTGCTGAGGATTGAACCCAGGGCCTCACACATGCCAGGCAAGCACTGTACTGCTAAGCCATAACCCCAGCCCTGGTTTTTAACATTTTTAGCTGGAAATATTTCTAAGATATATTCTCTACTAACTGATTTCTTTTAGAAAGTGGAGTTAACAAATATAGTTTGCCTTTTCTTGATGAAACAATTATAAACATTATTGAGTAGAAAAATTCTCTCATGGTTCATCAAAACATAAAGGGCTGGTTACCCATGTGGTAGATTAAATCAGTGGTTCACAAAATATGGTCTGTGCATTCTTAAGTCCCTAAGACCCTTTAAGGGAGTTCATGAGTCAAAATGGAATAATAATATCAATATGTAACTTTTAGAAAAATTTTTGTTTTTATTTTTCACTGTTTTGATATTTTATCTTCACTATCATTGAACTTGCTTTGAGTCTCATTTGGTTTTTTATTTTTAATTTGTATGAGCAGGAACCCAAACAATTAATCTTATTCAGGTTTCTATTGAGAGAGCAAAGAGCTCCTAGTGTAGGTTTTAGGGCCTTGTCTATGAGAGGAGGACAAAAAATTGTGTAGATTCTGCATAGATAAAGACTTTTACTCTTTTGTTTCCTTTTTTTGTGTTCTTATTGGGTTCTAAGTCAAGATGTCTGGTTATGTAACATCTCATTAATCATACCTTATTCTGTATAAAGGTACTATTATTGATTAGAAAATGGTTTTTGAAAGCCGTTCTAAGATACTGAGATTGTGGTTTAGCTTAATGAATAAAAAAATGACCTTTTAGGTTAGACTTGGGTTCATATTTACTAAGTTTTGTAACCTTGAGAGATTACTTAACAGTGAGCTTCTGTTTCCCCATTGTAAGAACAGGATCTAATTCCTCTCAGGTTGTTATAAGGGCTCAACTAAATATTACATTTAATGTGTGGCACATTAGTAAGCATCCAGTAAATGATGGCTATTTTTAGGTTCATTATTAGGGAGATATAAATAAAGGGATAAAAATCTGCATTTTAAAAGTCTACTTAGCAGGAAAGCAGTAACTTGATTTTGATTTGTTCCATTTGACCAAATAAGACAGTGTCCAGTTATTTACAAACATTCAAGTTATTTGTGCATGCATTAATAGTATTTGTTCAATTTAGTCAACATCTGGCTTTGCATATTATTAAAAATTCTGATCTTTAAACACTAGAGGACTCTAAGGAGTTTTATAATCGAATGGTTTTGTGTCTGTGATACTTTACCCCTGTGTGTTTGCCAGAGATCAGAACTGTGAAGATACAGCAGTGAATTCTAGGACACCATCACCATCCTCCACTCTGCCTCAGCCCTCCTAAAGTGATTTTGATTGAGAATTAAATAGTGTCTTTAGTGTTTAATTATAGCTCAATGAAGCTGTTCAAAATAATGGAGGTTGCAAATAGGAGAGAAAAATCATAGAACCTAGTTCTGGTGATGTTGGTCATCTTCATTTTCCATCAGCATCCCTAGCCCTTGCTCCTGATACACCTAATCACTTTACATAAGAGGGAATCATCTTGCTTGGGGAGACTCCAGCCTCTCTCATGAGTCCCTCCAAAGCTCTAGCCCTGTCTCTCTTACATCTTTACAGAATTTTATTCTAATGCAGCAGCTACTTTTTTATGTTCATTTCCATGGAAAGTATGTGATTGTGATCGCTTAAACATTTTTTTGATCATAAATTTTGCCAACAAAAGTTTATCGATCAATTAGACGTTAATATCAATCTTTATACACATACATATACATACATATGTTTATAAATTAAATACATTTAAATACCATGCTATTTACATTCTGAATTATACTCTAAATTAGAATTTTTTAATAGAATAAGATGAGTGTCCATAAATAAAAGCAGATTATTTTTTCCTATATGCCTTTGGATTATTTTGTGAACCCTTTGAGATACAGATTTAGAACTTCTGTGGATTCAGATTCATTCCCTGCACCCAAATAATATAGGGCTTAGTTAGGAAATCACAGTGGCTATCTGAGAGTCAGATTTTAGATTTTTCATAGCAGGATGTCATTATGAGGTGTTTAGATGAATTATGTGGGTTAGAGTTGTGTCAGTGAGATCAGCTTTTCCCAAGCCATGTTGTACTTGAGATTATTAAATCAATTTAATTCTCAACCTTAAATGCCAGAATGAGGAACAAAATGATAGTGGATGGAGAGAAGAACCAAGATATATTTCCCCTTCCCTGGGGATTTTTTTGGGAAATACCAGGCATAAAATAAGTAACAATTTGCCCCTGTTAGCCATTGACTGGTGCTTAAGAAATGCTCATAAAGATTTTAAGTGCTTAAAGAATTCTTTACACAAGAATTTTCTTTTATATTTCATGTTGCAGAGGAGCCGTAGGCTGGACCTCAAAGGGGAAAATGGATAGAATTTTTAAAAATTTCTTTTGGAGTTGTAGGTGGTCGGGATGCCTTTATTTTTATGTAGTGCCGAGGACCGAACCTAGTACCTAACACATGCAAGGCAAGTGCTCTGCCTCTGAGCTACAGCCCCAGTCCTGGGTAGAATTTTGATGGTAGAGAGGGAAAGAGATTCTTGCCATTCACTTAGAGATCTTGATCTTGACTCACGCATTTGTTTGTTTCTCAAATGTAGGTGTTCTATATTCCCATCAGCTGTGACTGGGCTAACTCCCAGCTTCCTTAACCATCTTTCCAACATTCTGGAATCGCCTGTTCTTTTCATTTCTCAGTGTCCACCAATATATCTTTCCTGGATCATGGATTTGTACTTCAGCCTTATTTCCCTTTTTGTTCCCCTTCTTATCCATTCTTCACCTAGCAGCCAAAGTAGCCCTTCTGTAATTTAAATTTGATTGTGTCTGTTTGCTTAGAATCATTCAGTGGATCCTCAGTATAAAGTTTGAGTCCCTCATCATGGCTTCAAAAGCCCTTTATTTTCTGGATTTTACTCTCCTTTCTAGCTTCTTAATACTTTTCCTCTTATATTAGACACTTTTACCACATTAAACTTCTTGCCATGCTTTCTTATGTCCCCGGATCTTTGCACTTGTTTTCTCTCCCTGAAACTTTTTCCATTCTCCTTACTAACTGTTTTCATCTTTTGTGACTCAAATTCCATTTCCTTGGAAGCACATGCACAGTATCTGTTTAGTTAGTGCTCTACCTTCACCACTCCTTCATTATGGGATGTAATGCAAAGAACATCGGGAGCGGGGAGGGCCAAGGTTTGACTACTATTGCTGTGCAGTCTTGTGGAGATCACTTCATCTTTTCAAGTTCTTGTTCTTCAACTCTAAAATGGGGTAATGACCCTTTTTTTTTTTTAACAAGCTTATTCAAAACATTCATTGATATAATATACATTAAAAAAAAAAAAAAAAGAAGATTCTGTGTAAGCACCGAAACTCCAAGCTCATGTAAATTGCTGCTGCTGTGGCTGCTACTATTGTTATTAATACTACTGCTACTGCTACCACTCCTCTTCCTTCTTACCCTCCTCTTGTTCCTCAGTAGTCTTTCTGAAATGTTTTACATGGGACTTGGTTTTTTAGGGGATGAAGATTTTACCAAAGAGGTAACAGAGCTGTTTTCTCAACTGCACGTCTCCTCCAAACCAGAGAAACTTGCCAGGGTAAGTTGTTACTTTTTGGTAATTTTTATTATTTTATCTTAAATAATTTAGTAGAAAAGACCATAAAATCATAAATTCTGGCCAGGGGTGTCATCAAAATTAAGGATATATTATCAACATACCTAGAAAAGTGTTCCACACCTTCCTGCCTCCTGTTCTCCCCAGGATGGTGTGCTGAATCTGTATCCACCCCTGCCAACACGTCCTATCCTCACCTGTTATCATTTGGGATGCTTTGCTTATCTGAAAGCTTAATTTAGGCCAGAGTGTTCGTAATTTGAAGTTGGCACTACTGACCGAATTTCATGATACCAAAGGGCAAGCCTCTGTTGAGGGCTCATTGATCTCAGGGCTTTGCAGAGATGATGAGTATGACTTGAGGCTGTCATTTCCTAAAGCTCAATGACTCAGATAATGACCATTTAGCATGTGGAAATGAAGAGTCTCAGGCCAAAATTTTAGTCTTTGGTGATGAGTTCTGAGCTGTCTTCAATACATCTGGAACATACACTTTATCAAAGCTCAGAGTGAATACGGATTCATTCTTTCCTTCTCTCCTTTATAAAAATAGAATATTCCTTAAAAAATAGAATATTTCTTATTCAGGGGTTTATCTTATGTTTTCTCATGCTTAAAGTTAGGCTATGCATTCCAAAGGCCAAAATGCCCTGGGAATGGATCATGCACAGTTCCAGTGGATCATGGGCTCCTTCCTGCCTCTACACCCATCTCTCACAGGCTCGAGAAATATTTCAGGACTAATCAGCTGGGGGCACACATTGCTTCCTGGCCAGAGGGCTGATAGCCATTCTGTCTTCAGCATACACATCTTCTCTCCCATACCCCAGGGTAAGGAATGTAAAGCTTAGTGTTTTATCCCAGTTTCCCATGACCACTGGAAATGTTGTATTCTCCAGGAAAGTTTTTCACACCATTCTTAAGCAGCTCATCTTCCTCATCTTAATTGTAGTCCCTTACCATAGTATTTTCAATCTTGCATTACAGTATTTTTTATGAAATAATATGAAACAGAAATGTTGTAGAAGTAGTATAAGCAATGTTCATGTACCTTTTATGCAGATATACTGTTGTTAACATTTTACCTCATTTACTTAATCATTTCTGCTTACACATACACATGCAAGCATGCACGCACCCCTCATTTTTGTAACCATTTGAAAGTTGTAAACATCATAGCTCTTTACTCCTAAATAATTCAATATATATTTCTAAAAAGATATGAATATCTTCTTGCATAGCTAAAGTATAGTTTCCATCTTCAGTAAATTTAATGTTAATACTATACTTTCATTTACTCTGTTGTTGTTATTCCATTTTTGTCAGGTGATTCAGTGATATTCTTCATATCATATATTTTCTTCTGACACCAGAGCCAGTTCATGGTCATGACTTGTATTTAATTGTTGTGTACTTTTAATCCCTTTAATCTGAAATATTTTCTCAGCCTTTCTTTGTCTTTTATGACATTGACATTTTTGAAAAATACACACTTCCCTCTCTTTATAAAAATAGAATATTCCTTATTTCTGGGGCTTATCCAATGTTTTCTTTTGCTGGAAGTTAAGTTGTGCATTCCTAGGGCCAAACTGCTCCATAAGGGATGGCCTGTCTTGCCCAGGGTATCAGATTTAAAGGCTCATGATGTCCATCTGCTCCTTACTGGTGATGTGTTGTCTGATTTCTCTTTGTAGAATCATAATTTATTTTCATTTGCTTCTAATATGCTTTCTGTGGAGATATACTTTAAGACCCCACAAATATCTTACTTTTCATTATAATTTCCCTCCTAAATTTAGCTTCTATTTATGATTCTTGTTGCAACAGTCTTTATTGTGAGGATTGCAAAGTGTTATTTTTCTAGCCTCAGCGCACTCTTCACATTTACCAGTTGGCTTTGAGCATTCTTCATTCTTATCAAGAGCTCTGTGCCCATTTTGTTTTCTTCCTTCCTTTTTTTTTGGTCTGTTATTGGTATGATTTTGACTTTTTCTTCATTGATTTGCAGTTCAACTCTGCCTCAGTTATTTTTTTTTTTTTTTGAGGGGTGGCGGAGAGAGAGAATTTTAATATTTATTTTTTAGTTTTTGGCAGATACAACATCTTTGTTTGTATGTGGTGCTGAGGATCGAACCCAGGCCACATGCATGCCAGTTGAGCATGCTACTGCTTGAGCCACATTCCCAGCCCAGCCTCAGTTATTTTGATGTTCATATTGTCCTTTAGGCTGGCTCCTCTGTGACACGCCCCCATCAATTCTTTATTTTCTCCCATAGCAAGGTAGTATAGACTCGTCTCGTACCCTCCATCTCAGCCCCGGAATTAGCTATTCTTTCAAGAATCCACAGTTCCTTTTTAGTATTATAGATCAAGACTAAGTGTCCTCATTGCTATTGGGGTGTCTGTCTCCAGGCTCTGTCAGTACAGCTAGGAGATATACTTAGGTACACACACACACGTATATGTGTAGATACATAAATATGCTCATGTGTACATTATTTTAGGAATTGATTTCATACTAGTAACTCCAATTTTAATCTGCTCCCACAGGGTTTGTCCTTGCCTTTTCCTAGACCTTCTTCCACAGTAAGAACCTTATCTCCCAACAATACTAGCACATATTCTTAATAATTTAATGCATTTCTAATAATTTCATTGTTTTGTCCATACTATTATAAATCGACCTACAGAAAGAATTTATGATTTGTTTGCTGTCCCCTAGAGTATTAATGTGCTTCCAGAAGTCAAAACTATACAAAAAATATACTCAGAAAAGTACAATTACCTCCCAAGTCTCTACTACTTCCTTCTTTTTTATATGTTCAGCTTCCTTGTTTTCTGGCTTGTACTTCCTTTTCTTTTTTGTAAAGATAAGCAGATATATTTTCTAATCTCTTTCTTACACAAAAATTAACATACTCTATATGTTCTTAGCACTCTATTTAACATTGTGCATATGTATTTTCATGGCTTTTTTTTTTTTTTTTTTTTGATGGGGTGGGTACTGAGAATTGAACCCAGAGGAAATTCACCACTGAGCTACATCCCTAGCACTTTAAAAAAAATTTTTTTAATTTTAAGACAGGGTCTCACTAAGTTGCTTAGGGCCTTGCTAAGTTGCTGAGGCTGGCCTCAAACTTATGATCCTCCTGTCTCAGCCTCCCAAGCTGCTGGGATTACATACATGCACCACTGCATCCAGCTTTTCATACCTTTTTTTTTTTTTTTAATATTTATTTTTTTGTACTTGGCGGACACAACATCTTTGTTTGTATGTAGTGCTGAGGATCGAACCCGGGCCGCACGCATGCCAGGTGAGCACGCTACCACTTGAGCCACATCCCCAGCCCCTTTTCATACCTTTTTAAAATATGTATATCTTATCTCCTAACGTAAATCTTAATTTTTGAAGTCACGATCTATACATATATGTAAAATCCCAGCTCTATACCTCTTATTTTCTGTGTGACCTTGAGCAAGTTACTTAACCTTTCTTTGCCTCAATTTCTCTATTTATGAGGTGGAATAATATAGAATTCTTATGAGAATTAAATGTGTTAATATACACAAAACTCTTCAAAAATGCATGATTCATTGTGAATAATGCTCACTTTGATGGCATCACAGGTGCTAGCTGATGTCTAGTACATTCTGATGTTCCTTAAACAAGCATATCTTCAGTTAACCTTCATTATGCTAGGTATTTATCTAGGTGCTAGGGAAATAATGAGAAAGACAGTTTCCATGTTCATATTTTAAACAAATATGTTTAAAAT
Source organism: Callospermophilus lateralis (assembly GCF_048772815.1). Lineage (NCBI taxonomy): Eukaryota > Metazoa > Chordata > Mammalia > Rodentia > Sciuridae > Callospermophilus > Callospermophilus lateralis. The sequence goes on from NC_135309.1 coordinate 30,916,850, forward strand.
AACAGTTATCTGTGTGTTAGTTCTAGCTATCCTCTAAAAGCAGTCTATTTGAATTTGGGGCATTGAGATTTAAGATGTAGGATAAAGATCTGCCAAGGTCTGATTGTTCCCGTATGTGTGATAAAGGGAAAAGAGCTCTGAAGTAGAATCTGGGAATATGATTCTAATTCTCATTTGGACACTCACGTATGTTATGACCTTGGTAAATCCCATTCCTTCTTCAGGCCATATTATTTCTTAGTTGGAAAAAATCAGTTGTTGAAAAGCTGAGCTCAAAGGTGCCTTTTAACTCCTAAGATTCCAGATCTCACCAGTGGGAAGTTCTAGGCTGAATCATGGAAGTGGATGACAGTTTTAGAAAAGGCTGAAAAATTATCCTAAACTGGCACAGTAGTTCATAATGACTTCACTTAATGTACTATAAGAGAGGTCATTTGGGTATGTACTATGCCTACTAAAATATCTCCTTTAATATATTAAATGTATGCTATCAGTTTTCTTTTTTTTTTTTAAATGTGGCTTTATTGCTTCCTATTTTTCTTTCTTTTAAAATCTCAGATAAATTAATCCTTAGTTTTTTTCTCATTTTATCTCTTCAAAGAAATTACAAAGAATTTCACTTACAGTTTGGAATATTAGGCAACTATTAGGATTCCTTCCAGTTAGGATTCCTTCCAGTTTCCTATGTCACTCTTCTATAAAACTCACCACTCTGACCTCGTCTCCTGTCATGTTCCCCCATCCTCTATATTCTTCCCATACTGGCCTTTGTTCTGTTCCTCAAATATACCAAACTGCTTTCCCTGTGCTTATGGGTGTCTTTGCCTAAATATTTGTATGTTTGATCCCTTTTACCCTCCACAGTGCAGCTCAAATTTTACTCCTCAAAGACCTTTCCTAACCACTCAAATTCAAGCCACCGTCTGCTCATCTAATCCTACACTCTCCATTATCCCATTTTATTTTATTTATGTATGTGTTTATTTGCTTTCTTATCAATTATCTTCCCTCTCAAGACTAAAGAAGAGCAGATCCCTAGTTTGGATCATTCATTAGGAATCTGTAGCACCTAGCACAGTATGCAGTCTATATTTGTAATAAATGAATGAATAAATGCCTGCATCTTGTGTACCGTGATCTTGCTAGATATCTCAGATTTTGCTCTGCACTTTGAGTTTTCCTGATTCTGAACCTTTGTTTAGGTTATTCTGTTTGGTTTTGTGCACTTGAGAGGTTAATGCTAAAGTAAGGGAAGGTTTGGGTTACAGCCAGATTATTACTGTAAGTTCTTGTTAGAGGTTCTATGCCATAGGGGCAAGGATCCTGAAATGAATGTCTGTATATACACTTGTTTTGTAGCCTTGCACGCAACCCTACCTGGACTGAGTAATAAAACCTGTGATTCTCTGTTAGAATAACTCTCAAGGTTGTTTGTAAATTCCTGTTACCAGGTTACAGCCTTAAATATATTCTGTCTATATAAAGTTAACTGAATGCTTTCATTTAATGATAGTAAACGCTTCTTGAGAAACCAGGAAACTTTTTTTTTTTAAATGCCTCCACATTTAATTTTCTTTTTTTTAATTAGTTGTTCATGACAGTACAATGATCTTGACATATCATACATTTGATTCAAATGGGGTATGAATTCTCATTTTTCCACATGTACGGGTTGCAGGATCACATTGGTTATATGGCCACGTATATACATACAGCAATACTAGTGTCTATTTTATTCTGCCCTTCCTTTCCCCCCCTCCCCGCCCCTCCCATCACTTCTCTTTACCCAGTAATCTACTGTGACTGCTTTCTCTCTCTCTTTTTCTTCTCCCTCACATCATCATACATGTATTTTGTATAACAAAGAGGGTCTCCTTCCATCTTCCATGCAATTCTCCTTCTCCCTCCTATTCCCTCCCATCTCTCTTCCCTATTTAATGGTAATCTTCTTCTCATGCTCTTCCTCCCTACTCTTATTTTGAGTCACCCGCTTTATATCAGAGAAGACATTCGGCATTTGTTTTTTAGGGATTGGCTAACTTCACTTAGCATAATCTGCTTCAATGCCATCCATTTCCCTGCAAATGCCATGATCTTGTTATTTTTTTAGTGCTGTGTAATATTCCATTGTGTATAAATGCCACATTTTTTTTATCCATTCATCTGTTGAAGGGCGTATAGGTTGGTTCCACAGTCTAGCTGTTTTATCTACAAATTACAGAAAGTCAAGTCAGACTTCCCTAAGAGGAGAATTCAGTAGCCAAAAACACTAGACAATAAAGGGGCAAGAATGGCTTCAGGCAAGACTCTACTCAGGAACCTCTATCTTGGCTCTGCTTTATTTTGCTTTGGCTTCATTCTTAAGGATCCTTCCCACGTAGTGATAAAATAATCACTAGCAGTTTCAGATTGATTTTTTTGACCCCCATTTGAATAACTCCAACAGAAAGAGTACTTTCCAGCAAGCATTTTGAATACATTGTTTTCAGCAGGGGTAAGGGATGGACATAAGAATCTAGGAGTCAGCAGCAAGTCAGGGATAGTTAAAAATCACTGGAGTAGAGTGAATGTAGATGTCCAAAGAGAGGAAGTAGAGTGAGACATATAGAAAGTAAAAGCAAGAACTCCAGATAATGATGTTTAAGGACTGTCCAAGTAGGATCAGTACATACAAGAGACTAAGGAGGTGTGATTATAAAGATAGGTGGAGAACCAGATGATAGTGGTGTTACAAAAACCAAAGAACTAGAAACCACATTGAGTTTCGTTATTAGGAGAATGGATAAATTGTGGTATATGTATAAAATGACATAACTACATAGCAATAAATAAGAATGGGCTGTAAATACACAAAACAACATGGATAAATATAACTGATATTTGTTGTGCTTTAAGTAGTCCTACACAAATTAGGGTAAGTGGGCTTTCTGAGGGTGGTAGGAATGTTCTGTATCTTGATCTGATTCTCATTTTCACAGGCATATATACATGTAAACTTTGTGTGTGTGTGGGGGGGGGAGGGGGTAGTGATTGGACCCAGGATCTGTGCATGCTAGGCAAGTGCTTTGTCACTGAACTAAATCCCCAGCCCACATGTAACATTTCTTGAACTGTACTCTGAAGATTTGTACACTTTATTATTGTGGGAACAAATACATTGGAGTACTGCATACATGGCATACATTAAGGGCATCTGAGTGGCAGGCCACTTCCCTAGTGCTTGGTGTGTGAGCGGCAGACCTCTTACCCTGTAGGCACATCCCTGGGTATGAGGCCATGTGTTGCTGTCCCAGGGCTTGCTCCACGGCCTGCTCCTCGATTGGTCATAGGAGTAGAATGAATGTAGATGCCCAAAGAGAGGAAGTGAAACATGTAGAAAGTAAAGGCAAGAACTCCAGATAATGATGTTTAAGGGCTGTCCAAGTAGGATCAGTACATACAATCACAGTTAGCAAGAAATTGTGTTGGTGGCTGCCTATAATCTGCCTAGCTACTGCCTGAGTATATATCCATGGTAACTATGCAATAAAATCAGACCTGCTTCCAGCTTGGTCTCTGAAGGTCTTGATTAGTGACTCTGCAGCCACAGTCTCCTCAGCCCTGTTCCGTGGACCTCCTCGCTGGACGAGAGAGAGAGCCCGTATATTATATGTAAGTTATACCTCAGTTGGAAATAAAAAGCCAAAGAATCAAGGGAATTTTGAAAAGAAATGAGTGTACGCGGTGCCAAGTGTCCACAGTTCTTGCCTAGTAAGATAAGGACTGCAACACTAGATGGTATGCTCAGCTGAGAAAAAGAGTGCTAACTTCCAGGATGCTAATGTTTTCGTGGTAGGTGCAGAATAATCTCGGTGAGCTGAATTGAATTGCTGGTGTGCAATAACCTTTCCTTATTTAGGCAAGAAGTACTGCCTACGAATGGATCAGGGCATTTCCGACCACACCATTAGCAAAGAAAGAAGAAGAAGAAAAACAGTCAGAGACAGAAAATACTGAAGAAGTCAGTAAAAATTCAATAGAGGTAAACAAAGCAACTAAGCTTTTTTATTTTTTGAAATAGATTTGAGATGCGGGTATTACAATTGAGGACCCAGTGTCATTCTGTTTTGTTGAACTGCTATCCATCATTTCAACCTCGTGAAGCCAAATTGTAGTATCTTAGTTTCAGGCACTAGAAGTAACACAGAAGTAAAGAGAGAGAATGCAAGTAAGCGTGCGCACAAATACAACAAAAGGATGCATGAGTTTGGTCCCAAGGAGAGTTCCCAGAAAGTGCCACCAGATGCTTAATGTAAATCTTTTGGCCCAAACTTAGTCACACCCGACTCTAGGGGAGCCTCTGTTTTTTTAAAAAATTTTTTAGTCATGACTGTAGCTGTAAAAGTACATCACTACTGTGGAAGAAGATGAGAAAGCTTATTAAAGAGCGACTTTACTTTCAAAATATTGAATGATTCAGAATGAAAGAAGCAAGGTGGTGTCATTGCTTTGCAGATTAAAAACAAAAAACTAAAACCTAATGTTTTATTTTGTTGTGCTTTCTTTTGTTTTTCCATCCAGGATATCCATGCATTTGCAATTCGCAGCCTAGCAGAATTGACTGCCTGCTCTATTGAACTATTTCACAAAACAGCAGCGTTAGTTCTGCATGGTGGGAAGCAGGAAGTGACAGCCATAGAAAGGAGCCAAACTCTTTCCCAGTAAGTGTAATGAATATCTCTTAAAGATAAAAGGGGCTGGGACTGTGGCTTAATCCCCAGTACGTATATACATACCTACATACGTAAATAAAATGGCACTAATTGCTGAAAGAGTTTTCTTGGCTTAATTTCCAAAGATTTTTTTCCCCCTCCAGATTTTTTTTATTGGTGCCTGATAGTTATATAAAATTAGTTTCCAAAATTTTTAGAAATGTCTATATCGGCAAGGTACTATTTATATCATATAATATTTGCATAGTAAAAGTTTTTTCATTTTAAGTGTTTTTTTCTTTTTACTGAACCATTGTATTATAAACCTGCCCTTTTTTATTAACCAACTCATGCTCTGAAAACTGTATTTTGCAGATTGTTAGTGTGAATAGGAATGGAATTTGACATAAGTGAAACAGAAAATAGTTCTAAGAACTTGAGTTTTTAGTTATTGAGTGCTAATTATATGTAGGCACCATGCTGAGGGATTCACATGTATTCTAATTTTTACAGTAACCCAAGGGATTAGTTCAGCTTTAACAAAGAAGAAATGCAGACTCAGAAAAGTTAAGTAATCTGCACAGGTTGTGCAACCTATGATTTAGGCATAGGTCTGACTATGTCACACATCCATTCTTTTTTTCTGACCTTATTACTGATCTTAAGAAAAAAGTATTCAAAATATAATGTAAGTAATCACAGCAGGAAGAAAAAAGGCCCAGTAGTTTCTAAATAGATCTCCTTATTTAAATGAGAATTTTTATTAGGAAAAAGAATGTCCAATGTGTTAGAATTGGGAATGGCTACTGATATTCTCCAGACTGGCCTCTTCAGCAGCAGCATCATTGTCCCTCTACGACATCCCATGGGGGGATATTTTGTTTTGTCTTGAACACCCTTAAGGATGAGAGTGACGCAGCTGTGATCGTGTGAAAAGTCACTGTTCTTGCTACTCTGATTGTTCTTCCAGGCATATCTCATACCTGTACAGAATTCAGCTTTCTACTCAAATGCCACCTTCTCAGAGACACCTTTCTTCATCGTAGTCTAAAATATCATCGCTCATCATTTTCTAGTCATTATTATCTGCTTTATGTAGCTCATATCACCACCTAGTAACATATATGCATGTGTTTATACATATGTATGTATACATATTCAAATATGTGTGTGTAATGTTTGTATGCTATCTTCCTCTTAATTAGCAAGTAAGTTCAAATCCATGCAAACTAGTACTTTACTGACACATCTCCAGTGCTTAATATAGTGCCTGGCATGTAGAAGACTTTCCATAAACATTTTCTATTTTAATTATATTTCTAAATGGAATGTTGGGTCTTTTAAGTATTGTGTCCTTTAATGCATTTTAGGTATTTTCTTCGATTTAACTAGTACTTTCTAGAGAATTTTGTAGGGAAATGTTTTTATAAGACATGAATGTCTTCTCAGATGGATCTCCAATTACATTAGGAAGCTGATATAGGCATATTTATACATTTGAAAGTTTCTTCTGTCACATTTCTTTAAGTGATTTGATTTCTTATGACAGTTGTTAAATATAACAGAGAGAGAGAGAGAGAGAGAGAGAGAGAGAGAGAGAGTGTGTGTGTGTGTGTGTGTGTGTGTGTGTTAGAGAGTGAGAGAGAAAAGAACCCTCTTGATTTTCTTCATTATTTTCTAGGATGACAATTGTATTGTGTAAAGAGTTGTCCTGTCTGTCTAAAGAGTTCACCACCTGCCTAACAACTGCTGGGGTAAGAATGGGCTAATGTCATATAACTGTTTTTTTAAACAGCTTAATTGAGATATAGTTGATGTGCTATAAAATTCAGCTGTGTCAAGTATTCAATTCTATGGATTTTAGTATATTTACAGAAATGTGCAATAATTATTATGATAGAATTTTAGAACATTTTCTTCATTCTGCCCCCCCCCCCCCCCCCCCCCGCTAATCATAATATATTAGCAGTCACTCTTCATTTCTTTCTCTTCTTTACTCTCCCAATCCTAGGTGATACATATTTGTTTTCTTTCTTTGTAAATATACCTATTTTGGACAATTCATGTAAATGAAATCATATATAATGTGGTATTTTGTGTCTTGATTTCCTTCATTTAGCATAATGTTTTTGAGGTCTGTCCATGTTTTAGCATATCTCAATCAACATTTCATTTTTTTATACCTTTATTTTATTTATTTTTATGTGGTGCTGAGAATAGAACCCTGTGCCTCTCAGAGGCTACGCAAGTGCTTTTCCGCTGAGCTACAACCCCAGCCTAGCATTTTATTTTTATTAGTGCATAGTACTCAATTTTATGGAGGTACATATGTATTTATGTGTTTGCACATATGTATACATGTACACACATACATACATATATACCCATTTTTTTTATCTTCATTTGATAGACATTTAGTGTATTTCCACTTTCTAACTATAATGAATAATGTCATGAACAAACAAATATGACCTTTTGCATGAACATTTCATTTCTCTTGGGTAGATAGAAGTGGATTGCTCTGCTGTATGGTTAATAATAGCCCATTGAGTAACTGCCTAGCTGCTTTCCAAAGTGATTGCACAATATTGCATTGTCACCAGTGATGTGAGGATTCTCCTTTTTCTACATCCTCATCAACATTTGTTATTGTCTTTTTAATTTTGGCCATTTTAGTATATAAAGTGGTATCTCATTATAACTTTGATTTGCATTTCTCTAATAGCTAATGATATTGAACATATTATCTTGTACTTGTTGGTCACCTGTGCAGCATTGGAGAAATGCCTGCTTGAGTCCTTGGTGCACTTTTCCCCCATGTTTTAAGAAATGGGGTCTTACTGTGTTGTCGAGGCTGACCCTAAACTCATGGGCTGAAGTGACCCTCCTGCCCCAACCTCTTAAGTAGCTGGGACTATACTTGCATGCCACTGTGCTCACCTGGCTTATTTTTTTTTTTTTAATTGGACTGTTCTTTCTTTTTATTATTAATGCATAGGAGTTCTTTTTTTTTTTTCTGAATGTGAGTTTCTTACCAGATATTTTCTCTCAGCCATGGATTTTGGTTTCACTTTCTTGATAGTGTCTTTTGCACAAAAGTTTAAAAATCTCGATGAAATCAGATTCCCAGTATTCTCTTTTATCACTTGTGCTTTCTGTGTTATAGTATCTAAGAAATCATGAAGACTTACTTTTGTGCTTTCTTCTAAAAGTTTTGTTTTAGTTTTGGTGTCTGATCTGTTGTCTGATCCATTCTTTTTACCAATTTAATTGTCTTGGCCCCTTTCTGGGCTCTCATTTATATTATGTTGATTTCTATGTGAGTATCCTTATGTGAATACTATGTTGTCTTAATTAATGTAACTTTGAATCAAAAAGTTTGATTCTAGCTGGGTAGGTTAGAATTCAAGAGAATGAAGCAGGAGGTTCACAAGTTTGAGGCCAACCTGGGCAACTTAGTGAGAGCTTATCTCAAAATAAAATAAAAAGGGGTGGTGATGTAGCTCAGTGGTAGAGTACTTGCCTAGTTTGTGCTAGGCCCTGGTTTAATTCCTAGTACTTCCCCTACTCACCCCCCCTCAAAAAAATATTTTCTTTTCCAAGCCATTTTAATCATTTGGACCCCAGGCATTTCCATATGAATTTTAGAGTCAGTTAAAGTTATGTCTAACTTATTCTTACAAACTTTTTTGTTCTCTCTTCTATGAAGTCTTCATTATGCTTTGTGCTTCCGAGACCTGTATTGGAAATATAGACCTTAATAAAATAAAAAGCCCATTTTTTTTGCCCTGACTTTTAAAGAATAGCTTCTTAATTAGACACTGGTAACATTCATATTGTATAGTTGCTAGCCAGTGAGAGAGCTGTAATTAACATTAAAGTTGTGTTTTTTTTTTTTAATTGGAATTGCAAAAATTTACTGAAGGCATGTACCATGAATTAGGATAAATGAAGGCATTTTAATTGGTGTATTATTATACCTAATAGTGACATTCATTTTGTGTTATTGATACAGGCACATAATCTGATCAGTTTAATTCCCCAGTACCTCCCCTCCTCTATTCTACTGATCCCTTTGTTCTATTTTACTGTTCTTTCTTCTGTTATTATTTTTTAATTAGAGCATTATAATTACATATAAATTCTGGATTTATGTGGTAAACTCTTAAGGACACAGCATAATTGAGTAGATTTTGCTCCCCGTTCCTTTCTCTTTCTCCCTTTCAATTCCCTTCTACTGTCTTTATCTCCCTTCCATTTTCATGATATCCCTTTTTTATTCCTTTTTATTTTCTTCAGCTTCCACATATGAGAGAAAATATTCAATCTTTGACTTTCTGAGTCTGGCTTATATCACTCAGCATATTCTCCAGTTCTGTTCCATCCATTTTCCGATAATTGCATTCTTCTTTATGAAATGTGTATATACACCACATTTCCTTCATCCATTTGTCTCTTACAGACTCCTAGGTTGGTTGCATAACTTATCAAGGGCATTTTAATCAAGTAAATGAAAATAACTTTATAGTAAGTATGAAGTGTGGTGGCAAAGTTACTATGGGGCCCTAAATTTGTTTTAATTAAGAACATGGCCCAAATTCTTAAATTTGAGATTAGATTATTCATAAGGGTAATCTTAGAATATAGCTCTTCTCCCTCTTTTTAGTATTTTGTTTCTATTTGCTGAAAAATTAAAAATGTTTAATTGTGCTGTAGAAAACATTGAATATGGAATGAAATTGCTTAATGGGATTTGCTCAAAATGTGGGGTGTGTGTGTGTGTAAAATTTCCAGATAATGTTAGTATTTTGGGTGTATATATTTGAAACCATAAACTTGGGTTCCTTGGGGTCCAAGTCATGGGATAAAAATGTTCCTTATTTGGCTGCTGTGGTCTAAGAGAGGAGGGGAGAAGGAGGGAACTGCTGGACTTGGGGAGGGAGGGAGGCAGCATTTTGCCAGAGGTCCTGTGAAGACAAGAATGATGGGAGAAGAGGAATTTTGGCACTTAAGACGTAGGGGAAATTTCTTGAAAGAGTATATGTGCAAACCAGAGTTAGTATTTTCTTTAAAAGATCTCTGGTTTCCTGAAATTAATTGTATAAGCCACAGTGTTTTGTACTTTAACAAAGTGAATCAGCTATAAAGTACTAACACATGTTATATTTGCACTATTTATTTGCATGAAATGAGATTTTTCCAAACAGCCTGTCTTTTAAAAAAAAAAGTTTTTTTTGAACACATGTTCTATATACATTTTGTTGTAAAATTTTTCTAAAAGTTTGTGGTCAGATGTACCTTTCCCACCGTCTCATACAAAATGAGGGTACTTTTAAAAAATTATAAAAAAAACTATAAAGGGGGTGGGGGTATAGCTCAGTTGATAGAGTGCCTGCCTCACATGCACAAGGTCCTGGGTTCAATCTCCAGCACCACCAAACAAAACAAAATGAAACAAAAAAACCTACCAAGAAAAGTAATCCCAATTTGGATAGCAGAGAGTATAGAGAAAATTTAAAGCACTTAAAATTTCACTTTCCAGAGGTGAAATTTTCCTCTCTCTCAATCCAGATATCCTATGTTTATATTTGTGTGTTTCAAAGTGGGATTATATTCTACCTGTTGTTTAAGGTTATCTTCTGACAACATTGTATCCTTTATTCTAGATTAAAGAAAAGGCAGATGTCCTGAACCCATTAATCACTGCCGTCTTTCTAGAGGTTAGTAATAATTGTTTTTAAGTCTATGATTCCAAAGGCATTTTGTATTAATTAACTCAATTATTAAGTCTTTAGCTTTTGACCTTTTTGAGTTTTTTTTCACCAGATTAGTAGTTTGGTGCAGATTTGGACAAAGTGGTATATGTTTGATGTGTATTTTATTGCAAGGCATAGAAGTTAAAGCTGCAGGATAATGTGGATTGGAAGGAGCAATTGGCTGTCCTTTTTTAGTCCCTTTCCCTTGACAGCTTAACATATAATTCCCAGTAATGAAATTACTTCTGGAGACCAGCTGGTAAACATGAAGGGATGAAATAGGCAAGCACTACTTTCTAAAGGATTAAAGCTTATGCAGGAGAGGTGTTTCAAAGAAAACATTTTGTCATTTCCTTTCCAAACAATCTTACTTTTTTTTTTTTTTTTTTGTCTAATAGGTACCTATGTTTACATAATCTTCATGGAGGGTTTAAGTCTCTGGAAAGGGATGGTGTGCAAGCATCCCATGATTGATTGTATTGCCTCCCTAGGGATGGTTTCTGGATACTATGTTTGAAGAACAATTGTCTTATAAATTAATTGTAAAGGCAACTTTAGACTTTTGATTATCTGTTTAAGACGTATAATTTATCTTAGAGAAGGGAAGACAAAAATATTGATAATTGGTTAGGTTTTAAATATGAATTTTTTTTTAAGAGAGAGGGAGAGAGAGAGAGAGAATTTTTTTAATATTTATTTTTTAGTTTTCGGCGGACACAACATCTTTGTTTGTATGTGGTGCTGAGGATCAAACCTGGGCCACACGCATGCCAGGCAAGCACGCTACTGCTTGAGCCACATCCCCAGCCCCTAAATATGAATTTTTTAATACTACTAGACTATTCTCCAGTTTTAAATTATTTAAAAATTACCATTAAAGAAATACTTTTAGTTTCTTAACTACACAGTTTTCTTTAAGCAGTCTGAGGAACTCTTTTGATCACTTAAACAATTTTCTTTTTTTTTTTTTTTTTTGGTACTGGGTATTGAACTCGGGGGCACTTGACCACTAAGCCACATCCCCAGCCCTATTTTGTATTTTATTTAGAGACAGGGTCTCAGAGTTGCTTAGTGCCTTGCTTTTGCTGAGGCTGGCTTTGAACCCTGAATCCTTTTGCCTCAGCCTCTTGAGCTGCTGGGATTACAGGTGTGTGCCACCAAGCTCAGCTTAAACAATTTTTTAAAGGATAATTTTGAGATTTAGTAAATGGCAGAGTGGCAGAGTTGAAAGAACTTTGCAAACCAACAGCACAGTCCTGTCCTTGATCATCTTTGACTTGCTGTATAACACTGAATTAGAAATTTGCCCTTCTTGGTAACCTTATTATTTTTAAGTGCAAAATAAGAGATCTAACCAGATGATCTTTGAGGTGTTTTGGCTGGAAAATGTATTGTCAAATGTCACATTGAAGTTTATATCAAAGTACTAGACAATGATAAATCCAGAAAAGATAATCTTACTTGATATGAGTTGCCTCTTGTTTTTTCTTTTTTTAGTTGATTGTTTTTGCTTACAGATTTGAAACACTTTTGTCTTTGAAGTAATACAATTTTATCTTAGTGTAATGAAGTATCTGTTGTTATTCTTCTGGAAGGTGAGAGCTTGTTAGATATAAATGAAGTCTGGCAAACTCTGAACATAATGATTTCATAGTGCTTCTCACAAACAGACATTTCTATCTATACTATTTCATCTTTAAAGCAGTGTTCCTTGTTTATGTTTGTGAGCAGTTTTCTTGTGTTAATGATTGCATTGAGGCCATCGAAGAAGAGCTACCATAATGGGCTGGAAATTCCATAAGTGCAGGATTCATTCATAGACTCCTGAAAGCATCTTTCAGTAATTGACTACAGTGCTGTGACAGAAACTACCCACTCAATTAAGGAATAAATAAACCTTGCATGTCAAGTTTGAGCAGGATGTCAAACAGCTACCATTTCTGATGGGCAAATTGGGAAAAAAAATGCTAAATTCTTTTTTGGTACTGTGGTATCATCTCAAGAGTTAGATTTTTTTCTCTAAAATAGAGTATACTGCAGTAGTAAGGTCTGTGATCTTAGTTGGCCGGCTACAAATTCATTTAGATTACAAATATTGATTTGTTTTATTATCTTATATTTATTTTACATGTCTGTGATTATTTTCTTTTTCTTGTTTTTTCAATCCCCCCCAGGCATCAAATAGTGCCTCTTACATCCAGGATGCCTTTCAGCTACTCTTACCTGTGCTGCAGATCTCTCTCATTGAGAACAGGACGGAATTACCCAGGCAGGAGCTACAAGTCCAGAGGCCTTTGCCAGAACATTGAAGAATAGAGAAGATTTGACCTGAGATTTGTGATGGCTAAGAAGTGCCACTTTCTTCAGGGTACCCCTGCAGAAATGAATGAGGAAAGTTATTTTAATGTATAAAAATTCAGGAAGGAGAACAGGTTTAAAGAGGAAGTTTGTTTCTTCACTTGGCTGAAGTATTCAAATCCTCACACTATTCTCAGTTATTGACATATTATTTGAAAAAACACTTCGTGGAAAGTCCAAGAATATAAGCTCTAGGTAAAGTTTTAGTGGGACACTCAGGCAAAGATATTGATCTATTTTTGACATGCTGCAAAACACTAAAAATTTTGTCATGGATATAATCTGTAGCCCATGGATAAAATTGGTGTAAAAAACAGGAGGGAAAAAACCCTTAATTTGGCATTCTAGAATTTATGACATACTTGGTTTATTAATGCCATGTACTTTCTCCTTTCTAGAATAAAATCTATGGCTTTAAGAAAACTGAGCATATATAAACTCTAAAATGATTACCCTTTATCATGTGATTCTTGGAAATGGCTAGGAAGTTTCATTTACTCTTTAATTCTCAGTAGATATTTGACATTGAGGAGAAACTTGCAGTATTATACTTTTTCAGGCACATGAATGAAGTATAACAGATTCCCCTTTGGCTTTAAATGACTCCCGCATCCCTTGATGACAAGCTTCAAGTCATAGGTGATTCTCTCCTCAACTGTATTTAAGACCAATAAGTGCAATTTAGAGAAACAGTTTCATATTTTAGATATTCTTTTTAAGTTGTTTTTCATGCATACCCCATAAGCAGGACAAATCCTGTCACAACCAACTCTAAATGAGTGTTGAGGCTCTTTTGTTAGTAGGGTTTTTGTTGTTTGAATATTGTTAAAGTGAGTCATAGAGTCCCATAGAAGTGATATTCATTTATAATAAGATTTAACCTCTAACACATTTTTCTTCTTCTTTGTTTTAATTTGTTCTTTAGCATGGTTTTAAATACAACTTTTATCTTCTAGATCTTATGCCCTCTTTCTTTCTTCAACAACCAAAATATATTTTGATATCTATTCTTTTTAAAAAAGGTCTCCAACTTTGTGGTTTTTAATGATTCAAGGTAACTTTTCTGTGAGCTCTGCCCCCCATCTTATAACATGTTTTAAATAAAATATAATTGAACTGTTCATAAGTGTGATATTTCACAAATGTCAAGAATGAAAATCATCATTTACTTTATGTACTATAATATGTGCATTTTCTTAAAAGGCTTAAAAATGAAACATTCAGAAATGCTGATGTCATAAATATTCAAGCCTCTTAGTTAACATGTCATCAAAGCCCCTGGTTAATACATAAGAGGAATTCTGAAAACCTGCCCACTGACTTGCCCATCTGCATCCTGATGCCTCCTCAAGCACCAGTCTGCTCATTTCTCTATTTTACTTGAGACCCCATCCGTGCTTGTTATTATATCATCTGGCCAAAGTCCCATCATGTCTCAACTATCACTTTTTCTTATCATCAGGAAAATTACAACAAAGAACAGTTCAAGTAGTCTCTTATCTCTCTCGTGTTTTGAGTTAAAGGCAAAGAAAGGTACCATGATCACTTCACTCTTACAAATCAATGTTGAACTGGCCAGATATTTACATTTCTGATAGGCTTACCCTTGTACAGAGACTGCAAACTGAATGAAAAAAACAAAAGCAAAAACCATCATCTGTTTCTACTTGTCAGCCCCACATTTGTCCTTTTCCATACATGCTGGCCATGGCTGTGCTCTTAAACGAATTCTGAAGTCAAGTCGTTTTTCTAACTTGAGTGTGAATGCAGCAATATACTAAAAAGTTTTAAGCTCATTTGTAAATTGGAATGGAGGTAGTTTGTCATAAAGTTTTTACCTGCCAGTTTCACCTAGGTAACTGTTGCAATGACCCTAGCAATTTCAACCAAATCAGATTAAACCTGAATAGCCTACATAGTTATTGAATTAAAGTATTGGACTTTGAAGTGTTTACTATAGCTGGGTCTTCCTTTACCTGTCCCACATGTCATTGGGACTTACTCAAACTGCATAGTTAGCTTGTGTTGAAGCAAAAGTTTCAAAAAAGAATCAAATATTATATATTTTTAACATTCTAACATTTTTAACAGACATGTAAGTGACTTCCATATTTAGCTTACTCACCATTGAATTCCCAGCTTTCTTGCATTATTATTTCTGGCCGATGGTAGGAAGTATTTGTTGTTTGGCTGAAAGAAAAAGAAAAAAAGGAGGAAAAGAAGAAGAGAGGCCAGAAAAAAAGAAGTAAAAGAATAAATGCAAAAGAAAAAAGATAGTTTGGTGCTTTTTTACCAGCAGAGAGTACATTGGGTTGAAACTCCTTGTTCACAGCTATCCACAGTGAGGCCTCATAAGAGGAAGTGACTCCCTGAAGTTGTACAACTGGTGGTGGGCTCAGCTGGGACCTGCACCCAGGTCTTCTGATCCCAGTCTGGCCCTCCGTGAGGCCAGAATCACACCAGAGTTCTGCATATTTAGTGGATACAGCTTCCCTGACACTGGATTTGATGCTGAGGAAGCAAAATGCAGAATGTCCCATGGGAGTTTGCACTGGTGCTACTTGTCTGAGCAGTCTTTACCTTGTAGTTGCAATGTCCTCTGAGGTAGGAAGTGAGGCAGCTGCTGTTGCAATGAATTATGACTCTGTTGGATGAATTAGTTTCAAATCTGATTGTGATTGTTGAGTTAGTTCAGCACAGCAAATGTTTGCAGATGCATCCATCAGTACCCTCAAATTGCTACTTTTATTTATTCAGGGCCTTGAGCAAGCACTCTTCCAACTGAGCTATATCCCCAACCCTTGCTACTTTTAGTTTTGTGGTTTATATTTTAAAGGGCCATTTTTTACTGTGTATAGCACTATGAAAGCGTCTGCTGTTCATCAACCACCAATAGCTAAAAGAGGAAACAACACATGGAGCAGTTTGAAAAGACAGCACCACAGACTAAATACACTTTTCTCTTTAATCCTCATAGCTGCTCTGGGAGGCAGGGCTGCAGGATGGTGCAAAGACAGGTTTATATATGAATCTTGGCTCCCTTGTTTTCTAAGCCATATGACAATGGGGAAGTGACTTTTTTGTTTTGTTTTTTTTTTGTACTAGGAATGGAACCCAGGGGCCTTAGCCATTGATCCACATCCCCAGCATTTTTTTTTCCTTTTTAAAATTTTTGATACAGAGTCTTGCTGAATTGCTGAGGCTGGCTTTGAACTTGAAATCCTCCTGCCTCAGCCTCCCGAGCCGCTGGGATTACATGTGTGCACCACTGTGTCATCCAGTATGACTTACTTTCTTAAATTCAATTTTATTATCTATAAAACAATCTCTTAACAATAGTTACATTATAAAGTCATTCTTAGATTAAATTATCTGCAAAGTGCATAATAGTGCCTGCTGTATAGCAATATGAGCTAATGCTTAATGAGCACTGCATGCCAGACACTGTTCTGACCATGTATTATATGTACTGATTACCTGTATTTATTCTTCATAACAAGTCCACAGAACAGGTATTATTAACATGCCACTTACAGATAGAAAAACAGGCACACAGAGATTAAGTAACTTGCCCAAGGTCACAGAGCCTAAAGTGATGAGGCCAGAATTCAAAGCCAGATAGCTTGGTATCAGAATTCCTGCTTCTATCCATTATGTTACACTGACCATAAACTTCCAGTAAAGAAATCTTAGCAACTATTAACTACTTTATTATGATGACTATGAAGCAGATTGAGAGGGTTAAGTGACTTTCAAATTTCACAAGTATATGTGGCAGAGCCTCTGCAGTGTGAGCCTTGGTTGTGTGGTTCCCAAACTCATGTTTGTTCTGTTTTATTCCTTTAAAGTAAAAGGCCCAGAGGTGCTTATCTAGTGACAATATTTATATGAAAGCATCTTGGCGGATTATTCAGAACCACTAGGACTTGGCATAGAAAAGATAACATGGTGACAACTCATATTTGCCACAACAGGAACAAGGACCTCAGTGAAGTAGGAACATCTGTATCAATTAGTGACAGAAAGGGAAGAGGAGAACATGAATGTGCATAGCAACTCTGTAATAGCCCCATGCTGGAAATGATGCAGCTTTTAAATGATTAAACAGTTTGTGGTATGTCCATACCATAGATTGCTCTCAGCAATTAAAGGAACACATTATTGGTACATGTAAGAACTTGGATGAATCTCAGGGGATTATGTAGAGTGAAAGAAAATCTAATCACAAAAAGGTTACATACTGTACAATTCCCATTTATATAACTAACATGAGAAAATGATATAAATGGAGAATAGAGTAATAGTTTCCAGGGTTAGGGATGGGGTGGGAAAGGAAGACGATAGGTGTGGTTTTAAAAGGGCAACAGGAGGGATCTGGAGATGGAGTGTCTTTACTGTGATTGACACAAACCTATACATGGTAGTGTAAATTTAAATGCAGACACACAAGTACCCCACAAATGAGAACAAGGAAAACTAAGGAATCTGAGTAAGATCAGTGGATCATTATCAATGGCAGTATCTGGGTTGTGAAACTAGTTTTGTAAGATGTGACCTTTGGGGGAAATTGAGTAAAGAATACACAGATTATCTGTTTCTGTGTGGGAATCTACTATCATCTCAATAAATATTTTAACTTTAAAAAAAGGAGGAGAGCTTTGGGCCAAGGGAACCAAAGAATCAAGAAGTGTTACCCACTTTCTGGGAGAATTTAACAAAAACCCAGTGGTTCATGTCCTCATCACAGGGACTCTTGTAGAGGTGGCAGGTGGGCTCAATCAGCCTCTCACTAGGCAAGTGCTTTGGCAGCAGGTTTGTAAGTGGGATGAGATAGTGCAGGAGGGTTTTGAAGTTTTGTAATGGATTCCTATCATTTTTTATTGAAATCCATCGATTCAATAGAAAAGATGCTTGCATAATTGTTCCTAGTATCATTAAAGCCATATCCTGATTCAAACAGGCAATGAAAACTCTTCAAATTAAATAAGAACTAAACAAAGGTTTTGACAGCAGCTACCTGGGACAGTTGGGTTCTAATGTAGTTTGGTCTTGGCTTAGCCTCTACCTCACAGGATTTATACTGAGGCACTTTATATGGAAGCATCTGGGTAGATTATTCTGAACCACTAGGACTTGGCATAGAAAAGACAGCATGGTCTTCACAATAACTCTACAAAGCCAAAACTACTCTTCTATCTCCACTTGTGGTCTGCAGAGGTTAAGGCATTAGCCTAAGGTCACATTAGCCTAAGGTGGTGGAGTGGATTCAACCCTAGTTCTGCTTATGTTTATTACCACCACATTAACTTCTTCTTATTTCTCAGTCATCAAAAAGAGGAGATTGGGCCAAGAGCTTTGGATTCTCCATGGCTTGAATGAATACTCAGTCAGTTAATTTTGACCTGAGTGAGGTACAGTGGGTAGTAAAGAAATAAGAATAGCTAATCTTGCCCTACAGGATATAGGATAAGACTGGGCAGGTTGAGGGAGAGAAGCAGACATTACAGAGAGGGTAATAGAATAATTTGTCATCCTTGGAAGGGATGTGACCTACTTAGGACTTCCCAGTATATCTTAATTGTGAAAAATAAGCCCCTTCTCTCTAATAGAGATTAGGCTGTCTGAAGAGTCCTGTTGGATGAATGCATATTCTTAGCTTGTTTCTTTTGATTACCTAAAATACAGGCAGTGGGAAGATAAAACACCTATGTGCTGGCTCATTCAAATTCACATAGAGCTGACCTGAAAAAGAAATGGGTGCTGTTCAGAAACCACAGAAAGGAAACCCAGGATTCACTAAAGGTTGAAGGTGGAAGCGAGATGCCAAGACCCAAAGTCAGAGAGGAGAGAATGCAGAGCAGCAAAAACAAAACAAAGACTGTTGAAGTTTGTATCTTCAGCATCTCATAGTTGTTTGGGTTCAATGAGACTTTGGGAGGGAGGTTCTTGATTCTTTTATATCTTCAGGGTTTGTATGGACACTCAAATGGGATTGGGGTGAGGGACTATAGCTACTTAGTGCGGGTAGACCCATCGGCCGTCAGAGACCACTGAAAATCTTCAGTGGCTTGCAAGCCTCCCTTGCTCACTCATCCTAGGGGGGCAGAACAGCAAAATGTTGACAAGCAAGAGTGAACTCTGGAGCCTGGCTCCACCTCTTTCTGTGAACTGTGAACTGACTGTGAACTGTGTGTCCACTCTTTCTGCATCTTTTTAATCTGTAAAATGGGTAGTACCTGCTTCAAGGGGTCGGGTGAGGTGATGAACACATGTTCTCAGCATAGTGCCTGCCTGGCCATAGTGCTCACTCTGTTAATTTAAGTTATGATTATGACTACAAGATGGCAGGGGATATTTTGCAGCTTAAAAAGCATTCTGCTATTCTGCTGGCCAGATATTCTCTGTCTTACATGGTGGCTGAGTAAAGAAACAGGGCTTCTTGCCTTAGTCCTTTAGCTTTTCTTTCTGATCCTCAGTTTCCTTAAACAAATCATGAGTAGAGCTATCTCATCAGCAGGTCCTTGCTGATGCAGGCAAGGTCATACAGTGTCTAGTAACAATGATGTCACCTTCCATTTTTATCAGATTTTTAAGGAATTTTACATAAGTAGTTCAACTCCCGTTTTAAGATGGGGCAACTGAGGGCTGTGGAAGTCAGGAGGAGTGTCCACAGTCACTTGACCCTTCGGTGGCTATGCTGAAACATGTACCTTTGGAATTTTTTGTTGCAGGGAGGGGCACTCACCTTCATCTCACACAACAGATAAAGCCCTCCTCTTTGGACCAGGCAAACATCTCTCAGTTGACAGGAGATATTTTCAGGTCTCAGGGCTTTCCTAACTTCCTTACAAACCCAAGTAGGCTGTGCCTCCTCTGTCCAGGTGAGAGGCCAACTATGGTGCCAATAGTGAAGCCTTGATTGTGGTTAGAGGACACTGGGACACTACTCTGAAGGGCTGCTTTCTTATGTCATTTTCTGATTTCCTATAGCACAGTGCTCAGACCACCAGCTCTGAGGTCAAATTGATAAGGATTCAAATTCCAACTAAGGTATTTACTACTGCTGTGTTTTCTGGGTCAGCTCTTTTCTGGACTCCACTTCCTCACTTATAAAATGGAATAAGTGAGCACATAACTTTACAGGGATGTTGTGAATTTACTATTCATGCATCCATATAGCTGTCTACTCAATTTGGTGGTGCCAGTGTGAAATGAAAATGTCAGGTACCTGTTCAAAAGCAGGAAAAAAGACTTTTCCTTTTTTTTTTTTTTTCCATGGTCTCTTTCTTGGCTCATCATGCTATTTTTTATTTGCTATTTAATGTCCTCCCTCAGGTACAAAGATACTTGCCTGGTAAGTGCAGACTCTTACGGGTGCCTGAGATCCTACCTTAGGACTGGGCCATGCATGAAAGAAAGCTCCAAGTCCTCAGCTAGTCCTTGTTCCTTTGGACTTCACTTAAATTCAAAGATGTTATTGAACATTACAAGATGGAACTACAGAGGTTAATTCCTCAGGTAATGCTTTTCTGATTGCGGACTTGTGACAATACTGCTTGCATGCCCATGAAACTGGATCTGAATGTACCTTCAAAGCATTTAGTAATCTCTGGCCTGTAATCACAGCAGGAAGTACCTTAGTTGGATTCAGTAAATGGTCAGTAGAGAAGGCCAGTTTTACTTGCTTACTCAAGAGCCCTACAGCTCAAGCTTTCACTTGAGATTTGCATCTCTAGTCTGGCTCAGGGGAGAGTCAGAGAAGGTTTTATTAACAACTTTGTTCAAATGGGGAAACTGAGGCCCAGAGAGGGAATGGAGTTTGGCTGTAAGCCTTGTCATTAGTAACAGAGCCAGAATTCAATGGCAATCTCTAGACTGCCGGTCAATGCTGAACATCTTGAGCTCAGAGCCCACTCTGGACCTTGTTACCTGGGGATGATGAGTGGCAATGGGATTGCAACCTCAGCCTCAGCCCCTTATATAACTTTGCAAACCTGGTTCAATACAAGCCACCTCTGAAAGCCTTTCCTGCTAAGAATGTCTTTTAGTTTTCTTTCATATACACATTCATCCAAAATTCACTCATATGGAATAGAGGGTTTTTTCCATATGCAGATTTTTTGATTGTGTTGAGAATCAGTATGCAGACATTTTAATTTGTGTACAATTCTTAACACATGCACCGAAAATCTAAAAGCCTTGTATTGGGATTCTTTTTCAGTTATTCCAGTGAATTTCCAGTTTCAACTTTGGAGGCAAATTTTCCTTAAGAGGATATCAAGTACCAATATCTTCAAATGCTGCTGTTACATAAGACTCACCAGTTCACATTTTTATATCATATACATTTGATACTGAAGTATTTTTAAAATATTTCATAGTACATTAGCAAAATTATTGAGAAATTGGACTATTATGACCAAAGATGTCACAGAGAACACAAGGACAATGATCAAGGAGTGGTTTTCTTTAGGAAATAATTCTACTAAAACCAACATGGAAATAAAAACAATCAAAAATATTCAAGTTATAAAATGAAGGACCATGACTCTAAATAGTTTAGTATGCTTTGTATTGTAGAATATAAAATTAACCTCCTACCAATGCTAGGTGAAGCCAACACCCAAGACAGTCAAAGCCTCTCCTAATTCAATATCCATGATTTTCTTGTGGCAAAAAAGAAGCTACCAGTGGATGATCTCACCTCTGGAAAAAAAAAATTATACTTAAAAGATGAGATGAAGTGAGATTCCCCTTTTTAAAAAAATGTTTCTATAGTTACTAAAAAAAGCTTTACAAAACAGTTTCCTCTGGATTATGCAAGATGGGACCATTGGTTAGACATGGTATGTGATTAATCACCTTTGGCTTATTTCTATTTGGCTCCATCAGAGGCTGAACTCTCCTGGACTTTAGTTTCTCTTTTTTTTTTTTTTTTTCTGTAGGCAAATCTTTATTTTCTTCATTAGTCACTCAACTTAGCCTGTTTCTCTGTTGTTTATACTGTTTTGGGCAAAGATTTCTTTTCTGCTACCTTTTTTGGCTTTGTTTCTCCTTTTACAGGAGCAGGATTAACTGACAACCTTGATCTCCTCTTGGGCTCTTCCTTTACCACCCTTGGCCTGAGATGACTTTTTCTTGGGCATCTTGGTGGCTTGGAGGATATGTGTAGATGCCTGCAGGCCACAGTGCCTGGCACTGCCACTCCTTCTGAGTGTCAGTGTCTGAGCTGCTGGAACTGAAGTATATAGCTTTTTGTTTTATTTCATTTTTTTAGTAGGACTGGAATAGAGCTTTCTGTTCTGTTTTATTTTGTGGTATTGTGGGTTGACCCTCAGTCCTTGAACAGGCTCGGCAAGTGCTCTCCAACTGAATTACATCTCCAGCTTTTTAAAAAAATAATTTGAGACAGGGTCCAGCTCAATTGCCCAGGCCAACCTTCAACTCACCATCCTCCTGCCTCAGCCTCCAAGAAGCTGGGATTGCAGGTGTGTACCACAATGCCTAGCAGAATTTTATTCCCTATGCTTTTTATATTACTAAACATTATGAGAATTCTATGCACATTCATTTTCATAATTTTATGACATTCTATTTTAGGAGAGCTACATAACCTATTCAACCAATTCCTTGTTTTTGTACACCCAGGTTGTTTCCATAGTTTTCAGTTACTGAAAGACAGAGGAACAAGTTTTTAAGAGCACATGCTCTAGAGAAACACTGGGTGTAAATCTAGGCTAACTGTGTGACTTTGAGTGAGTTAGTTTGCGTCTTAGAGCCTCAGTGTCTTTGCTTGTGAACTCAGTACAATCTTAATATACAGCTCGTGGGTTTCATGAGGGTTAAATAAACTTGAAAAAGAACCAAACATGTATGTGCCATATATGAGTTAGCTTATTCTGTTAACTTTGATAATGCTCTAGTTGATATAATTTTATAGACATCTTTGAATGTATGAGTGATTATGTCCTAGAAGTTGCAATCCTGAATCTGAGGGGTGAGCATTCTCAGGCCAGCATAGACAAGGAGATCCAAGGGACTAGAGGCCAGGACAAGTTTGGGATAGAGCCCCAGGCTTTGGCAGGAAATGATTGTCATGAACTGACTTGTGCTTAAAGACATTTGGACAGCAACTTTTTCCACTTCAGGGCTGAAAACGGGAATGGTAGAGAGCATAACAAGCTTCAAGTGGACCCCAGAGAGTCTTAGATGACCCAGAGAAAAGAGACAGAGACATACTCCCACCAGCTCCAGAATGCTAAGTGGGTATTTTTCTCTTTTGTTCTTGGTTCCTGCTATCATTAAGAAATTTGAGCCTTGAATACAAGGGAATTGAGATAAAATTGAATGGGACCACTAAGTCTTATTAGCCAGGGATTTTGACATTAGGGCTGTCATTTCAGGTAGAGCAACAGGAAGGATTGACAACGGCTTTTGTGATCTGCTTGCTCCCAATTATCCCCTCTGTCAACTGTCATTATGGATTTGTGACTTAAAAATAATGTGTCTTTAGGATGTCACTTGTGCAGTGCAAATACCCAGGAAAGATATGTATCTTATAGGATTAGGATGATAGAATCATAGGGATTCAGAGATGAAAAGGAACAAATTCCACCTATTATTCTAGAGCAGAAATTCTCAAAAATTCATTTATGGGCCAGAATCTTACATCAGAATCACCTGGTGGCATAAAAAGGTAGATTTCTGGGCCCACACTCAGAAATTTGATTCAGATTTGGATAGATTCTATCCATATAGGTTCTATTCAGTGGATTTTGAATAGATTCTAGGAAACTGCCCCTTAAAAGAGTCCCCACAGAAAAGGTACACTCATACATTGCTGGTGGGACTGCAAATTGGTGCAACCAATCTGGAAAGCAGTATGGAGATTCCTTAGAAAACCTGGAATGGAACCACCATTTGACTCAACTATCCCACCTATACCCACAGGGCTTAAAATAAGCATACTATAGTAACGCAGCCGTATCAATGTTCATAGCAGCTCAATTCACAATAGATAAACTGTGCAAGCAACCTAGATGCCCTTCAATAGATGAATGGATAAAGAAACTGTGGTATATATAAACAGTGGACTATTACTCTGCATTAAAAGAGAATAAAATTATGGCATTTGCAGGTAAATGGATGGAGTTGGAGAATATCATGCTAAGCGAAGTAAGCCAATCTCCCAAAACCAAAGGCTGAATGTTCTCTCTGATAAATAGACGCTAATCCATAATGGGGAGTGGGGAGGCATGGGAAAAATGGAGGAACTCTGATTGGGCAAAGGGGAGGGAGGGGAGGGAGGGGGTATGGGGGCAGGAAAGATGGTGGAATGAGATGGACATCATTACCCTAGGTACATGTATGACTGCACATATGGTGTGACCCTGAATTGTGTGAAACCAGAGAAATGAAAAATTGTGCTTCAATTGTGTACAATGAATCAAAATGCATTCTTCTGTCATATATGCCTAATTAAAATAAATAAATTATTTTTAAAAAGAGTCCTTCCAGAATATGCTAATGTAAGTGAGCTACACTTTGAAGAGCTCAGTTCCATAATATCCCCAGCAAATTGATGGCCTCTAGTGTTGAGGAGCTTACTACTTCAGGAGAAAGCCTGTGCCATTTTAGAATAGGCCTGACTATAATCAAGTTGTACGGTATATGGAGCTGGAATTTGTCCCTCTATAAATTCCACCCACTGGTCCTAATTCTACTTACTAAGACCACAAAGAGAAAGTCACCCTTGGTTGGTGACTTGATAATTGTGTACTATGAGAATCTGTGAGCTGGAAGTATGTTGGTGGAGAAAACGTAGGGCTGAGTTGACTGTGCTTGGAGAAACTCATCTCCCCTTCTTGCTGGGGTGGATGCCACCTTCTAGACTCAGGCTGAGGGCCCTCAAATCAGTGGGAAGACTCCTGAGGGAGGAAGAAAGGACAATTTGGGAAAGTTTAGGGGGTTGTGAAAATGGATGTCTGTGATCCCAGAGATGGTAGACGCTGAGCAGATTCTTGGCAGGACTAGATGGTGAGTTTAAAATCTGGGTTCTTGTCCTACTCTGCCTTTAACTGCCCAAGAGGTTTTGGGCAGGTCTTGGCTTCTTTGGACCCCAGTTTTCCTATACACAAGCATCCCTCACAGTAGGAAATCATTTTTAAGTTGCTAAGATCTTCCAGCTTTAAAACTTTCTTCTTTGTTATTCTGACAAGTTTCTGTTGGGGTTGGAAAAAGGCAGGTTTCATGTTCTCAGGAAAGACTCATGACCCAGGCTGAGAAGGAGAAATTTGCTCACCTAGTAGAACTACCTTTGCTGAAGGTCAGGGCTGGGATGGATTTAGAAGGAATGGAGGGGGCTGACATTCCTGCTCTGAACCAAGATGTTTAGGGCTATGGATCTCTGGAGCTCCCCAGGCTAGGAGGACCTCCTTCTGAGGGACTCTGAGGGAGGAAAACCATGGAGAAGCCCTCCTTGTGGAGAGGAGTCTTTTAGGCCCTTTGGCTCCTGTGGCCAAGGCTTGATGAACAAGGTGCACAATAGGCAAATAAGGAGGGTCGATGCACCATTAAAGGTTCCTTATTCTGTACCTACCATGGGTCTCTCCCTTACTCACTTTCTTCTATCAGGAGACACCTGAGGCTTAAGCAAGGAGAACTCTACGTGAGCACTCTCTTCCTATGGGTTCTTGGGAAATTCCTCTGACTCCTGCTCCTCCATTTCTTCATCTGTCAGATGTGTTAACGATATTTACCTCCTAGCTTGCGCTTATGTGCTCATGTAAAATAATGTCCATAAACACTTGGTGCTCTGTGATGGGCCAGAAAGACGCCAGCCAGTGTTATTCTTCTGTTTGTTTCAGGTTGGTGAGCACTGAAGAAAGAATCTCTGTCGAGATGGATTCTGTCCTGAAGTGTGAGTTCTTGGGTTTCTGTTTACATGGAATTTCTTTCTCTGTGTCCAGGATATGTCCTTCAGGGTACTATCGGAGAACTTGTCTGAGATCACACCTGGAGTCAGAGTAGAGCTGGGACCCAGTGCCACCAAATCCCAGGGTGAAAGTGAGCTGAACAGGAAGGAATAGGACGAGCTATGGCTAAATGGCTGATTTAAAGGAGGCTCAGAGTCACAAGGGGCATCAGAGTAGGGTCAGACCTTGAACCAGTGTCCCTGGGCTCTCAGCAGAGTCCTCCCTCCAGTGCCCCAAGCAGCATGAATTCAGACTTTGAAACAGTAACTCTTCTGTCTCCAAAAGAGAAGTTTGAGTCTCTCTCTCTCTTTCTCTCTCTCTCTTTCTTTTAACAGGTAAAATGTATTTATTTATTGATTGATTTGTTGATGAACTATATCTTAAATACATTTACATTTTTTATCAGTTTCACTTCTTATGTCTTTTTAATCTGTGAGTGTGAAAGAGGTGATGTTTCCTTTTTTTTAGTTTTATTGATTTTACTTTTTTTTAAATACACGACAGCAGAGTGTATTACAGTTCTTATTAACATATAGAGTACAATTTTTCATATCTTTGTATATAGAGTATGTTCATGCCAATTCATGCCTTTATACGTATACTTTGTTTTTTTGCATTACAATTCTTATTGCACATATATACCACAATTTTTCATATCTGTTTATATATAAAGTATGCTGACACCCAATTTGAGACTTCATACATGAACTTTTGATAATGATGTCCATCACATTCCACTGCCCTTGCTATTCCCCAACCCCCTCCCTTTCCCTCCCACCCCAGAGGTTTTGGTTTCTCCAGAGAAACATCTAAACACCTGTACCCAGTAAAACTCTATTTACACACTAATCAGGCCTTTTGAGTGAATCTTTCTTGAGCACCTAGCATATGGTGATCATGATGCTTTACTCTCATTCGTTAATGCAATCCTCAAAATGACCCAATATTATCACTGTCAATTACAGATATGCCAACTGGCTTAGAGTGTAGGGTAGATAGATTTCCCCAAAGTCAGCACAGCAGTGGGAATTAATGAAGGGGAGCTTCAAATATGGGCCTTGACCATATTGCCTATCCACATTCCCACCACAAACTCATTAAAACTCCAACCCCATTTGCTTAAAGGTTGGATGTCTCTGGTTCAGAGTTCTTCATTGTGACAGGTGACTTTAAGTCATCATCTCAGAGATGCAGATGAAGCATGAGGAAGGGACTTGGGATTTGTAAAGTTGGTTATGGGTATCGAGAAATTCTGATTGGTTAACCTGGATTCTCTGACCAGTGACCCCCTTCCCTGGTCTCCATCAATCTATCTGTCCTGCAGTAGAAGCAGGGGAGAGTGGGGTAGAAGAGATGGGACTTGTTTTCAGCCCTGCTAATGAGCAGATGGGAGGCCTTGAACACATCTCTTACTTCTTTTGTGGCTTGATTTCAGCATGTAAATAAAAACTCCTGAAAGAGGCTGGGTGCAGTGGCTCGGGACTGTAATCCCAGTGATTTGGGAGGCTGACGCAGGAGGATGGAGAGTTCAAAGCCAGCCTCAGCAAAAGCAAGGTGCTAAGCAACACAGTAAGACCCTGTCTCTAAATAAAATACAAAATAGGGCTGGGGATGTGGCTCAGTGTTCTAGTGCCCCTGAGTTCAATCCCTGGTACCAAACAAACAAACACCATCCAAAACTCCTGAAAGAACTCCAGAAAGTAAACTTATTAGCATTCTAGGGCATCTGGCTCCATCTGCTGGTCAGTTTTGGTCACTACAGTTTTTTTGCAGTATTATTCTCTGTGGCCATTAGGGAATTTTGAGGCTTCTAGGAAGTTTCTGTCTGCTGTGGGGATGGTGAAGGTGTGATAAGGCAGCAACATAATTGTCCTGAAAGTCCAGGAAATTTCTGGGATCTCTGGG
This sequence comes from Callospermophilus lateralis, assembly GCF_048772815.1. Lineage (NCBI taxonomy): Eukaryota > Metazoa > Chordata > Mammalia > Rodentia > Sciuridae > Callospermophilus > Callospermophilus lateralis. The sequence goes on from NC_135309.1 coordinate 30,944,534, forward strand.
TTGCATTGATGTTTATTAAGCAGCCCTCTGATACTAGTGGCTTGGTGGAGACTCAGGGAGATGGCTTGTGTTGAAGAAGCTCCAGATACCAGAATGAGAAGGGACATTGGAGACCATGGGAACTAATCTCCTCATGGGAAAACTGAGAGCTATAGAGAAGCGGGGGTGTATGGTTTCCTGATACCCAAATCTGTATTCTTTCTCCCTCCAGTCCTCTCCTGATTACCTCCTCTTTCTCCAAAGTTTCTATCACGTCTGATCACTTCTGCCATTTTCCCTGAGACAAGGTCATCTGATTAATAAGTACACCCTTCTGTCCACTTACTGTCATGACAGCCTACCTCCTGTTCTTAGATCCATCCACTGTGGAGTGGTTCTTCCATCTCTCCAAGCCAGAACTTTCCCAGAGGGAGGAGGATGTGGAAGGTAGAGGGAGGCAGAGACCTGCATTTTCCTCCAGTTTGGTTTCTCTTTCAGCTCAGCCTCTCTGAACCTCAGTTTTCCTATCTGATAAACAACCAGTCATCTCTGTGGGATTATTTAAAGGCTAAATAGATGGTGGGCATACATGTGCTTTATGAAATTTAATAGCCCACTCTTAACATATTAAATTTCCCAAAGCCTCCAAGAAACCCAGGTGCTAACTGATACCCTGTGGGAAGCCAGTGGTGGCAGTTGGGCTCTGAGGGTTTTTCCTGAGGAGCTGTTTTGTTTGGCGTGTGTGGTTCTAAAAATAAAGTTAGTTTCTTTTGACAAGTGGCTCCTGAATTGTGCCCAGCCAGACTGCGGCATTTGGTGGCCCGTACGGGTATCGAACCCGCAACCTTGGCGTTGTCAGCACCAAATACCCAGTTAGCCCAAGTGCTGTGGAACCTCAGAAGAGGGAGATGCATGGAGGACTGGAATTACTTGAGAGGCTTCAATGAGGAGGCATGATTTTATCTCTGAGTCCAGAAAGTATCATGGAGGCACTTCAGCTGATCCAGAGTACAGCTTTTAAAAACTCAAACCTATAATGGGAGAAGCACAGGAGGATCATTTCACCCTAGTATCCTTTTCCTTGCCTGGAGGTAAGATCTACAACCTCTAGTTTAAAAAGTGAGGTTCAGAGAAGGAGGCAGAGACTGAAACCTGTTTTTGCTTGGGTCTTGAGCTCCCAATTCTCATTCAGAGAAAGAGGGGCTGGGGAAAGATTCAGAGGGATAGACACAGATAATGAAAGAGTAAAAGAGATGGAGGCAGAGCCCCTGCCCTGGCAGTCAGTGTTTCTCCAGTTTTTCTCAAGGTCTAACTTCTTGCTCTCATCTTCTCTGAGATCCCCTAAATCTTTTCAACAACCACCTTGACTCTGAGACAAGCTTCAGTGGGTTTTCTCTTTCTTTTGAAGACATGGTTCCCAACCCACTAGGCTGTGGAGAGGGCTTTGGGGAGGGAGTCTCCAGAGTTCTGCAGTGAAAGCAAATGTTCCAAGATGGGGAAGCAAATACTCCGTTCTGTTCAGCAGACCATCTGTCACTTCTGCTTACCTCTAGGACTGGGAGATGACTCTCTTCCTCCACCAAATATCAACAGAGCTGCCAGCTCCCAGTGGTTGGTTTGGTCTGTTGTCTTCCTTGGCGCAAACTCTCTGTTCACATGGAGCTGAGTTAATAAGGCTCAGGCTGTGCTCCCCAGTACTCGAAGACTTTTACTGACTGGGGCTCATGCACCCCCCACCCCAGAACTGCCCAGCCACCCTTCTGCTCCTGCCCAGCCCAACTCACCTTCACCCACCTCTAGGAGGCTCCTTCCCGATCCAGGTCCCACCTCTTCTGAACTTTCCTAGAACCCGTTCTCTCTTTTGTCCTTTAGTGCACATGCTCCATAATTAGGTCAGGGCTATCTTACTAGATCATATACCCCTTAAAGTTATTGTGTGAGTGGAGAAGGAAATCACTAAATTCATATTGTTTCAGATGATAAAAACTGTTAACAATAAAGAAGGTCATTTGGATGCTGGGTATATTCCTGGTGCTGGTCTAGGCACTTGTTACTTACTTATTCATTCCATCCTTACACCAATTACAGAACAGGAACTGGGGTCCAGAAAAGTTGAGAAACTTGCTGAAGGTCACATCTTCAGTAAATGATAGAGGGCAAAGATTTGATGACACGTTCCTTCCTCTTCCCATGTTGCTGGCCAAGGCCTAAAAGTTCACCATTGGAATTTTGTCCTTTTATCTTAAGGCTATAACTCCTATAAATTATAGGTATTTTTTTGGCAGGAAGAATAATGAAGAGAAGACCTCCCAAACTCTCATAGTTTACCTCCTTCACCACAAGAATGTCTGAATAACCAGCTCCTTCTTTTGTAACTGTGAGCAAAGGAACACCAGTTCCTTAGGATGTTAAATACATTTTACTAAAAAATCTCCCAGACTGTTGTAAGTAAGCGTGGGAAGCCCTAGGTTAAGCTGTTGTCTTTGTAGCATGGCGTCTCAGAGCTTTAACATGTTGGGACGCTGTGGATCCATAAGAAGGAGAGACATGTGCTGTGTTCACCAAACACATTTGACTAGAGGGCTCTATTTTTATAGATCGCTTGTCAAAATTAGTTCCTCTTGCACAGAATCTTCTGTGACTGCTTGAACCCACTGGCAAACCAAGTCACTACCATCTACAATCACTCCGTGTTCTCTGGCTTCCTGTGGCTACCCATCCTTCGCATTTGGCAGGCCTGTCTGCGGAGTGGTTTCTCAGGTAAAGAAGTTTGACTGGCACAAACTTTTTGCTTTCTCCAGATGGGATGCTCTGTCAACCAATCAGCTGCATTTATAGGACTGTGGAGCAGGTGGCTCTTCCTGTCCTTGCTGGGCCCTTTTCACTCATTCACTCACTCTTTTAGGACATGTTCTTAGCCCCTCTAAACTAGATCCTGGAGAGATCCCTGGGCAAATCAAACCTTGCCCAGGACTGGAATCTGTTTGGGTGCATCAGATGGAGATGCAGGAGGGGGGGGGGGGAGGGAAGGGACCAAGAAGAATGCAGCTATCCAGAATGCAGCTATCGAGAAGGGAGAGCCTACTTCCAGCTGTGAGGAAGGTGAAATTTCTAGGGAAGATCCATTCAGAGCTGGACTGGAAGGTGATTAGAGGTAACTGGTGGACCTTGTGGTGGACAGTGGAAACTTTAGCTGAGCCCCTGCCAGGTGCCTTGGCCCCTTGCCCCTTTCAATGGTGGCAAGTGGTAAAGCCCACAGCAGCTGCTGAGAGTCTCAGAGCTGGGGTGTGCCCACTCCTTTGAGCTTCAAGACCCAGGGAGGAGGTGCCTTCCTGTGATCTCCTCCTCTCTGACTAGCCATCAATGAACTTGAACTTGTGAGGGAGGAAGCATTTGTGCTTGGAGCTGCTAGATTGTTGTCACTGTGCCCCCACTGCTTTGAGAGGCCTTCCTTTGCTGAATTGGTGGACGTCCCCCCGTCACTGTCTTTGAGCCCTTGTCTCCCACTCTGCTTTCTATTTCTCTGTGACCTTTTTTGGCACCTATCCATGGGTCCACTGAAGGGCAAACCACCCTAGAAATTATTTTATTTTCACACAGAGCTCTTGAAGATCAAAAAGACTTGAACATCCACAAAGCCAGTTTTCATAGATTCAATAGAATCCTGGAATGTCAGAGTTTGAATGAGCATCGAGAGGTCAGGCTGACATCCAGGTCGGTGGCACATCAAGCAATGTGACAAACAAAAGCCCACATCAGATGCAGAGGAATCTTCTATGTAATTATTTTTAAGCAATACTGTAAATAAGTTATCAATTATGTCTGAGAAAGGGCGCCGATTCTGGAATCCAGCTTGTTTCATGTCCTAGCCCCACCAGGGACCATGCAAGCTTGTCTGGGCTTTACCCCAGCCTCTGGTATTCATCTGAGAAGATTAGTGTTGCAAATGAGACAGGCTGTGAGGATCCTGCATTATGTAACGAGCTGACTTCACAGGAGGGAAACAACCCCTTCGGAGGTGTTGTGGATCCTGAGCGCTCTGACAACAAGATTGTCAGGGAGTTTTAGTTGCCGGAATTCTTTTCATGTTGCTCCCTGCCTCCTTGTTACAGGTCTGTGCTTCTTAGGCTGGGCCTTAATTCTGCGACTTGGTTTCCACGTCTGTAAGACAGGTGTACTATTGGTTCTTGCCTCATAGGAAAGTTTTGAGGATGAAATGAAATTATGTTTCCTGCAATGTTATGTCCGAGCATATGATTCACAGGCGTATGATGCATGTAACACAGGGATATGCAAGTCATAACTCAGTGCCTGGCAGAGATGCCCTGTTGAGAGCCACAGCCAAAGGGGCCCCAGCAAACTTCTAGCTGCCAGCAAACTTCCAGCTGCCAGCAAACTTCCAGCTGCCAGCTGATGATTGGCTCAGAGTGCCCCCAGCAAACTTCTAGCTGCCAACTGATTGGCTCCTCTGCGGTGGTGCTCATTGGGCTGTTTCCCCGCCCTTTCAGACCACGGAGCTGCTCATTGAGGGAGATTTTTTGGCTCTGCCCACGTGACCCAGCCAATCGGCCTCAAGAGCAGGAGGAGTGGGGGAGTGGAGAGGCTGGTGGGAAGCTGGTGGTGGCAGTTGGGCTCTGAGGGAATTCCTGAAGAGCTCGTGTGGTGTGGCGTGTGTGTTCTAAAAATAAAGTTTGTTTCTGCTTGACAAGTGGCTCATGAATTGTGCCCAGCCAGACTGCGGCAATGCCCGTTAAATGCTGGTGTTCCGGATTCCATTGCCCTGCTCACATCAATTTCGATACTATTGCTCTCTGGGGGAGTTAGAGAGGGTTCCTGAAGCAGGTGAGCATTGAGCTGGGCTTTGAAGGGCTGGAGAGTGTTCTCAAATATGCAAGAGTAGGGCTGAGACTGGGTGGGGTGGAGGAGATACGGAACAGATGAAAACAAGTGGGAAGTCTCGAGGTTTGCTCAGGGAATCGAGAGAAGGCTATTTTGTTTTGAGCTCTTGGTTCATGGTGGAAACTAGAGAGACATAAATCTGAAAGAACAGGCGGGAGTTCTAGAATCATAAAAAGTAGAGTTTAAAGGGCCCAAAGGATCATCTGACCCTATCTTGTGTCTGCAGTGGGAATAAATATGTATGATTTGGAAGTAACCACATAGTCTAGTCTGCTGTGGGTTCTCAGTTAAATTACATAGCCTCTCTAATCTGGATTTTTTTCCCCTCTATGTTATAGGAATAATAGTCCTTGTCTACTCCAATTATCACAAAAATGTAGGGATGCTGGGCAAGGGGCTCCCTTCTCTTCACCTGGCCTTGATTTTATTGCCTACAAAATGGAGAGCACATTTATCTCCAGGGTGCAGGGAGGCTGTGAACTTAGAAAGGATATAAGCACCCACGAGGGGAGAGGCAGATGAACTGGCAGGGGCCCCAGGGAAATGGAGGACTGTTGATCCAGGCAAAACCAAGGCTCTTCATTACTGTCCCCACGGGCTCCTTCCTCCCTCCCTCCCTCCCTTCCTTCTTTCCTTCCCCAGACCTTTTTAATTTTTATTTTGAGACAGAGTCTCCCGATGTTTTCCAGGCTGGGCTTGACCTTCTGATCCTCCTGCTTCAGCTTCCCGAGTCACTGGAGTTACAGGTGTATGCCTGCCCCACCCACACTGCCTTCTTGTGGAGAACCAGCCCGCTGTGATGACTCCTGAGTCACAAGGCTGGAATTCTCTCTCAGCCTCCTGACCCTTATTGTTGGGGCAAGTTTCATAGCTCACGGGCAACCTGCTTTTGCTTATCTGCTCTACACACTCCATTCCCAGCCCTGGCCATTTCAGAAGTGGCCTGAGGAAACCATAACTGCACCCCATCTTTTCCCCATAACCCTTTACCATCCCCACTCTGGTTCCAATTTCTTTGTCTGTTGAGGAGAGAACTCAGGAAGAGCAGGCCTTCTGCTAACCTGAGTACTTCTGCTTCTCACCTCAGTGCTGACATTGCAGTTCCAGAGAGGCACACCAGATGGGACTCCGCCCTTTTTTTATGGGTGGGAAAATGGAGAATGAGAAAGGCCAAGGAGTGAATTTCCAGGAGAGTCGGGGCTAGAATCCTGGCCTGGTGCCCTGGCACTGTTTTGGGGGCCCTCAAATCCAGAGGGACATGAGAATCACATGGGCGTTTGTTGCAAAGCGTAAATCAGGCAATCATCCCAGAAAGCTGATTTAGAGCAATGCCACCTGGGGGCCTGAGCACCTATATTTTTGACAACCACTCAGGGATCATGATGCAAACCAGAGCGTGAGGACCCCTGCCCACACTCACCTTTTAAATTTCAGGGTCAGGGTGTAGTAGGGAGAGGTTCAGAGGGAAAAGTCACCTTATTTGAGCTCTCAGCTACTTCAGGTACTGTACATGTATTATCACCCTAAAATGAGACACTGTTATTCTCATTTCATAGGTGAATAAACTGAGGCCTGGGAGGTTAAACAGTATCCAAAGTGTCCCAGCTGGTAAATAGAAAAGCAGGAATTTGAATTCAGGTCTTGTAGCTCAGACCCCAAATCCCTTCAGCTCAAACTTTTCCAAGGAATACTCCTCATGTTCCTTCTATCCCCATCTGTGAGCCTCCCACCATCTTCTCTCTTTGGGGATTAAGGTTTGTTTCAGATTCCCAGCCAATGGGAAAGGTCTCTTTCCTCCCATAGCTCCTCTCCTGCCAGCAGGTGGCAGCGCTGGACCAAGTATATGAGTAAGGGCCAGGAGACACCAAGAATACAATCTTTTGTTTTCCTTGCAGGTTTTAGCCCCTCTCCTGGGCACATTCTAGCCATCCTCATCTATTAGAGTTGCCTTTGCTGAGCTGGTTCTGTACATTACTTCACTATTTCAGGTGAGATGCCCCAGGATTTCCCCAGTCTTCCAGAGCCATCCAGTGTTCAACTTGAGAGCAAGCTGTTGCTGTAGTTGACTTTTGCCAAGTATATGCTCAATGCCTCTTAGGAGCTTTCCACGCATCGCCTTGCTCAATCCTCACTATCCCCCGAATCTCTCTGAGTTAGGTGCTATCGTATTTCCCATTTGTTCAGAAGAGAAAACTGGAGCTTGCAGAGGTTAAGTTGGCAGAGTTCAAGAAAATGGTTGCCAGGCTTGAACCTCGTTCTGGCTATAGAGATGTAGCACATAATCCACTACTCTCCAACATCTGGAGAAGGAAGGAATTGACTCCTGGGAATTACTGGCTGTGCTGAGAGGAGAACTCAGGACTTATAATTCTGGACCTTCTCTAACTCTGTTCAGCAGTGGATGAGGGCCTGGGCAGCAAGGAGTCCCAAGGGAAAGCCCCCATCTTCCCACCCTCCCCAGTCCCTGGCACACTAACCAAAGCATAGGATAATTGATGGGTACTGTGTTCAGGAGTGACTGTGCCAACATGTTCCCAGAGTGGCACTCAGAGCCAGATTGAAAGTGGCAAGGTGCAGAGATGTCCTCCTTACCCACAGAGTTTGCATCATGGGGCAGAGACCTTGTCAGTGGCTGTGCGTCCTTGGCACATAGCAGGGCCTAGCATAGAGGTGGGCTCCATTAATATTATGGAGCGCATAGCCATTCCTCCTCTTTACCTTCTGAGACCTTGCTCTAGGTTTGTCACTGTAGGACTGCTTCCCTGGCCCACAGCCAGTGAGTTCCTCCTCCTGGGGGTCCTCTACTTCTGCTGGGGGCAATACATTTGGTTCCTTAACACTAACTGTCTGCTTGCTCTTCTGCTTTCCAGATTGGTTCTTTATCTGTCCTGCATCCACTCCAGATGGAAAGACCCTAGGGAGCAACCTTTTATGTCACTGTGCATGCTTCACGGTGTCTAGCACAAGGTTGAGAATAAAATAAGCCATTTATGAAAACAACCATCTACTGTTTTATCCAGTAGTACATATTCATTGTTGAAAAATTGAGAATAAGCCAAGGAAGAAAATTAAAATCACCCCCATGATAATAGGATCCCTTTCTTCAATGATATTTTAATGGAATTGAGTTTTTCTCTTTCTCTTTTTATTGTCCAAGAAATACATATTTCTTAACAGGCTTATGAAGTGGTATTTCCAGCAAATTAATTTTTTGGCGTATCTGTATTTTTTTACATTTATACAATACAAAATTTTAATTTACTGGGAATACCACTTCACCATAAATAATTCTATTAACAATGGTGATGGTAATAACTACCTCTATGCGTTGAGAGCCTACTATGTACTAATGGTCTTACATAATTGTTTTAAACTTTATTGAGGTATAACTTATATATCAGAAACCCACCTATTTAAATTGATTAATCACTTTAATTAAAAGATTTTTAGAAAAGGAAGGTGAGGGGGGAGCTCATGAAAAGCAAAGGGAGATGAATAGAACAAAAGAAAAGGACCATGGGTGGGAGGAGGGGAGTGAGGGGGAAAACCCCAGTTGGCCAAATTATATTGTCATACTGTGTGCATATCCTATTAACAAAAAAACCCACCATTATGTATAATTATAATGCACAACTATAATTTCTACAATAAAAAATGTAGAAAAAAAGGAAAAAGGATTTTTAGTAACTTCACCTAGTTGTGCAATATCAGCATAGTCCAGTTTTAGAATATTTCTGTCTCCCTAGTAAAATCCCTCAGGCCAAATTGTAATTAGTTCTATGTCCCACCCTAAGCTCCAGGTAGCTACTGATCTACTTCCTGTGTCTGAGCATTGCCTTTTCTAGACATGTCGTGTAAATGGAACAATATACCAGGTGGTCTTTTGGTTTAATCCATATGCTGATGATTTTAGATGCAGCTGTTCTGTTCATTTATAGAGAAGACTGAGGGTTAGTGAGGGTAAGTGACTTGTCAGCGTTGGCTATACAGGTAGGGAGTGGAGTTGCTGGGATGTAGCTGGGGTCTATATGACTCTCAAGCCCACACTTAGACTACAGATCCACTACCATCTTGCCACATTATATGACTTTTTATATCATATATATACATATGTGATAATATATATATTATTATATATATATACTTTTTTCACTTTTCATTCAGTAATAAATGTTAATGTTTCCACATGAATTAGTGTCCATCTGTGGTACCTAAAGTAGATTCTTGATAAGAACAGAGTGGTAGGGCATAGTGATAGAGCACTTGCCTAGCATGTGTGAGGCACTGGGTTTGATTCTTGGTACCACATACAAATAAATAAATAAAATAAAAATTTCATCCACAACTAATGAAAATTTAAAAAAAATTCAAAGTGGTAGTTAAGAGTGTGAGTTTTGGAACCAGGGTGACTAGGTTTAAAGGCCTATTATCATTTATTAGCCACTCAACTATAGACTGAATGTTTGTGTTTCCCCTCAGATTTGTATACTGAAAACTAATCCCCAAGCTCAGAGTGTTTGTAGGGACTTTGGGAGGAAATTAAGTTACGAGGGCCAAGATGTCTCAAATGCGATGACAGCCCTCACCAGAAGTGGCTCCTTTCCCTCTTCCCTTTTGCTAGGTGAGGGCACAAGATCAGGAAGTCCTTGATCTTGGACTTTCCAGCCTCCAGAACTATTAGCAATACATTTCTGTTGTTTATAAGACACCTAATTTTTGCTGTTTTGCTATAGTACCTTCAATGGACCCAGGGACAAGGTAACTAGGAGAGTCATTTTGACTGCTCTGTACCTCAGTTTCTTTAAAACATATGTGGTAATGGCAATCTAGTAAAGCTGCCGAGAATTAAATGAGTGACTATTTATAGAGCACCTGGTGCCTGGGGGTCACTCAGCCCATGTCAGCTGTGTTTGTTGCGGCTGATGAACACTGAACGAATCTCTGCTTTTCTGCATATTAATTTCTGTCTGGAAGCAAGCATCATGGAGGTGGCCTCCCCTTACTTGAATGACCAGTGAAGGCCACCCTACGGTCTTCTTCCCATCTCCTCCACAGCTGGAATCACCCCCCCCTCGCTCCCCCCCCCTCGCTCTCTCTTGCTCTCACTCTCTGTGTGGATTGTTGGAAGAAAAGCTTGGTGAGGTTGGAAGATTGACAGCCTTTTTGTAGCTGGAAGTTGCTGCCTGGGGAATTCAGAGGCTAAGCTCCAGAGCTGGGAAACATGCTAGAATCAGTTTCTATCAGGCTAAAGGGCCCAGGGCTTATGGAATTGGGGAGGCATCAGCTCCCATTTGGGTCTGAGGGTCTGGGCTGCCTTCTGATTGCTGGTACCCAGGAACCAGAACACTGCTCCAACCCCATCAGTCATCCTGCAATTAGTGAAATGGAGGCACACATGCTGGCTTGCAGATTGTGGGTGGGAGGACAGGATGTGGTGGGAAATAGCTCACCAACTCGAGGGGCGGGGGTGGCATTTGTCTGTGTTCCCTGGTGATTTGGCAATGGAGGCTGCTGGGCACTCACATGGGATTGGCAGCCTTTGATAAACCCTCTTGAGCCCCAGTCTCTTTCCTTCTGTCTGCCAGGTTATAGGTGGGCATCACTTTTGCCCTATGGGCAGCAAGATCAACAAGAACAGAGGCAGGACACCAGGGACATCCTGGGGGCTAAGGACAGACATGAGAGAAGGTGAAGCCTGGTTAAAGGCATGGGGCAAAGGATGTGAGCCCAGGGGGCAAGCTCAGGCTGAGGAGAGTGGAGCTTAGCTGTAGGGACTCAGGGGAACAGTCTTTGTAGCTGCCTATGGAAGCATGTGGACATGGATATAAATAACCTAGAGGGTTCTCAGGGAAATCCAGGTTTCTGACTTCTCTTGGAAAACTAATGGTTCAGCTAACAGCTTATATTACTGCAAGGCAATATTCCCAGTTAGGACTGCAGCATGGCTGCCCACTTTGGACGGGACACCCACTCTCTGGTCTGATATATACCCCTTTGCTTCCCTATCATCATCCAAGCCCAGAAGCCCAGTGCCAATGACCATCATCTACCAACACTGGGCCTGTGTCACCTTTTGGGTTTCTGATCTTTGGTCTGGGATATCAGTGATCTGGTCCCTACTTAGGGTGGTCAGGAGACTGTGGAAGACATAGCCCTTAGCTGAGACCAGACGGCCCAACTTGTCTTATGAACAGTGTTACAGACAGAGGGTGTAGCTATTGCAAAGTTCCTGAGGCAGGAAAAGGCATCCTAGGCTCTTGGAACCCCAGGAATGGAGTATTCCAGGCAGACTCCACCTTGGGAAGAGGAGAGGAAAAACTTTCCAGACAAGTTGGAAAGATATTCCAGCTAGGATAGAGAAGAGGCTTCTGGGTCACTGTGCCAGTGGGAAGAACCCTCGAAGGCCACATGGGATGGGGTCACTACGCTTTCCAAGGCTTCTCTGTCCTGAGGCTGACATGGATCTCAAGGGATGGGAAGTTGCTAGGCACTGACCACACTTGTGATCATCTGGGAAATTTCTGTCCAGTCCACTCATAGGAGCCCTGGGCAGACTGTCCTTACTCATCAGTCTGAGCATCTTTCCCCAGGTCTGGTCTGGGAATGCATCTGTCTCCTTGCCTGGGGACCTGATATGTCGGCCAGGGTAGACTGCCCCTTAGCCTTAGGTCTTGGAGGGAAATTCTGGTATAATCCACCCTTCTGCAGCCTGACAGCCCCCAGGAGCCTACCCATACAGAGAGAGAGAGAGAGAGAGAGAGAGAGAGAGAGAGAGAGAGAGAGCGCATTGGGGCCTCCTTTTAGAGAGAGAAGGTTTTTTGCTCAGCTTTATTCTATGTGGTTCCCTTACTTGGGAATGACAGAGGAGCTGCCCTGGCCCCAAGGGGGTGGAGCCTAACCAGCCAGTGGGTCCTCAACCACCTGGGGTTGGGATGGCTGCAGAAGGACCTTGCTCCCCGCTTTCTGAACTTTGAGAGCATCTCAAGAAACACAATTGTCTTTTTGTTGTTCTAAAGACAATTGACTTTTTTCTAATTGTGAAAGTAATGCATGTTCATTGCTTTCACAAATAATGGGAAAATAGGGACTAGAACACAGAGAAAAATGAATACTACTTGTAATTTCACCACCAAGGTCAGCTTCATGATTTCAGATGTTTACTCTACAGAGGGGTACTCCCTTGGGTGAGACAGTCAGTGGGGGTAGTAGAAGGTGAGGGGCATCCTAGAGCGGGAAGTCCTGGTTGAACACCTCATTCCAATACCTGTGAGTGGCACCATCTTGAGTATACTACTTGGTTTCCTTGGTGGTGGGTTTTTTAGTGGAGGAAGCCATCACACTTGGCCAAGTTTGCTGATCTACAAAATAAAGATAAAGGCATTGCATCTCTCAGGGGGGCTGTCTGCAGAGTTAGGTCTATGAAAGATATTGTTTGGCACCTTGTGAAACACTCAATACATCTTACCCAGTGTGTGTGTGTGTGTGTGTGTGTGTGTGTGTGTGTGTGTGTGTGTGTTTATCTATATCCATTCATACATCTATTTTTTAAAAATACAAAATTGGGAGGCTACAGACAACACCATTTTGTAACCTATTTTTTCCACTTTGCACCTATAGTAAGTATGAATTTTATGCCACAAATATAGGCATTTAAAGAAAGATTAGGTCATTATATCAAATATTACCTGACTCTGTGTACCTACCCTGCCTCACCACTTGGCTCTGTGTCCACTCTGTCAAGAACTGGCCTAGAAAGAGTGAAAATCTTATCCTTTGTGTGTGTCACGATGCGGGTTTCCTGCTTTGGGTTTCCTGCTTTTGAGCACCAGGTCCCTTGATGTTGGGCACGCTGCAGTTTCTGTGCTGGGCTCGGCAAGAGGGTGTTTGTCAGGATGGGAAGAGGGGCCTGGGATTTAGAGTGGAGTATCCTGGGACTTGCTGCTGCCATTTCCCTGAGGACTGCCATCTGCCTGTGGCGCAGATGAATGTGGAGTGGAAAGATGGGAAGGGCCAAGGGGACAGTTCCCGCAAATCTTTCTTTTGTCCCTATTCTCTCCCTCTGTCTCTCCCTATCAACAGCTTTCCCCTTTCCCTTCAAATTGTCCCTATGAGTTTAGAATTTGGAACAAACACCCAGAAGGGGGCTGGGGTTGTGGCTCCGTGGCAGAGTGCTTGCCTGACATGTGTGAGGCACTGGGTTAGATTCTCAGCACCACATATAAATAAATGAATAAAAGAAAAATCAACATCTAAAAAAATATTTTTTTAAAAAAGCAAAACAGAAGGGAGGTTGCCCTGCAACACACCTCGCCCTTGAGGCCAGTGAGCATTTACTTGTTGGAGAGAAAAAAAAGGAGGAAGAACAAAATGCGACAACCCCCGCCCTCCCTGCTTCTTCTTCATAGAGACAGCCAAACACTAGCTATTATCTCAACTTCTTATTATACAGTGGACATTACACAGTGACTTTTTAAAAATGTCATTAAGAATTCTTTTGCAGTGTGACCTTTACGAGTTCCAAGAGATTGCAATATATTGATATTTCCCATTTTCTAATGCTTTGCTATTTAATATAACTGTAATAAGTATTCTTATACCTAAAATGTGAATGGATTGCTGATGCTTTCTTAGGATTTCTAGAATCGACCTTTACTGGGTCAAAGTATCTGGCTTATGTTTAAGGCATTTGGTCTTTTTCTGACCTTTACACTACTGTGCAAATCCCAAGTCACTCAGCCATGTCTAAAGTCCTAAGTTCTTTTCGTGGATAAGAGGGGACTTCATCTAGCTCAAGGGGCTTTACCAGTCTTGGCTTTTGTGGCACAAATGGCCTTCTTTTTTGCAAGGTGTCCTGAAAGTTTGCTAAATGCAACAGTGAAATTCCACAGTTACTTAGCACCAGGCAGAACACACATCTGCCTTTAACTGCTTTCCCCAGCAACATAGCACCATGAAGCTCATGAGACCTGGGCCTAGAGATGAGGAGCAGGCACAAGTTAGGTCCTTAAGAAGTGCATACTGCAATCGATCAACAAATATATGAAAAAGTGTTCAACATCTCTAGCAATTAAAGAAATACAAATCAAATCTACACTAAGATTTCACCTCACTCCAGTCAAAATGGCAATCATCAAGCATATAGACAACAAAAAATAAATGGTGGCAAGGATTTGGGGAAAAAGGAACACTCATACTTTGCTTGTGGGACTGCAAATTGATGCAACCACTATGGAAAACACTATGGAGATTCCTCAAAAAACTTGGACTAGAACCACCATTTGACCCAGCTATCCCACTCCTTGGTTTATACCCAAAGGACTTAAAATCAGCATACTATAGTGATGCAACCACACCAATGTTTATAGTAGCTCAATTCACAATAGCTAGACTAATGAATAAGCCTAAGTGTCCTTCAATAGATGAATGGGTAAAGAAAATGTGGTATATATAGTCAATGGAATATTACTTAGCTTTAAAGAAGAATGAAATTATGGCATTTACTGGTAAATGGTTGGAGTTGGAGAATATTATTCTAAGCGAAATAAGCCAATCCCAAAAACCCAAAGGCCGAATGTTTTCTCTAATATGTGGGTGCTAATTCACAATAAGGGGAGGGTACTAAGGAAGAATAGCCTTACCTTAGATGAGGTAGAGGGAACTGAAAGGGGGAGGGGATGTGGGGATAGGAAAGATAATAGAACGAAACAGACTTTATTACTTTATGTATATATGTGACTGCATGACAATGTGATTCTACAACATGTGCTCTTGGAAAAATGAGAAATTATATCCCATGTATGTATGATGTATCAAAGTGCATCAATGCATTCTACTGTTACGTATAACTAATTAAAACAAATAAAAAAATAAAATAAAAAAATAGAAGTGAATACTGCTTGCATAGGCCTGGGGCAGCTCTCTGATGAGGGAAGAGGGCTCTGAAGAGGGTATCCCTATGCAGCGGGGCATGAGTGCATGCTCCACAGCCTACCTGCTAAGGCTGGCAGGTGAAGATTAACAGGCACGGAAACAGCAAAGGCCTCTGGGATATCATATCAGGGTCATGGAGGGAACAGCCTTGAAAGAGGCAGAAGTGGTCTGAGGTTGAATTGGTCCCTGAGAGGGAAGAAGTCTGGAGGGTAGAGGCAGGAGGGAGGGGTTCCTGTTGATATGAAGTCTAATAGAACTCCTACATGCTCCCTCTCCTGGTAAAAGGCTTTGGTGGCTGCATCCAGGACAGGAAAGAGGTAACACCTTGGAGTTCTGATGTCTAGTTTGGGTGTGTAGGGAGAGGGAGACTCTCAATGGATGCTCATTCCCTCAGTCCTAGAATCAAGTGGTTTTTCCCTTCCAACATTTTTTCTCTTCAATTTCTTCCAGATGCCCATTTGCAGGCTGGTATAAGGTCAATGATGCAATTTTCATTTGTGGCAAACTGAGGGAAGAAAAAAGAAAAAGGATGGTGGAATGAATTTTTAATGAGGCTATTTTTTTAAATTTAATTTTAAGGACTGTCCTTTATTTTGAAAGAATAACCTTCCTTTTTGGTGTTAAAATGTTCTTTCTCTTATGAAATGATCATGAAAGTAAATGTCATTTTCTTTTACTCTCCCCTCTTGGCAATTTTAAACCTGGGAGTTCTGGCCTTTCTGTGCATGTTTGTCCCTTCACCCCATCTTGTGTTTCTGTTTAATTTTTTCTAGTCAAAAATAATAAAAAATTAGGGTCTACTGGGTTAAGTATTCTCAAGGGTTAGCTCAGTCCATGGCCTTTATTATGGTTTGGATATGAGGTGTCCCCAAAAACTCATGAGTGAGATAATGAAAGAAGCTTCAGAGGAGAAATTATTGGGTTATGAGAGCCTTAATCCAACTAGTGAATTGTTCCCCTGATGGGATAATTGAGTGGTAACTGAAGTGGGCAGGGAGTGGACAGAGGAGGTGGGTCCCTGGAGGTATGACTTTGGGGTATATATTTTATATCTGGTGAGAGGGGGTCTCTCTCTCTCTCTCTCTCTCTCTCTCTCTCTCTCTCTCTCTCTCTCTCTCCTTCCTGATCATCATGTGAACCACTTCCCTCTGCCACACTCTTCTGCCATGATGTTCTTCTGCCATGATGTTCTGCCTCACCTTGAACCTTGAGGAATAGAGCCAGCCTTCTATGGACTGAGACCTCTGAGACCATGAGCCCCCAAATAAACTTTTCCTCCCCTAAAATTTTTGTTGTGAGATCTTTTAGTCACAACAGTGAAAAATTGACTAGGGCAGCCTTTATTCCACAAAGGCTTCATTCAACAAGTCTGTGAGGCCTTGTCTCAGGAGTTTGGGGGTGGGCTTTCTAGTGGTGGAATGTGTTGTATTTACCCAAGCTTCTTATGGCTCCCACACTCCTGTAGAGGCTGAAAATAACCCCTCAGAAGACATTCATGTTAAACCCTTGGAACATGTGGACTTATTTTGTAAAAGACTGATTAAAGATCTTTCAAGGAGAAGTTTATCTTGGATTATCTGGAGAGACTTTATATGCAATCACACATTCCTTTTGAGAGAGGCAGAAGAGGTCGTGAGACTTGGCACACAGAAGGGAAGAAGGCCACATGAACATGGAGAACTGTGATGAGACTGAGCAGCCACAAGCCAAGGAATGTCCGTGGTCATCAGAACCTGGGGGAGGCAAAGAGCAGACTCTCCCCTAGAGCTTCTGTGGGTAGTGGAACCCTGATGATGCCTTACTTTTGGACTTCTGGTCTACAGATCTGTGAGACAATAAATTTCAGGGTTTTTTCCAGCCACCAAGTTTGTGGAAATTTTTAGCCTCAGGGAACTAATATACCTGGCCAGGTCTTAGTGGCCTTGTCCACTTGCTTCCTCAGCATGGATTTTGTCCAAAACTGGTTACACACACACACACACACACACACACACACGAAATTTCCTTCAAAACAATATATCACATATATCTTATATTGTAAAACTAATTTAATCTGCTGCAAGGTTTTATTGTTCTGGGTGGTAGAGAAATCAATTTCTATCATCCCTGAGGTTCTTTCTTGTCCCAGTATATATGGAAATGTCCTGAAGTCTTGTATTCTTGGTGAGAAGCCCGGATTTTGTGTTCACACAAGTCACTGCTGATAACCCCTCGCTGGAGTCTGCATGAACTTGAAGGCAGGTAACTCTGTACCCTCTGTGCCAAGCTGGCCCAGGCAATCGTGAATGGTGCCAGGGCACATCCTTTCAAGGTATGCCATGAGCCAAACCCCTTTATTGTCCTGTCACTTCCCAGGGTCAGCAGGTTCCCCTAGACCACTCTCCTCCATTCATGCCTAGAATATTGCTTCTTCCTCTGAGTCTTTTTATTTCTTAAACTCACAAAACCATCTCTCTTATTACCTCTTTATAATAATCTAGAAGATTCTCCCTGTCATGAACTAAACTTTATCCTTCTCCCCAATTTGAACACTGAAGCTTTAACCTCCCAAATTGATGATAGGTGAAAATATGGCTGTTGAGGAGGTAATTAGGGTTAAATGGGGTTGTAAAGATGGAACTCTAATCTGATAGAATTAGTGTGCTTATAACTAGAGGAAGAAACAGCAAGGTTCTCTTTTTCTCTTCACAGAGGAAAGGCCATATGAGGACATGCTGAGAAGGTACTCATCTGTGAGTTAGGAAGAGAAGCCTCAGCAGAAACAAGTTGTGGTGGCACTTCACTTTGGGCTTACAGCCTTCAGAACTGAAAAACTAATGTTCTGTTGTTTAGGCTACCCAGGCTAGGGTGGTTTGCTATGGCAGCTTAGTAGACTATGACAGCCTCTTAATGAGGTTAGACTTTTTTCCAAAACAGAAGTCAAGGGAAGAGTTATTTTGCTGATGGTCTTGCTGCTCCTTTTCTTTGTTCAGAAATATCCAAAGGTCTAACGGGGAGAGTGAGGTGAGGTCCTCTATTGGTGATGTTCAGAGAGAGGACACCCCCATATCCTACCTTCAGCACCAAGGACAAAACACCATTAGATACCTAGCTAACTACCCTGCCATTTTATTCTTGGTTCTGTCTGCAAACATGAACATCATGGATCAGCCTGCAATACAGTGCTTAAAGGAACAAGTGTTCTACCGCTGAGTTATATCCCCAGCCCCATGGTTCCAAATTTAAATCAAAGGGTTTCAGACTGCATGATCTCAAATATGACTCCTTTCTAGGTAGTATAATTTCATATTTCTCCAATGAATATCAGTTTCCAGAATGTCATCCACCAAACATGGGTCCTACAAAAACAAGTACTGGTCCTACTTATTCCTTTAAGCACACTGAGTGCTCAGTCTCTAGCTCTGGGGTGGTCTCTCCAAGATCTGACATGATAGGGAGGGAGGAACAATGGATGATAGAACCTCAGAGGTAAGAAGAAAGGAGATATAGGCTCTACCGTCTGTGTTTATGAAAATACATTTCATAGAGTAACAATAGTAATCATCATCATAATAAAAGAATTCTATGGAATGAAATTAAGGGAATGTTGGGTTTAATGGAGGTAAGTTGTCGTCTTCTTTTTTTTTTTTTTTTTTGGCAGGTCTTCATATTGTCTTTAATATGAGAATGTTCACTATAAATCTCAAGGGGAGGATTCACACATGTGGCACTTCACAAATTAGGACCGCTGACCTAGCTTTTCACCAAGCATCTTGTAGCATCAGTGTTTCGTGGATGACATTCTGGAAACTGATATTCTTTGGAGAAATATGAAATTATGTGACCTAGCAAGGAGTCATATTTGAGATCATGCAGTCTGAAACCTTTTGGTTTAAGTTTGGGGCAACTGGGCTGGAGATATAGCTCAGTGGTAGAACACTTGGCCTAGAAGATGCAAGGAGCTGGGTTTGATTCCCCAACACTGCAAAAACAATAAAAATAAAAATAAAATAAGCCAGCCAGTAAGAGCCAGGGCTGGAATCTAGGTCTCTTAATTTTCAGGCTGGTAGTGTTAAAATTATTTTTAAAGGAGAAGTTTATTTGGGAGTCATAGTTTCAGATGTGTCAGTCCATGTTCAGCCAGCTCCATTGTTCTGGATTCATGGAAGGCTCTGTGTTGGAAAGCTGCTCTCCTCAGGGTAGCTGGGAAGGAGGGAGAGAGAGAGAGAGAGAGAGAGAGAGAGAGAGAGAGAGAGAGAGAGAGAGAGAAAGAGAGAGAGAGAGCGCCAGGCTGGTGTTCTTACTTCTGTACCCAGCTGGAAACTTCCTGGTCAGAAAGTACTAGCCCTCGGGGTACTCAGACAAGCCCCCCACCACTTTGACCTGTTCAGATCTTTGGTGATACTTAATTGCATTAGCAAGAGGGCTGGGAAAATGCTCAGCATCTTACCCATTTTTTAAAAGAAAAAAAAATCATTTTGCATTTAATAAATCAGATTCAAGTCTAGTTTATCCAGCACATTTCTTGGTAAGATTGAAAGCCTTGGGCAAACTTAATCCCACGTTTCTGATTCATCTTCATTGGAGCTCATCTATTTTTATTCTCTAAGTTGTTTCTCTGGCCCTTGCCCTCTGAGCTTTCTTCTAATCTCTCTTCCCTCAGAAATGAGGCATTATACTTGAACAGATGGAAAGTTTCCCCGCCCCCAACCATTAAACCTTCCCTAACCTTCTCGAAGAAAATAAAACCCAAAAAGCCTTAAACAGCCTTGGAAATTCTTAACTACTTTTCAAAATGGAGAGATGCATGTCAGAAAGCTGCAGAGGAGAAGAGCGTTTAGGAGAACAGAATGGAAGTGAATAATGTTCCAAAAATCAGGCCTGTGAAGATCTGGGATGATTCATCCTGAAAGATGGCCAAAGGGTGATTTAACAATTCTGGCAGAAGAACTATTGTTTCAGAGCCTGGGGACCAATTCTTCCAAGAAGGGAACAGGAGGAAAGGGCTTAAAGCTGCAGCTTGCAGGAAGTAGGCTAGACACCAAGAAGGATGTTTTGATTGGGTGGTCATTAATACATTAGAGTGGGTGTGAAGGATTTACAGAATGGCCCCTGGGGCAGTGGAAAGATCACACAGGTTATGTATCTTGTTTGATTACTTTTGAGGTATACAACCTTTGATAAGGTACCAACCTTGAGACCCTGTGCCCCTGTTTAAGAAAAGTGGAGATGACCTCTTCCTCTCAGCATTGTCAGAACTGGATAACACATGTCATGTTTCTGGCTAACTTCAGGTACTCAGAACCGGTAATCCTGTATATGATGATGAGTTAGCAATCCTGATGATGATGGTAAGTGATGAGTATTAGGTCCCATGCCCTCACCCTTATAGTCTCATCTGGGGGTGAATTTCTATGCTTGTAAATGACCCAGCAGCCAAGGGAGAGGTCTGGCTACTTAGGGTGCAAGTAAGAGCTTTGCTTCTCAGAAATTCCTGGGCATGGACTCTACTTCCCTCCCTCCTAGGAGAAAACATGATATCACTGATGCCACAATTATTTCAAGGATGAGGAGAAATATCCCCTCACCTGGACCATTAGAGGTACAGGTATATTCTTTCTGAATGGTGATGTGGGGCTCTTGTATGAAAAGTCTCTACTGTAGCTAAAAGTACCTCTCAGATCAGGGAAGAGCTTACCTTTGGTGGAGAGAGTCATCGTCAGTTAAATGCCACCCCCTAGGAAATTTGGGCCACATCTGGGATTTGGTATCTTGTCTATCACTCGGCACAGTCACTTTGTCCTGGCTTATGTTTCATATTAAATTTTGGAAGAATTTTTCAGCGGATGTCAATGTGCCGAGTCTTGTTTTGCCAATACAGAATCCACCTGAAAATCGCTGTCCCAGCTACTTAGGGAGGATAGTGTAGGGTAAGGGTCAAAGTGAGTGGTTAAGGGTATAGACCCAGTTAGTGAAAGATGGGGTAAGGACAGCCAGAGTAACCACAGGAAGCTTTTTGGAGGAGTGGAAATTGTTTGAGCCTTTTAAGGAGTTCTACCTTAGGAAGGCAAAGCTTGCAGCAAGAGGTCACTAGGTGGGATGACAGCTTGTACCAAAGTTTGAAGCTAGGAATGAATCAGTGACTTGGAGTGGATATCATTTAGGAGAGGAATCAGAGATGAGACTGGGTCAGGAGGTTGGGGGAGCTTCCTGGGTCCTTGAAAGTTACACCAACATGGTGTTTGACCTTGATATCCTGGGCACAGGGGAACTACAGGAGATTTTTGACACAGGAATGGTATGACCGAAATGAACTATTCAGCAAGACTATACATAGCAAACTCAGTATTTAAATAGCTTCATGGAGTAGAAAATCTACCAAACGTTAGGAGAAAATTGGTGGAAAAATTCAATCACAAAAATAATTTGTATTCACAGTGTAACATTTAGAAAATATAGAAAAGTATAGGAGGCAAAATTTACTTAGTCCTAGTACTCCTAGGTATTCTGAAGAATCTGTTATAGTTTTCCTTTTTAAAATTTATTTTTTAACTTAGCTTTTACATATACATATATAACTTGTATATTAAAATGTATATATAGATATACTCAGCTTTACATATTTTTTAAAAAGTGCTTTTCTATATGAGGTCTTTTTAAATGCAATATCAAATGTCTCATGATATTGTAAAGATATAGTAAATCATTTCCTGATGGACAGATATTTGTTTAAATTTTTTAAAAATTTGTAATAAATGTAAATTTTATCAGTGTACCTGTATTTAGATTTGTTTGCATCAAAGTATATGATGTTTATTATTAACATGTCTATTAACTATGTTTGATCACATTTAGCTACCCTTTACTTGTACAGGGTATTCTAGGTTAAAAAGAAATATCTTCACTACATTGAAAACTATGAATATTTTAACTTTCATGTCTTTGATACTTGTAAAGCTGAATATTTTCCCATATGTTTGTATATAAACTTCTTTTATGAATTGCTTAATAATAGCTTTGGCCAGTAACTTATATTAGAATTATGGAATTCTATTGTTATTAAGTTATATGTGTGTGTGTGTGAGTGAGTATGTGTATGTATGGGTAGCAGAGATTAAGCCCAGAGCCTTGAGTGAGACTTTTTTTAATGTAATAATACTTTTTCTGATAAAATTTATTTTTTTTAAATAAAAAAATTAAGATACATCTTTAAAAATATAGTATATGAGTCATAATCCAATTATCTAGAATTAAACACTGTTATATTGTAGTGAATATACTGCCAAAATTCTTCTAATCATGCATATCTATGGGTAAAATGGGGGCACATACCAAAAAAGAAAAATGGATGTACTTTTCCATACTATTTTGTAACTTTTATTTCATGTGTTAGACAGAAGATGTCTTTCCTATGCAAATGGATGTAATTTAGACTTATATTGCTATTTTTCCTATTTGTATCATGATTTATTATATGTTATATCTTGTTTATTTGATCAATCCTCATATTAATTGTTATGTTGAAAAGTTCCATTTTTTTCTTCTAAACATGTCTCTAGTGAATATATTGTAATTATAACTATATGCCATTGTCCTCTTACTTCCTAAGGAAAACTTCTGAGAGTGGAGTTGCTGGGTCATAGATTGGATGTATTTAATGTTTTGATATGTATCACTGAACTGCTCTCTGTGAAGTGGTAAGACTCCTCACTCCCATCCACCACATTGTTTCAATATTACATTACTAATGAGGGATGTTTGCAACCTTGCCAATCTGACAGGTGAAAATGTTTTTCATTTGATTTGTATTTGTTTGTTTATTGGAGAGATCAAGAGGTTTTTAAATAATCAATAATCTATTTTGTGTTTTCTTGTCTGTATGTGGTCCAATTTTCCCTTGAAATGTTTGTACAGAGACTTTTTTATAATATGACTTCCACATATTGTTCTTTTGAAAAATAGTCAATTCCAACAATTCTCATCTGTATCTTTTATTTTCTGTGATTTTCAGATCAGAGGATCGGAGGAGTAGTTTTTGAATTACCTGTAAGAACATAGATGAGTTGAAAGAAGGAGAAAGGCTGATGATTTGGAGAAAAAGATATCCAGAAGCGGGCAAATGTTGGCAGGACTATCATAAGGAAATAAGGGCATTGGGCAAAAAAATCAAGCTGTGCATGGAGCATAAAGAAAGATTAGTTTGAATTCTTTCTGATTTTTTAGGTGTTTTTTTGTCAAGAGTTACTTCCATCATCCTAAACAATGGACATGAAAATCACCTCTTCATTCCGTATGTTAATGGGTCAACAATTTGCTCAGTTTCTTCCTTTGAAATATATCTTGGATTTGAACTTTCTTCTGTATTTTCCCAACAGCATCATGATTACTCTCGTGTGTGTGTGCGCGCACACACACACACACACACACACACACGTGTGTATACACAAACAGCTCTAGGAGGACTTTGCTTACCTTACTGACTTCATGTCCTAGCATCCAAAACACACCCCCAAACAGAGCAGATCCTTAATTTATATATTTTAAAATGTTATATATTTAAAAATATATGTTATATATTTTAAAATGAATAGATGGACTAATCGGAAAGGATGGGTGGTTTGACTGCACTCTGAGAAAGAAGTCAGTCTCTCATCCTTTATGCATGTGAAGAGAAACAGAAACCCCTTGTGAAGAGAGACAGATTAAAAAAATGAATTATTTGTAGTAACAGTGAAGATTGCTGCTGTAAGTAATAGAAGGTGACATGAATTAGATCAAGCAAATGGGGTAACTTTTTATAAAGATATTGCTTGTTTTCATTGAAAACACAGGCAGAGAAGCAGCTGGGTGCTAGCGAGGAACTAGAATGAATTTTTCAGTCTCTGTGTTTTTTCCTTTTCAAATGTCTGCTCTTGGGGATTGTTTCTTATTTACCCTGAAGTCCAGTTTTCTCTTCTTGGACACAGGATGTCACATGCAGTCACCATAACTTTTGAATCAGGATCTCCTCCATTGAAGACACTCTTCTGAACTAAACAAGAATCTCCCAGTCCCGCTTACAAATTCCCAACAGAAAGGGCCAGCCGATTGTGACTTGGAGGCAGGGTCATGTTGTTGAAGGGTGGATGTGGGCAGAGACCATGAGGGGTCAACAGTGACTAAAAGCAGCCTGGCCTTGGGCTGGGTAGAACAAGTTGTCCTTTGCAGCTGAGCTCTATTGAATTTTCACCTTTAGAATGTCCCATCTGGGCTCTGTTCATTTTGGTCAAAGATTTCACAAAGGATATCCAGAAGCAGGTACATGTTGTTAGGACTACATAAGGAAATAAGGGAGTTGGGCAAAAATGTTAATACATAAACTTGGAATTAGTGCCAACTTTTTTTTTTTTTTGGTGGTAATATTTATTAAGGACACAGTTCTCTACTTGGCCCTAATAGTTCTTTTCAACTAGGATGGTCAGATTTAACTGGTGTCTATTCCAGTTATGTATGTTCTAGCAATGTTAGGATAAACTTACACTGAAAAATTATTCATTGTTTCCCTTCAGTTGTAATTTAACTGTGTGTCCAGTATTTTATCCGGCAATCCTTCCCCAACATCATTAATTATAAGTGGAGAGGAAGGTAGGAGTAAGCTGAAATATGTTAATTGTTATTTCGAGGTTCCAGTGTTCAGGCACTTCTTCATTTATTGTTTAGGGCATTAAATTATAAGTTATTTATTGTCTTGGTGCATACTCCTGGGAGGCAAGGGTGTGGGCAATCAAAAAAGGGGGATAATAATTAGACATATGACTCAACATTTCATTGTTGTCTTTTCTACCTAGAAACTATCCAACCGACTTTCTAAAACCTCACTTATTTGTGTCTGTATTTTAAAATCAGAGATTATCCCTTTGAACATTTTCTCCATTCTGGAAAGATAAATCAGTTCCTAAAAAGAATAGCAATGAGACTCTCAGGCATTTCACACCTTATCAGAGTGTGCATTAGTAATATAGCTCCAATTGCTTTCTCTCCTACTCACAACCCAGTGAAAACCAATTGATTTCATTTCCATAGGTTCAGTTATTCATTCTACAAAACTTTACTGAGCACCTACTAAGACACTAACTTGAGAATGATGCCAAAGACATTTCTGTCCTCTCCTATCACAGTTCTCGGCATTGTATATTATAGTGGATAGCCTCTGCCTACCCGTAGGCCAGGGGCTCCTCAAAGTGGAGACCATGCTTTACTCACCTCTGTCACCTTGGCTTCCAGCATAGCCTCACACAGTGCCAGACTGAAACCTGATGCTTGAAGATTTCAAGGGAAAGAAGTTTCAAAAAATGTGGATGGATTGGTTGAAAATATTTTTGGCCCCATTCATGGTTTCCCGATAGTCTGACCCTTTCCAGGGACTGAGGTATCAAAGACTCTTACATCTCAGTGTATAGACCTTCTGACATGATCCAGAAAGACACAGGGTTTCCTTACTCATAGTAGACTAATGCTGGGGAGAACCAAGTGTGTGAGGGAGTGTGGGCGTGAGTGGGGAGGGATGGGGAAGGAAAGAGTATCCAGGGAAGAAAAAAGCCATTAATTTTAATGCAGAGTTTGAACTGCTATTTTCTCTAGCCCAGAAGCTGTCTCAGAAAGCATCTGGGGACTCAAGATGTGGCTTCGGGAGGCATTTTGTCATATATTACATTGGAGACAATACAGGAAGAAGCAATTCACCTTTTCTGAAGGTGTCCATAGCCTCTCTGATTTTTAAGGAGAGTTTCTACACTTGTGACTTTGACCCCCTTACTCTGCTCCCTTTCTCATTACAAACTTCCAGAGCTAGAGAGAGCCACAGACATCAGAAAAGCTACCCTTTTTGTTTAGCTGATCAGGGAAAAAGAGATGAAGTCACCTGCCTGAGGTCATGCAGGAAATAAACCTTTTGATTCTTGGCCTACTATTTCACCTTTTCTAGAATTTTAAATTATTTTTTTGCAGGAATGCATTTTTTAAAATCAACCATATGAGGAATACTTATGCACATGCATACACATAGCTACATTCATACGTACATGCACGTCCCACATACAAGTGGGTTAAAAGCGGTTCTGACTAAAGTAAGGGCAATGGCCACCTCTACCATTGTGTTTTTCCTTTGACCTCCTTTGGAGTACCTCCACTGAACTATGGGATAGAGAGGAGTCCAATTGAATAACTACCATACTATTTCCCATGGTATTCTAACTCTGACCCTGAATTTTTTTTGTGTGTTCACAAGAAATGCAATCAATTTCATCATTCTAAAATGTGAGAATGTGCTAGGCCTGCTCCATTTCATCTCTAATGCAACTCAGAAATTGGGTGTTGGGGAGAAATTACAGACATCTGGGAAGACATCTAATACATTTTGGGAACCAGGAGGGTGATGGGAAAAACTGTCCTTCTGTAGCCTGCTGAAGGAAGAAGATAAGTTGGTCAGTGTCTCTGTGTGCACCCATTTCTTCTCAGCAAGAACACAGTCTAGTTTCCTTCCTTCCTATTTTGTGTCTTTACATTCATATGTATGAAAGATAGAATCATCAGGTGCTTTTTTGACATAAAAATATTTTTACTCAAAGGTAAATATCAAATACAATGATTTCTGCCACTTGTTAATAATAAGGAAGATAGAAGAAGATGGAAGACATGCCTATTGACGAGAGCTCTCAGAGCATCCTTCCTGTGAGTGCAGCACTATTTTTTGGATGATTGTATCTCTGGACAGACTCCTTTATCATTCATAGACTGAGTTAGAAATTTCCTGTTTTATTCCTTATTCCCTAAATTCTGTCTAACCCAAACCAAGATGGTAGCTCCTTGGAACTTTTGACACTCAACATTTTAGTCTTTTAAAGGGTAAATTACTAACAGATGACTATCGCTATAATAGAATCAGAGAGAGGGAGAAAGATGCTTTTAAGACATTGTTGATGCCTCGCCATGCTCTGGGTCTTTTCTATCAAGCTGACAGATGGTCTCATCTTGCTTTTCAGTCTTTCCCTGGGGTCAGTGTCTGAGGATCTTTATGATCATTAAAACTGTTTACATATTAAAGGGAATATCCCTTCAGCTAAAATGCAAAGACCACTGTGAATATGCATAACCAAGTTTTTCAGTCTGATGAAGAGCTGCCATCCACTATCCAAGGCATTTTTGCATTTACATTTTCCTTAACAGAACCTTACGGTTATTCTCAGATGATGCCAAAATTTTTTAGGCAATTGCTTTTTAAAATAAAACAATCACCTTTTAAATACACAGAAACCCAATCCTAAGGCAAGTGCAGTCGCCTACCGCCAGAGAAATGTTTTCCCCTCCTAGCTTCTCTGCTGCGATACGAATCTGTAATGTTAATCTCATGACCAAAGTGAGAGTGTTTCTGCAAATGCTCCTTGAATCACAGATGAGTTTTTCATTTTGTTTTCTGAATGACAAAGAGAATATTTTATTGCAACCAAAGAAATGCTAGTAACAGTAAATTCTACTTTATTTAGCATCATTTGGAATTGTGCGCAATGCATAATTAAATAGCAACATCCTGAAGATCAGTTCGTTCAGTTTCCAGAGTTCAGTAGTAGTATTCCTTCTCTTGCTAATACTCAGCAACCTTTCCACTTTACTTTAATTTGTGTTGTGAGCCTCGGTTCTTCTCAACCCACTGAAGACAGTTCATATGAGCATATTGAATTTTGTATTTCTGCTGGTTATATTACCTGAATTCTAGGCCAGAGGCCTGACTCTGGGGTTAGGGGGTCACAATGGATTAGGTCTGGCCACTTGCCCCAAGGGATCAAATAAAGAATGGAGTGCAGTGAAAGCAGAAAAGGAATTTATTTGGTGTGGCCTATGCAGGGAAGGAACAGGAGACCAATATCTTAAGCCTGTCTTTGGGGTTGCTGACAAGAGCTTTGGGATAATATAGGCAAGGGCCAGGGGCTTGCATAGCTGGCAGTATTGTTTAGGATGTGGCCTGGTTGATGATTATCTTAAGATTGATCATGTGAGGGCTTGTCAGATGAAAGTTGCTGCTGTCTGGAGGGTAGTTTCACCTTTTGTCATACAAATGTTTATTGATCAGACCTGTTGTTCCCGGAAATCAAGGTGACTATTGGACAGAATGACTCAGAGAAAAAAATAGATTGAAAAGGCAAGATGGAGTTAGTTAATGATTTGGTCCTCCTTCAAATCCCCACTGTCAAGTCACCATTCCATTTTTAGGGGAAAAGAGCCAAAGGTGTTTTCTTCTGAAACTTTTTCCTGTTGATGAGGGCGAATGAAGGAATTTTGAAGTGGTAGATTTTCACAGGTAGAGTAAGAAAACTTAGTTTAATGTGTCTTTTCTGGGGAATATAATAGAGATATTTCCATAATGGCATAAATAGTGTTGACACCATTCTTGCAAATGCAGTAAGTCAAACAGCACCCAAAGATGAGGAGACAGATAAGGAAAGCTAAGGACTAATTAATCACTTATTATCCGCTTTTAAATGAATATTCCTTAAAGGACTAACATGTCTATGTGCAGAATTGAGTGGGAATCTGACTTGGAGTTTCAGATAGCAAAAGGAGGCAGATGCAATATGAAGGCAGAGATGCCAAGCTTTTGTTTGGTTTTGGTTAATCATTGGGCATCTATAGGCCCAAGTGAAGGCTCAGTGCTTTTAGCAAAAGCAACACAACATCCAGTTCCTTGTATTTTGGCAGAAGAAAGTCCAGTTCTCAGCCCAAACTTTTGTGACTGAGTGGGTGCCTCTCTGAAGTGGGTGCCCTTCCTCTGTTCTCATTCTCATACCAAATCCAGTGACTGGGGGAAAAAAATCTGTCCTGCTTGTCCTGAAAAATGTTAACACAGGAGTCTTGAGATTACTATTTTTATAAAGGCTTGCTTGTAAGATTGACCCTTCGTTGGTGCCTGGGAACTTGGTTTGTGGGAGGCTTCCCCAACAGATTCCCTCACTGTGCATAAACTATTCCTTCAAATTATCAGGTTTATGCTGCATATTTGATTTTTGGGGGGAGTCTAGAATTTTTATATGTGTCAAGCAGAGGGTTCCTACGTGGGCAGCCCCCAACATGAATCTTGGGTGCTGAGTGTCTGCAAGCTTCTGTGGTAGACTATTTTGCACATGTACTGTCACAGTGGGACAGTGGAGGAAAGAGGCACATTTTACAGGGCTCCTCTTGGTGAGGTCCTTGGAGGCTTTCTCCTGTTTCTTATTACACTTTGCTTCATAAGTTTTTCCCTTAAATTTTTTTTTGATCTGTTTTCTAATAAATCATACTGTTGAGTACAACTGGGTGCTAGGTCTTGTGATCAAACCTGGAACGTTCTTAGAGACCTCTCTCATCCTGGACACAGTTTGCTCAGCTTGGGACACCAGACTTTCCACATGTACATCTGTCTGTGAATTGCAGGTGATGTTGCTCTTTTAGAAATGTAGGGTCCTACTGCAGATTATGTGGTTGCCGCATTACCCTTATTTCACTTAAAAAAAAACTTGAGTTATGATTTACATGAGTGAGATGTTTAGATCACCTTGATTAATATTTGTGCTGTATTTATACAAAAACCAGTTTCTGTCGGGCAGGTGCTGATGAAGTTGACATAACAAAGCTATTCTGAGGTCTGTGGTGGGAGCTGTGGTAAAGGTCTTTGTGAGGTTTGTTTGCAATAGGTTGGGAAAGAGTCCCTGTGATGGTTTATTTCATGGTTCAGCTTGATTAGGCTAGGGGATGCCCAGATATTTGAACAAACATTATTTTAGGTTTGCCTATGAGGATGATTCTTGAGGAGATTAACATTTAAATTGGTAGATGGGGCAAATCAGATTGCCTTCCCTGATGTGGTTTGGCCTCATCCAGTGGGTCAAAAGCTTGAACAGAGCAAAACCCCAACCCTTCAGGGTGTGAGGGGGAACTCCTGCTGGATTTCCTTGCACTGGGGCCAAGGTCTATTCCTGCCTTTGGGCTTGAACTGAAATGTTGGTTCTCCCTGAGTCATGAGTCATCTGGTCTTCAGAATAAAACTGAACCACTGTTCCTACTGGGTTGCAGGCCTTTGGATTTGAACCAGAACTCAGCCATCAGCCCTCCGAGACCTCCAGCTGTGGACTGCAGACCTTGGGATTTATCAATCTCCCTAATTGCCCGGATGGCATCCAGAAGGGACAGCTATGTATGAGGTGTGGCTGTTTTCTTTGCAGGGTTCAGAGTGAACCTTTTCACAGAAGCACCAGTTCGTCCAAAATTAAATTTGCCAATGACTCCACATTCTCAGCCACAGCTGCTATTCCCTCTCTAGGTCTTAAAATACAAATAGATTTTTTCCAAGTAATATGAGCATTTTTCCCCTTTACTTTATATCTCTATCCTCTCCCTTAAAGTTTCTTTTCTTTTTTCCTCTCCTCTCATTGGATTCATATTACAAGAATTTTAGGTTGATTGCTGTTTTCAAATATCTATATACCCAAGGTCATGATTCTTGGCCTTTATTGTTTTCTTTTTATTATTTTCCTCCCTTCCATTTTTTTTTTTTGGGTACCAGGGATTGAACTCAGGGGAACTTGACCACTGAGCCACATCCCCAACCTTATTTTGTATTTTACTTCGAGACAGGGTCTCACTGAGTTGCTTAGTGTCTCCCTTTTGCTGAAGCTGGCTTTGAACTTGCGATCCTCCTGTCTTGAATGATGAATATGTCTGTGCAGAGTTGAGTGGGAATCTGACTTGGAGTTTCAAATAGCAAAAGGAGAGAGATGCAATGTGAAGGCACCATGTTTTATTCTTTCTGGTGAAGATATTAACATTATCCAACATTATTCAACTTTTTTTTGAAGTTCAAGGAAAAATGCTTTTGAAGTTTCTTAATTTCAATTCTGTTCTCTGATAATTGATAGAAAGGGGAAATAAAAATGAATAGTGAGGACATTAGTTTGCGTGAGCCACATGATATTCTAGATCTAAATCATAAAAATTATTTACTGTGGTTTATTATTTTCTTTTCAGAGGCACTTTTTGTACTGTCACTATTTATATGATATTGTTGTTTTTAAAAATATTTGACAATTGACTAAAACACTAACCTACCTAAAATTTTAGAAGGGAATATTGTGGAGGGTACCGTGGATTGAACTCAAAACTGTATGGTGTCAAATGTACAGCGTCAGACATAGATGGATTCAGGTGCTCAAATGAAATCACTAGGTATTCATATTGCAAACCCAGTTTTCACTGCATGACTTCATTTTTAGGCAGGGAATTTCCACATGAGAGTATTATGGTTTGTAGTTTATCAGCTTAGTAACACCAGTGTAAATATCCTTCCCTTGTGGATTCATCAAGGATTTCAGGTAGCTTCCAGTATCCCTGTTTGGGTTATGTGCCTATTAATGGGGGATTTAGTACTATGGTTGGCCTCTCTTGAGTCACATGTTCATCTTTGGAGATGTAGAATTAGTCCCACAATTAACACAATGTTTAAAAATAAAAGTTATCAGAAGAAAACAGAATGGATAATGGAAGGAAAAAAAATAGGTATTCACTTCATGGCTCCAGCTATGAGAGGTGGCATCTTGTGGACAAAGGGTCTTGTCCTTCAAGTCATACCTGGGTATGGGTACTCTATGTTCTGTAAATTATTAAGAAACTATGTTTCATTATTAAATGTTCTCACCTGTGGAATGGGGAGACTATTTCTTGCTCTACTTAATGTACATGCATGTTGGGAGTATGAATTTTGATCAAGGATATATGAGAACTATGTATAGCACAAGTATTTTGTAATTCACAATAATCACTTCCTTATTCAACAATTAAAATTCAAATGACTGTGATTGATTTATGATCAAGACTTTGAGTTATGGAAATTATAGCTATGGAGAATCCAATTTTTGAGGATATTAAAGTAGAATTTATTAGGGTTTTAAACTAGGTATATGAGGTAGACCCCATAGAGTAGGAAATGGAAAAAAAAACCTTCTTAGAAATCTTCCTTTAACATCTCTCTTTTGATTTCTTTTCCATTTTAGAAACTTTTTTTTAAACCTGTTCTTCTCTTTGGCTTCCAGGTTGCTTATTCTTGCCTTGGAATAAAGTATACTCACAGGAGCAAGAGATTTCATTAGTATCTAGCTCAGTGGGAGGTATTCTAAATATTCTGCATTAATCTTGGTTTTCTAAGAAGCAAAGACCAAGATGATATTATTGTTAGGGGAAGTAACTGGGAGAAAAATGGGGAGAGAGGCAAAATGGCTAGGAGAGCTATGCAAGCCAGACTCTTGGTGGAGAGACTGGGAAGAATTGGTGGGAACACTATAGACCATTGTGCAGTCAAATGAAAGCTCAGCAAGACTCTCAGGGAGTCCCTCGTCTCCAGGAATGGACCTGCTCCAGTATCCCCGCCATATTCAGGCATTGGTTGAGAACCAGCAGTTCTTGGGTAACTGGGTGGAAATTATCAGTGGCTCCTGGTGGATTATGCTCCTTGTGATTGGAGTTGTGCGAGGCACATTTGTATGGCTACCACGTCTCTACTCACCTTCATTTGTTTATTCAGTAGGTATATGTTGAGCAATTAATTAGTGTCAGAGACCATTATGGACACTGAAGATCTAGTAATAAATAAGATAGACAAGTTCCTGGTGTTCACAAAGATTCCATTCATTCTAGTGGTCTGATTCTCAACTCTCTAATTGACACTACTGGATTTTATGTTTGTCTTTTGGAGAATCATAAATTATCTCCTTTTTTATTTCTGTGAACTCCTCATTTTACATTCCCTGTGGCTATTGCTAAACTCCATGTTAAGTTTTAAAAATGAAGTTTGGTTTTCGGGATTAGGGTTATAACCAGGGAAATTGCAAAGTTGGTCAGTCTCAAGAATTCAGGTTCAGGGTTAGTCCAGAAGAGGGTGGAAACCCTTAATCCATTTGTATGTTCTGCCTGGAAAAACATTATTAGCAAGTTACTGCGTCACACTTGGAAAGAATTAAAATTCTCTTTACTAGCATAAAAGTCCAATTAAATTTTACGCACCAGCCTCACCCTCAACCTTAGTTCCTTCACTTACCATATTGTACTTATGCTATCTTTGTTTCTGTTCTTTGAACATAAGCTCATTATCCGCTTAGGGTGTTTTATCTGCCTGGGATGTTTTTTGGTTGGGCTGACAGATTCTTATCTCCAGACCTCATCTTAAATATTATCTTCTCAGAGAGGCCTTTACTTACCTACCAAACTAAAGTAGATTCTTTATAATCTAACATTTCATCATCTTATTTGAATTCTCTGCATGGCCTTTATCAATCAGGATTTGGCTGGCCTTCCTTCCTTCCTTCCTTCCAAAAAATTTTTAATTTGTTTTAATTAGTTATCCATGACAGTAGAATGCATTTATGCACTTTGATATATCATACATAGATGGGATATAATTTCTCATTTTTTTCTGAGTGCACATGTTGTAGAATCACATTGGCCATGCAGTCACATATATACATAAGGTAATAAAGTCTACTATCTTTCCTATCATTCTACTATCTTTCATTCTACTATCTTTCCTATCCCCATATCCCCTCCTTTCTCCCTTCCCTCTACCTAATCTAAGGTAACGCTATTCTTCCTCAGTGCCCCCCGCCTTATTGTGAATTAGTATCCACATATTAGAGAAAACATTTGGCCTTTGTTTTTTTGGGATTGGCTTATTTTGCTTAGCATGATATTCTCCAACTCTAACCATTTGCCAGCAAATGCCATAATTTCATTCTTCTTTAAAGCTGAGTAATATTCCGTTGAATATATATATACCACATTTTCTTTATCCATTCATCTATTGAAGGACACTTAAGTTGGTTCCACAGTCTATCTATTATGAATTGAATTGCTATAAATATTGATATGGCTGTATCACTATTATATGCTGATTTTTTAGTCCTTTGGGTATAAACCAAGGAGTGGGATAGCTGGGTCAAATGGTGGTTCTATTCCAAGTTTTCTGAGGAATCTCCATACTGCTTTCCATAGTGGTTGCACCAATTTGCAGTCGCACCAGCAATGTATGAGTGTACCTTTTCCCCACATCCTCACCAACATTTATTGTTGCCCGTATTCTTGATGATTGCCATTATGACAGGAGTGAGATGAAATTCTTAGAGTAGTTTTGATTTGCATATCTCTAATTGCTACAGATGTTGAACACTTTTTCATATTTTTGTTGATCAATTATATTTCTTCTTTTGTGAAGTGTCTCTTCAGTTCCTTAGCCCATTTATTGATTGGGTTATTTGTATTTTTGGTGTTAAGTTTTTTGAGTTCTTTATATATATATATATCCTAGAAATTAAAGCTTTATTGGAGGTGCATGTCTTTCATGTCTTTATCCATAACTAAAATATAAGTTCCAAAAGAGGAACAGAACTATAATCTATCTTGTTGACCACTGTATTTCTAATATAGAGCCTGGAACAGGCTTATTACATAAAACATCAGTTATCCCTTATTGAATGAATGAAGGGAAAGGGGTGAATGAAAGCGCTCCAGCTTCAGGACCATGGAAAGTTCCTAATAAGTCTCAGCTTCCCAGACTTAAAGATGAAAAGATCCACTTTCTGACTTATCACCTGAAGGTACAGATCATCTGAGAAGTTGGGATCTTCAGGTGTCCCAATGGATGGGATGGATCAAACATAGCAGCTGTCATATATTTTTTTTTTCCTTCTTGGGTCTGTCTTGTCACTTTTTGCTGAACTGCATTGAGATTTCCCTTATCAAGTCTGGCCATGTCTCCTGGGAATGCTACCTTAATTGAAATTTTTCTTCTCTCAGTTTTGTGTCAAGGCACCTTTCTTTTTTTAAAGGCAGCCCCTCGTTATGGAGTACTGCCTACGTACCAGCAGTCGCTATTGATGATGATTCAGAATTGAATGAACAGGGCCCTTGTTCCTGAGGGGTTTGCTGTCCCTTCAGAGAAGCAGGCTATAAAAGAAAAATGAAAGAAATGGCTGTGGGGAGTGAGAGAATATAATGCTTGAGTAATGATTTCTCCACAGAGAAGCATTTGATCTGGGTTTTAAAGAACTGACAGCAGTTTATAAAGCAGAACATACGGAAAGGGCATTCTAGAAATAAGAGCCACAAAAGAAGGAGGAAAGTGTATGAATTCAGGTATAAGGTAGCTAGCATATATATGGGGGTGAGAAGAACAAGGAAAAGAAGCTTATGAAGTAGGATAAGAGCAGAACACAAAGGTCTGCATGACATACAATTGATTTTGGATATTATTCTGTAGTAGTGGACGGAACAGGTTTAGAAAGGATTTTGATCAGGGGATAGACAATTTCAGATGGTGCTTTGAGAATATTGTTGTGTTGCATGGGTACAAGGGATGATGATGGGCTAAGAAGGGTTTTTAAACAAAGCTTTCATCATATGGTAAGGGGTGGTTTCTATTGTTGTAAGTGGAAATGTCTAATTAAGTACCTATTAAGAACACAGCCTCTATGCCCCCTCCCCCCTCCTGCTAGTGATGCAAGTTTATAATAGAAAAAAAAAATACAAATTACCCACAAGGACAAAAATCACTCCTAATCTCATCACTCAAATACAACTATTACTAGAAGTATGTGTGTGTGTGTGTTTTGCAGGGAGATATTTTGCCTCTGCACATGGTTTGTGTGCATCCTGTACATATGCATCTTTTTGCTTTATATCATAAATATCATTCTAAATCATATCAATAAGTATATATTTACTTCATTTTTAAAATGGATATCTATTGGTTTGAGGCACTCCAAAGTCTTCAATGTAAGGGTAATGTAAGTATATTCTAAAATTTCTTCTGTAGTTGGTAAGAGAAACTCAGTGGAAAATAGGGAAGGGTCCGTGGACTGTTAACTTTGGCTAAGGGGAAAATATTGAAGATTTTCAAGGAGAGGATTAATATGGCTGAATACCAGCTTGGCACAAAATTTCAAACTCTGTGAAGCTTTTCAATGAGCTTGTAGCCTGTTAAGTTGGAGATAGGGCTAGAGGGTGACCCTTGGGGTTTTCCCTGCATTCAGGGAACCCACATGGCTTAGTTGTTCTTATCTGCCTGCTGCCACGACAGGAACTTGGCATCTGAGGTTGAACTGTTCTGACTTTGGCCAAGATGACTGCAGGCCAGGAATGTTTCTGGACCTGGCTTTCCAAACCTTCAACTGTGAGCCTTTAGACCAGAGGCCGCCAAACTTTCTAAATTAGGTCCTCTGTCAGTAAAATATTGTTACAAATGCATCTAAAATATATGCATATTTATTTAAAATTACATTAAAATTTTACGACACTGGATACTTTGTATATTGTAAAACAGCAAACCGAAATTTTTAAAGAACGAGAGCTAAAATAAAACATTTTAAGATAAAATCATTTTTTGACTCAGTTAAATACTATTTTTCACTTAGAATGTAAAGCATTATTAATATTTTATGGAGACCCATATGGTTGAACTATGCTTCACTGTTTTTTAAATCTTGGTTTAACACTGATAGTTATGTATTCTCGTCCATGTCTGGTTTATTTTGATACTTGCTTTTTAATGACTCTCCAAATCAAAAAGCTACTGCATGGAGATATGCTGATCTAATTAGGAGGAGGGTATAATTGGATGTACTTTGTAAATCATGATGTTCATTTTAAAATTCCCTCTGCCAATTTATGTAAGGGTTTTGGTTAAAAGTAAGTTTTTGTTTCACTAGTTACCAATTAGTTGTTGGTTTATATTTAACATTGGGTTAAAACTACTAAAATTTTTCACTTGGAATTTTTTTTAATACAGGATAGAAAGTGGAATTTTTATTCAGGACATGACAATATGCAGAAAATATACAATTGTAAAATATTTATTTATTTAATTATTTTTAATAGACTTTTTTAAATATACAACAGCGAAATACATTACAATTCATATTACACATATAAAGCACATTTTTTCATATCTCTGGTTGTATACAAAGTATATTCACACCAATTTGTGTCTTCATACATGCACTTTGGATAATGATGTTCATCATATTCTATCGTCATTTCTAACGCCCTGCCTTCTCCCTTCCCCTCCCACCCCTCTGCCCTATCTAGAATTCGTCTATTCCTCCCATGCTCCCCCTCCCTACCCCACTGTGAATCAGACTCCTTATATCAGAGAAAATATTCAGCATTTGTTTTTTGGGGATTGGCTAACTTCACGTGTAGCATTATCTTCTCTAACTCCATCCAGTTACCTGCAAATGCTATGATTTTATTCTCTTTTATTGCTGAGTAATATTACATTATGTATATATGCCACTTTTTTTAATCCATTCATCTACTGAGGGCATCTAGGTTGGCTCCACAATTTAGCTATTGTGAATTGTGCTGCTATAAACATTGATGTGGCTGTGTCCCTGTAGTATGCTGTTTTTAAGTCCTTTGGATATAGATGGAGGAGATTGGTAGCTGGGTCAAATGGTGGTTCTGTTTTCCAAACGCTTTCTCTGTAGTAACTTTCATTAAAAAACAAAACAGCTAATTTTTAAAACCACATTTTTCAAATTTCCCCTTGACCTTGAAAGGTGGATTTGTATTTTTTTGGATTGTGTTGAAAATATTTGTTTGGTGGTCTAGACTGACAGTCATGTCATAAATTCTCAAATTTGGAAGATTCTAATTTTTTTAAATTAAAAAATGAGTAGCTTAACTCAACTTTAATTTCATCAAGTCTTTATTATTTTTCCCATAAATTAATCAGCTAATCTCCGTGTGGTACCAAAACTTTTCATGATTATTTCCTACCTCATTACATAGTATTATAAACATTTCATTACTTAGCAGTTTCTTTCTTTAATAAATTAACAACCTTAGTGAGATTCTGGAGCTTATAAATTCCAATATGTTGTGGTACTATCAAACCAAGCAAGCAAGAGACCCACTTTCACTTCTGAGCTCTTGAGTCCACTCTTATTTCAGGAGCCATCACATTGTTTAGCTAAGAATTGACCTTCTAACTGCAGACTGAGGGAATGAGTTCCAGCATGTCTATTATGTAGGAATAAAGCTGAATTTATGTCTCAACTTTACTATGAAAATTAATATAAAAATAGATTCTGATTTATTTTCTTTCTGTACTCCAATCCTGGCATACCCTTGTGGTTCAGGAGCCCTATCAGGTCTCTTCTCTGGGCCACTCATTCCCAAGAAGGGGTGTGGAGGGGTTATGTGTTTGAGACTTTCCTATCCTGACCTTCTAGGATTCTGTTGGTCAAGTTTTTGAGCCTTGACTCAGTTTATTCATTTGCAAAATAGTGGTAATAATAGGACTTCCCTCCTGGGGTCGTTGAGAGAATTAAAGCTAAACAAAATGATCCAAAGTGCACAACATATGCCACATGTTTAAAGATAATAGTTCTTATGATTCCTTCCTTGAACCTGGAGGGAATAAGCAGATCTTTTTTGGTTACACCTAAGCTCCTCTTTACCAAACAAAAACAGTAACCTTGAACTAAGTTTTTTAATATATAAGTCTTTCCCTTCACCAAGGCTGTTCTGAAGTCCCATGAACCATTAGCTCTTGCATTTTTTTTAATGACAGTGCTTAAATACTCCTTTCTCTTTATGCCTGCAAATATACCACCTCTGCACTGAACAAATCTTGATGAAGTCTTTTCTTTCTTTTCTTTTTCTTTCTTTCTTTTTTTTTTTTTTAAAGAACAGCTCAAAGCCTAAAAATTACTGTTAGAGCTTAGAATTTGCAAGTGTAAATCTCTTCCACAGCCAGGTGTGTGAGTCCAAAAAGATAAGGGTGTTAAGAGGTGGCTTTCCACATTGGAAATATCCTCAGATTAATTTGAAGCCCCTTGTTAATAGTATACTATTTTTCCACTCTCAGTCACATTATTCTTGCTCAACTGGCCAACTTGATGTTTTAAAATCAAGCTGTTGACTTAAAAATGGAAGAAGGAATTAGATATTAAAACTTCTAAATCATCCCTCAATAAATAAGCATATTAAGTACATTTGGCCGTCCTTTTGGAAAACGAAAGACTTCTGAGAATGAGGGCAGGGACAGAGGACTTGAATCAGGAGGTTGCTTTTGTAGCAAGTCCGGTCTTCTTGTCACAGCCAGGATTGGGCTGCTGAGACCAAGTGGGTGAACAAGGTCACCAGCCTAGGGGAGCTGGCAATTTTGGAAAATCATTCAAAATGCTCCCTGAAAAGATGTCACCATAACCCATCATTAGGAAGTTTTAATGACCTATTCCACTTTCTGTTTCTCTTGCAGGCCCATACACATCCTCAGGGGTTTATGGTGCTATGCTCAGGAGGTATGTGAGGTCACAGAATGGCATGCCACATTCTGTAGCATCAGTTGGCTTTGACTTTGCCTTCTTTTTAATGATTACAATTAATAAGAATATAATTTGGGAGCTGTTTTGAGATTAGGAACACAGGTGAGGAAAAACTACCTCAGATCCTGGCTCTGGCCCGTAAGGGCTTGAGCAAGTGACTTAACCTCACTGAAACTCAATTTCGCCAGCATGGAATGGGGGCAAATGACCTATTTCACAGGATTATAATGGAGACTAAATGAAATCAAGCCTAGCTCTTAGCACCAGGCCTGGTACATGTAAGTACTTGGTAAGCGGTGACTGCTACAAGGCTCTTGGTAAGAACAGAGTAAATTCTGTGAATTTGGTTGCAAGCAATAGCAGTCAGCTCAGTCTTAGCTCAGCTAAGGCAGGTTTATTATAGAAATATAACAGGCCATCTCCACGGCAGGCAGAGAAGGGGAAGACCTTGGAGCTGGTTTCATGGGCTGACCTGGGATGCCTTCTTTCTGTTTTTCTCTGTGTCCTCATTTCCATTTGTCCCTTGGAAGTATGTGTTAGTTAATTCTCTTCTGCCACTTAGGATATTTTCTTGGAAAATTCTGAGTTTGTCTGAGTGTGCTTCTTACACTGTAGATCTAGAGAAGAGGAGTTAGTTATATATTGTTAAGAGTCTCAGTCCGTGCATAGCAATGACATAGCACAGGGTTCTTTCTCATCCCTCTTTTGCCCAAGGCAGGTGTCACCAGTCACTCTTGAGAGTGTTTTATGCTGAGTTCAGGGTTGGCTCCATAATTCTTTTCAGCATTGCATTTTCAGGTACTCTCAGATAGCTACTGCCTAGTGAATGGAAAAGGCTCATGAGATAAACTACTTTCTTTTTTCTTTCCCTTCCCTCCTTCGTCCTTCCCACCCTTTCTTTCTTTCTTTTCTTTCTTTTTTTTTTTTCTTTTTTGTGATTCTGGGTTTCAAACCCAGGGCCTTAAGCAAGAGAGGCAAGCACTCCCCCACTGAGCCACTCCCTGAGCCCTGATCATTCATTCTTTATCCTACCTCTGAGTTATAGACAAAGAACTATTGTACAGGGAGGGAAAGTGAACAGGCAACGGTCATATGGCCGAGTTAGAACTGGAACCAAGCATTCTTTAGTGCGAGGGTAAAACCATTCCACAAGAGAATCAGATTTCAACCAAGTGCCAAGCCATTGGGAGCTGAGACTGGGAAGCCTTTATAGTGGGGATTGGACCTACCTGGACCTGAGGAGACTTATGGGGAGGAGAAAAGAGAGCTATATTCACAGTGATATACACATTTTCAAAGTCAGGAGAAAATTGAATCTTGATCTTTGAAGCAAGAGTCTTCCATAGATGCTATGTTAGGTGTCTGCAGATCTCCTGCCACCCTGCTGTCAGCCAGGGCATCCTCACCACCATGCCCATCTCTGCGTGGAGACAGCAAACGCTGCTCTGTATGGAGGCAGCTGTGGCCACTGATGGTCATCTTGATACAACTGACCTGGTTTCTTATCAGTGATTGGACTAATGACATTGACACTGTGTAAGAGACTAAATTCAAAACAAGGTTTTTTCATTTTTTTTTAAACCACCTTTTTTTTTTTTTTTTTTCTACAAGCAGACACAACACTGCAAGGAAGGAGGAGAGGAAGGCAGAATATATACTCTGGAAGGAAGAGGCACATGTACCTCTGTTCTCTGTTAGGACCATGGCTACACATGCTACGTGCTGTTGATTTTCTTTTTCTTTCTTTCTTTTTTGTTGGTACCGGGAAGTAAACCCAGGGGCACTTAACTACCGAGCCACATCCCCAGCCTTTTTAATTTTTTATTTCTGGACAGAGTCTTGCTAGGTTGTTCACAGCCTCACTAAGTTGCTAAGGCTGGCTTTGTACCTGCCATCCTCTTGCCTCAGCCTCCTGAGGTGTTGGGATTAAAGGCATGCACCACCATGCCCAGAGATTTTTATTTCTAAAAGTTTGCCCATTCTAGAATGTCTTCACCATTTCAGATCTTTTAGCAGAGTCTTTTAGTTGGAATTTTCAGAGACAATTTCTGTCCTGGCTTCGACTCTGAAAGGGTTTTTGGAATAGAGCCTCTTTGGTCTTTGGCCC
Source organism: Callospermophilus lateralis (assembly GCF_048772815.1). NCBI lineage: Eukaryota > Metazoa > Chordata > Mammalia > Rodentia > Sciuridae > Callospermophilus > Callospermophilus lateralis. The sequence goes on from NC_135309.1 coordinate 30,985,808, forward strand.
AACTAGCTGCGGGGCTTTAAGGAAGTTACTTAACTATTCTATGCCTCAGTTTCTTCTTCTGTACAATGTGGATGATATGACCTCTGACCTTACAGTCTTTATGTTTGACGATTAGTGGAATAATATATGGAATACTCAGCAAAGTACCTGACACAGAGTAGACCCCTCAATAAGTGAGAGCTAGTAGATTATTTTTATAATTAATTTGCAACTAAAATATTCTCTTGATTTTCCAGAATCCTGTGATTTCCTACACCAAAATGCTTAAGGAAGCTCATTTAAGGATTTCTGAGAAAAGGCAACCTGAGGTATTTTAGTTTTGTTTTCTTTTTCTTTTCTTTTTGGTGCGATGGATTGAGACCTGGACCTCGCGCCTGCAAAGCATGCATTCTACCACTGAGCTATGTCTCCAGATGTGTATTTTTCTCTTTGACCACAATATTTCCTCATTCCTGAAGGGTCTATGGTGGTGTCTAGTGAGCATGCCTTGCATGTCAGAGAAAGCAAGAAATTTGAAAATGGGGCATTTCCAGGCTAGCTAGCTCTAGTTCAACTCTTCACTTCTATAGGTAGAGACTAAAGCCCAGAGAGGATATGTGGTTTGTTCAAAGTCACCGTGCAATTTATTACAGAGAAAAAGAAAAGAAGCAGGTGAGAAGTCAAGGGCTGCCTGCATTTGAAAACATGATGTCTTTTTTTTTTTTTTTTTTTTTTTTTTTAGTTGCCTAATTGAAGCCCTCATTAGGGAGGGAGAACTATAGAGACCCAAATTCAGATCCAGACTGCTGGTTGGTAGATGCATGACCTTCAAGCTATCCCGGAGCCTCATTTCTTTTATTGGCAAACAAAATTTATGATGCTACACACTCATAAATTTGTCTGTGAGTTAAATGAGGTAATCCACGTGATACGGCTTGCGACAGTGCCTGATAGGTAAAGCCACAAATAAACCTCAGCATTGACATTGATGGTGACATTGATAGCATCTGGAAGATTAGATCTAAATGGGTCAAAAGGAAGCCAGCGGTGGGCCAAGAGCAAGTTGCCATGGTCAGCCACCCCCCGTGTCGTTTCCTTGTTTGGTGTGGTGCTCACAGGGCGTGGATTTGTTAGAGAATGCTGATGCTTATCCTCTGTCTGTGGCTGGGTTGGAGGAGGGAGAGAGGCTGCAGGGCTGGGCTGACCTGGGGTGCTTGTTCGAGACTCTGTGTAGAACTGCAGCTGGTGGCTGTGATGAGGTGGGGTGCTGGGCATGTGTGTGGTTGGGAGAGGGCACTGGGTTAAGGAAGCGTTGGAAACCCAGAGTTCTAATCCATCCGACCTTCACTGGGGCAGTTTGCTTCTCTTCACCTCTTGGATCCTCACTCTATGAAAAGGACGTTCATGAGATTCATTTGTGAGTTGCTAACTGGGAACCTACTCGCTGCTGGGCACTTGTACTAGGTATGGAGCCACGGAGGACCTCCTGGTTCTTTCTTGGTGTCTAGCAGAACAGTTTCTGTGGTGTTCACTACATGGGGGGTTCTAGAACCCGTAGCATGATGCACACAGAAATCCAAGGGATTAGCAATTTGAATTATAATTACAAATTTAATTATAAATTCAAATTTTGTCTTAAGAGGAACAACAACATGACAAGGAAAAAAAAAAAGATTATCCTGGCATATGACAGACACCTAACCAGGAGTTATTTGATAGATGAGAGAGCATGTGAATAGCCCAAGTGCTGAATGTGTGAGACATACTTAGGAACAACTCTAATTACCCTTGTTTTCTCGACCCATCAAGATGGTACCCCCCCTTGGGGAGAGGAGCAGTGAAGCAGGAAAGAGGTTGCGGATGCTATTAGAGGGAGCTGGCAAGATGCCCACGATAAATTTCACCTCTTCACCTGCTTGTTCAGGGCCATGTCAGCCCCAGTGAAGTACATATTATTTTCCAATTTCACAGACCATCATTCTTCCCTCTTCCTTTTCTCTTTTAGCTTTCCATCCTTCTGGGTTCAGTGAGACCCTTCTGGCTCTTGCTCTCATGGGAACATTGGCTGTTAGTCAAATCCTTCTTCCCTTCAGGGAAACAAAAGCAAATCAATATATGATATTAAACAACCCGGAAGACTCTGGTGATTTAACACTTCCCATAAATGTCAGCTAGCCCTGCAGCTGTGTATGGTCTCACTGTTCACATCTGTCATTTCCTCTCCCTTCTCTCAGTTGCCCCTTGATTCCTTCCTTGGAGCAGCTCTAAAGGCAAGGACAAAAAAGATCCGAAGAAACACCAAGAGGCAGAGTGGTCTTCATTGCTGAAGGCATTCAAAGAGAGGCCCGAAGACCCTCACTGTTCCCAGTGTGTGGGACAGTGTGTCCTTTAGGATTCTTTCAATTATAAGTGACACAAACATCCATGTCAAGGAAATGAAAAAAGAACTTTTTCTGATGAGGCACAATCACAATTTCAGTGAGAGGGCTGGTTTGATGCTGGGGTTCATATGCTGCCGTTGGGATTCCTTTCTCTCCATCTCTTGGCCCCACTCTCTGCATTTGAAGCTTGATTTTGGACTCCAAGATGAGAGCAGAAACTCACGACCTACCATCTTCTCAGTTTTGTGCCCAAGAGGAAAAGCATCTACCTGTCTGCTGGCATTTCTAGCTAGAGGCATTTTCTTTCCTTGGACCAATCACTATGTCAAAGGGAAATAGAATGGTCTGGTTGGCTTAGATCTGGGTTCTGTGGTCCATGCCTGAATCTAGGAGTAGGATTTTACTCATCAGTGTATTGTTTGAGAGCAGTGGAGAGATGGTTTTCAGAAGGGAAATCAGGGTACACTCCCCAGATAACGGGGAATGGGTGGAGCATATCACAAGTCACAGATGTCTGCTGCTTCCTAGGGTCTGTGTTCAAGGCAGATCATCTAGTGAGGATCAGGGTATATCGTATGCATTTGTCATTCATAAAAGCGAGGAAGCTGGTATCTCAGAACCTAGTGATCAGTGGGAAAGGCGTATCCTAGTCTCCCAGCATTTGAACTGCAGAGCTGGTGCAAACATGCAACTTCCCGGTTGAATAGCAGTCTGGGCTTCCCCCACCTCTTCTTCATGTCTGTCCATCTCCCCAGCCTGCCTCTGGGAGAGCCGTGTACCAGGTTGAGTTCTGCCTTAATGGGGACCACCGCTTTCTTTGTGAAGTGGGATCCCCAGCAAGGGTGGGAAAGCATTGGAATCGATTGCAGTCATTTTCAACCTACTGTTGAAAGCCAGGGCAGGTGGTGAAATCAAAAGGTGGGAATGGAAGTGGCATTGCTTCAAGGAGGAGAGCATAGGTAATTTTTTTTCCTTATGTATTTTCTGCATCTGTTTATTCCACTCAGGGATAGCCTTATTAAGAAGCAGTACCAGGCAGAGAAATAAGCACTGGTTTAGGGGCCCAGAGAGCTGAGTCTTCATCTCTGCTTTGCTCTGTGACTTTAGGCAAACCCAGCACCTTCTCTGTGTCTCTGTTTCCCACATTTAGTAAAATGAGGCATTTGGGTAACAGAGATCATCCATTACTGCATATTCTCATATCCATTTGGAGTAGTCACCTATGTAAGTAGAACCTAGGGCCCAGAGTCTGCAGAACACAACCGGTAGAGCATTCTCTTCTTACAGGTGTGTGGCATTGGGACCTCTGAGTTCCTGGTGCTTAGTAGGTACATAATAAATATTTATAGGATAAATGAATATGATTTGAGCAGATGCCCAGCAGGATCTGATGAAAAATTCTTTCACCATAATAATGTCACTTCTTTAGGCCTTGAAAATTCTTCCTACTTCAGTCTTCTTTTAAAATGCAAACCATCCCAGGGCTGTTTGCCTTTTAAACTCGAAATAAATGACATCATTTGATTGAAAGAAAGCATGGGACCCAGATTAGGAGCCTAGGGAGTGGGAGGCTATAGAGAACAGGTGGAAGGAGGGAAGAAATGGCTGAGCAGAGGATTCTTAAGGCCAAAGTTGGGATGTGGCATGGAAACTGAGTGCCTGATCAATTAAAAAAAAAAAGCATGAAATTTTTCAAGCATCCAAAATGAATCAGTGATAAAATTAATGCCTATGTATTGGAAGTTTTGGAAATAAAAGAAATCACAGATAAAATATAAGCCTCCTCTGTGATTTTTCTCCATTTTCCATCATTCTCAGAGTTAACCATGATCATGATGTGTTTACTGTTCCTTTAATGGTACACAGTTCCTGCATGTACAAATAAATAAAAATTTACATATTGTACAACTTCATAGAAATGGAATCAGAGTTTGCAATTTGTGTTATTGTTTCTGTCATTTATTCATATTGAAAATACATAATTCATCTTAAAATACTAGATGGAAGTTGTTTGAATGACAATAATACACAATCACTTTTCCATTGTTTTGTGGATGCATGTTTAGGTTGCTTCTGTGTTTTTGCTACAATCAATACACAGTGATAAACTTCCATGCAATTACCTCTTTGTTATAGGTACATGAGTTTTTTCCTGGGACATACACATTGGAATAGGATTGGTGTGGTCACACTTTCAGCCTTACTACAGTAAGAGAAGTCTCCAAAGGATTGGTACAAATTTGTGTTCCCAAAGCAGTGTGCAAGAGCTCATTCCTGTGTGATGCTGACCAGACCCATGAACCCCACTTCTTTATGCCATGACAATTCCCCTCTTCAAACACCACCAGTCGTCCTGACCCAGATTATCTAAGAGGATGAGAGGTGAAAGGAACAAACTTTGGGAACATCTGAGTTTGGGAGCCAGTACTATGTGGGCTTTGAAATCTGAAGGGCTTGAATCCTGGCTCTGACATTTATGATTTTTGTGACTTTCTGCAAGGAAGTTTGCCTCTCTGTGCCTCGGTTTTTGATTCTGTCAAGTGGGGATGGTTATCAGAAGAATGAGATGAACTTAGTATACACTCAATGCAACGTGTGACCTGTTCCATACTGAGTGCTCAATGTGTGATAGCCATAGCTATTATTTTTCCTAGACATTACCATCTTCATCCTTGAGGATTCCTTTCTCAGCTAAAAAGCTCACATTTTAAAATATATTTTTTCTATGCTGAACAAACTGCATGAATTAAGCAACATTTAATTCTTTATTTCATTTTTAGCTATCACAGCCATATGTGACTGCTAACCAGCTCTGACTAGCAGACGGGAACAGTGTTGATGCACTGAGCTGATATAATTCCAGCCTCAAACAAGGGAACTTGGTTTTCAGTTAGCTGGTGTGGCTTCATCACATAGAATTGTACAGCTTCCATCCAGTTTTTAGAAATGTCGTCTCTAACCAGTGACAATCCATGGTGACCTCTAGGTTGAAATCCTGACCTAGTCCTATCATGATGTTTCACAGATGGGAAAATGGATGCCCAAAGAAGAGCGGGAACTTTGAATTGTTCCTTCATGGAGATGGTCACCCACATGGTGGCCAGGTCTGATATTAGTTCATATATATGACGAATTGGAATAGGGGTATCTGGTTATCTATTGCTGTAAAAGATTTCTCTAATTTCAGTGGATTAAAACAACTGTTTATCATCTTTCATCATATTTCTGTGGGTTGAGTGAATTCAGCTTGGGGTTTTCCATGGGGAATAATCACAGAGAAAATAACCAATATTTATTAATTGGTTTGGTTGCAGTCAGATGGTGGCTGGAGTTACAGTCATTTGAAGACTGGACTGGCCTGGTCATCCAAGATGGCAGCCTCTTGTGGCTGGCAGCTGTGGTTGGTGGTTGACCAGTATGCCTGTATGTGATCTCTCCTCTTGGCTTGTACATCTCATAGCACATTGTTTGGGTTCTCAGATGGAGCAAATCAAGACTAAGTGATCCAAAGGAAGGAAACAGAAGCTGCCAGGCCAGTTGATGGCTGAACCCAGAATGGACACAACTTCTCTTCTGCCATATTCTACAGGTCTGTGCAGGTCTATTTAATCAAGGAGATTAAATAGACTTCACTTCTTGGGAAAGCAGCAGAAGGTGGGGGACAAAAATCACATTGTGGAAGAGCACGTAGGGTGAGAGATATTGCAGATGTCTTTGAAAAGGGGTAAGATCTTCTGACATGGCATCTTTTATTGTCTTCATCTAAAGGATTCACAAACATTTGTGGTAACCTGCTGTGGGAAGTGCATGAAATTGTGGCCTTTCCTCTCCAAATCTGACAGTCCTGGGGACAGGAGAAAGAGGCATCTGAGTTGACAGAATCATAGAAAGGGTGAATAATGCTTCACTCTCTGGCAAAGCAGGAGTATTAAGTATTTTTTAAAAATACTTTACTGGAGCAACCATGTACATACTAATAATGGAATTTTTAAAAACTTGTATTTTGGAAATGTTCATAATAAAACATCCTGTACTTGAATTATTAAAAACAATGTTGAGTAAAGAATTGCTTAATTTAGTAAATAATTTTAAAGCAAGCCATTATTTTCTCCAAACTTGAATTTGCTGAAAGCACTCCAAGAATTTTATTACCAGCATGACTGCATAATGTAATTGTGTAATTAGTAATACATCTGACACTGTTGGAGAGATTTAGTTTTACTTAGGGCAAGAACAAAATGTAGTACTTGTTATATTTTAAGATGCATGAGGGACACTGTCTTGTAGTTGTTGTTGTTGTTGTGTGTAAATATATTGTATGGCTGAAGTCACAGAGAAAATAACCAATATTTATTGATATTGGGTCTGTGGCTAGAGCATGTGGTTTGAAATTGGACTGACCTACATTTGAGACCTGGTACTGCCTCTTGCTGCTGTTTGTTTATTTATTAGCAAATTACATAACCCAAATCTCAGATTCTTTATAAAATGAGAATAGTATCTATTTCATGAGGGTTTTCTTGACTCTTAAATGGGATAATTATGTCTGAAAAATTCCTGTTATCACACAACGTCACATAATCAGGGCTGGGGTTGTGGCTTAGTGGTAGAGCGCTTGACTAGCACATGTAAGATACTGGGCTTGATCCTCAGCACCACATAAAAATAAATAAGTAAAAGTATTGTGTAAAACAATCATATAATCATGGCAGTGATAACCCACAATATTCAAATTTTGCCCCAATTCAGGATACTATGCAAGGGTGGGAGTCATTGGGATCATTTGGGAATGCTGCCTACCATTTACTTGAAGGCTTGACTGGGTATCCAAGATTGCAGATTCCTGTGGCCAGCAGTTGAGGCTGGGCTAGAAAGCATAGGATTGTGCACCATAGGTAGGGGGTAGTAGGTTAGGTTGGTTTGTCTTCCTGCCTAATTCTGTTTGAGTGTTTGAATTAGTGAGTGAGTGCCTTGGACCATCAGTTTAATGTCCATTTCAGCTGTGTTTACTGGTCACCAGCCATGTTTGATAAATGAGTTACATTTTCTATTTTTCAGGTAGATACACCAAGGAAAGCATCTGTTCAAGAAATTTACAGCTTACCTGCTTAGAATGCCTAGAATTAAGAATTATAAGGTACAACTGACACTGATGAGCTTTTCTTGTACTACTTGGTTTGGAGGTACTTAGGATTAAGTGATTGCTGAGGGGTAACTTGAGCATGATTTGAGAAACTTGTGTCTTGTCGGAGTTTTAGATCATAGTCCCAGTGTAATGGGCAACATTTAAAAATGAACTCCTATCACCCTCTTCCTGGCATAATCTCTTGTATTTGGGCAAAGCTTGAATATTGTGGGTTATTACCCCATAATTATGTGATGTCATGTAACAAAAGGAATTTTCCAGATGTAATCATTGTTGCTAATTAGTTGATTCAACTTAAAGGGTAGACCTCACCCAGCCACAGCAGCTCTTTACATCTGGATCTAGAAGTTAAAGATGGAGGATGTAAATGATTTAAAGCACAAGAAGAATTCAGTTCAAGGAAGATTCTCCATTGCTGGCTTCAGAGATGAACGGAGCCACATGGCAAGGACCAGAGAGTGCCCCAGACTTAAGTGACCCATGGTGGATAGCCAGTAAGAAATGAGGACCTTACTCCTATAACCATGAGAACTCATGAATTCTGAGCTCGCCCAATACCTTGATTTCAGCCCTATGAGACCCTGAGCCATGTTATGCCCACACAGAAATTAGGTCAGAATTAATAAGCTTATGTTGTTTTAAGCCACCAAGTTTGTGATAATTTGTTACACAGTAATACAAAACTAATATACCCAGTAATTCTCCTAAGACCTTAAGTCAAATTATTTTCTTTCTGTAGTTGTTAGTTTATTTGCCTTTGAACAAGAAAGTTTTCTAGTTTAGAATACAGATACTCTTATTAATTATGCATCAAAGTCACTTGGATTGTGGGGGGCAGCTGAAATTGTAGATGGCAGATCACCTGAATCAGGTGAGCTGGGGGGTTTGTCTGTACTGTTATTAGGCTTTCAGGTGAATCAAATGTTTATGGTTCAAATCAGCCCATGACCTGGAGTCTCTTTCAGCACTAACAGGTAGAGGTGACAGGGGAGTCCTCTTTTCTTCTAGTCCAAATCATAACCATGTGGATACAGTCATAAAAATGCCATGTGTAAGGCACTTCATGAGGGCTCTATTTACCTTCTCCGAAGTCTTGTAATGACCTACCATGACCTGGCAGGCAGGCAGTTATTAGCCAAACTTCAGTACAGTTTGACAGTATTACTGTCCATAAGAGGTCAAACAGGAATTTGAGTACTGGTCTCTGTCATTCCCAGTTGGGACTCTTAACCATTAAGCATAGCATTGCTGTGACACAGAAGAGTGGTCATTTGTATATCTGCAGCACCAAACACACCATCTGACACACTGTAGATTAAAAACAAATGCATGTAGGTGATTAATTTCTTCTCTGAGTCCCCAGCCTTCCACCTAGTGCAAAACAGTTTTTATGACAATAGACTGAGCCTTGTCTGTGGCAGGGTTCTCTCCCCACTGCTGTCTTTTTAGTGCCACATCTGGCCTTATTTCCTTCCTGCATAGTTGCCCCACTTACTGGGATGCACTAACAGCAACCATTCTAATACTGCAGGACCCTGCTTCCCTTGCTATAGCAGATGAATCCAGGACAAGACACAAAGACCTGGATACTTGGAATGGGAAGACTCTGATCCCTCAGTCTCCATAATGGCAGTGCTCTGGTAAGAAGGCTCACATGTTCCTTTTTGCAGCACAGGTCCCCAGAGCCCGCTTTGCCTCCCGTCTTCCTGAATATTCTAGGATCTTTCCATTAAGTTTCCTTTGTGACTTAAGCCAGCCAAAGTCAGATTCTATTGCTTGTAATCAAAACAACAACAACAACAACAACAAAAGAAAAACCTCAGCTCATAGAGGAGTAGAGACTTGCAGGGCTGGAAGGGCCCCGAAATGTCAGCTGCTGCTGCCCTCTTCCCTATAAGGACCCTTCAGGCCTGTCAGATGGGCTTATTTTCCTGGACTCACTCATGCCCTGCTGCTCCCCTCTACTTCTTCTCAAAACCAGGACTCAGCTTTGAGGATGCTCTACAAGCCTCGTCTACTATACGAAAGACTTAAAAATTTGTCCCCTAAATATTTAAAATGCCTTTCCTCAACTCCACTCCTCCTTATTTTCTCCACCTTTAATGTTTACTTGTTAAAACACAAAGGTGTTCTTAGAGTAAGACAAATCTCTTTTCTGTCTGAATTGTTGCTAAGGCCAACTTAGTGACAATGTAATAGCTGACATTTTTGTGCTAACACTTAGAAGCCAACTTACTAATATATGCTCACTGCTCCATGAAGTTTGACTTGTTAATTTCATCCTCTGAAAATTCATCGAGGTGTTCTGCTAGGACTCCTTGTTTCACAGATGAAAACAATGAGGGTTCAAAAGGTTCTAAATGCATGGGGTTATTTTCCAGAGCAGTTTGTGTTCAAGCAGCAATGGCAGGAATAAATTGTGAAGCATCTCTAGTCTCTCTTTCCATCACCATCTCTCTACCATTTATTTTGAATTTTTTTTTTTTAAACATACAGCATGTTACCCTGCTGAGGGAGCCCAACCAATCCAGGGTTCAGAGTAATATAAGTGGCCCAAGAAAGACACAGGGAGAGCATGCATTGGGGTGGGGTGAAGAATTAGGGAAGACACTCTTGAATTGTGGTATCTGAGAGGTGCAGTAGATAACATTTTCCAAGGAAGCCTGCAACAATATTGCCCCTTCCACATCATTTTCTAGAATTAAAAAAAAAAAAAAATCATTTCTAGAATGTTTTTTTTTCTTTGCACCAGGGATTGAACCCAGGGTGCCTAACTACTGAGTCACATCCCAGATTGTTTTTTATTTTTATTTTGTGACAGGGTCTCGTTAAGTTGCTTAGGGCCTCACTAACTTGCTGAGGCTGGCTTTGAACTCATGATCCTCCTGCCTCAGCCTCCTGAGTCACTAGGATTACAGGCGTGTACCACTGCACCTGGCTTTTCTAGAATCTTAAATCGCATCAAGTGGCGACATCCATGTCCCCTCCCTTTGAAACCGGGAGGATATTTATGACTGCCTGGGAACAGAGGAAACAATGCGAGGTGACTTCTAAGGCTAAGTCATAAACATGCCAGCTACGTCTTTTTCCTGAAACTTCCACTCTGGCAACACAGTTACCATGTTCAGGGAGCCCAATCAATCCACAAAGGTAACTGAGACCCACATCTCTGGATGAGCTCCCAGCCAATAGCCGCCTCCAATTTTTTATCAACCTAAGTGAGCTATTGTGAAAGTAGATCCTCTCGTCGTCCCCAAATGGGCTACCACAGCTGATGCCACATGGGACGGAGAGGACCCATTCCTTATAAGTCTAGCTTAAATTATAGATTCATGAGTAAAATAAACAACTGCTGTTGTTTTAGACCACGAAATTTGGGGTATTTTGTTGGTCAGCAGATTAATGATAGAAAAGACTCTGAAAGGTGGGTATCTTTCCAAAAAAGTTTCTGAAGTTCCTAGGCTTATTGACAGCCAGTAGTAATAGTAGTAGAAATAAAAAATAAATATAATAATAATATCATTCTTAGTAACTGTAGCAGTGGCTAAGTTTTACTTTGTGTGTATGTGTGTCTGTGTGTGTGTATGCTATGCCCATGCTAAGTGAGTTTGTTCCATTTATCTTATTGATCTGACAGATGATTTAATGAGATAGGTACACTTACACTCATTTTACAGATGAGGAAACTGGGGCTTAGAGAATATGAGTTTTCCTTAAGGTTATTCAATTTCTAACAGGTGGTATTTCTTCTTGCTCCCAAATTCTCTTTTATTATATTCCCAGGTTCTAACGTTTCCTTCCCACCTGCCCAAATTCCACATGAAGATGAATTCTTCCATCCAGGCAGGGTTATCCAGCCCTTTTAAGGAAATCACGGCTTTTCATCAGATTCCCACTAAAGTGAGAATGACTGGCAGCTAGACAGATGCATTCTTTCACCAATCTGTTTACATTTTCAAGGTGGAAACCCACTAATCAAAATGAAGAACTCTTCTGTAGAGCATTTAGACAGTGCCACCTAGAGGCAGAGGACCTCTTCCTGGCTCTTGCCAAGGCCTCTTAGACAAAGGCGAAGACCTCACTGACATGGTCCTGAGGACTCGCAGTTATTTCCTCTTCTGGCAGTTTGCAAAGCAGGCTGATGCACATCACCCCCTCTAATCTCTTTGTCACAACTTGTGTGGCAAGTGAGTACTGCTATCACCCTTATTTCACCTATGAGGAAACCACAGCTCAGAGAAGTTCGTGGCTTGTGAAGATCACACAGATTCAGAACCAAGACTCGAATGTGGGTCTTTTAGCTTCAAAAGCAGGGTCCAGTACGCCACGTGAAACTTGCTGTGTCCCCCACACTACATGAATGGTTCAGGAGGGTGGATAATAAAAGATAGCAGCTGACAGAAGGAAAGCAGTGATCTGAACACCTAAGGGGAGTCCTAAATAGTGGAGAGAAGAAAGCAAAACATTAAAACCCCATGGGTAGGAAAGAAAAGAAAAGGAAGAAGGAAAAGAAATAGAGCCATTTGGAAGTGCTCATTGAGTTGATGCACTGGGTAATTTAATAAGCCGTCTGTTCTGATCGTCTTGCTTCCCTGCACTCAGCAGGGTGCCGTATGGAAGCTTCTACACAGTAATTATAAAGGATGATCTTTCCCCCTGCCTGGGATCTTTATGGTGTGATTTGGGCAGCTCAGCTTCTAAGCTGTTTTCCTTGGGAGGCAGAGTTTGGAATGTTTGTGAGAGAGTACGTGGGAACTCTGTGTGTTTGTGTGTGTGTGTGTGTGTGTGTGTGTGTGTGTAGTGCAGGGGTAAAGGAGGCTAAGACTGTTCCTTAGAATCTCTTTGTCATGTTTCTACCTTTCCCCCTCATGCTTCCTGGGATCTGGGCACTAGGATAACCATCCTTCCTTTTTACCTGATCACATCTTGCTCAGTCTGTGGCCTGAGGCCTCGGCTCCCTGCAAAGTGTTAATAAATTCATCAGACAAATAAATCCTTCCTTAGTTAATACGGTTCTCACTCCGTTAAGAAAGCTCATCCATTCAACAAATAATTATTGCAAACCTGTAAGTTGCAGGCACTGTTTTAAGAAGGCTGATGCTTCTGTGAAATTATTTTACTTGAGGAGGTTGATGGGAGGCAAGAAAACAAATACGAATTTCAGAAATGGGTAATTGGGATGAACAGTGTGATGGCATGTGTTTCGTTTGGGTCATCAGGGATCATCAGCTCTGGGGAGGTGGCATTTGAGCTGAGACCTGAAGGATGAGAAAGAGTCAGTCTGGGGGAGACAAGCTCTAGGCAGGAAGAACTGTGAACATAAGGGCTCTGCTGTGTTTGAGGAACAGAAGATTACAGGGACAGTGGTCAAGATGAGGCTGAGAGTAGCAGAGCCTCAATAATTTAGGGCCCAAGAGGCCAGAGCTACCAGCGGGATGACAGGATCTGATTTACATTTAGTTATGACATTCAGTCTCTGAATTTTAGAACTGGACAGTGCTTTAGAGCTTAGATGTGACTTTCCCAAGGTTCCAGGGCTGACTAGTGAAAGCCATGATGAACTTCTCTGATTTAAACAGTCTCCATTGTATCTCTTGCAATTTGTAGGCCTTCGGCAGGCACTTGCAGAACTGAATATAGTTGGGTAGACTGGGAAGGTGTGGGCTGTGTTCCTTTTTGCCCAATAATTCATACAGTACTGGCAACAAAATCTACAGTATGAATTGAACATCTCTAATCCTAAAATTTCAAAATGCTCCAAATCTGAAACTTTTTCAGGGTTGACATGACACCCCCAAGTGGGAGATTCCACACCTGACCTCATGTGATGGATCATAGTCAAAATGCAGGTATGCTAAAAATATTGTATCAAATTATCTTCAGGCCATGTGTATGAGGTGTATATGAAACAGAAATGAATTTCACATTTATTTACTATTCTTAAGATGTCTCATGTTTATGCGAATATTCCCAAATCCCAAAACCAAAACCATAACCAAAACCCAAAACAAATGAAATCCCCAACACTTCTGATCCTGAACATTTTGGATAAGGAATGCTTGACCTGGAATGCCTCTGGAAAAGACTGAAGAAGTAGCATTTAGGACTGTGTGAAAGCTGAGGATCTGCACCAGCCGGCTGTACTAGGTTCAGGAGACACTCGTGGGCTCTGGAACTAACTTCTTCACTTGCTGACTTGGTGAGCTTCACAGAGACATTTCTCTCTGGAAATTGCATTTTTCATGCTTCAAGAGGAAATAGCCATTCCCAGCTGGTGATATCATGTAGTTTTGGTATAAAATCAACATAATAATTAGGATCAGGATGTATGCACCTGTAGAGTCCAGGGTCATGAAGACCACTACCAGCCTGGCACCATTCATAGGCTGGCCTCCGTCAGGAGGACTTGAATCTCCTGTGAACTATCCTGGAAGCAGATCATTCTTTGCTATGTGGAATAGTGTTCTGTTGTAATAGATATGTCTTCCATCAGTTGACAGACATTAAATCATCTCCATATTTTGGCTTTGAACATATGTATATAAGTTTTCGTGTGGACATATGTTCTCAGTTCTCTTGGGTATATGGTGTATAGTTGGAGTGGAAGTGGTAAGTAATTCTATGTTTAAGGAATTCTGTTAAGTAATTCTGTGTTAAAGAATTGCTAAACTGTTTTCCAAAGTGGCTGCATTAGTTTTTATCTCACCCGTATGTACGAAGACTTTCTTTCTACCATTGTGAACACTTATTAGTGTCTTTCTTCTTGGTTTTATCCATCCCGGTGTGTATGAAGTCATATCTCATTGTGGTGGTGTTTATTTGTACTTTCCTAATGCTTAAAAATATTGGGCATCTTTTCACATGCTTAACTTTTGTATATCTTATTTGGAGAAATATCTATTTAAATCTTTGGTTAATTTTTAAATTTGGTTGTCTTTTTGTTGTTGAGTTTTAAGAATCCTGTACGTATTCTTGGTATAAATCCCTGGTCAAGTCGGGCGCAGTGATGCACGCCTGCAATTCCAGTGGCTCAGGAGGCTGAGGCAGGAAGATCACAAGTTCAAAGCCAGCCTCAGCAACTTAGCAAGGCCCTAAGTAATTCAGTGAGACCTGTCTCTAAACAAAATAGATGAGATGTGGCTCAATGGTTAAGTGCTCCTGGGTTCAATCCCTGGTCCAAAAAAAAAAACCCTTGTCCAATATACAACTTAAAAAATTTCTCCCATTTGGTGCTTTTAATTTCTACTGTGGGCTTTGAAATATAAAAGTTTAAAATTTTGATGAAGTCCAACTTTCCATTTTCTTCTTGTTCTTTTCTTTAGATGCCGTGTCTAAGAAGCCACAATCTAACCTGAGAACACGATTACTCGCATATTTTTTTCCCTTAAGTATTTTATAGTTAGATCTTACATTTAGGTATATAAGTCACTTTGAGCTAATTTCTGCGTATCATATGAAGTAGGTATCCAAATTTATTATTTTTGCATGTGGATATCAGCATTGTAGCCTCATTTGTGAAAATGCTATTTTCCCCCATTGAATAGTTTTGACCCTCTTTTTGAAAATCAATTTACCATAAATATGAGTTTTGATTTTTATCCTTTCAATTATATTTTATTGATTGATATAAATGTGTTTATATCATTGCCACATGGTCCTAATTGCTTTGTAGTAGGTTTTGGAATTGGGAAATGTCAATCCTTCAGCTTTCTTTTCCTTTTCCTTTTTTTTTTTTTTTTGGGTACTGTGGATATCTTGCATTTCCATATAAATTTTGGGATCAGCTTGTTGATCAAAAAGCCTGTTGGTATTATGACGGGGGTGGTCCTGAATCTGTAGATCAAATTGGGGAATACTGTTATCTTGACAATGTTGTTTTCTGGTTCATCAACGTGAAGTTGTCTGTTAATTTAGCTTTTAAAATTTATTTTAACAATTCATTGTATTGTTTGCACTGTATAAAGCCTTGCACTTTTTTTTTGGAATCAGGGATTAAACTAGGGGCACTGTTTAACTACAGAGCTACATTCCCAGCCCTTTTTATTTTTTTTCAATTTTGAGGCACGGTCTTGCTAAGTTGCTCAGGGCCTTGCTAAGTTGATAAGCTGGCTTTGAACTTGTTATCCTCCTGCCTTAGCCTGCCAAACCCCTGGGATTACAGGCATGAGCCACTGTGCCCAGCAAGCCTTGCATTTCTTTGTGAAATTTATTCTTAAGTATTTTATTCTTTGTGCTGCTCCTTGAAATTGGGTAGTTTTCTTAATTTCATTTTTAGCTGAGCTGCTCATAGATATAAATTTTATTTTATTTATTTTTATTGATATTATATCCTTCCAGATTGCTAAACTTGTTTACTAGTCCTAATAGCTTTTTGGTGGATGCCCTAGGGCTTTCTATATCCTGATGATCATGTCATCTGCAATTGACATAAAAAGGTTTTACATCTTCCATTCCAGTCTGGATGCCTTTTATTTCACATTCTTGCCTTCCTATAAATGGTTAAAGCCTCCAATAAATTATTGAATAGAAATAGTTAGAGTGGTATCCTTCACTTGTTCCTGTTAATAGAGAAAATAATTTAGTTTTTCTCCCCATTTTTTTTGATGTTAACAGTGGGTTTTTCATAAACACTTTTTATCAGGTTGAGGAAGTTCCCCTCTAAATTTTCTGAATGCTTTATCATGAAAAGTTGTTGGATTTTTGTCAAATTCTTCTTCTATATCTATTAAGATAATCCTGTTGTTTTCAACTTTTATGCTTTTTATATTTTGTTACACTGATTGGCTTTCAGATGCTAAACCATCCTTGCATTCCTGGGATGAATCACACTTGGTATGGTGAGTAATCTTTTTTTATGTTGTTTATTTTGGTTTCTTAATATTTTGTTGAGAACTTTGACATCTGTATTCATAAGAGTTATTGATCAATGACTTTTTTGTGATAATACTCTTTTGGCCTGGTTGATATCAGATCAGTTAATAAAATGAGATGGGAAATGTTCCCTCCTTTCTTTTTTTATGTAGCAGATTTTGTAGACTTGGTATTAGTTCTTTACATTTTTTTGTAGAATTCTCTAGTGAAACAATCTAGATCTGGACATTTTTATTGTTGGCATTATTATAAGTTTAAAGGTCAGTTTTGTTTGTTGTAGGTCTATTCAGATTACTTTTTTCTTGATTCAGTTTGAATAGATTGAGTCTTTCTAGGAATGAATTTTATCAAACATACCTAATTTGTTGTCATATGGTTATCATCTCTTATTATCCTTCTTATTTCTGTAAAGTCATTAGTTATATCTTCTCACTTACTGCTGATTTTGGCAATTTGAGTCTTCTCCCTTTTATTGTTGGTCAGTCTAGCTAAAGTTTAGTCATCTTTGTTGATCTTTTCAAGGAACAAACTTATGCTTTCATTGATTTTTTTTCTATTATCTAGAACTTTTTGTCTAGCTCTTTCCTTTGAATAACTTCTTCACCTCTTTTAAGTATTCTTTCAAGTGTTCTCAATGAGTTCTACCTGCCTACATTCTGGATTTCCCTTGAAATCCTCAGCTTCCCCACCAACATATCATTTTGAAATATCCATTATTTTTATTGCCTCTCTTTTCTTGTAGAAGGTTACCTCCATGAAGGTAGTAATTCTGGTTTGCAAATTTTCCCTGTTGTATCTCTCTCTGGAATCCAAAAATGTGCCTAGCATATTTGAGACTCTCAAAAAATGTTTGTTGGGTTTGATCCCAAAGCCCTATCTCTAAACCTTAAGTTGATGGCAGGCTTTGAGCTTGAACTCTCATCTGTTTTTCTCTGGAGCTCAGATTCTGAATACTAAGCCCCATGCATTTCCTAGAGCATGAGGTATCACACCAGCCCTGACACTGTACGGTCAGAGCCTTTCCCTCCCTGGAAGGTGATGACATCTGCTCCTTCTCTGTTCTCCTGCCCCCTTGGATTCCTCTTTCCTCCATGGCTCTGAAATATTTCCATAAGGAATAAACAAATTATGGATCACATTTACAGATGTCAGACCTGGAAATCCATTCAAGAAGGTCCTTTCATAGCACAAAAGATGACTGAGGTCCAGAGAGGATGAACGGCTTGCCCAAGATCATGTAGGAGGTTGGTGGCAGAGCTGGGATTCAATCCTAATTCTTAGACCGGGGTACTTTCTATCATTTGAAAATTTATTTTTCATTTCTTTCCTTTGTCCTTTTCTTCCTTTAAAAACATACTTTTTTTTACAGAGTAGGTACTGTATGATAGACTTTCAACCCATTACATATTTTTAAAAAAATTATTTTTATTAGTTGTTGATGGATCTCTATTTATTTATTTATTTATATGTGGTGCTGAAGATCAAACCACATATAAATAATAATAGTTATTATTATTATTATTATTTGAGTGCCTCATACATGCTAGGCAAGTGCTCTACCACTGAGCCACAACCCCAGCCCCCATTACATCTTTTAACCTCTTATAAATGAGGTCATTATTGCAATTGTCCAAATTTACAGACAAGAAAGCTGAGAACTCAGAGAGGTTTATTGCCCGAGGTCACATAGCCAATGAATGGATATGTCAGGACTGTAATCCAGGTTTGTTCATCTGCCAATCTGGCACCAAGCTCTTGTCCTCTGTTTTCCTTTAATTGGCTAATAGATACAGCCAGACTGGCAGAAACTTCTGGAGATGTATGGTGAGGCTGGAAGGTAAAGTTAGTTATCTTGACCCTGAAACACGAAGCTCTTCCTTTTCCAATCACAGAGGAGGTGAACCTCTTCATCATCCTAGCACCTCTCCGTCAGGATCTGAGTGAATTTACCTCTGCCAGTACATTCTCTGCTAGAGTTCCTGAGCCTCAGAAGTTGCCTGTCCTGCTACCTGTCAAGCCCTGGGGGCTGCAGATGTGCAGTTGGAAGTTTCCCACGTATCATTCATTCTGTACAGGTTTGCCTACTCATGGCACCTGCTTGATAACTCCACGTAGTTTGTACAGCATTGTCAGGAGCCACCATCCTATCAGTGACCCCACTGGATAATTTTAAAAGTACTTTTCTCATGACATTTTCCACTATGAGATCCATATTACTGTTATCTCCATTTTTCCAACCTGCAAAACCAAACTTTGATGTTAAAGATACATAAAAATGCCCGTGGCCACAACACGAGCAAGCAGTAGGGCTGGGACTCAAGCTGTGGTCTTTATCCTCCCCTCAGGTCTGCCAGGTTCATACGGTAACTGTCATTTGTTGACTGTGTGTTTCCTTTATCAACCATCTGTCTTTGCATTGGAAGCAAATGAGGCTCAGAGGGGTGAGGACTTGCTCAGGACTCCTAACTGGCAGTTGAGAGAGGTGACAGAATGCCAACTCAAGCGTGTATGATCCGAGCTGTGATGGATCAAATGATGTCCCCCCACCCAAACGCATATGTTGAAGTTCTAACCCACAAAGTTCAGAATGTGACCTTACTTGGGTCATTGCAAATGTAATTAGTTAAATTGAAATGAGGTCATATTGGAAAAAAGAAGTCTGTGATCAACATGAGTGGCATCTTTATAGAAGGGGGAGATTGGAGATTGGATGGCTCATGTACACACACAGACCACCAAATGAAGGTGAAGGCAGAGATCTGGATAATGCTTCTGTGAGCTAGGGAATGCCAGAGGCTGCGGCAAACCACCAGACGTCAGGGGAGATACCTGCAACAGATTTTCCCTTACAGCCTCTAGAAAGGAACAACCCCACTGACACCTCCATTTCAGATGTCCAGTCTCCAGAACTGAGAGACAATGGCATCCTCTTGTGAAGCCTCTGTTTTTGGTCCAGCCATACTTCTCTCAACCATGGGGATGTGCTCTGAGCAATGGATGCATCCTTTAGTGATTTTGTTATTGTGGGAACATCACACAAACCTAGATGGTAGAGCCCGCTACACACCGAGGCTACATTGTACATGCCCTTACTATGCAGTCCATCACTGACCGAAATGTTATGTGGCACATGACTCTAGTCCCTTAGGACAGCTCTAGGAAACTAATACCCAAGCCCAGGGCCCATGGCACTGCCTTTTGTTTCCCAGAATCATAGGTGTTTATTGCTGAGAGGATTATATTTCCTGGATGCAGATAAAAGGAGTAACAATGAACCCTGTGAAGCTCACTGTGACACCAACAGGTGCAGGTGGCCGGAGTTCATCCTGTGGTGCCACTGACTGGTGTGGGACAGCAGGAAAGTGCTTTGATGGTAGAAGCAAAAGCAGCCTCACAGCCTCAGCCAGTATGAAGCTGGTGGGAATGCAGGCAGACGGCCCCTTACCCCTCCTCTACAGGGCCTGAGTTTGGCAAGTTGGTTTAAGATCAGAGCATTCTGCTGCTTGATGGGCCAAGAAGGAGTTAAGAGAGTACTGAGTCTGAGAATTAGTGAACTATCCTGCCACTCATCCTGCTGTGTGACCTTGGGCAAACGCTCTTGCCTTTTCTGGGTCTTAGAAAAAGGATTAGAACAGGCAATGTTTAAGGGCCCTGAAAATCTCTCCCTCTAATCGGATCTAAAGAAAGAAGAAACAAAGGCAATCTTGTCAAAGAACTCACAGAGGAGAGCTCCTTTCCAATTTGGTTCTTTGTGCATTGGTGAGGCAGGAGGTCCTATTACTTAGCATGCCAGACGTTCTCTCTTTCTTCCTTTGGCTTCCAAAGATCTCACTTCAGGAAAATGATGACGATGATGATGATGACGAGTACTAATAAACATGTACCTGTGGACAAAAAAGAGAAATTAAAACGTGTATTTAGGGATTGGTCTCAAGAGGCTTATTTTGGTCCTTTCAAATGGGGATACACTGACTGGATGTGAGACTTGGGCAAGTCTCTGTCTCTCTCTGGACCTCAGTTTCCTCATCAGCAATGTGCAGATTGCTAGGTCAGTGGTTCTCAAAGTGTGGGCCCTGGACCAGCATGGGTAGCAACCCCTGTGTATTGCCAGGATAAGCACCTTCTCAGCCCCCTCCCCTCCCCAGGCCCACTGAATCAAAGATGCTAGGGATGGAGTCCAGCAGCCTGTCTTTTAACGAGTCCTCTGAGTGAGTCTAATGTACCTTAAAGTCTGAAAGCCACAGGGCTAGATGATTTACAAGGTCTTCCAGTCCTGACTGCCTATGTTTGGGTCCCAGGCCCGTTGGTGAAATTGGCCTGGTGTGGGATTCTCAGAGGGAGGGATGAGCACAGGGGGAAAGGGCCTTCCCTGGCAGCTCCCTCCTATTTGGAAGTGTTAACACTTCCTCCTCATCCTTGTTTTCTCTGTGTCCTCTGGTGACAGGAGCTTATTAAGATGGGGGGATTTTCCACAGGCCTGTTTCAGAGGTCCTGGGGAGGAGTTTTAATTGCCAGACTTCACACTGAGGGTGTTAACATTTATTAAAGTCAGCTCCTCTGATTGCCTTTTAACAAGGCAGCGACTGTGCATAGGAGATAACACTGGACCCAGCCCGGTGGGGCCTCAGAGGCAGCTTAAAATAATCAGGCCCAGGGAAAAGAGAAAGGCAGCCTAGCGCAGAAGAAGGAACGGGGACACAGCAATGCCTTTCTGCTCTGTGTGGAGGCGGCTGGGCCAGCGGAGGTGTTGGGCCATGTGGGACCTGGGGTGGTTTCAGTTAAGGTGGGCATGGGGGTGTAGAAGTGGAAAGCCAGTTCTGAATTGTTTAGGAACAAAAAAAAACTACAGAGTCTGATAGAGCCAGCCAGCCAAGGCTCTGCATCTGGACCAGCCTCTTTGCAGGGTAGATGTGAATCTTCTCACTTTTGCAGTCTGGGAGGAGGCACAGCAGGTACACTGTGTACTGCGGAGTAGTGCAGAGTGGCAAACACACCCAAGGGCCTGGTTCTGTACTGGGTTTTCTGCAACTGTCCTTCCCTCCAGAACCTTTCCTTTCTGGTCTCCTGCTGGCTCCTATACCATAGCAGTGATTTATGTCTTCCCTCCCTTTCTTCCTTCCCTCTTACCTCCCTCTCTCCTCTCTCTCTTTTTCTTCTATTGGTGCATCTCAATTATACAGAATGGTGGATTTTCATTGTCGAACATTCTTATATACATATAAAAAACACAATTTGATCAATTTCAATTCTGAATAACCCCCACCTTCCCCTCCTCCCTCTCCTACTCCTCCTAAAGGTAGAGAGAGGAGTAGGAGAGGTGTCCCTTTTCCCACATCTAGCTCCTACATAGGAAAGAAAACTTACCATACTTTTCTCTCCAAGCCTGACTTATTTCTCTTGAAATTATGTTTCTGTTCCATTTATTTTCCTGAAAATAACATAATTTCATTCTTCTTTATGACTGAATAAGACTTCATTGTGTCTATACACCATGTTTTCTTTATCCATTCATTAGTTGACAGATTAGCCTAGGCTGCTTCTATAGTTTGGCTATTGTTATTTTTTCTGTAACAGTCATGGGACGGCATGTAACTATAAAAGGTAATGAGGTTCATTTTCTTGGATGAATACCAAAGAGTGGTACAGTTCGTAGATATATTTTTTAACTATATAAGGAGCCTGTATACTGACATTCCAAGTGGCTGCACAAATTATTACAATTTATTCATGATGTAATAATACAAATGATTAATATGTATTAAGGATACATGACTACTACAAATTATTCATGATATAAACACTGAAAAAACTAGGGGTACAAGTGCTCCCCCCACCTGCAATAGCATTTATCATTATTTGCATTCTTGATGATTGCCATTCTAACTGGAGTCAGACGGAATCTCAGTCTAGTTTTGATCTGCATTTCCCATGGCTAAAGATGTGGAACTGTTGAACATTTTTTTTTTCTTCCCAGAGAGTTGCTATACTTCTTGTTTTGAGAAATGTCTGTTTGGTTCATTTGTCTACTTATTGACGGGTTTAATGTCAAGTTTCTTGAGTTCTTTACACACACACACACACACACACACACACACACACACACATATATATATATATATATATATATATATATATAATTTTTGTATATTAAGGCCCTGTCCAAAGAGTAGTTGGCAAATATTTCCTTCCATTCCATCAGTTCTCTTTTTAACAGTTTCTGCTGTTTTCTTTGCTGTGCAGAACGTTTTAAATTGGATGCCATCTCATTTATGGATTCCTTCTCCTATGTCCTGAGCTACAGGGTTCCTATCCAGGAAGTCTTTGCCTGCACCCATATGTGGAAGTGTTGATCCTATTATTTCTTCTAATGGTTGCAAAGTTTTTGGTCTTATACTTAAATCTTTGGCCCACTTTGAGTTGACTTTTATATGGGGGAGAGAGAGAGAGAGCGAGATATCAAGATCTACAGTCTTTTATATATGGATATCTAGTTTTCCTGAGATCACTTATTAAAGGTTTTTTTTTTTTTTTTAGCCAGGTGTGGAGGTTCATGCCCATAGTCCCAGTAGCTTGGGAGGCTGAGGCAGGAGGATCACAAGTTCAAAGCCAGCTGCAGCAATTTAGCAAGACCCTAAGCAACTTAGGGGAACTCTGTCTCAAAATAAAAATAAAAAGGACTGGGGATGTGGCTCAGTGGTTAAGCACCCCTGGGTTCAATTCCCAGGACCAAAACCAAGCAAATGAACAAACAAATGTCTGTTTTTGGCACCCTACCAAGAATCAGAGGATTGTAGCTGTGTTTGTTTCTGTGTCCTCTGTTCCATTGCTCTGTGTGTCTGTGTTTATGACAGCACCAGGCTGTTTTGTTATTATGGCTCAGTAGTATAATTTGAAATAAGCTATTGTGCTGCCTACAGTGTTGCTCTTTTTGCCCAGGATTTCTTGGGCTACTCTGAGTCTTTTGTTTTTCCATATGAATTTTAGAAATTTTTTTAGTTCTATAAAGAATATCATTTGTATTCATCTCAATAGATGCAGAGAAAGCCTTTGACAAATTTAACAAGTATTCATGATAAAAATACTGAAGAAATGAGGGGTAGAAGACATTATCTCAATATCCTAAAGCCTACCCATGTCAAACTCAAAGCCACCCTCATGGTGAATAAGGGAAAACTGAAAACATTTTCTTAAAAATCTGGAACAAGACAAGGATGTCCACTCTTACCACTCCTATTCAATGTATTACCTGAAATTTTAGCCAGAGCAGTTAGACAAGAGAAGGAAATTAAAGTGATACAAGTGGAAAGAAATAAATCAAACTATGTAGTTGAAATGATTTTATACTTAGACGATCTGAAATGCTCCAGAAGACTGCTATAGCTAATCAACCAATTCAGCAAAGTAATAGGACACAAAGTCAAAACACAAAATCAATAGTATTCCTAGATAACAATAATTAACTTGCTAAAAAAGAAGTCAGAAGACCAATCCCATTTACAACAGTCTCAACAAATAAACAAAAAAAAAAAAATAAAACCCTAAGAATAAATATGATCAAGGAGATATAGACCTCTACAATGAAAATTATAAACTACCAAAGGAAGAAATTGAAGAAAACACAAGAAGATGGAAAGACCTCTCATGTTTGTGGAAAGGCAGAATTAATATTGCTAAAGTGGTCATACTGTCAAAAGCAATATATAGATTCAATGCAATCCCCATCAAAATACCAATGACATTCTTCACAGAATTAGAAAACACAGTCCTAAAATTCATTAGGGAGAATGACGATCCTCAAATAGCCAAGCAATTTTAAGGGGCGGGGGGAAATACTGGAATCACAATTCCTAACTTCCTAACTCTAAATCATATTATAGAACTATAGTAACAAAAACTGCATGATATTTGGCAAAAAAAAAAAGTATAGAACAATGGAACAGAACAGAAGACACAGATAGTCATCTGACCCTTAATAGAGGTGCCAAAAATACAGATTGGAGGACAAAATTGCCTTTTTAAAAAATAATGCCAGGAAAACAGGATATCCACACATAGAAGAATGTAGAACTCTCTCCCCCCCCCCCCCCAGTATAAAAGACAACTCAAAGTGGATCAAAACCAAAAACTTTGCAACTGTTAGAAGAAAAATAGAATCAACAATTCCGTATAAGGGGGCAGGCAAAGACTTCCTGGATAGGACCCCTATAGCTCAAGACATAAGAGAAGGAATCCATAAATGAGATGACATCTGATTTAAAAGTTTCAGCACAGCAAAGGAAACAACAGAGTAAAAAGAGAACTGATGGAATGGGAGAAAATATTTGCCAACCACTCTTTGGACAGAACCTTGATTTTATATATATGCAAATGAACTGAACAGACACTTCTCAAAATAAGAAATACAAATGGCCAAAAAGTATTAAAAATGTTCAACATCCTTAGCAATCAGGAGATGTAAATCAATATAAAAAGGGGGTCAAGTTGGGGAGGAGAGGTGGGAAGGGGCAGGAACTGTGGGATGAAATGGACCAAACTGTGCTGTGTGTATGTATGAATATAATACAAATGGTTTTTCATTTTTATGTGTAACTATAATATATAATGCACCAATTAAAATAAATAAATAGAGGGGCTGGGGATGTGGCTTAAGCAGTAGTGTGCTCGCCTGGCATGCGTGCAGCCTGGGTTCGATCCTCAGCACCACATACAAACAAAGATGTTGTGTCTGCCGAGAACTAAAAAATAAATATTAAAAAAATTCTCTCTCTCTCGCTCTCTCCCTCTCTCCCTCTCTCTTAAAAAATAAATAAATAAATAAATAAATAAATAAATAAATAGAAGGAAGGTCAGCAGAGTAGAGGAAGGAGATAGGGGAGGGAGAAGAAAAAGGAAAGGGTAAGTATTGGGGACTGAACTGGAGCAAATTTTGTTGTATGCATTTATGAACATGTCAAAATAAACCACACTATTATGTATCACTACGATGCACCAATAAAAACATAAAAAATCTATTCTAAGATTTCATTTCACAACAGTTAAAATGGCAGCCATCAAGAATGTCAATAACAAATGATGGAGAAGATGCAGGGAGAAAGGAACACTTTTATCCTGGGGATGGGATTGTGAATTAGTAAATCCACTTTGGAAATCAGTATGAAATTTCCTCAAAAGACTAGGAATGGAACCATCATATGGCCTGCAATATCACTTCTTGGTATTTATTCCAAAAAATAAAAGTCAATTTAGTATAGTGATTCATGCATACCCATGTTTATAAGAGCACAATTCACAAAAACCAAATTATGGAATCAGCCTAGGTGTTCATCAATGGATGAATGGATAAAAATTTTATATATACATACATATATGTGTATGTGTGTGTGTATTTTATATTATATATATATTTTATATATATATATAAAATATATATATAGTTTTACTCCGTCATAAAGAAGTCATAGGATTGTATATTTTGCAGAAAAACAAATGGAACTCAAGAGCTTTATGTTAATCAGGATATGCCAAACTCAGTAAGTCAGAGGTCATATGATTTCTCATATGTGGATGCTGGAGAGAAATAGGAAAGCAAAGTGGGGGAATTTTATGAAAAGAGAAGAAGAGAAGAGAGACTAGAGGAATAAAGGAAGAGGACCAAGATGAGGAAGGAAAAGTACTAGGGAACAAAACTGACCAAATTAAATTGTGATACTGTGTGTATGTACAAATATGTAATAATGAATCCCACTATTACATATAATTATAATGCACAATTAAAAAGAATGTCATTAATATTTTATTTATTTATTTTATTATTCTTTCTTTTTAAATATATATGAGAGTAGAGTGCATTTTGACATGTTATCATACATGGAGTACAACTTATTCTAATTAGATCTCATTCTTGTGGTTGTACATGATGTGGAGTTTCAATGGTCGTGTATTCTCAAATGAACATAGGAAATGTTTTGGTGGGGATTTTATTCAATCTGTGGATCCCTTTGATGATATGGCCATTTTAGTAATATAAATTCTGCCTATCCATGAACATGGGAGGTCTTTCTATCTTTTAGTGTTGTCTTCATTTTTTATCATTGTTCTATAATTTTCATTGAAAAGGTCTTATACCTCCTTGATTATATTTATTCTTAGGAATTTTATTCTTTTTAAAGCTATTGTAAATGGAACTGCTTTCCTGATTTCTTTCTGAGCAGATTCATTGTTAGTGTATAGGAAAGTTACTGATTTTTGTATGTGGATTTTTTCTTTTTGTATCCTGCTCTAGAAGTCTTTTGGTTGGTCTTTTAGGGTATTCTAAGTATAGGAGCAAAGAGTCTTAGCAGTGATTTTTCAATTGCATTCTCCTGGTCTCGGCCAATCAGTCTCCCACTTTATTGGATCAAAAATCCAATGGATTGAAAACCCAAAGATGCCAAATGGCTAAAGTGCTCCCACTTCTCTGGGGTCTATGAGGGGAGAGGAAAAGTCTCTGTTTTTCCTTTTCGCCTGGGGTATCTCTGATAATCTGTTTTATGTCACAGAGGATTAAAAGGACATTCCTACTGAGCTAAAATAGCACTATTGAAAACCACCTGCTCCATCACGGTGTGGTGATGAACTCCCTTCCCCCTTCCTATGCCCACCTGCTCCTTCCCTGGATTTCCCTGAAAGGCAGTCCCAGCACAGCATCCCCAACATCCCACTGTCATTTCACAGTGCATATTCTCCTCGTTAGAGGCTCCAGAATCAGTTTCCTGAGTTCTTTTTAGTTATGGTTTAGATGTAGTTTGTCCTCTAAGGGGTCATGTATTGGGACCTTATATTTTGTGGGTTAGTGTGGACAGTGGGTGTGGAACCTTTAAGGAATGGGGTCTAGTGGGAAGTAATGAGGACATTGAAGGCCCTGGCTTCTGAAGGCACTTATGTAATTCTCTGGGAACCTTGGGGAGTTCTCATGAGAGGATTGTTGTAAATGATTTTGTCCCTGATTTGCTCTCTGTTTTCCTTCTACCACGTGAGTCCTGTATTTTGCATGTTTTCATCATTGTGACACGATCTACCACAGTGACTTCACCAGAACTGAGCAGAAATTGGTGCCTTGTCCCTGAACTTCCAAGGTAAAGAAAACTCTTTTTTTAAAATCCAGCCCAAGGAATTTTGTTATCGCAACAGGAAACAGACTAATACATTTCATTTCCATCATGGTCACAGCCTCAGGTCTCTGTTGCTTTTTGCCTGGACTTGCCCTGTACCAAGTTGATCATTCTGTTTCTGGCCCTAGCTCCTCGAATCTTTCTTGCATACAACCAAAATGATCTTGATAGCTGTCATTTTGAAGAGGTTATTCCCCTGATCAATGCTTCTTTCTTGCCCATCAGGTCCAAGCTCTTTGTTCAGGGGTCTGAGACCCTCCATGAGCTGTAGTCACCCTTCCAGACTGGTTATTCCCCTGATCAATGCCCCTTGCCCTCTCTGCTTAGCTAAAGTAAACTCCTGTTTTCCCTCAATATCTTTCAGGAGTCAGCTCAGGTACCCCTTTTCCTCAAGAGCCTTCCCTGTTTCCCTGGGCAGAGTCAATTATCCTTTCCTCCTATGCCTTTATTAAAACTTGTATCTCCTAAGATTTGCATAACTGTCTTCTCCATAAGCCCATGAATTCCTCAAGGGCACAGAGAGTATAGATGATTCATCTTTGTACTCAGGATATATAGCAGGTACTTCACAAGGATTCTTTTGAATTGAATCCTGCAGGGATATTCAAAGAACTCCTTTCATCCCTTCCCCACCCCTGTTTTCAAAGTGCACTGGTATTTGCTTGGAGGTTAATGGTCAAAGTATAACTGAGAGCACTCTGTTGGTTAAATGCGGTGAGCAGCTGTGTGGGTACTGAAGGACTCACTTATTGTGTGGCTCTTCTCCTTAGTTGTTGCATAACCTTGGGGTGGTCACTAGGAGTTTAACTTTTCTACCTAAACATCTGACAACCTGACGTAGCCGAGAACGTTCTGTCTTTGGCACATAGGGATTGAGATAAATTGGGAAGTTTTCATGTCTCTCACTAATAATGTATACCTATCAAGTTGTGAGCATGTGTCAGGAACAAAGGCCAGGCTCTTTACCCAACTTGTTTTATTTCATCCTTCTAGCAGCTCAAGGAAGTAGGTATAATTATCCCCGTTTCCTGGAGGCCCAGACACATGTATATTACTTATGCGAAGTCATACTGGGAGAGCCAGAACTCAAACCCAGGCATAGAAGATTCCAAATGACTAATTAATGGGCTGACCCTCTCGCTTAGGAGGGAGGGCTGCCTATGGTCCAGGGAAGGTGAGACCCTCCCTCAATCTTTGAAAGTTCTGTCTGGCCGCTGGATAGGAGGCAGTGGTGTGAAATATTATTATTATTAAAAACTCTATAATATAATATAATTAATATTATATTATTATTAGAAACTCTATAATTTTAGAATTATGGAATAAACAACCAAAAGATTGAACAACTCTAGATTGTTCCATACTCAAACTCATAACTTTGGCCAATTTCCTTATTCTGCTGGGCCCAAGTTATCCTATTTCTAAAATGAGGTAGTTGGATTAGAACAGAGATCAGCAAGTATTTCCCAAAGGGTCAGAGAGTATATGATTTTAGCTCTGTGATGCAGGGACTTGGTTCTGCTGTTGCACAAAAGCAACCAAGAGCAATCTGTTGACAAATGGGTGTGGTTATGTGCCAATAAAACTTTATTTACAGGGTTGGGGTTGTAGCTCAGTGGTAGAGTGCTTGCCTAGCATGTGTGAGGCACTGGGTTTGATCCTCAGCACCACTTAATAAATAAAATAAAGGTGTTGTGTCCATCTATGACTTAAAAAATTAGAAAAAAACCCCACTTTTTTTTTTTTACAAAACAAGAGGCCAGCTGTGGGCCATAGTTTACTGATCCTTGGACAAGAAAGCTTCATTGTTTGCACATTTTAAATTTCTTAAGGAGCCTCTTTTAGCTTGAGCTGCTTGGTTTTAAAGATAAATATTCCCCTTCTGTTAGCACGTATGTTTGGGAATCTCCAAAGGACTAAGTATTATGGAAAGGAAAAATAAACCGATTAAAGCTACGGCATCCCCATAAACTATAAATAATGTTTAAAGCCTTACCTAAGATGATTATAAACACACAGAAAACTATGGAATTTGGTGATCACCTTTAGAAAGTACCCAGAAGTTTCCTTTCTCAAGCTCCCCCCATCTCAATCTTCCCCGAGGACTTCACTAATCTGAATCCTCTCCAAACTCTGTGAGCTCTGAACCCCTCAACACTGTTCAAGTGTGACACCCCATCTCCTGCTCCACTATATCATCTTTTCCACTTGCAAGCATTTGTCTTCTTTCCCCACTGGATTAGAATCTCCTTGACAACAGAGAATTTAATTTCTTCCTTTATCCCAAATGACATCTGATATTGTTCTGGGCACACGGAAGTGCTGAGTAAACATTCAGTTGATATTCTGAGAGCCCTGCCCTCTCTTCCCATTATGCATCCTTGGAGAGGTTCATGCTGCCGTGAAGATGGAACTGGATGACTTTGCCTTTTGTGGATTCTAGTCCCTGTGATGTGTGGGATCTGCCACCTGCCTGCTAGTTACCAAATACAAATCAACAGTATTTATAATCAGGATGTGCAGCTTAGATGGTCAAACAGATATCATTGGAGCCTACAGAAGTCAGATACCAGAGGGCATTTGAGCAGCAGATGTGGAATAAAAACATATGAGATTTAAGATTCATATCTGCTATTAACTCACTGAGAGACCTTTAGCAAGCCACATAACAAGCCGCTTCATTAAGTCATAAGCCTCGTTTCTTTATCTACCTGTTATCTCAATATTTATATTACTATGCTGTTTCATTTTTATCTGTTCCTGTACTGATTGAAAGTTTTTGGAGGGCAGGGAGTTTATTTATTTATTTTCTGCTATATTCCCAGTGTCCACATGGTAATGGACACAGAATTGGTGCTTGATAAATGTTTGTCAAGTGAATAACATTAGTTAGAATTTCATTAGTTAAATAAGGCTCCCTGCTGGGCACACAGGCACTGTGTAGCATTTGGTGTAACCCTTGGTTGGTATGAATTCACCAACTTGCTACAGTTAGATCCAATTAGTGTCCACCTGTTTCCACTGGCTGTTTAGGGAAGCAGCTTATTGAAATACTGGGAGTTGGAC
Source organism: Callospermophilus lateralis (assembly GCF_048772815.1). Lineage (NCBI taxonomy): Eukaryota > Metazoa > Chordata > Mammalia > Rodentia > Sciuridae > Callospermophilus > Callospermophilus lateralis. The sequence continues at coordinate 31,016,401 of NC_135309.1, forward strand.
TTGACAATCGGATCCAGCCTTATAGCTGTGGGAGCTTCAGCAAATAATCTACCTTTCTGAACATTAGTTTCTCAACTGTGAAATGATGGCTTCTTTCCAATAAAGTGGTTGTGAGGATGAGATGGGGGTTATGATTCATGTAAAGTGTTTGGCCTATGGGAAATCATTAGCTAGTGGTATTTTTATGCCAAGAACAGTATAATAATGTCATCCACATCTTCGAAGAGTGCACAGGAGCAAGCATAATTTTCACATCCACTCTTCTGTTTGAATTTGTTCAGAGGTGTCCCAAACATGTCTTTTGCTTTTAAATTTTATTCAATGTTTCTACAGTTATGACAGGCAGGCCATTTTTCTTTTTCCTACTTCATTCCACTGTCCCTATCTTTGCTCCACTTTAGGACAAACATCACCCCATCTGGGCCCTTCACTGGCCATGTTGCTTGATTCCAGTCAGGGTACCACTGTAAGCCTCAGTCTCCTCACCCATGCAATGGGGCTGAAGAGCCCGCCTTGCCTACCTTGCAGAGATATTGAGAGGACAAATTGAGAAGATGGATATAAAAGGTAAAACTGCAAATATCAGTCCTACTCATCATTTTCAATACCTCTTCCTAGTAACGGTGGGTGTTTCTGAGTGCCCAGCCATGCCTCTCTGTTCTCACCATCCTGGGGAATTAGCTGCAGCCTATGCCCAATGGGAACAGCTTGCTTTTTAGTCTCTGATTCTGTGGGTTTATGATAGATGCCTTTCTGAAGCCAAGATCAGTTCATCTTTGGAGAGCTATAAAAAAAAAAAAACCCATCACATTGGAGATGACTTTCAGTTCAGCACAATAATTTAATTTTAATTATTGATGTGAATTGAACCTGTTATTTTGGATCTGTTTAGGCCTCTTCAAAGCTGGAAGATTTTTCAACATTGCGAGGCCGCTAATACAATCTATCCAGAGGTTTTCTGCATCAATATACTGTAATCTCATTATTACAGTTCTCTGGAGAAATCAACTGTACCCTTGGGGCTAAACTGGAAAATTCATCAGCCAGGAGAGAAAGTGATGGTGAATGTAGGCCTTGGGATGGCAATTAGGGGCAGGAAGTCAGAAATGCTTTCTTTCTCCTGATCTCCTTCATCTGTAGTACTCTGCAGCGTTGAAGACTTCCGCTCTATCCCACTAGATTTTGGTTATTAAAATGTAAAAAAAAAAAAAAAATTCTTGAAACAAAACATCTCTTGGAAATCAGCTAATTCAAGGCTGACAAATGGGTTTCTTTCATGTGCCCGTGGACAGGTGGTGCTTGCCTGAAGCTAGTTGTTGAAGATTTTACATCCACATTCCTTTATTTAGCAATTTACTTTGTACTTATGTGCACTGATTCTAAGCCCCTTAATTTGTGTAAACTCATTTAATCCCAGCAGCAATGTGAGGAGGCAGTCACCATGAATAATCCCTTCTTTGCAGATGAGAAAATTGAACTAACTTGTCCCAAATCATACAGTTGTAAGAGGTGGAGCTGGGATTCAAACCAGGCTAGTCAATTCCCTTCAGCTCTAGTAGTACTGTGAAGCACTTGGCCCAGAGTCTGACAAATGCTGGAACTTGATGAACCTAGCGTGGGTAGCTGCTATGGTTGCTCTTTGATTATTATTACCACTTGATTTCACCATAGATAACAGTGCATTTCCCAGCATAAGAGATGTTTAAGTAGAACACTGTCTCTTTGTCTAGCTATCTTCTACCCCTCCTTTAGTCCCAGGTGAAAGATACTTTCAAGAGAGGCTTTGCCTGACTCATTCCAGCCGTCCCTCTGGTCCAAAATAGGTCCCTCCAACATGATCCCCCTTTGTTCTTCCTTTTTCACTTTCACCTCAATTTGTAATATTAATTATGCATTGGTTAATGTTTACCTCTTCCACCTGTTTATGAAGAAGTGGGTTGGTCCCTTAACCTGGAATAGTGTTTCTTATACAATTCTGGATCATGACCCATTAGTGGGTCTTGAAATCAATTTGGGGGCTCTGGACATTTTAAAAACACAAAAAGAAAAACTGTATTGGACTACTTCCATATGGAAATGGTACCTATTATTTTGTGAAACTTTTACTTATATATACTCACATATAGGTAGTGCGTGCACACCAAGTTGGATGTAAAACGTATCTCCAACCATGCATTACATCCAAAGATTTTGCAAGCCCTGGTTTAAGGTGGATTCCTGCGTGGAATGGGGATTTATACCAGGTGACCTCTGAGGGTCTCTCTCCCCTGATGCTGGGGGATGTATAGGTTGAGTGAGGGCATTTGCAGCCCAGGGCTAATTTTTCTCCATCAGATGCATTATATTATTCAATGCTATTTGATTATGCCTGGCTGCTTTAGAGGCGATCTCTCTCTTGTTCAATTAAGCTCATGCTTGCTTTTCAGCCTGCTAAATGAAGCCTTTGATCACAATTGAGAATTCACTGTTTCCATTGGTATTACAGCTCTAAATTTGCCCATTTCCAACAGTCGCTGATTCTAATTGAAATGGAAGGACTGTGGGGTTTTTTTTCTTTGGGGTTTAATTGTGTTTTTCTCCTTATGTATTGCCAACTGCTGGTCTCTTTTTAAGAGGAAAAGGGGGCAGGGTTGGGGAACAATGTGACAGAGCTTTTCTGGGCTAAGGTAAGTGGGAGGTGACAGCCTTTAAAATCTAATGTTTCCAAGGCAGAGGATTGAAACAGGAAATCAACCAGATTTTATTATTTTTTTCTTTTAAGATCTTTTTGTCTTATTGGTAGATTAAGAAAATTTCTGGGTACACTAGGTGTCATCTTTCTTTGGTCCCTGCTCTTGTTACTTAAAGTATGGCTCATGGACCAGCACATGGGCATTGTCTCAGGTTTCAGATCTGCTGCATTTAAATCTGCACTTTCACAAGTTTGTGGGGGATTTGTGAGCACGTTTCAGTTTGAGCCTCTGCTCTGGAGGCAGAGCAGGGGCTGGTCCTTCTCCTTTACTTCTTAGCTTTGTGACCAACAGGCAAACCTCTTAACTCTAGGGCCTCAGTTTCCTAATCTATAATAAGGTATCATAATGGTACTGGTTCATGGAATTGTTAATTTAGAAGGAGAGGAAAAGCATACCCTCATTTATTGTTAGTGGGACTGCAAATTGATGCAACCAATCTGGAAAGCAGTATGGAGTTTCCTCCAAAAACTTGGAACCAGTATTTCACCGAGTTATCCTACTCCTGGGTATTATCTCCAAACGATTTAAAATCGTCATACTACAGTGACACAGCCACATCAATATTTATGGCACAATAGCTGAATTATGGAGCCAACCTAGGTGCCCTTCAACAGATGAATGGATAAAGAAAATGTGGTGTATATATATACAACGGAATATTACTCAGCCATACAGAAGAATGACTTTATGACATTTATTGGTAAATGGATGGATCTGGAGACTGTCACACTAAGTGAAATAAGCCAGTCCCACAAAGCCAAAGGTCAAGTGTTTTCCCAAATGGTCAAAGGCAGTCCATTTCTTGGTTGGACATTCCTGCGTGTTGGGAAGCTAATTCATAATAAGGAGTGGAATTGAAAAAAGAATAGAAGTTCAGTGGAGTAGACAAAGGGGAAGGAAGGGAAGGGAGGAGGTATGGGATAAGGAAAGACAGTAGAATGAATCTGACATAACATTCCTATGTACGTATATGACTATACCATGGTGAATCATGTGCATCCACAGAAATTAATTAAAAAATAACTATAGGTAACTGGCAGAAAGATCAGTGGAGTAGATGGCAGGGAGCAGGGGTTGGGGGAGCGGGGTGAAAGGGAAGGGACGAGGGACTGAATCAGAACATGACATATTCCATACTTTTATAATTAGGTCAAAATGGGTTCTATTGTCATATACAACTAAAAAGAACCAATTAAAAGAACAAGGAGAAGGAGGAAGTGCCGCAGAGAAGTTAACACAGCGCCTGTCCCAGGTGCTGGGTTCCTATTGTTACTGCTGCCACCACTGCCTGCTGCCTCCTTCAATTCTGATGTGGGCTCCTCTTCCCAGGTCCAGGCCTCACAATTTCCCTCCACGGTTCACATACCTATGGAGGCCTCTCTCAGAAGCAAGATTGCTGGATCAAAGTCTGACTACTTACAAGCAGGTTCAGAGTCCCGGGGGTCCTATTTTTATAACTGCTCTTTCACTCAAATGAACCCTTCCAAGGTGAAGGGGGAAAACGTTACCCCTAACTTGGATGAACCCATGTTCTGATAAATGCATTTTCCAAGGACTGGAAATTTCGGCCTTTCTGGGATAGTGCCTGAAATGAACTACTTGCCTCGTCGCCCCCCACCCCAGAAGGTCTGGGCTGCGGCTCTTCTGTGGCTCCCCTGCCCCAGTTAGGATGCACTACATTTCAGCAGCCTACTTTATAGTCCAGTCCTCTCAAGCAGATAGAGAGAAGTGTTTTCAATTAGCAAGATCTCATCGCTGAGGGCACTAAGAGAAAATTCTTCTGGAGCAGAGAAACTAATTGAACATAGGTTATGTATTTACTGGAGAAGGACGCTCCTCACCAAGGTTTTAGTGCCTCTTTGGTCACTGGCTTGGGACCACTCCAGCCATGAGGTCATCATTTAAAGACACCCAGGCCACTCTCTCTTAGGAAGCGTAAATCCCCTGTGCAAGAGTCCTGGCAGTGGCCCGGCAGCAACTTCTGCACATACCGCGGGCCTGTCTTACTTATAAGAAAGTCCATTTCTTGGATGGGCATCTCTGCGTGTTAGAAATTTAGAACTTCTGTCTTTATGTCAAGTACAACTTTGAGGCAATTTGAGGGCTGATGGTCTCTTCTTGTCCTATTTTCCTAACCTCCTACTGTCACTCTTCAATGTGCTTCTCTTCCTCCTTCCTTCTCTTCCTTCTGTCCTCTGCCCCCTCCTATAAGTATTGAAGCATGGGAATAGGAGGGACAGTGGCGAGTCCATCCCTTCATTTACCCGCTGCACATTCAACAGATGTTTAAGTGCCTGTTCTTTGCTGGACATTCCTCAAAGCACTGGGGATAGAGTTGACAGACTAGCTTCCGGCTCTCAGAGAATTTTTTTTATAGTGGAGCAGACAAATGACACAAGTAATCCAGTAAGATAATTGCAGGACCTCAAGTACTTTGATAGATAGAAATGAATAAGGAGAAGTGGTCATGAGAGCCTTGCATGTGTGTGTCTGCATGCATGTTTGGTGTGTGCATGTGTGTGTGTGTGTGTGTGTGTGGGAGAGAGAGAGAGAGAGAGAAAGAGAGAGAGAGAGAGAGAGAGAGAGAGAGAGAGAGAGAGAGAGAGGAAGACAGCCAGATTGGAATGATTGATTTTTCTTTAGATGGAGTGGTCAGGAAAGACTTCCTGGGGAGGTGATATATGAACAGAAAGCAGTGCGCTGGTCATCTTTCTACCACTGGGAGAAAATACCTTGAATAATCAGCTTCAGGAGGAAGGGTTTGTTTGGTTCATGGTTTTAGTCCATGGTTGCCGGGCCTTGCTGCTTTGGACTTGGGGAGGCCATAGTACATCATGGTGGGGGTGCACAGCAGAGGAGGCTTACTTACCTCATTGTGGCTGGGAAGCAAAGAGGGCAAGAGGAGGAGCTGGGGTTCTAACATCTCCTTCAAATGCACAGCCCCAATGACCTAACTTTCTTCCATTAGTCCCCACCTCCAAAGGGGCCACCACCACCCAGTAGTGCCACAGACTGGCAACCAGGCCTTTAATACATGAGCCTGTGGGGGTCATCTAAGGTATGAACTACAGCAGGCAGCGTTCCATGCAAAGGAGTGGGGAGGGGAGGAAGCCTTGTCAGTAGAGGAAACAGGAAGTAGGAAGACATAGGGTAGGAAGTACTTGGTGTGTTAGATGGATGGAAGGAGTCCTCCAAGGCTACGGATAAGCATAGGAACACAAGGGGAAAAGCTGCAGGATGTTAGGGAGCACCAGCTCCAAAAGCCCTGTAAACCAAGGAAAGGTGATTGGATTTCATTTTAGCTGCAGTGGGAAGCCACTAGGGGATTCTTACAAAGTTTGGTGTGTAAATTTTAAAGGGCCACTCTGGTTATGTGTGGAGAATGCATTTCAGGGTGGAAAGGGGATAAGGAGAGAACCATTGAGGAGTTAGCACAGTATTTAGGTTATAGCCAAGAGGATGGATTTCGACTAGGTGTTGCAGGGAGAAATATCAGAGCGCATGAATTGGGCAGAGGGTGAAGGAAAGCTGTCGCGAGCCATCCATGGGCTGTGTGTGTGAGCTCTGTGCATTTGAGTGTATGAGGGGACTGGCCTGACGTTGTTGCCTGTTTGGGCTGTGCCAAGTACCTCTGCCTTTGATCCCACACAGCACCTGAGATGGGTGCGACTCTCCAAGATGTCAGTCAAACTGCTGACCAAGATATCACCACGCAAGACTCCACCCTCCGAAATCCGACCCCTTGTTCTCTTGTAATATTACCCCTTTGCCTTACTTGGATGGAATGTTCTATGGAACAGCTTTCTCCAATAAAAAACCAGGGTTGGGGCGTGCTCTCTCTTGCCTTTCTCTTACCTCCCTTTTGGGACCTGAGGCCTAGGAGCCGTCACTGAAACCCTAAAAAGGTATTTTCTGTGTTTGTGTGGTTTTTAGTCCAATTCACACAAAGTGAACCTGATTCAGTCACCTGTTGCCGCAGCCCTGCTGGCTGGGCAAAATATCCGGGGGGGGGGGGGGGGGGGGTGGGGGGGGGCGAACTACTTGTGTAGATTGATGCAGCAGGAGTGAGAGCCGTTTATTGTAGGATAACAGAGGTATTTATACATTTTGCACAGCTTATCTTAATTAGCATAAACTAGATACAGCAGTCAACCAATCAGGAATCTCCATAGTTAATGGCTCGCTTTTGTTACTTTACAAACCACTCCCTCTGGCATTTTGCCAGGCGCCATCCAGACTTGTTTACAGACTCTAACAACCTGTTGCAACAGAAAGCATGTCCCTGAGGCTCTAAAACATGACTTTCAGAGATATCTGTGTGGGAGAGTCAATTCAGTCTATAACCAATGAGGGTGGGGGCATCCTATTCCTAGAAGAGATTTCAGTTTTTGAACTCAGAATGTGCTAGAAGAGGTCTTAAAGACATACTACCACCCTTTTAAATGGATAGATGAGTTGATAAAAAATAGACAAAACTAAAGTTGTCAAGAAAATTTGTGGCAGGGCCAACTAGAATCAAGTTTTGACATTTAGGATAATGGTTCCTCAATGACTGCACTCTAAATTAGGGTTCCTGCATCAGAGAATTAAAGGTCATAAAAATGAGATGGACAACCCAGAGGATCCTAGGTGTATTGATCATTTTGTGGGAAAGGAATTGGAGAATGATGGAATGATTTTCATCCATCTTTTAGTCCTCCAATGGCTTCCCATTTTACACTCTACGTTTTGTGAGGGTGGGAATAATTTCTATGTGCTCATCAGCTGGCATGGTGCTTGGCATATATCAGGTACTTAGTAAGTGCCTGCTAAATGAAGGATCATGGGGCTCATTTATGGATATTTACTAAGAGTCCTTTCAGCTGATTGAAAGCTTGTCTCATTTGGGGCTGGAATCATGTCAATTGACTTTTCAGGCCAGGGATCAGATGGTCCTGCTCAATTCTGCACTGGTAGGATAACACTTTAATATCCCTTAGGCTACATGTTGGACCTAAGGAATGCTGGAAATTGGATGGCCAGGGGACTGGGAAAATGATCAAATGTTGTTATATTGTGCCTGGAGTAGAGTCAAGGCAGAATTAGATATGCAAAGGACCATTGTGTTAAAAAATGGTCGGACTTATTGTTTGCATCTTGATTTATTTTTTTTGTATCTCAGATAGTAGAATGAGGACCAATGGCTCCAATTCTTGTTGAGTCTTTTAGGGTGAGAAAACAAGCATAGCCATCTAAAAATGAAATAGGTTTCTTGGAGTAAAGTAGAGGAATGATAAATGCCCTGGTTGACCTGGAACTCATTGTTGTTAAAAGAGGTCCTTAATTGTTAAGGAGGCAGAGATAGATGCTTTTTCAGATACCTGTCCACATATGTACTTAGAAAACACATCCATTCTCTTGTACTTTTGAGTTAAAATCCAGTAAAAGAGTTGTCCTTTGGTGCTTCCCGGTGATTTCAGAGGCCCCTTGATCACCAGACCCCCTAAATGGTGTAATGTCTTCAGATATACTATTCATTAGAGCCAAATCCAGTGCCAATTGGAAATCCAGGAGATCTCAGCGAGAACTGTCAGGATAGAAAGCATCATCGGTATCACTTTTGTTTTCTCAAGTGAGCTTAATTGTTTAAAAGCCAGATGGCTCCCAGGGCCCTTATTCCACCTTTCTCTTTGCCTACAAATGAGGTTTTCCTCTGCCCTGTCCCTTCTCTGCATGTCTCCGCCAAGGGCAGGCTCTGTCTCCCAGAAGCTTTCAGTGACAGAGTGGATGTGGTTCCAAGCCCTGTCTTGGCTGGAGCCAGGGGATCGGGCATTTCTGTGAGTCATCCATTCTGCTTCTGAGAGTAGCCTCAATGGGAATCGGAAGGCTTCTCTGGCCAGGCTTTCTTCCCTGGGGCTGCTCCCCAGGCTGGAGAGATGTTGGAAGAGGACAAGCCCTCATTAAAAATGGAGAGGTGGGGCCCAGAATTCACTACAGTTCCTTTTGAGCTTGCTGTGGTCACCATAATGCTTCACTCTGTCGTTTCCCCTCTGGATGGCTCATGTTTTATCCTGAGCTCATTCAAAAATCCATTCTCTTGGAAAAGAGCTACCAACGGGGGCAACTGCATCCAGACAGAGAATAAATTTCCGTGTCTGTCCACCCCTATTCACTGTTTCTTAAATTGCTTTCTTGGTCAGGACATAGTCTTCTTCCCCCCAGCTTCTCGATCCAGTTCAATTTACTCCTTCAGTTCTACTCATCAATAAACAGGGCTTGAGTTGTAGGCTGAGCTTCTTTAAATGGTTTCTAGGCAATTCTCATCATGTCCGTTAAGCGATAGGTGATCGCTCATTGGAACTCACTGACTCTGAACCCTGAAAATGTATTTATCTAACTTATTATCTGTCCAGAGCTCCCAGCCCCAGGTATTCTTTCTTTCTCCTGTCCTCGGAGGGGATCTGAATTGCTTTTCATCAGGGACACCGACTCAATAATTGCATTTGTCTCTAACCAACAGTGCTTGGACGTCATGGGTAACAAAGGATGGGAAGGTTTTAAAGTGTTTATTTTGACAGCAGCACATAAAACAAGGCAAGGCGTACAATGGCATTTATTATTCCACAAATATTGGTTGACTGCCGTTGTAGCATACAAGTGGGCCCGTGTGTGTTTTCTGGAGACGGCTCCATCTTCCACCGATATAAATCTGAATAAGGTCCTAGCCACGATCAGCTTCACCAGCCTGATTTGTATAATAGGGATGATAATAGTACCTCTCTCAAACAGGATTAAATAAGACATTGTCTGTTCAGTGTTTGGCACCTGTGATACCTATTAGGTATTAGTAAGCTATCTATGCCAGAAATCTGTGAGGCTTCTTGTCACGAATCCTGAATAAATGAGTTGGAGCAAAGGTTAAAGGAAATGAAACTCTTGGTACAAATCAAGCATAGTGCTACTAATTATAAGTCTCTTTTCTCTAAATATTTGCTTGTTTATCTCTACTTTCATCTTTGTGCTGCCCTAGGTCTTTTCATAGCTATTGAGCCCCATCTGTTCTCATTTATATTCAGCTGCAATTTAGAATATAAGTGTTAATTGTCTCCTTAACACCTCACTGCTACTGATTCTGAGCACTCTGTGTTCTTGGTTCCTTTTGTTTACCATCTGCCCAGGGTCCCCATGCCACTTGTCTTCATTATCTCTTCTGTCATTCTAGGGGTTCTTGACTCTCTTTTAAAAGGCACGTGTTGGAAGTCATCACCCCCAATGACTAGTTTTTAAAGTATATTTTTTCCTGATTACAAAAGTAATTTGTGTTATTTGCAATTGGAAAAATGCAGGGAAAATGAACTTCTTCTCTAACCTTTCCACCAAGAGGAAACAAGGATGTATATGTTAAATATTTCTTCCAGTATTTTTTTCCCCTCAGACTAAGCATGCATTTTATACTAAGAATGAATGTGTGTATCAGATGAGCATTTTAAGCTACAAACAATAAAATAACCAACTCAAACTGGCAAGTAAAATGAAGAAATAGATGAGCTTACATTACTGCAAAACTGGAGATAGGTTAGAATTCTCTATTTTGTATCTCTCGGCTCCATGTATTTTACTTCAATTGATAAAGCAACTAGGCTTTAGCAATCCCAAGTATCACATCTGAACACACACCCAAAACCTCTTTCTACAGCAGTCCTTAAGTGTGGAAAATATTTCATAGAAACTCCTAGCAACTTTATTTCATATCTCATTGGTGTCAATGGAGTGAGATGCCCATTTCTGAATCGGGCTACTCTGTAAAGGAAGGCTTTTTCCTCCAATGATTCCTACTTTAAAAATTTGAGCAGGTATTGGAATCTCTTCTAGGACTTGTTAAGACACAGATTTTTAAAATATTTACTTTCAAAAATTTTGCTCATTTTAGATATACATGACAGTAGAGTGTATTTTGACATATTATACATACACGAAACATAGTTATACATGCTGTAGAGTTTCACTGGTCATGTGTTTATATATGAACATAGGAAAGTTATGGCTGGTTCATTCTACTGTCTTTCCCATGCCCATCTCCCTCCCTTTTCTTCATTCCCCTTAGTCTAATACAATGAACATCTATTCGTTTCCTCCTTTATTGTGTGTTAGCATCTGCGTATCAGAGAGAAATTCAACCTTTGGTTTTTGGTATTAGCTTACTTTACTTAGCATGATAGTCTCCAGTTCCATCCATTTACTGGCAAATGTATATATATATATATATATATATATATATATATATACACACACACACACACACACACACACACACACACACATATCACATTTTCTTTATTCATCTATTGAAGGGCATCTAGGTCAGTTCCATGGTTTAGCTATTGTGAATTGAGCTGTTATAAACATTGATGTAGCTATATCACTGTAGTATGCTGATTTTAAGTCCTTTGGGTATAAACCAAGGAGTAGGATAACTGGGTCAAATAGTGGTTCCATTCCAAGATTTCGGAGGAATCTCCATACTGCCATGATATTCTGTCTCATCACAGGCCAAAAGCAATGGGGCAGAAAGCCAAAGACTGAAACCATAAGTCAAAACAAACCTTTCCTCAGGTATTTTGTTACAGTCCAGGAAAGCTAACTAACATACATGGCCATAAAATATTTGGGGAGAATGGATTCATCTCCCTTTCCTAAGCCAGTGGATCTCAAAGTGTGGTCTCTGGACCAACATGATCATCACTTTCAAGCTTGTTATAAATGCACATTCTTGGGCTCCACTGATCTACTGAATGAAAAACACTAGAGGTAGAGGCAAAACATCTGTGTTTCACAGCAAAAGAAATAATCAAGAATGTGAAGAGAGAGCCTATAGAATGGGAGAAAATCTTTTGCTGGCTACCTACATCATGGCGGCCAAGAAGGGGAGGGGAAGGAGGGGAAGGGAATAGTGTCTCCAGTTCCTAGTATGCTGCCAGGGGCACAGCCTTCCTATAACCTAGCTTTGTTTACTTAGGTCCTATCCCCTAAAGTTTCTACCTCTTTCAATAGCACTATTAGCTGGGGACCCAGCCTTCAATGCATTAACCTTTGGGGGACAGTTAAGATCCAAACCATAATACCATGCAAAACAGGAAGGAAGAACTAGATAGTGAAGAGAAAATTAATGTTTCTTCTACATCCTTGAATATTTTCCCATATCATCAAAATGTCTTTAAATGTATAGTTTTCATTGGTAAATTAAACCATGGTCCCTCTGTATTATGGACCATTATTTAAGTTGTCTTCTATTGTTGGACATTGAAGTCTTCAGTTTGCTGTTATAAATTTATACAGCAAGAAATGTCAGTGCACAAAATAATTTGTGTGCCTCTCTGATTATTACCCAAGAATACATTCCTAGAAGTAAAATTACTGTCTTAGCTATTTTTATCTCACTAACTCAGGGCTCTTTTCCCCAAGGGAATAAATGTTCTATTTTCCCCCTAGCTTTCTTAAAGGGCCAGGCCTTTATATTCTGTCTTTATTGATGAAATCATTTCACAGAACAGAGCCAGTTGGGGTCAGGATGGGGAGGAGAGCAGGAAGACTCAGTAAGAGGAGAGTCAGGAGAACTTTTCTAGACACTGATAGTGTTGGGCTTGCTCAGGGAGCTGGGAATCATGCATGAGAAAATGTGGAGTGGTGAAATGAAGTTGGAAAGGAGATTTGGGTCAATTTGGCCTAAATTTTCCCTTTTGGATTGTATTTTTTAAGCATCAGTCATTTGCTGTACCATTATTATAATTTTTGTTCATATCTATATTCTACATGAATTATTATGTTTTTTAGTCAACTTTATTAAATTAGTTGGTTCATTTTTAACAGAAATTTTTATAACTAGGGTTAATAGAAAATCACCATTAACTATTATTGTAAGTCAAAATTATCATATTGATAATAGCAGCTTTATTGATAATTCAGTATTGTTACCTGCTGTAACCTGCACCCTGCTATCTCTTTGTTATGAAAAGATGAGCGTGTAGTACGAGGCGTTAAAGACATACCAACTCAAATAGGGATGTTATGATTGGATTTAGGTGTCCCCCAAAGGCTCCTGTGTTAATGCAGGAATATTCAGAGGTGAAATGATCATGTTATGAGATCTGTAACTTAATCAGTCCATCCTAGTTTGAATGAATTGACCAGGTAGCAACTGTAGGCAGGTAGGATGTGGCTGGGGGAGATGGATCACTGGAGCATGCCCTGGAAGTGTTCATCTTCCCTTTAGCTCACCTCCCCCACATGTTTCTGACTGCTATAAGTTGAACTGAGCATGTTTCCTCTGCCTTGCCTTCAGTCATGATGTTCCACTTCACTTTGGATACAAAGTGATAGAATCAGCATGGACTGAACCTCTGAAACCATGAAGCAAAATAAACTTTCATTCTAAGTTGTTCTGGTCAGGTATTTTGTTCACAATGACAAAAAGCTGAACAACCTAGGAATTCTTCTTGAAATTAGTAGAAAGATCAAAACAAGTATTGCAAAGAAAATAACTTTCTCCTGGTGTGAGTGAATGTCCCTAAAGTAGACTCTTTTTAGTGCCCAACATCTCAGTTTCAGAACGTGGTCTAGGCTAATATGCCTCCAACTTTAGAGCTCCCTGGAGCTGTAAAGTTAAACTGACTTATGGAGTCAGAATCTTTGGGGCTGGTGGTAGCAGATGGCCCAGGGATTTGCATTTTGCCAAGTGTCTAGGTGATTCTCAGGCTTACCTCAGTTTAAAAAAATAGACTTAAATTCTAAAGAACAATTAATTTTTTTGTTTCATTTTTATAAAGACTTTCATTTGAAAAATAATTTTAAATTTTTAGAAAGAATAAAAAATAGTACAAAGACTTTCTGTTATACTCTAATTGCTTATTATTGACATTTTCTTATTTGCTTTATCATTTTCTTTCTCTCCTCTACCCTGTCACCTCTCTCTCCACACACACACACACACACACACACACACACACACACACTTCCCCCTGAACTCTTTGAAAGACTAAGTTATACATAGCATGCAACTTTATTTCTATATTTCACTGTGTATTTCCTAAGAATACAGATATTCTCTTATAATAACTACAGTACAGTTATTAACTTTAGGAAACTTACCATTAATCTAATGTTCATTTACCTATAGTTCATACTCCAATTTTGTCAAATGACAAGTAACCACAAACCAATAGAATGAGAATGACTCATGTAATAGTTTTGCCCTCCAGGACATATTCTATCCTCTGATCACATATTCTATTTAATCACGATATTTCCTTAGTCTTTAGTCTGGAAACAGTTCCTCAATTTTTATTTATCTTTTGCAATATTGGCCTCGTTGAAGAATAAATCCACTCCCCCTCTGTAACCAAAGTTTCATTATTTTGCATTTGTCTGTTGTTTCCTCATGAAGAGCCTCATAGAATGAGGCTATGTATTCCTGGATGGACTAGCGGTGTAGTGTCCATCCGGGGTGCCACATTGAGAGACACACAACAACCATTTACCACGCACTGGTGTTTGATTTTGATCACCTGGTCAAGGTATTGTCTAAATTCTTCACTGTATTGTTGATATTTCCCAACCCCATGTGCAACTAACAGTCAATCTGTGGAAGAGCTTTTTTTTTTTCTTTGTACCAGGAATTGAACCCAGGGGTGCCCCACTACTGAACTACACCCCAGCCCTTTTTTATTTTTTATTTTGAGACAGCGTCTTGCTAAGTTGCTGAGGGGCTGGCTAAGTTGCTGAGATTGGCTTTGAACTTGTGATCCTCCTGTCTCCCAAGCCTCTGGGATTACAGGTGTGCTTCACTGCACCTGGCTGGAAGAGGATCTTTAAGACCAAACAAATATTCTGTTCTTTGCCTTTAAACATAGATGTGCTATGATCAGACATGTAAAAAATGGACTGAACAGAAGGAAAAGGAAGTCAGAGGAGCCAGCTAAGAACCTATTGATGTAAATCAGTTGAGAGGATAAGAGAGTGTGTGAAAGAGATTTCGGCCTGGGAGCATCTTAGCAGAGGAGTTGTTGAAACTATGAGAGTTCATGTGGTTGTGCAGACAAACCTGAGTCTCAGGCACCATTTCCATAGTTTATTCAATCTATTGTGGTAAATGAAAATAGTGTGTAGTTTTGCAATTATTGGATTAGTGCAAGGAGCATTCTCTATATGCTAATTATCACAGTTACATTGCTGACTTCTATATCCTTATTGATTTTCTTGGCTAATTTTTATTAGTTGTCAAGAAAGATCTGCTGAAATTTCCAACTATGATTGTGGAGTTTTCTCTTTCTTAGTTTTGTCAGCTCTTGCTTTTTCTCTTTTGAAGTTTTATACTCCCTTTACAACAAACCCTTTATGCCCTTATATGCAAAGATGTGTCCTATAAATACTATATAATTAGAATTTGCTTCTTTATCCAGTCTGATGATCAATGTCATATAGTTTGAGTATTTGATCAATTTATATTTAATCACTGAGATAGTTGGGTTTAATTATATCATCTTGCTATTTTTTTCTATTTATTTTTCTTTGTTCCTTTTTTTAATCAATTATTTTTATTTTAAAATTTCTTTTGTTTGTCCTTTAACTAGATACCATTGTATTATTTCTTTAGTGGTTTCACTAGAAGTTATAATTCCTGGATTTATTAGACCCCCTCCCTTTTTTTTGAGGGGAGGCTACTGAGGATTGAACTCAGGGGCAATCAATCACTGAGCCTCATTCCCAGCCTTTTTTTTGTATTTTATTTAGAAACAGGGTCTCACTGAGTTGCTTAGTGCCTTGCTGTTGCTGTAGACCCCCTTGAATAGTATTTTTTTTTTATCATTTCCCAAGTGATGCAGGACAATAACTTAACTCCATTTCCTCTTTTTACTTTTTATGCTGTTCTTGTTATGTATTCATATTTATATGCACACATACACATACAGTTATATACATACATATATAATTTTTTCTTTTACTTTTTTATTGGTACATATGATTATATATAATAATGGGATTTAATAAGCCATATTTATATATGTATCTTGTTATGTATTTTAAACTATATTAGACCCACAAACAACCCACTAATCCTGCTTTTTTCTAATCTTCTATTTAACTTTTATTTGAGGACTGGGGTCGTGGCTTTGTGGTGGAGTGTTTGTCTCACACGTATGAGGCACTGGGTTTGATTCTCAGCACTACATAAATAAATTAAAAAAATAAAGGTATTGTGCCAATCTGCAACTCAAAAGGGGGGGGGCTTTAAAAAAAACCTCTTATTTGAAATTCTTCATATTAATTATATTATTTTTAAGTTCTAAAATTTCTATATGAAAATATTTAATAGATTTTAGAAATTTGGTGAATAGCTATGCTTTCATTTATTGTTTTCAATATATAAATCATAGTTATTTAGAGTTCTTGTTTGATATCTTTGCTAACTTGACCATCTGTTTATCTGTTTTTATTGATACTTTTAATTGTTCGTAATTTGATTCTATTCTATCTTAATTTAAAAATATTAATTATCAAATAATGATTTGCTTCTGTTTTTTATAGTATGGCTTTTTTTGTGTGTATGTGGTACTGAGGATTAAACTCAGGAGCTCATACATGCTGGGCAAGTGCTGTACCACTGAGCTACACCTCTAACCATTGTGTATTCTTTTTATGATGGATATTGTGGATAAAAAGTTACAGAAGTTCTCAATGAAGTTATCTTTGTCCAAAGAGGTTGATTTTCTCCTAGTAAGCAGATATAGCACAGATGAATCATAGTGATCTTGTCATCGGTGTTCTTATAATTGAATTTTGCCCTTTTCCCTCAGATACAACTCTTATTCTTAATGACCTAAAGGTCCCTTCAGGTTCTTTAAAAAGCCCTGTCCATCTTGATGGGGGATAGAAGTCCAAGTTCTGTCTTTTCAGTACCATATGATGGCTTAAATATTTGTTCAATTTTTTAGGCTTCCAGTTGCTGTTTTTCTACTGGTTGTCTTGATGTCGTTCTCTGTCTCATATAGTTTAGGATGTAATAAAACAACAACAACAACAACAACAACAAAACAAAACAAACCTTAAAGGAATATGAGCTCAGTGCCCAGACTCTATTTTCTCTGGGATTCACCCTCAAGTCCTTCCTGTTTCTGAGTGCCAACTTTTGTCTTTTCAGCCTAGTGAGACTACCATTTTCTTCTCGGGCTCAATTTACATGCACTATAAATTGGAAAATGCTCTCAGGGAACAAAACAGAACAGAACAAAACGGAATAAATAGCCCTTGCTACAGTTGGTATGTATCTCCTCCAAAATGTTGAAATCGAATCATTGTAGTGATGTTAAGAGGTGAGTCTTTAGGAGTTGATTATTGTTTTCTGTTTTAGTCAGCTTTGGTGTATCTGTGACCAAAACACCTGAAAGGAGGTAAAGTTTATTTGGGCTCAAGGTCTTAGAGGTCTCAGTCCATAGACAACTGACTCCATTGCTCTGGGTCCAAGTGAGGCTACACATCATGGGGGAAGAAGAAAGCTGCTCTGCTCATGGAGGGGCCAGGAAGTGGAGAGGGAGAGGGAGAGGAAAGGAGGAAAGGGCCACGGGGAAGACGTACAGTTCCAGGGAACACACCTAGTGACCCACCTCCTCTAGCCACAGCCCATCTGCCTACCTACAGTTACCACCCAATCCATTTAGACCGGAATGGACTGATGAGGTTAGAGTTCAATCATTCTACCTCTGCAGAAACACAGGGCTTTTGGGGAACTCTTCCTGTCAAAGCCATAACAAGGGATCTGACCTCATAGATGGATTAGTGTGTTATGAAAGGGCCAGAGGGAACTATTCCTGAGGACACAGTGTTCCTTCCTTTAGGAGGATTTGAAAGCAAGATCCCCTTTTTTTTTTCTTTTTTCCTTTTAGGTACCAGGGATTGAACTCAGGAATGCTTAACTACTGAGCCACATCCCCAGCCCCTTTTATTTTCTATTTTGACACAGGGCCTTGCTAAGTTGTTTAGGGCCTCACTAAATTGCTGAGACAGGCTTTGAACGAGTAATCCTTCTGCCCCTGCCTCCTGAGCCTCTGGGATTATAGGTGTGTGCCACCAAGCCTGATTGCCAAGGTCCCATCTTGGAACCAGAGAGCAGCTGTCACTGGACACTCACCAATCCTGCTGGTGCCTTACTCTTGGAATTCCCAGCCTCCACAACATGAGAAATAAATTTCTATTGTTTATAAATTACCCAGTCTGGGGTATTTTGTTATATCAGAAATACTGAGATAGACTCTTGCTAGAATCTCTTCAAAATCATATCTCCTCCAATTCTGCTTTCATTAATTGCCCTACAATGGCTTCTAACATTTTTTTTACATATTTTAATCTGTTTTTATGGTTATGTTTAGCAGTAGGGCTAGTTCAGTGGAAACTGCTTTATTATGGTAGGGCTTGGAAGTCTTTATTATAGTTTAATTGAAGAAATTAAAGCTAAGGGAAATTATATAAATTTGCCAAAGTCAAACAGCTTGTAAATGACAGATCTAGGATTTAAACCTAGATCTTTCTGACTCACAAGGCTAAGTTCTTATACACTGTACTTACTATATCTTTATCATAATAGTTACTATGTATTAATTAAGGCCCTATTAGGTGCTAGGCTATTTATTATCTCTTTGCTTTATCAAACCCCAACTAATAGAACTTGTTATTTCTGTTTTATGGATGTGGAAACTGAACTTAGAGCTCAAGTCTCTTTTTCAAAGGTATTGAAAAACCTAAATAGCCAAAATATGGTCAGCCCTTTGGGCTCCAAATCTCTCCCATCTATCATTTTTATACTAAAATATTAATTTTTAGATCCATGAAATTGGCCAAATACTTCTCTGAATCCTGAAATTCTGATTGTAAATGTGAGTTTCTCTTATTGTTTGAACTATTTAATAATGTTCTCTTTATTACAAAGGAGATATAGATGGGAAGGCTCAAAGGGAAGTCCCATGGTATTCCAGAGACACGGGTTGACTGGAAGGCAGTTTTTCAACTCATGCTACAATGTTACTGGTTGAATTTGCATAATATACTTTTGATTTTGTTTGTCTCAATTTTAATAAATATGCATACAACAACTAATAATTGCCGAGCTCTCCAGGGAAAACAAACAAACAAATGTAAATAGCTCCATTTCTGTTTTCAATGAATCTAATAATTTCACTAGAGAAACTAAAATCAGAGGCTTGAGATTATTTCAGCACAATAGGAATGAATATATCAAGCACTATGGGAAACATAAGCATTAAAATATACTTTTTTTGCATGTTCAGGGAAGATAGGAAGAGCTTGACTTCCAGAAGTCAAACTCTATTTTGGTCTGTCTCAATTAGGATCCCAGCTCCATTGCTTAATAACTGTATGAACTTTAGCCAGTTACCTACCCTGCTAAGCTTCACTTAAAAATGGTGATAATAATACCTTCCCACTAGGATGACTGTGAAGAATTTATTCATATAAATGTTTAACCTGATGCAGTACTCAATACATCTTTCTTTAATTCTTCTTATTAAATTTTTTACTAATTGTTATCCCTGGGTATCTTCGAAGGATGTTAGAATTTAGTTTTAAGAAATATAGAGACGCATTCTCTGGGAGGGAGAATTGTTTGCAGAATGACAGGAGCCTATTCTCCTGATGTTGATCAGAAATGGGCAGGGAAAGGAAGAGCTAGACATACTTATGTTTACAGTTTAGAGAACAGTCTTTGGTTTCTTCATTGCATTTGGCACTGGAGTCCCTGATCTTTGCTGAATCAAGTATGAGACTTGATGAGGAAGAGGCAGAGCGAGTGGGTAATGTGTTTCCCTGAGATCCTTGTCATGCCTTCTTAGCACTTGTGGGGTCTAAGAAAACCTCAGAATTCAAAGTTCTTTCTCTCCTTGGCTTCTCTCTGACATTCTGAACAGGAAATGAGGGTTGCCGCATCTGGGGAATTAGGTTCTCTTTCCTGTAGGGTGAAGTCTTATATTTTATAGCATCTAGAATTTCATGTTATTTATGCTTCTAAATATAAAGCATATAAAATAGCCAAATTTTTTAAAAAATGCACACCTTCACATTCCCACAATGCTTAAAATTGGGTTTGTCCCATTAGATTTCAACCCCAAATGCTGAGGTTCTGCTCTTCCCTCTACCCTGTTACTTTGGGGGTAGTGCCACCATATTTGCAGTGGCTCAAACTTCAGGTCTACGTGTTCTCAGCAGTAAATTAGGACATTACAGAAGCTCTGTGCCTATGAGAAGCTGAGAAAAATTGGTGGGGATTGATCCATAAGCAGTTGCTTCCCTATTACTTCCTCTAGTCTTAGGATTGTTGAGTTATAAGTGTTCTGATCTAATACTATTATTCTCTGGGGTGGACATGGGACTGGGGTAACAGTTAAAGCCCAGTTATGAAGAGTTGTTTTGTGGGGTAAGGAAAAGTTGATAGTGGTGGTTCTCTGTATAAAAAAAAAAAAAAAACACAACTAAAGACGTTGTCAAAAGATATTATTAGTGCTTATAAAGGAATTCAGTAAACTAGTAGGATTCAAAATCAACATACATAAATTTTCAATAATGAATATACACAAATAACAGATTTGCTGAGACAGAAATCATGAAAGTAATTCCATTCACAACAGCTACAACAAAATTAAATAAAATGCTTAGAAATAAACTTAACCAAGAAAGTAAAAGATCTCCAATAATGAAAATTAGATAACATTAATGGAAGAAATTTGAACACACACAAATGGAAGGACCTCCCATGTTTATCGACTGGAAGAATTAATGTTGCTGAAAATGCAAATACTACCCAAAACTATTTAGAGATTGAAGAAAATACTCATGAAAATACTAATGGCATCCTCCACAGAACTAGAACAACCAATCCTAAAATTCATATGAAATTAGAATAGACCCTGAATGGCCAGAGTAATCTTGAGGAAAAAAATTAAGAAATAGAAAAGAAAAAAAAACCATCAAAGCATAACAAATAAAAACTTAGAGGCATTACAATACCTGATTTCAAGATATACTACAGAGTCACAGTAACCAAAACAGCAGGCTGTTGCCATGAAACTTGGTCCTCACTGCTCACCCTATACACAAATCAACAAAATGGCAGAGCGTAAGACCTGAAACTCAAACTACTAAAAGAAAATTGAGGGTAAATACTTCAAATCATTAGTAATAAGTAATTATTTTCTTGAGAGGATTCCAAAAGCACAGAAAACTGATGAACCCAGCCTAATTCCATCTTAAGATTGGGAGCCATCTCATCACAAGGTTATGAAAAATTTTTGGTTTTTTTGCACATAAAAGGTTTATTTTAAATCTTTTAAGGATAGGATAGAGTTACATCATGATTATAAAAATTACAGAATTAACAGATTTATATTGTGTATACTTCTAAATGCAGAGAACAGGGAACTGTCTACACATTGTATAAAATAAAATTAAAATTAAAAATGAATTCAAGCTCGAATGATGAGGTCATTTACCTAGTTTTAAAACGTGAACACGAAGACCTCTGAACTCTACACATTCATTCAAACTGCACTAATGGTGGAAAATACAAAGAGCGCAGCATTTCCAAGGAACCACAGTCATTTCAATCATAATTAGTCATAATAATTGTTCCCGTTTTGTCTTTGGAGAACTTTCATTTTTTTAAGACAATCAGTTTAAGAGTGTTTTCAGGCACTACAATTTGATACAATCAGAACAGTCTTCAAATGGGTCTACAGTGTTCAGAGATTCAAGCCCAATGCACTTCAGGGTTTGGCACATAAAACAAGAATAGAAATGAAATCTGATTTAGAAGTAACTGTGATTTTTTAAAGAATGCACAGTCCCTTCAAATGCTGCATGACATATACAACTGGAAAATCACCTTCTGTTGGCACTACATTTGCTTCACCAGTGCATTTTTATCCTACAACCACTAGAACAGCACAGTAAGCAAATATACAGGAAACTGAAAGAAAACAAAAAGAAAGAAAACAAAACCTAAATATCTTTAACATGCAACTTTAGTTATTTCTGTTTTACTGTAAAATACTAAGATTTCTATTTGGGCTGGCCCTATTTTGATGTGTAAACTTGTTTGGAATTCCTGCCCATGCTTTGAACTCACTCATGCCTAGCTCTCTCTGATCAGATAACAACCCTCCCTGAAACCTTAGCCGCGCCTCATAATTCTGATGTTGGAATCTGAATTTACTCCCTACCTTGAAATATTAAGCCATGTAGATCATTAATCTGCAATCTGCCCTTGTGTTACATTTGCCAGAACTCTGTTAGCTATAAGTTCCCAAGACACTTGCCTTTGAAACTTTTTGTTATAAAAATACCCTTGCCCTTAGAGCAGATGCTGTCCTTGGGCCCTGCGTTTGGGTGAGGCAGTCACTGATCAGCTCTCTTGTGTACACAATATAAGCTTGCTTTAATTTGGTTTAAATTGGATTTAGAGGTCTTTTCTTTGCATCGTGGGTTCAACAAAAACAAAAAATTAAAAATGGAGCAAATTACATTTTATGCATATGTGAATATGTCAAAACGAACCCCACTATGACGTATAGCTATAAAGCCCTAAAAATCATAAAAAATACTTAGAAAAAATTAACAATGGCATTACATCAAACAAAAGGCTTCTATACCACAAAGGAAACAATAGAGTGAATAGATAGCCTACAGGATGGGAGGAGATATTTGCCAAGTAGTCATTAGAAGATTAAAATCCAGAGTATATAGGGAACTCAAAATTTAACATATACACACACAAAAACGAGCAATCCAATTGAGAAAAGATCAATGAATCTGAATAGTTTCAAAGAAAAAAAATAAACAGCCAAAAAGTTTATGAAAAAATGCTCAATAGCATTAGAGGAGACAAATTAAAACCACAGTGAGATGCCATCTTACCCCAGTTAGAATGGCTACTATCAAAAAACCAGAATGTAACAAATGATGGTCATGATGTGGAGAAAAAGACACTTAACATGATGTTGGCAGGAATGTGGGTTATAGCCATTATGGTGTACAAGTCTAGAGGTTTCTCAAACAAGTGA
This sequence comes from Callospermophilus lateralis, assembly GCF_048772815.1. Lineage (NCBI taxonomy): Eukaryota > Metazoa > Chordata > Mammalia > Rodentia > Sciuridae > Callospermophilus > Callospermophilus lateralis. Next base: position 31,039,229 of record NC_135309.1, read on the forward strand.
AAATAGATCTACCATATAACCTAGCTATCCCACATCTGGGTGTACATCCAAGTGAAATTAAATCAGCATACCAAAGAGAAATGGGCACTCCCATTTACTTTGGCTCTATCCACAAAAACCGAAAAGGTTTTATGATTCTAGATGCCCATCAACAGCTGAATGGATAAAGAAAATGTGGTATATACACACAGTAGAATATCAGACAGTCACAAAGAATGAAATCCCATCATTTGCAGCAAAATGGATGGAATGGGAGAACATTACATTAAACGAAATAAGACAGGTATAGGAAGACAGTACTGCATGTTCTTTTTCTTATGTGGAAGCTAAAAAATGCCTACCTGAAAATGGAATAGTGATTACTAGAGACTGGGAAAGGTATGTGTGTTGGGGAGGCAAGAAGGGTGGAAAATGGGAGATTGGATTTGATTCCCTTAGTAAGTACAATTAATATGTGTTAAAAATAAAACACATACAGACTAGCAAAAAATGTTGTTGAGTTATAGTCACATTAGACTTCAAATAATAACACATTTTTATTATATGATATTTTGTAAATAATATAAAAACAAAGATTTATCAGAGATGAAGAAGGTCACCACCTAATTATGAAAGAGCCAATTCATCAAAAGGTATAAAAATTTAAGTATAATGAAATTGTCTCAAAGAATTTGATGGAAAATTGGTCAAACTTTAAAAAGAAATTGATAAATACACCATCATTGTGGGATATTTTGATCTCTCTCTTGGTTATTGATAAGGAGGCAAAAGTATCAGTAAAAGGATAGAAGATCTGAATTACACAATTAAATGATAGAAGATGTGAATGACCTAATTAATCAGCTTAATATGATGGACATATATAATAGATAAAATGAAAGAATTACAGTGACATAAACAATGTGGACAACCCTTAAAAATATGACATGAAATAAAAATGTTACAAATACAGATTGAGGAACCCTAAACACCTGAAATCCCAAGTGCTCCAAAATCCAACAGTTTTAAAGTACTGATAGACATAGTGCTCAAAATTTTTTAGATTTTGTAGCATTTGTGTTTAGATTTCTTTTCATTAGGGATGCCCAATGGTACTGTCTACACAAATATTCCAAAACTCCACCATCTGAGACACTTCTGATTTTGATCATGTTGAATAGGAGATACTCAGCCTATAATCACATGCAGTATGACACTTTTTCATGATATTAAAAACAGTCAAAATAAAAGTTAAAAATTTGAATGAATGCCTACAGATGCAATAAAACAATAAAGAGAAAGAAAGGAAGGCTGTTGGCAAAATTCAAGATGATGATTACATTCAGTGGGAGGAGGGGCAGGAGGTGTATAGTCTATGCAGTTTTTAGATGCAGCTTTTTTTTTTTTTTTTTTTTTTTTTTTTTTAAGAATTCCAGCCCTTATTGGAAGCTGGGGGTTTTTGAGTGCTGCTTGTACGATAAGAAGAACTAATTAAATAATTAGCCATGAAAGTAAAAGTTGGCTACGGATTTAAAATATATTTTACTTAAATAATTTTGAGGAAAATGGTGTTGTGAGGCTCAAGATAAGCAGCCACCAGGTGCCTAAGGAAAAAAATTCAGAGGTGCTTCCCTTTGAGTTTCTGCTTCAAGACTCAGTAAATATTGACCATGTACATAAAAAAAGCAGGAAGGACTTTTCATGCAGTGGAAGTAGCATAATGGAAACATCAGAGCAGAGAGAATTTGGTGTGTCTGCTGGTGGATATTCCAATGGTCTGTACAGTGTGGACGAAAGTCTACCAGAATGGAGGCAGTGGGAACAGAAACCATGAAATGAACCCAAGGCATCTTTTGGCAATAGGATCAATTTGATAACAAATCAAGGAGGATAACACTCTGCACTCTGTCACATTGTGAGCACATAGTGACGAGAACTGGTTGTTTCTACTGCTGATCATGATACAGAAGAGTGCTTCCTGGGTCTCTCGTGTGGTAGCAGAGTATTTGTTAAGATTTTCTGATATGATAAGGAAAACAAAGAGGTTGTGGGGCGACAATGAATCAAGCCTGTGTCAGATAGATGCTAAGTTCCAGACGCAGTCATTCTGCTAGCATGGTGACAGGTCTTCTTGAAAATCACTGCCATACAAAATCACCTGATAAAAATCACAGTGTTTAAAGGAAAAAATGGGGCTAAGGTATAACATTTGAGAATTCAACAGTAACATATGAAAAAAGAAGATAATGTTACACAAATGGTAGCAGTTCTATACATATTATATGGTTACAAAGGACATAAAACTGCAGTGAATACGATATTTTACCTTGCAACAAACATTGAGGTTTGCTTTTGGCAGGAGGCACCCAAAGTGTTGGCACTTTCTAGACCTAAGAGGTGAGTTCACATGTGTGAACTTCATGCATTCCCCAGGGGCTCCACTGAACTAGGTGCAGGTTTTCCCATTCACCTGGTGTTTCTTGCAGAAAAAAAAAAATGATGCATAAGCAAACATGAACTCTGCATCATGTTTTAATTGCACCCTCACTGACCAATCATATTGCAACACAGTGACCTTTCAAAACAAGAGTTATAGAAAAAGTGTAGCCTATTGGATATGAGAGGAAATTGAGAGAGATAAGCATACACCAATAGCCATTTAAAAAGGCACTTTCCTTAACCCAGCAGTGTCACCTTTAGGAAATTGATCACCTTTACCGTTATAAGAAAATCCACTCAATTTTTGAAGCGTGAACAAGGGTCTTATTGATCTAAGGGAATATTCAGAGATGCTGCCCTTGAACAAACAAAAAATACTTCAGAATAGTGAAAAATATGACACAAGGTTAAGGTCAACAATATGGGATTAAACTATGGCCATCCATTACTGGAATGTTATGTATTTCTTAATTTGTAGAAGGACATATATCAATGAGAAAATATTCATGATTGCCAGAATTTGAAATAATCATGCTTCATAGTCTCTTTATAGAATATTATTTTTATGACACACACACATTAAAAATTGCCAGAAAAAATGTAGTTTAACTTTTTTATCTTTGTACTTTCCCCTGATATTTGAGCAGTGAATATGTACTTCTTTCAAAGGAGAATTCATTGGCTCATTTTAACTAGAAAGTACAGCATTTGCTGACTCCAGGACCCATCTTCTCAGCTCAACTTCCCCAGACTCCCTTTCATGATCAGGCTATCCTTCTCCTTGCTTTTGGGAGATGGAAGAAGGCTGCTGACTCGTGTCTAGCAGAAAAGTGACTGTGTGTATTTTTACCGTTATAAGAAAATCCACTCAATTTTTGAAGCGTGAACAAGGGTCTTATTGCTGGCCAACGTCCCAGAAATCAGATAGGCATGGGTCCAGGGCACCTGGGGAAAAGCTAGCTTAGAAGAGCAGGAGACACCCACAGTTTCCCCTGCAGCAAGAGGTCAGCTGTGTGTGGAGATGGATAGAGTTCACAGCTCTAATAGTGTCTGATGCTCTAGAGAGATTCTAGCCTCCATATCCCACTCAGGCCCGTTAGCATTAAAGTCAGGGATGTGTTTGGTATGTTTAATCTAAATCACCTTATCTGGAAAATGTAGTACTCTGTGTGAGTTTGTGTGTGTGTGTTTTCTACCATAGGGAAATCTGCTAGACATTATCTTTCAGTCACCGGAATGCCATCATCATGAACTCTACCCCCAGCAGAGAAGTCTGTCTCTCTCCTACATTACCAGCGGCACTGCTAGGCCGGTCTGCAGTAGGGAATGAACCAGACCATGGGGGAGGAACGAAGGATGCCATGTGTTGGGAGAGGGCACTTCCGACCCTGAAGTTCTCTCTCAAGCGTGGTACCCCAGCAGCACGTTGAGTACCACCAGCATCCTCTCCTGTTCATTATGCATGTTGGATGTACTGGTGGACACAAAGGGAGAAGTCTAGAGGGGATAGAGCACAGGGCTGGATGTGGAGAATTTTAACGGAGGGGATGTTTCCAACTGTTAATCAGAAAGCAAGATCACCACAGTCACGTCACTGCAGTAGCTCTCTTTTTGTGTTTTCATTTTTATTTATTTTGATGGTTATTTTTTATTTGTTCTTATTATATGTGACAGTAGAATGCATTTTGATTTATTATACATATAATGGAGTAGAATTTTCCATCCTTCCGGGTGTACATGATGTAGAATTACATTGGACGTGTAATCATATATGCACATAGGAAAGTAATGTCCAATTCATTCTACTATCTTTTTTATTCCCATTTCCCTTCCCTCCCATTTAATCTCCTTTGTCTAATCCAAAATACTTCTCTTCTTCTCCCTGCACCCCCATTATGTGTTAACATCTGCATTTTAGAACATTCTGCCTTTCGATTTTGGAGACTGGCTTATTTCACTTAGCATTATGGTCTCCAGTTCTATCCATTTACTAGAAAATGCCATAATTTCATTCTTCTTTATGGTGAGTCATATTCCCTAGTGTATATTACCACATTTTCTTTATCCATTCATCAGCTGAAGGGCACCTAGGTTGGTTCCATAGCTTAGCTATTGTGAATGGAGCTGCTGTAAACATTGATGTGACTGCGTCACTGTAGTATGCTGATGTTAAGTCTCCAGAACAATTGTTTTTATTTTTTGATGCTGGTCTCACTTTTTTCCAGGTCTCACCTTGAATTCCTGGACTCAAGCAATTCTCTTGCCTCTGCCTCCTGAGTAGCTGGGACTACGTCATATGCCATCAGTGCTGTGATTCTTGATTTTTTTTTTTTTTTTAAATTAAAGATGTTGACAGACCTTTATTTTATTCATTTATTTAGGTGTGGTGCTGAGAATCAAATCCAGTGCCTCACACATGCTAGGCAAGTACTCGACCACTGAGCCACAACCCCAGCCCTGTGCTGTGATTCTTTTTTTTTCCCTAAATTATTAACAGAGATTAAATAAATTATTAAATTAAATAAATAATTTTTTTAAAGTAACCAAGAAAATCCTAATACTTAGATGAGAAAACTGTTTTAAATTCTTTTTTTTCTAATTTTTAAAGACATTTTGATTTGTTATATATGACAACAGAATGCGTTACAATTCATATTTCACATATAGAGTGCAATTTTTCATATCTCTGGTTTTACACAAATAGAGTCACACCTTCACATCTTCATACATGTACTTAGAGTAATGATGACCACCACATTCCATTGTCTTTTCTACCACTATGCCATTTCCCTCTTTCCCGCCCCTTTTCCCCTTTGCCCTATCTAGAGTTCATTTAATCCTTCTATCCCCAACCCCCAGCCCCAAAGCACATTATGAATCAGCATTCCTAAATCAGAGAAATCATTACACATTTGGTTTTATGTGATTGGCTAATTTCACTTAGCATTATATTCTCCAGCTATATCCATTTACCTGCAAATGTCATGATTTTATTCTTTGTTAATGCTGCATAATATTCCATTGTGCATATATATACTACATTTTTTTTATTCATTCATCTACTGAAGGGCATCTAGATTGGTTCCACAGTTTAGCTATTGTGAATTGTGCTGCTATATGCATTGATATGACTGTGTCCCTGTAGTATGTAGTATGCTGTTTTTAAGTCCTTTGGGTATAGTCCGAGGATTGGGATAGCTGGGTCAACTGGTGGTTTTACTCCCAGTTTTCCAAGAATTCTCCATACTTCTTTCCAGATTGGCTGCACCAATTTGCAGTCCCACCAGCAATGTGTGAGTGTGCCTTTTTCCCCACATTCTTGCCAACACTTATTGTTGTTTGTATTCTTATAACTCCCATTCTGTGGAGTGAGATGAAATCTTAGAGTAGTTTTGGTTTGTATTTCTCTAATTGCTAGAGATGTTGAACATTTTTTCATATATTTGTTGATTTATTGTATATCCTCTTCTGAGAAGTGTTTGTTTAGTCCTTGGCCCATTTATTTATTGAGTTATTTGGTTTTTTGGTGTTAAGATTTTAAGTTCTTTACATATTCTAGAGATTAGTGCTCTATCTGATGTGCATGTAGTAAGAGCTTGTTCCCAATTAGTAGGCTCTCTATTCACCTCATTGATTGAGTCTTTTGCTGAGAAAAAGCTTTTTAGTTTGAATCCATCCCATTTATTAATTTTTTATATTAATTCTTATAGGAGCCTTATTAAGGAAGTTGGGACATAATCCCACATGATGGAGATTTGGGCCTACTTGTTCTTCTATTTGATACAGTGTCTTGTTTTATTCCTAGGTCCTTGATCCACTTTGAGTTGAGTTTTGTGCATGGTGAGAGATAGGGGTTTAATTTCATTTTGTTGCATATGGATTTCCAGTTTTCCCAACACCATTTGTTGCAGAGGCTATCTTTTCTCCAATGCATGTTTTTGGCATCTTTGTCAAATATAACTATAATTATGTGGGTTAGTCTCCATGTCCTCTATTGATCTACCAGTCGGTTTTGGAGCCAATACCATGCTGTTTTTTGTTACTATTGCTCTGTAGTATAGTTTAAGGTCTGGTATAGTGATGCCACTTGCTTTATTCTTTTTTGATAAGGGTTGCTTTAGTTATTCTGTGTCTCTTATTTTGTTCAGATGAATTTCATGACTGCCTTTTCTATTTCTATGAGGAATGTCATTGGGATTTTGATTGGAATTGCATTAAATCTGTATAGTGCTTTTGGTAGTATGGTCATTTTGACAATATTAATTCTGCCTATACAAGAACAAGTTAGATCTTTCCATCTCCTAAGGTCTTTTTAATTTCTTTCTTTAGTGTTCTGTAGTTTTCATTGTAGAGGTCTTTCACCTCTTTTGTTAAATTGATTCCCAAGAATTTTATTTATTTTTTTGATGCTATTGTAAATGGGGTCGTTTTTTCTCATTTCCCTTTCAGAGGATTTGTCACTGATATACAGAAATACCTTTGATTTCTGGGTGTTGATTTTGTATTCTGCTACTTTGCAGAATTCATTTACTAGTTCTAGAAGTTTTCTAGTGGAACTTTTTGGGTCTTCTAGGTATAGAATCATATCCTCAGCAAATAGTGCTAATTTGAGTTCTTCTTTACCTACTTGTATCCCTTTAATTTCTTTCATCTGTCTAATTGCTCTGGCCAATATTTCAAGAATTATGTTATGTAGAAGTGGTAAAAAAGGGCATCCATGTCTTGTTCCAATTTTTGGAGGGAATGCTTTCAATTTTTCTCCATTTAGAATGCTGTTGGCCTGGGGCTTAGCATAGATAGCTTTTATGATGTTGAGATATGTTCCTGTTATCCCTAGTTTTTCTAGTGTTTTAAACATGAAAGGGTGCTGCATTTTGCCAAATGCTTTTTCTTCATCTATTGAGATGATCATATGGAATTGCATTAAATCTGTATAATGCTTTTGGTAGTATGGTCATGTTCAAAACACCAGTTCTTACCTTTAAGTCTATTGATGTGATGAATTATATTTATTGATTTCCATATGTTGAGCCAAACTTGCATCCCTGGGATGAACCCCATTTGATCATGGTGTTCTATCTTTTTGATATGTTTTTGTATTCAATTTGCCAGAATTTTATTGAGAATTTTTACATGTATATCCATTAGAGATATTGGTCTAAAGTTTTCTTTTTTTTTTGATGTGTCTTTGCCTGGCTTTGGAATCAGGGTGATATTGGCCTCATAGAATGAGTTTGGAAGTGCTCCCTCTTTTTCTAATTCCTGAAATAAGTTGAAGAGTATTGGTATTAGTTCTTCCTTAAAGGTCTTTTGGAACTTGGCTTTGTATTCATCCAGACCTGGGTTTTTCTTGGTTGGTTGGCTTCTGATGGCATCTTCTGTGTCATTGCTTGTAGTTGATGTGTTTACATTGTATATGTCATCCTGATTCAATTTGGGCAAATAATATGACTTTAGAAATTTGTCAATGCATTCAATATTTTCTATTTTTATTGGGATACAGGTTTTCAATTATAATCTCTAATTATCTTCTATATTTCTGTAATGTCTGTTGTGATATTGCCTTTTTCATCACGTATGTTAGTAATTTGAGTTTTCTCTCTCTTTTTCTCTTTAGCATGGCTAAGGATGTCAATTTTATTGATTTTTTTCAAAGAACCAACTTTTTGTTTTGTCAATTTTTCAATTGTTTTTTGTTTCAATGTCATTGATTTCAGTTTGATTTTAATTATTTGCTGTCTTCTGCTTTTGGTGTAGATTTGTTTTTCTTTTTCTAGGTCTTTGAGATGTAATGAATGTTAAGTCATTTATTTGTTGTCTTTTTCTTCTTTTAAGACATGAACTCCATGCAATGAACTTTCCTCTTAGAACTGCCTTCATAGTGTCCCAGAGATTTCAACATATTGTTAATTGATCACTCCAACAAAGAGATAAGGGACCACATACAGGTAACAAAAGAAAGAGAGATTCTGAAAAAAAAAATCAGAAATCCTTGAAATGAAGGAAACAAATGAAATAAACTCAATAGAAAGCATATCCAACAGACTAGATCACTTGAAAGAAAGAACATCAGATAATGAAGACTGTGTATACATTCTGGAAAAAATAGTTGACCACACAGTGAAGATAATAAGGAACCATGAACATAACATCCAATAATTATGGGACAGCATAAAAAGCCCAAATCTAAGAGTTATTGGGATAGAGGAAGGCACAGAGTTTCAAACCAAAGGAATGCACAATCTCTTCAATGAGATAATATCAGAAAATTTCCCAAGCATGAAGAATGAATTGGAAAACCAAATACAAGAAACTAACAGCACACCAAATGTACAAAATTACAAAAGATCTACACGCAGGCAAATTATAATGATGCCTAGCATACAGAAGAAAGATAGACTCTTAAAATCTGCTAGAGAGAGGAACCAGACTAAGTAAAGGGAACATCAATTTGTATTTCAGCAGATTTTTCAACTCAGACCCTCAAAACCAGGAGATCATGGAACAGCATATATCAAGCTCTAAAAGAAAATGGATGCCAGCCAAGAATCTTATATCCAGAAAAATTAAGCTTTAGATTTGATGATGAAATAAAAGCCTTCCATTATAAAGAAAAGTTAAAGAATTTACAATTAGAAAGACTTCACTACACAACATCTTCAGCAAAATAGTCCAAGAAGAGGAAATGAAAACAAAAAGATGAAAATCAGCAAAGAAAGGTATTACACTAAAGGAAAAACTAATCAGAGGAAAAACATAGTCAAGTTAAATACCAAAAATAAATAAAAATGGCTGGGAATATAAATCATGTCTCAATAATAGCCCTGAATGTTAATGGTCTAAACTCATCAATAAAAAGACATAGACTAGCAGATTGGATTAAAAAAAAGAAAAAAGACCTAATAATATGCTACCTCCAAGATACTCATCTTATAGGAAAAGACATCCACAGACTGAAGGTGAAGGGTTGGGAAAAATCATACCACTCACATGGACTCTGGAAGCAAGCAGGGATTTCCATCCTCATATCAAATAAAGTGGTCTTAAATCTGAATTAATCAAAAGGGATAAAGAAGGACCCTATCTAGGGCTCAAGGGAACCATACACCAACAAGAATTAACAATTATAAATATATATGTCCCAAACAATGGAAGATCTATGTTCATCAAACAAACTCTTCTCAAGTTCAAGAGTCAAATAGACCACAAAACAATAAGTCACAATTTTGAGTGACTTAAACACACCTCTTTCACCACTGGATAGGTCTTCCAAACAAAAGCTGAACAAAGAAACTATAGAACTCAATAACACAGTCAATAACTTAGACTTAACTGACATATATAGAATATTTCATCCTTCTACAAGTAAATACACTTTCTTCTTAGCAGCACATGGATCCTTCTCTAAAATAGACCATACACTATGCCACAAAGCATCTCCTAGCAAATATAAAAAAGCAGAGATACTACCCTGCATTCTGTCAGATCATAATGGAATGAAATTAGAAATCAATGATAAAATAAGAAATAAAATCGACTCCAACACCTGGAGACTAACTATTAGGCTACTGAGTGAACAATGGGTTGTGCTGTGTTCTTAAATGATTTTTTTGGACCACCTGTGCCCCTTCAGACTCAGTGGGAGATGTGAGATAAAGATTTTTGGGCTTCAAGGTCTACTGGGGCAAAATTCTGGGAAAATACCTCGGCATTTTAATGCTGCATTTTCCTCCCTGCTCCCTTTGTGGAACACAGAAGTGTGAGAACTGCTGGGCTCTAGGGGAGGTCTCACAAGAAAGGAGGACCTGAGATAGCTATGGAGAGGGGCAGGAAGGGCTTTTTAGGTACAGGAGAGCAGGCATAAAGCCAGAGAGATACGGGACAAGGATTGCCTGGGGACAGGAAGCAAACTGGAGGGAGCAAATGGAACTACGGGTGAACATGGATGTGAGAACTGAGAAGAGTGACTGAGACATGTTATGCAGTAAAAACCAACCAACCAATGGTTCTCAACTGGGTTTTTTGGTAGTTATATAAAAAAAGCACCCCCTCCCCACATTTCCTATCTTCTGAGTCACCTTCAGCCAATGGTCACAAAACACATTTTTAGGGAAATAAAGCAAGGGGTGCTATAATCTTTTTTGTTCTGGTATTCATAAAACAATTTAACAGGCTGCAAGCAAGAAAATGAACCACTTAATTTTCTTAAAACAGACCATTTATAAGGAAAATATATAAATGGACTAATTTAATCTTTCCACAATTACATTTCATTTTAGAAAATAAGTCCTGTTTTTTTTTTCCTTAGACATCCATTCTGTTTCCTAAAAGTAAGAATGTTTTATGAAAGGATAGGCATATTACATTACATTATGTTGTTAAATGATAAAAGCTATAGAACTGGCCAGTTTTAACACATCATTAGTGTGTATATGTTATTGCAGATTTTGCTTCCTTTATTGCTTCGATTTGGATTTAATAATAGTGTTGCTGATGCTCCGGATGTTTCTTCCAGTATTGTTATCTCTGTGAAATGAAGACGGAGATAATCTGCTCACTCCCCTTTCATTTTCCTCTGATGTGTTTCCCTTATGAAAAATTAGCTGCCTCCTCTGTGTCTGGGAGATTTGTTAGCCTTTGGAAAATGCATATATCCTGTATTGAGCTTGCTGTGTGGAGTAGCTGACACAGAAAACAGCTCAGCTGTGTCTACACCTGCTTTTGTGACTCTTGATTTGAAGTCATAGTGGATTTTCTCTGTCACTGGCTGTTAGGTCGATGGAAGTGGCTGAGGAACAAAGCGCCCAGCAACCGGTGCCCAGGAAAGAAACACCAATCAGGCACTGATGGAACCGCCTGTCAATCATCGGGGTCTCCTGGCCAATCCTGGATCTTAACCAGCTCCCCCGTCCAACTCCAGTAGGTCAAGGGACTCTAAAGACCCCTTTTCCTGTCCCAAGCCCTCCCTTCCTGCCCTAAGCCCAATAAAAATTCCAATCTGGTCCAGCCCCCACGCTTCTCCTTAGACCTACTCTGTCCTCTGAGGGTCCTGCCCAGGAACGAAATCTCAGTAAAGCCTCATTAAGCAGCCTTTTAAAATCTGCCTCCTTTTGGTCTCTGCTGCCTGACCTTACACCAGCAGCTTCAGGTGGGTAGCATAAACCCCTGACCATTCAGTGAGCTGGCTTTTGGCAAATGAACTTTTATTTAAGTTGTCTTGACTTCTCTCATTTCCCATACTTACTATTCCAAACTTCCTATTTAGGTTTCACAGCTTAATATACAAAAAGAATTCATGCTGACATGTGTAACTAATTGGAACAAGTAAAAAATAGAAAAATATTACTATATTATGAATCAACTATATAGTAAGCGAAGATATGTGACCTTCGTTTATGTAAAACTGCAAAAAAAAAATGAAAACCACTATAAAATCAAGTGTATACTATTTCAATATCACAAAGTGAAAAGTACAGGTTAATAGGCCATCAGTCAAAAGAAATTACCACTTTGATTGCTAGGTGTGATGGTAATACTGCTGATTATCGGTTACCGGTGACGAGTTCTGCTCCCTCCTATGTTGAAGTAGAACATTAGAGAAGCACAGCGAGGCAAGCATATGAAGCAGGATTTATTTCAAAAGGGGCAACATAGACTTCTCCTAGGAGGGGGAAGAGGGCCCTGGCTGGTACCCTGGTATCCCAAGAAGGGAGGAGTTCTGCTTTTTTATATGTCCTAGGCTTCCTTGTTCTCCTGCTCTTTCCCCCTGAACTTTCTCCTTCCTGTGAATGTGACTAGACTGGAAAATGCTCAGTGGGTTGGCCAAAAGGTGGGAAACAGGTGGGCTGAAGGGGGAAGGGAAGGACGGAGGAGCCCAGGACACATTAATTAACAACTTTATAACTTCCTTGGAGGGGGGGCAATTCCTGGGACAGGTTACCTTAGCAACAGATTGGGGTAGATTCTTGATAAGAGTGGAGGAAGGGTTCCAAGAAATTAACATTTCAATCCCTCAGGGAGCAGTCTCCAACTTCCCGGGACTCACTCAAATTGGCCTCCTTGATCTGACAGTGACTGATTTACTTATCTGAACTGACTGCCTGTCTAATTCGGGCTTCCGTGGTGCAGGCCTGCAAATCTCAGATGCTCAGGAGGCTGAGGCAGGAGGATCACAGGTTTGAAACTGGCTTGAGCAACTTAGCAAGACCCTGCTTCAAAATACAATATAAAAGAGGGCTAGGGATGTGGCTCAGTGGCTAAGTGCCCCCAGGTTCAATCCCTAGTACCAAATGAACCAACAAAACAAAACAAACAATTACTATTTTGCTGGCTAAAAAGACATTCATTTTCTATAATAGGAAGTATCAATGACAGTGACTTTATAATAAATATACCTTTGAATTTGACCTAATATGTAAAATTAATGTATTGTTTGCCTTTTTTTTTTTTTTTTTTGTAGCTGAGGTGTTGAAGCCAAAATTATACAGAATTATACTTCAACATGTGAGGGAGCAGAACTCATCACTAGTAATGTTAGACCAGGACGCAAGAAAAGACCACTGACTCCAATTAAAATCAAATTAAAGCAAGCTTATTATTTCGACCCGCCAGGCTGCCTCTCCCACCCCAAACCGCAGGAACAGGACAGCAGCAGCAGCTTTCTTGCAGCTCAGCTTTATAGCCCAGAAAGTTACACAAAGGGGGGTTACAGATAACAGAGCATCACACTAATGGTAGTTTACATTTTTGCTGGCCCCAACATCAGAATTTATGAAGCTCATTAGAGCCTCAGAGAAGATTGTTATCTGGCCAGGGAAGGCCAAGATTTGTGAGGCATCACTAAAGTTTCAGAGAGGGCTGCTATCTGGTCAGAGAGCCAGGCATGAGTGAGTTCAAGGCATGGGCAGGCAGGCATTCCAAGCAGGTTCAGAATTTGCAGTAATTTATAGTAAAGCCGAAATTATCTTTTCATGGCTTTGTGGTGAGATGGCTCCCAATTTTAAGAACAGATCAGGTTGGGTCTATCAGTAATCGGCAGCATCAGTGTTTTTCAGGTAAGTGCTCCACTTGACAGCTGGTGTCCACTCCCCTCAGAGCTGTGGTGGTTAGCAGCTGGGAGTCCCTTGCAGGGACGTGACATGACAGAATGGACACACAAGCTGTAGGCTGTGCTTGGTGGAGTGGGGGTGAGGGTGGTGTAGGAGAGCCAGGAGAAGGTTATTTCAGTAACCCAGGGACAAAATAATGTGGGGGTTCTTGGCTGTGGGCAGGGAGGATTGTTGGGGAAAGAGCACAGATGGAAGTGAGAACGTGGCGTGCGGCCTTTGCAGGAGGCCAGTAGGAGGACCCAGATGGCATCTGTAAGAGGGGACTATTTTCCAGGGGTGCTTGTCTCCTGAGGAATGTAAAGAGAACAAATTGGGGCGGTAATATGCTCTGTGTGGCAGCAAATATTCAGCTTACTCTGGGGAGAGACATGAAAAGCCTCTGTTAGTGAGGCCTCCAAGTCACTTCCATCTCCTTGAGCTGAGCAAAAGCCCCAGTTGTGTGATTTCTTAGTCAATTATAGGAACCAGCACAGCAAATGCTAGGCCCACAAATCTGGGGCACCTTTAAGCTTTGAGGATGTTCTTATTTTATTTCTGATTTCCTTTTTTTATGGTTCTCCCTTACAGGGACGTAATAGCAGAGCCGAGGCAGGTTGTCAGGCATCCTCTCTGGTGCTTCTGCCTGTGCTCTGTTTCCTGAGAGGCAAGTGCCTAAGAGTCTTGAGCTCAACCTGGGTGAAAAAGCGAAGATGCCCCTTCTTAGTCGTCTACCAGGGAAGCTGACTGGACTGAGATTAGGGTCCCTTTATGCAAAGAGAGACTGACAATGTAAAACTGGGCACACCATACAAAGTCACTGGAATTCTCTAAAAAATCAGGTCTAAAGGCTTTTCCTATTTTCCTATGTCTGGTTTGACCCAATGAGTACTTGAGCCTCTTTACCTTGAACTATGAGGGCAATGGTGTATGCCTCTTTTGCCATGTTCTGTTCACAGACTTTATTTTAGCTATGATTTACCCACTTTGTCCGCCCTCTTGACTCAGTAGATTTGACTTCTAATAATCCAGCCCAACCAGCATTAAGAGTTACTCCTCTGCCAAAAGGGAGGAAGGGATTTCTCTTCACTCAATTCTCTTACTCCCTATCTTTCCAAAATCACAATAATAGTAGTAGCATTTAAGTAACATCCTGCAATTACATTCAAGGAGAATAATTAAAAAGGATCTGTTTGACCCAAGTAACAGCAGGAAGTGTTATTGACCAGGACAGTGATTGTGGGTGAACATCTCTGAATGTAAGTATGGTGGGCTGAAAAATGACCCCCAAAGACATGTCCATGTTCTAATTCCTATAACTTGTAAATGTTCTCTTTCTTGGAACAACAAAAACTAAACAGAGCCTTTGCAGACATGCTTAAGTTAAGGTGAAATCATTCTGGAATATCTAGGTGTCCTTAAGTTTTGTTTCATTCAACACAAGTCTGCAGTCACCCTAAAAGGGGTAGTAGGGAAGTTGCCACAAAGAAGTTTCCCAAAGTGTCTTTAGATGAAGCTGGTTGGGAGCTTTGTTGGGTCCCATCTGCTCTGGAGAGATTAGATCAACAATCCCCACTAGGGCCCCACTACTGAGATCTCTGCAGCATTCCAAGAATTCTACTCATGGGGCAGGGGGCCAATCCTCCACACACTCTGTTGCCCATGAGCACAGCCTTCCCAGGGTCAGTCCCTGAGTGTCTTCACATTAGCGTCTTCAGATTTTTGGACTAAAGTCAGCTTGTCCTCATGAGTCAGCAGACTTCAAGGGAAAGTGAGTTAGGCTCCCCTTCATTTTTCTGACTTGAATCCTTCTGGGCACAATCTTCTCTGCCTGTTTCACTCACATTCTGCTAGGTAAGCCCTGGGCCCCATGATAGGCACTTGCCAGGACAGTGGCAGTGTTAGTTCTGATCTCCAGGTTCTGCAGCCACTGCAGTATCTTGGCTGCCTCCAGATGGCTCCGCCTCAGCTCTCTGAGGCCAGTTGAAAAACTCAGAGCACTTTTCAAATACCAGCTCACAGTGCAGCCTCTGGATCAGCCAACTTCAGGCTACGTTTCTTTTTTTCTTTTTTTTGGGGTACCAGGGATGGAACTCAGGGACACTCGACCACTGAGCCACATCCCCAGCCCTATTTTGTATTTTATTTAGAGACAGGATCTCACTGAGTTGCTTAGTGCCTCCCTTTTGTTGAGGCTGGCTTTGAACTTGTGATTCTCCTGCCTTGGCCTCCCAAACAGTCTGCTTTTCTGATCTCAGTTTTTTTCTGTACCAAATCTGCGTATTGTGTTTGCCTCTGTGGTGAACCAGTGCTGCAGCCATAACCAGCTTGCCTACAATGTACTGTTCCTTTTTGTTCATTATATTCAAATTTCTGTGACTCTATGATGCTCTGACTGTCCAATATTGAATTTAGTGAAACCCCTTTTGCACCCACCTCACTGAGAAGAAGTATTCCCCCTGCTTGACTCTCAAGCCACGGAGCAACAAGGAAGACAGCCTTCCTCTAACCCACCATCTTGAATCTCTCCTTTGGATTTTTAATTAAGGAGATTGATACATGGGGTAGATTTCAGGTTTCTGTAAATTTACATTTTTTTTAATAAAAGAAAAAAATGTGATCTCCAAAAATGGGAGGAGTTTTAAAAAATGCTATCCATTAACATTAGTTAATCCAAAAAAGATCCACAGTGCCTCTGCTGTATGTCAGCCTCTCTTCTGGGCCTTTAGGATGGAGCAGTAGGCAGAGCAGGCAGAAGTTCCTGCCTGAAAGGAGCTTGTATTTTACAGGGGAAGACAACAGACAACTAACAGATAAGTAAAACTTATTGTCCAGTGGTGAGAGGTGTATGCAGGGATACCAAGCAGGGAAGGGGGACATGGGAGAAAAGGGAGACATTTCTGCTTTACTTTGACTTGAAATTAAATTTTCCCCATGAAGGCCAAGCCTCCTTGCTCTGAAGTCCAGGAGTCCAGAGCAATGAGGGAACTCAGCACGTGTGCTGCAGCCACTGGACAAGGGGCAACTGGAGGTGGAGGCGATGTCCTTGGCCATCATCAGGGAAGCCTCTGATAGGAAAGTCAGTGACATGTTGGGCTGAGCTACCTGAACCTCATCTCCAGGCTGTCATCACTCACTGTGGGCCACATGCTGTCCACTGCCAGAGATAGGGTGGTTTCTGTGCCGTATTATTTAGGACTTACAGAATCACTGCACCCCTGGGAGGTTCCAAGTTTGGGGATTTGTGCTGCTTCATTTTCAAAGCTCTTTGAGTCTGAGTTAGTCTTCATGTGGTTCTTAGAGACCTAGCAGGTGTGGTGAATCCCACTTTAAAGATTTATCATACAACACAGAGAGGGGTGGGGGGGTCCCCAGGCAGGTTAGAAGCAGGGCAAAGGACAAAACATAGATTTTCTTGTGTCTTTACATGAGCCCTTTCTGCTTCATACATATCTGGATGTCATCCCATTTCCTTTTTTTTTTTTTTTTGAATACCTTCTATTCCATATTCAGTCCAGCAGCCAATCCTCTTTGGGGATGTAGCTAGACCTGACCTCTTCTCGCCATCCCACCATGACTTCCCCCAGCCAGCCTACCGTTCTCTCTGGCATGGACTCTTGCTATCAGCTGCCCATGGTTTTGAAGTTTTGACCTTCCCTTCAACCCCAACTCTCAATCCATTCTCCATTCAGCCACCCAGAAGTCAAGAGTGACTGTTTTAAACATAAGTCAAATCAAGTTATTCCATTCATGCAATCCTCTAACAGTGCTCCATCTTTCAGAAGAAAGCCAGAGTTCTTCCTAAGGCTGGTGAGGCTCGAGAGATCTGATTTCCCGCTACCTTTTCCTATAAGTTTCCTCCCTCATCCTCTTTGCTCCCTCTGCATCAGTCACATTAGCCTCTTTGCTAGTTCTTGAATCAGACAAATCATGGCCATTTCAGAGTCTTTTGCTTTTGCCCTTCTTCTGCTGCCTGTCCTCCACCCCCCTATACTCTCAGAACCGTCGTCTCCTTTGCTTTGTTCAAGTATCTGCTCACAGGTCTTCTTGTCATTCAGTGTAATGACAGAACCAACCAATCACTATGAAAACAGCTCTTCTCACTCCCTGGCCCCTCATGCTGTCGTAGTTTTCTTCACAGCATTTGTCACTACCTGATGTCACATGCTAATTATTTATGTAGCATTGTATCTCTCACTAGAATGGAACCTCCCTGAGGGTGGTGACTTTGCCTAGTTCACTCTGCAAGCCCCAATGCCCCATACCAGGTAAGATACATAGTAGGCACATTCATTTTCTAACTAAAGACATGCATTGAGGATGTTCGATGATGATATCAGAAACTGCCTAAGTGTTCTGGGCTGCCATAACAGAATACCACAGAGTAGGTGGCTTGAAAAATACCCATTTATTTTCTGGCAGTTTTGAGGCTGGAAGTCTAAGAACAACATGTGAGCAAGGTTGGTTTCTAGTGAGACCTTTCTCTTCATTGTGCAGTTGGTACCTTTTTGCTATGTCTTCTGAAGATCTTTCCTCTGTCTTCAGGACAAGGTGGGGAGAGACAGGGAAAACATGTGCTCTGGTATTTCTTACTGTTTCCTGTAAGGACACCAATTCTATCGGAATAGGGGCTTACTCTTCTGATTTCATTTAACCTTAATTGCCTCCTTGAGGGCCCTATTTCCAAATACAGCCATATTGGTAGTTATAGATTCAGTATACAATACTGGGAATATGCGGTTCAGTCCTTAATGAAAGTTGACATAATACACCCTCTAAGTGCCAAATACTGCGCAAAGTACTTTATACACATTCAAATCTAATCATGAGTTCTATTTATAGACAACAAAAATGAGTCAACAGAAAGGTTGCCTAATTTTTCCAGGACACATTGATACCCATTCAGCCATAACAGAATACTACTGGTCTAGTCTTTTGTTCATTTAATACTGCATAACCTTCCATTTTACTTGGAAAACATGATGGAACTTGATGCAGATTTTAAGCTTTTCCCTTAGACTCTCCCATTTTCCTTGTCCCAAGCTGGTGATTTCTTTTCTCTAGATTTTTAAATTTAGTATCTCTCCATGGAGAAGCAATTGCTACAGGAAAATATATAGGGTGCCTGGGGAATTCAGAGAAAAAGAATATATTAGGTAGGATGAACTATGCTATGCTGAAGTTACAAAATATCATTGACATAATATGATTTATTACTCATACCACTCATCTAACATGGGTCAGTGACAAAATTTGTTTGACATGGTCATTCAGGGCCCCAGACCAATGGTCTCTGAGGTCACTATGGCAGAAGATAGAAAAGAGACCTCCATGCATATATATGAAAAATGAATATATATATATGATCAAGATACAGAACTTTCTTACAACCTCAGAATGTTTCTTGGTGTTCTCTTTTCTTCAAATCCATGCCCATCCCCTTCTGGTCCTCCAAAACCCAGAATCACTTTCTGTTTTCTATCACCATAATTTGATTTTGCCTACTCTTGAATTTCCTGCGAGTTGAACCATACACTATGCAGTCTTGTGTCTGGCTTCTTTTGCTCACATGATAGTTTTGAGATATATTCTTGTGTATCTCTTAGGAGTCTGTTTCTTTTAGTTTCTTACACATGGTATGAATTAATCTCAGCTGAATTGACCACTGATTTATTTTTAGTGTTGTCTGAGATATATAAACCCTTATCGAAAGTTAGAGAATATGATAATTGGAGATAAATGTTTTCTAAGCAGATGTTTGTGAGTGGTTCTGGGGCAGGATGCAGGGCCTTGTCCACCTTATTTACCAGTATTGATCACTGAATTATGGTTTGCACCTTGTCTTGGAATTGGAGATGTGCTGACAGTCGAGGTCGGACGCTGAGCTCTGTGTTGCCTACTTGATGAATTCACATAACACACTTCCTCCAGAAGCAGACCTTTGGTTTCCTGATTCTGCAGTCCCTCACGTGTGTCAGTGATGGTGTGAGAGCTGGAGACAACACAGTGGGCAACCCACTGTAGTCACGGGAGAATAAAAATGTCTGTTATTGCATTACTGCATCCTTTGTCTATATCAGAGTTGTTGCCTGAGTAACAACTGAGTTTTGAGGATCCTTTTAGCCATCAAACCACTTTAAGTAACTAACTGACTATGAATATGACATGAATATAATTTATTTATCCATTTACCTTTTGATTAAAATTTCATTTTTTGGTGATTATGGATAATGGTGCTAAAGAAATTATTATGTAAATCACCTTTGTGGACTTATGTTTTCATTTCTCTTAGGAACTACCCATGAGTTTATGTTAGTTACAAATTACCACAAAATTAGTGGCTTAAAGCCACAGACATTTATCATCTCATACTTTCTGTGGATCAGAAATCTGAGTACAACTTCTCTAGTCCTCTGCTTTAGTGTCTTTTGCAAAGCTGTGATCAAGGTGTCAGGTAAGGCTGGGTCTCATCTGAAGGTTCAACTGGGGAAGATCTTCTTCTAAGTCCACACAGTTGTTGGCAGAATTTAGCTCTAAGGCTATTGAACTGCAGGCTCAGTCCCTAGCTGGCTGTTGGCTGGATGCCATCCTCAATTCCTTGCCATATGGCCCTCTCCAAAATGTCAACTTGATTTATCAAAACATTCAAGCTGAGAAGGCAATAGAGAGCCTGTTAGCAAGACAGAAGTGACAGTCTTTCATAATCTGATCTTGATGGCAACATTCCCTCAATGCTGCTATAGTCTATTGTTAGAAATAAGTTACTCATTGATTGATCTCAGCTGAATTGACCACTTATGTCTAGTGTTTTATGGGGTGTATTAACCCTTATATAAAGCTATAGAATAAAATAATTGGAGATAAATTATGTTTTCCAAGTGGGTGATTATAAAAGACTATATTGTAAAAATTCAAGCAGGGGATTATAAAAGACCATAAATATCAGGAAATACAGATTATTGGGAGTCAGCTTAAAGACTGCTTATTAAAGAATTGAATTTCTGGGTCACAGAGTAGGTATACTGTAAGTAGCTACACACAAAACTACTAAGCTGTTTTCTAAAGTAGTTGTATCACTTGACATTCTTACCAGCAATATATGCGAGTTCCAGTTTATTCTTTTGAATGCTTGGAATTATCAGACAATTTTTTTAGTCTATCTAATGAGTATGAATTACCTAATACCTTATTAGGAATATAATTTACATTTCTCTGATGACTAATGATGTTAAGTATCTTTTAGTTTGCTTACTGAGTATTTGTGTACTTACTTTGGTGAAGTGTCTGTTCAGGTTCTTTGCCACATCGGGAAGTAGTTTTTCTTTATATTATTATTTGTAAGAGTTCTTTCTGTATTTTTGGTATTTTTCTTTTGTCAACTGAATGTATTTTAAATATTGTCTCCCAATCTCTAGACTGCACTTTTAGTTTCTTAATGATGTCTTTTGAGGAAAAGTTTTTATAGTTGATAAATTCAGTTCATCATTTCTTCTTAATAGTGCTGTTTGTGTTTATCTATTCCAAGTGATGAAAATATTCTCCTACGTTTTCTAGAAACTTTATAGCTTTAGTTTATGATTTTTATGGTGAGTTAACTTTTAAGTATGATGTGAAGTAGAGTAAAAATTTATTTTAAAAATACAGATATCCAGTTGTTTGAGCAACTTTTTGAAAATATTATTTTCTACACATTGAATTACCTTAGCCATTTTCAAAAAATCAGGCATATATTTAAGTCTGTTCCTGTCCTAGATCCTATCTTTCTGTTTTCTTTTTCTTTTCTCCTCTTTTCTTTTCTTCCTTCTTCCTTCCTCCTTTCTCTCCCTCCCTCCCTCCTTCTTTTGCGCGCTCTCTCTCTCTCTCTCTTTCTGGAGATTAAAGCCCATGGTGCTTAACTAGTGCACCACATCCTAAGCCCTTTTTAACTTTTATCTTTTTGATATCGGGAATTGAACCAAGGGGTGCTTAAGCACAGAGCTATTCCTTAGCAATCCATCTTTTATTTTTAAATTTTGAGACAGAGTTTTGCTAAGTTGCTGAGTCTGGCTTTGAACTTGTGATCCTCTTGCCTCAGCCTCCCAAGATGCTGGGATTATAGGTATGCACCACCATGCCTGATTTTTTGTTTTGTTTTGTTTTGTTTTGAGACAAGGTCTCCCTAAATTGCTGGGGCTGGCCTCAAACTTCCAATCCTCCTGCCTCAGCCTCACAAGTTGCTGAGATGACTGCCCTTCTGACTATTGTGAGATAAAATGTCAGTGGCATTTTGGTTTACATTTCTCTAATTGCTAATGATGTTGAACTTTTTTTTTTCATATATTTGTTGGCCATTTTTACTTCTTTTGAGAGTTGTCTGTTTGATTTATTTGCTCATTTGTTAGTTGGGTTATTTGATTTTTTGATGTACAGCTTTTTGAGCTCTTTATATAGTCTCCCATTCTGTGGGTTATCTCTTCACATTCCTAATGACTTTCTTTGTTGTGCCAAAGCTTTTCAATTTGATGCTGTTCCATTTATTAATTCCTGGAACAACAATTAATTAATTATTAATTATTAATTATTCTGCAATATTCAGGGAATAATGACAAAAAATAATTCTGTACATGTTGGTACAGATATTTTTTTTCTGAATATCTGTGATCTAATGTTGCTTGAATCTTAAGATGCAGAACCCACAGATTGAGAGGGCTTATTACTCAATATTTGCTTACAAAGTATCATTAAATAGTTGAAAAGTACCAGTATTTTACCATTTCACCATGACATTAAATGTAGGTTTTTGTTTTAAATAGGTAACCTCAATCAGATTGAGAAAATACTCTATTCCTAGTTTGTGGGGAGTTTTTATTCTTGATGGGTTTTAATGTTTGTCAAATTCTCTTTCTGCCTAGATAGATATGATAAATGGCTTCACTTTTTATTTTTCAGTGGGAGAATTACATTGGTTAATTTTTGAATGTTGAACCAAATTTGTATTGCTTGGAAAGTCTCTTGGTCATACTATGTTACCTTTTACAGATACATTTCTAGAGTCAGTTTGCTGATATTCTGTTGAGGACTTTGTGTCTGTATTCATGAAGGATCTCGTCTGTCATTTTCTCTTAGCAGTGTTGTCAGGTTTTGGAATCAATTTACCATGGCCTTATAAAATTAGCTGGAAAGGATGATCTTCTCCTTTATTTTATTAAAGAGTTTTTGTAAAATTAGTATTTTTTTTTCTTGTGTGTTTTATTGAATTTACACTGAATCTATCTGAATCTGACTTCTTTGGGGAATGGTACTTAATCAATAATTCAGCTATTTTAATAGATGTAGAGCTATTTTTTCCTTCTTGTATTAGTTTTGACAAATTACACATTTCAAGGAATTTATCATTTCATCAAGATATCAAGTTTATTGACATAACATTATTCATATCCATTCTCCTCTTATCTTTCAATGTCTATAGGGCCTGTAGTGATAAGACCTGTTAGACATCATTTGCGTTCTGTCTTTTGCTTAGTTATTCTAGCTAGATGTTTGTCAACTTTTGATTTTCAGAAAAACAGATTTGGGCTTTCTGTTAAGTCTCTATCTTCTGTCTTTTAACAAATTATGTTGATTTCTATTCTTATCTGTTATTGCATTCCACACATTTTGGATTTATTTTGCTGCCTCTCCCCCCATCCACAGCTCTGTAAATTGGAACCTTTGGTTGTTTATTATAAACATTTCTTATTTTCTAACATCAGCATTAAAAATTATAAATTTACCTTCACATACATCCCACAGACTTTTATATGCTGTGATTTCAATTACTTTACATTTCTTTATCACAATATTTTAATATTATTTTTGTTTTTATCTTCTTCAGTCCATGAATAATTTAAGAGGAGTTTTCTATGTATTTTACAATGATTTCTAAGTTAATTCTGTTGTAGTTAGAGAACATACTTTGTATAATTTTAATCCTCTAAAATTTATTTGCACTTGCTTTATGGCCCAGAATGTGTTCTATCTTGGTGATTGTTTTGTGTGCACTTGAGAAATATGTGTTCACAGTTTCTGGGTGTAATGCTTTAAATATAATCCATTTAAACTGGTTGACTGTGTTGTTCCAATATACCATATCTTTACTGATGTTTTGGTCTACTTGCTTTATCATTTACTCAGAGTGGGAGGTAATACCTTCTACTATGATTGTGAAATAGTCTAATTCCTTTTATTGCTTTCAATTTTTGTTTCACAGACATTGGAAGTTTGTTATTCGGTTTACATTTAAGATCTTACATTTAAGATTGTAATCCTCTTTGATAAGTTGACCTCTTTATTCCTCTGAAACATGCCTGTTTATCTCTGTTAATACTCATTGTCATGAAATCTGTTTGCTACAAACCCACACTAGCTTTCTTATGCTTACCTTTTGTGTGGTACATTTTCCCTCCTTTTTGTTTCTACCCTGTCTTATATTTAAAATAAATATAAAATGATTCTTGCTTTGTCAAGTAAGACAATTTCTGCAATTTTATTGAAGTGTTTAATCCAATTATATTTGGTACAACTATTGATATTTATAGACTTTAGTCTGCTGTGATATTGTTTTTTCTCTATTTGTCCCTCTGTTTATAGTTTTTTCTCTTTTTCCATTTTCTTCTATATTGAGTATTTACTTTATGCTCTTATGATCTATCTTCTCTGTTTTTTAAGATTTAAATCTATTATATTTTTAGTATTTTCTAAAGGGATTATATCTTTTAAAAATTTATCATGGTGTAGTTTAAATTGATATGCCACTTTATATTCAGTATAGGAAATTTAAAAAAGCACACATTCATTTATAGTCACTTCTATCTTTTGTTGTATTTATGTCAGATATTTTACTCATATGTATGTTATAAATTCCACAATATATTGTCATTATTCATGTTTTAAAAAGTTAAAAATTTTAAAAATGTTTTAGAAAAAAATTAAAAAAAACTTTTAAAATGCTTACATATTTATCATTTCTATTCCTCTTTGTCATTTCCTGTAGATCAGTATTTCCATCTGATACCAGGTGAAATTTTGATGTGAATAGCTTCTTTTTTGCATTTCTTTAAGTCCAAGTGAGATGACTTTACATTTTCAGTTATTTATCAAAAAATGTCTGTTTTTTTTTTTTTTGCTTTCATTTTTGAAAGCTACTTTTTTGTGTCATATATAATTCTGAGTTGACAGGGTTTTCATTTTTTCCCTAACATTTCAAGGATGTCTTTCCAATATATTCTGTTCTCTATATTTCTGTGAGAAGTCATCTTTCATTTTTATTATTATTTCCTTATGAATTTCTTTTTGGTACATTTTAACTAGCTTTCTTCAAGATTATTTCCTTTTCCTTTGTTGGGTTTTGCTGAGCCTCCTGGGTATGTGGGATGTTATTTAAATTAATTTTGGGAAAATTTCAGCTACTATTTTTATCAGATATTTTTTTCTGCTTAATTTTCTCTATCTGCTTAGGTTCTGATTATACCATTTGATATTGTTTCGCAGATGATCAAATAGCATCATGTTTTCTTTCAATGTATTTTCTCTCTATGCTTCAGTTTAGATGATTTCTTTTCTTTCTTTTTTTTTAAGAAAATCTTTCTTTCTTTATTTATTTTATGTGGTACTGAGAATCCAACCCATGGACTCAGCAGGCGCTGTACCACTGAGCCACAACCCTAGTCCCACTATGGATGATTTCTATTGACCTATTTCAAATTTATTGATCCTCCTACTATATTGACTAATCTGCCATTGGGTTCATCCAAATGAGTCTTTCCTCCTCCTCCTCCTTTTCCTTTTCTGTGATGCTGGGACTGAAAGGAGGTCCTCAACACATTCTAGGCACGTGTTCTACCACAGAACCACCCTCCAAAATCTTCACTTCTGATATTATATTTTACTGTTGTAAATATTCTTTTTTTCCTTTTCTTTTTATAGAGTTTACTTATATCTACTGGAAATTCTTCAACTATTCATTCATTAATTGATCATATCCTGTAGATTGAAAAAAACACAATTATTTTAAAACTTCTCTTTATGTGCCGAATTCAGTTTTTGTGTCTCTGATAGTTAACTTTATTTATTAACTTGATTGGGCATGGAGTACCCACATGTGTGGTCCAACACTGTTCTGGATGTTTCTATCAGGGTGTTTTGGATGAGAGTAATATTTAAATGGGCATACTGAGTAAAGCAGATTGCCCTCCCAGTTGTGTTTGGGCCTTATCAATCTGTTGAATGCCAGAGTAGAACAAAAAGGCTGATCCTTCTCTGAGCAAGCAGAATTCTCCATGTTTGTTGGGCTTCAAGGTGCAACATCAGCTTTTTCCTCTCTTGCACTTGAACTCTGATGTTGGCTCTTCTGTTGTGTCTCCTGGTTCTCATGCCTTGGTCCCAGACTGGAATGAAATCCTAAGCTTTTCTGGGTCTCAGCTTGCTGACACACCCTTTAGATTTTGGGGACTTGCCAGTCTTCACAAAATCATGTGAGTCAATACCTTATAATAAATCTTTATACCTATTTCCTATTGGTTTGGTTTCTCTGAACCCTGACCACTACAGGGTCATTTGTGGACTTCTTTCTATTGACTGATTTTTTTTCTTGACCACAAGTCACTTTTTCATATTCCTTTTCTGGTCTAATAATTTTCTTATTGTATCCTACATATTTGGGATAATATATTTTAGAGACTCTGTATTCTGTTATTTTCTCCTGAAGAGCATTTGGTTAGAATTACTGGAGGAACACATAGGCCTTTTCAGGACTTCATCTTGTGCTTTGTTTGGGTAATCTATTTTGGATTTTCTTTTTGTCTTAGAATGAAACCCATAGTCTTTGGATGTGTCTTTTCTTCTAAAGCATAGGTTTTCTGGCATTTCAATGACAATTCTGAGGTCTTCACCAAAGCCCTTCAACTTTGTGAAATTTGAATTTCTAACTCTTTTCTTCTTGAAAGAGATGGCAGTTGCTTGTATTTCTGTTCAGATTTTTAAGCCTTTATTTTATATAACTACCTCTTCCTTAGGCCTATAAGCCTAGAATTTCTGCTTGTACTACTTGTTTGCCAAGCTGCCTACCACAAAGACCAGAAAATGCCCTCAGGGTGAAATGCAAATAATTGTGGATCTCAACCAAGGAGGGTGCCTTCTTTTAAGGATTTAATCCCCTTACTCTTCTGATTGCTTTTGTTTGCTCTCAAGAAGTCTTCTGGCAGTTGTTTAAAAATATTTTCTCAGAGTTGTTATCATGTGTGGGAGTGTGATTTAGTCTCACACAAGTTTCTACACTTTTCTTAGAATCCAGAAATTCCTGGTCATTATTTTTATATGTATAACTATTATGGAGACAATGACATTATGGAAAGTGTTGCAGTGTGGCAAGTGCTAATGAAGGCATGTGTATATTTGTGTGATAGAATAAAGTGTAGGAAGGATTCTCTTAGCACAGTGATAAGTGAGAAGATGGTTTCTCAGAAAAGATATTTGAACCAGGTCTTGAGAAATGTGAAATTGTTCACCAGGAAGCAGAACCAAGCATATGTAGAAGAAAAGCATAAACTAATTCAGAGGTATAAAAAATGTTTAGCAAGTAAGGCCCCTGTGACATACAATGAAAGTTTGTAAAGGAACATTTAAAGAAGAAAACAGGATGGAGATTCTTCAGAAAACTAGGAATGGAACTACCATTTGACCCAGTTATCCCATTCTGGAATATATCCAAGACTTAAAATCAGCATACTACAGTGATGCAGCCATATCAATGTTTATAGCAGCTCAATTCACAATTGCCAAGCTATAGAACCAACATAGGTGCCCTTCAACAGATGAATGAATAAAGAAACTGTGGTATGGTATATATACTCATCCATAAAAAATAACTTTATTACTTTTGCCAATAAATGCATGGATCTAGAGTCTATCATGCTAAGTGAAATAGGCCAATCTAAAAAAAACAAAGGCTGAATGTTCTCTCTGACATGTGGATGCTAACCCACAACAAGGGCAGGGGGGATGGAAGAATAGGAAAGATAGTAGAATGAATCAGACATAACTTTCCTATGTTCATATATGAATACACAACCAGCGAAATTCTACATCATATATAACCATAAGAATGGGATTATAATTGAAATAAGTATTACTGCATATGTGCATAATATGTCAAAATACAGTCTACTGCCATATATATCTAAAGAACAAATAAAAAGAAAAAGAAAAATCCCTAGTCTAATGTTTGTTTACAAATGAGAAAATTGACCTCATGGTCACCCAGCTAATTAAGAGAATCTAAAGACAAATCGGTGTTTTTGGAAGCCTAGCCAAACCTTCCTTTGATCTCATCTTGTTAAATATGTTTTGGTCTATGTACAATGGTGTTATTGCACCTAGGACTGGTATCCATGGATCTCTGGTTCCTTACCCTTTCTATATAGATAACAACATCTCATCCCACAAAGTATGATCATCAGCTTCACCCTCATGGTGCTCTAGTCTATATCCTAAACTTTGTTTCTGTTTTCTCTCCTACTTGAGAAGTTTCACTTCCTCTTTTCTTTACAGTACCTAAGGAATATCTACTTTGTTGTTTCAAGATAATGCAAATATCAATATGAAAACAATATGGTTCTGTTCCTGCCAACACATATGGTTGGCAAAGAAGAATTTACAATGGTTAGACTATGGAACCAACCTAGGTGTCCCTAAGTAGATGAACGCCTAAAGAAAATGTGGTACAGACTGACCTATGCAGGACCCAGGCTCACAGTAGGCCTGGGTCCATCCCACCAGCGGCAGACACCTGCTGGAGCTCAAGCTCCGACACAGGACTGCAGACCACAGCGGGAGCCCAGGCCCAGCCCAGATCCACCTACAATGACATATGTGGGACCCAGGCCTGGGGTAGTTCTGAGTTCACGCCCCCAACCTGGGAGCCCAAGCCTAACCCATTTACATCTTGGGACACTGAAGACATCACCCTAGCCCTTCCCATGGAGTAGCCTCTATATTTTTGAACGACTGACAGGGCCCAGAAGCAACCACATCTCAGAGCAGGCATCCCAAAGACAGTGTAAGGTCCACACTTTCAGCCCCATCCCTATAAGACATTGTATCTGGCTCGGGGCACCTCCACTGTTATATTGAGTGACCTTGGTTATTGCCAACACCATCTTTAGATGCAGTAGCATTCATCGAGGAACACCAGCAGGGTCTGGAAGCCCAACATCAAGGTAGGTACAGACAATCTGCATGGGAACTACAAGAGTATAGGGTAGAACCGGTAATATCTCAGATCTACACTACAAGAAAGGAAGACATGTAGACAACATGAAAAAAAAAAAAAAAGGGAGGAAAATGCCCCAAACAAACAAGGATTACAATAAAATAACATATGGACAGGAGAGTTGATAAAATGTCAAAGAAGGAGTTCAGAATGTTCATAATTAAAATTATTTGTGAATTAAAGAATGACCTAAATGAGCAAATACAGGCAAAAATTCATTACTCCAACAAAGAGATAAGGGGCCAAATACAGGTAGCAAAAGATTACTTCAAGAAAGAGAAGGAGACTCAGAAAAAAAAGTCAGAAATCCTTGAAATGAAGGAAACAAAATGAAGGTATAATCAACAGACTAGATCACTTGGAAGAAAGAACATCAGATAATGAAGACAATGTATTCAATCTGGAAAAAAAAGTTGACACACAGTGAAGATAGTGAGAAACCATGAACAGAACATCCAAGAATTATGGGACAGCATTAAAAGACCATATCTAAGAGTTATTGGGATAGAGGAAGGCACAGAGTTTCAAACCAAAGGAATGAGCGATCTCTTTAATGAGATAATATCAGAAAATTTCCCAAGATGAAGAATGAGTTGGAAAAGCAAACACAAGAGGCTGACAGGACACCAAATGTACAAAATTACAACAGATCTACACCCAGGCACATTATAATGAAAATGCCTCACATACAGAATAAGGATAGAATCTTAAAAGCTGTAAGAGAGAAGAATCAAATCACATATAAAGGGAAACCAATTCGTATCTCAGCAGATTTTTCAACTCAGACCCTCAAAGCCAGGAGAAAATGGAAAAACATATACCAAGTACTGAAAGAAAATGGATGCCAACCAAGAGTCTTATATCCAGCAAACTAAGTTTTAGATTTGATGATGAAATAAAAATCTTCCATGATAAACAAAAGTTAAAAGAATTTACAACTTGAAAGCCTGCACTACAGAACATCTTCAGCAAAATATTCCAAGAAGAGGAAATGAAAAGCAATGATAAAAATCAGCAGAGGGAGGTATTACTAAAGGTAAAATAAAAATCAGAGAAGAACCCAAATCAAGTTAAATACCAAAAATAAATAAAAATGGCTGGGAATACAAATCATGTTTCAATAATAACCCTGATGTTAATGGCCTAAACTTGGGAATAAAAAGACATAGACTAGCAGATTGGATAAAAAGCAAAAAGACTCAATAATATGCTGCCTCTAAGAGATTCACTTCATGGGAAAAGACATCCACAGACTGAAG
Source organism: Callospermophilus lateralis (assembly GCF_048772815.1). Classification (NCBI taxonomy): domain Eukaryota; kingdom Metazoa; phylum Chordata; class Mammalia; order Rodentia; family Sciuridae; genus Callospermophilus; species Callospermophilus lateralis. Next base: position 31,069,276 of record NC_135309.1, read on the forward strand.
GTGAAGGGTTGGGAAAAAATCATACCACTCACATGGACTGCGGAAGCAAGCAGGGGTTTCGAACCTCATAGCAAATAAAGTAGACTTCAAGCTAAAGTTAATCAAAAGGGATAAAGAAGGACACTACATACTGCTCAAGGTAACCATACATCAACAAGACATAACAATTATAAATATTTATGCTCCAAACAATGGAGTATCTACATTCATCAAGCAAACTCTTCTCAAGTTCAAGAGTCAAATAGACCACAACACAATAATTTTGTTTGATTTTAACACACCTCTTTCAACACTAGATAGATCTTCTAAACAAAAGCTGAACAAAGAAACTATAGAACTCAATAATACAATCAATAACTTTGACTTAACTGATATATATATATATATATATATATATATATATATATAGATAGATAGATAGATAGATATAGAATATTTCATCTTTCAATGAGTGAATATACTTTCTTCTAAGGAGCACATGGATCCTTCTCTAAAATAGACTATATATTATGCCACAAAGCAACTCTTAGTAAATATAAAAAAGTAGAGATTCTACCCTGCATTCTATCAGACCATAATGGAATGAAATTAGAAATCAATAATAAAATAAGAAATAAAAGCTACTCCAATAGCTGGAGACTAAATAATACACTACTGAATGAACAATGCAGAAGATATCAAGGAGGAGATTAAAAAATTCTTAGAGGTAAATGAGAATATAGACACAACATATTGAAGTCTCTGGGACACTATGAAAGCAGTGCTAAGAAGAATGTTCATTGCATGGAGTTCATTCCTTAAAAGAAGAAAAAGTCAACAAATAAATGACCTAACATTACATCTCAAAGCCTTAGAAAAAGAAAAAAAACAAATCAACACCAAAAGCAGCAGAAGACAGAAAATAATTAAAATCAAGCTGAAATCAATAAAATTGAAACTAAAGAAACAATTGAAAAAATTGGCAAAACAAAAAGTTGGTTCTTTGAAAAACTAAATAAAATTAATAGATCTTAGTCATGCTAACAAAGAGAAGGAGAGAGAAAACTCAAAATTACTAACATACATGATGAAAAAGGAAATATCACAACAGTCACTACAGAAATACAGAAGATAATTGGAATTTATTTTGAAAACTTTACTCCAATAAAATAGAAAATATCGAAGGCATTGACAAATTTCTAGAGTCATATTATTTGCCCAAATTGAATCAGATGATATACACAATTTAAACAGATCAATTTTAAGTGACAAAATAGAAGACACTATCAGAAGTCTACCAACCAAGAAAAGCCCAGGACTAGATGGATGCAGAGCTGAGTTCTACAAGTTCTTTAAAGAAGAACTAACACCAACTCTTCAATTTATTTCAGGAAATAGAAAAAGAGGGAGCACTTCCAAACTCATTCTATGAGGCCAATATCAACCTGATTCCAAAACCAGGCAAAGACATATCAAAAAAAAAAAAAGAAAAAAAGAAAACTTCAGATAGATGAAGTTCTCAATAAAATTCTGGTAAATTGAATAGAAAAACATATCAAAAAGATAGTACACCATGATCAAGCGGGGTTCATTCCAAGGATGCAAGTTTGATTCAACATACGGAAATCAATAAATGTAATTCATCACATCAATAGACTTAAAGATAAGAGCCATCTGATCATCTCTATAGATGCAGAAGAAACATTTGACAGGGATGCCCTCTTTCACCACTTCTATTTAACATAGTTCTTGAAATACTGGCCAGAGCAATTAGACAGATGAAAGAAATCAAAGGGATACTGATAGGTAAAGAAGAACTCAAATTAGCACTATTTCGTGACAATATGATTCTATATCTAGAAGACCCAAAAAGTTCCACCAGAAAATTTCTAGAATTAGTAAATGAATTCATCAAAGTAGCAGAATACAAAATCCACACCCATAAATCAAAGGCATTTCTGTATATCAATGACAAATCCTCTGAAAGGGAAATGAGAAAAACTGTCCCATTTACAATAGCATCAAAAAAATAAAATACTTGGGAATCAACTAATGAAAGAGGTGAAAGACCTCTACAATATAAACTATAGAATGCTAAAAAAAGAACTCAAGAAGATGGAAAGATCTCCCTTGTTCTTGGATAGGCAGAATTAATATCATCAAAATGATGAAAAAGGAAATATCACAACAGACACTACAGAAATTCAGAAGATAATTATAAATTATTTTGAAAATTTAAAGTATCTCAAAACTTAAAATTTATTTTTAAATACTAAAAAAAATACAGATTTAATGCAATTCCAATCAAAATCCCAATGATATTCCTCATAGAAATAGGAAAAGCAGTCTTAAAATTCCTCTGGAAAGATAAGAGACCCAGAATTGCTAAAGCATCTGTTAGCAAGAAGAGTGAAGTAGGTGGCATCACTATACCAGACCTTAAACTATACTACAGAGAAATAGTAACAAAAACATCATGGTATTGGCACCAAAACAGACCTGTAGACCAATGGTACAGAATAGAAGAACAAAGACTAACCTACATAATTATAGTTGTCTTATATTTGACAAAGGCACCAAAAACATGCATTGGAGAAAAGATAGCCTTTTCAACAAATGGTGCTGGGAAAATTGAAAATCCATATGCAACAAAATGAAATTAAACCCCTATCTCTCACCATGCACAAAACTAAAGGTGGATCAAAGACCTAGGAATTATCCCAGAGACTCTGCACCTAATAGAAGAAAAAGTAGGTCCAAATCTCTATCATGTGGGATTAGGCTCCAACTTCCTCATAAGACTCCTATAGTACAAGAATTAATATCAAGAATCAATAAATGGGATAGATTCAAATTAAAAAGCTTCTTCTCAGCAAAAGACTCAATCAGACTCAATCAGTGAGGTGAATAGAGAGCCTAATAATTGGGACCACACACACATCAGATAGAGCACTAATCTCTAGAGTATACAAAGAACTCAATAATTTTAACACCAAAAAACCAAATAACCCAATAAATAAATGGGCCAAGGAACTGAACAGACACTTCTCAGAAGAGGATATACAATCAGTCAACAAATACGTGAAAAAATGTTCAACATCTCTATCAATTAGAGAAATGCAAATCAAAACTACTCTAAGATTTCATCTCATTCCAATCAGAATGGCAGCTATTAAGAATAACAAACAATAAGTGTTGGCAAGGATGCGGGGAAAAATGCACATTCATACATTGCTGGCAGGACTGTAAATTGGTGCAGCCAATCTGGAAAGCAGTATGGACAATCCTTGGAAAACTGGGAATGGAACCACCATCTGACCCAGCTATCCCACTTCTTGGAATATATCTAAAGGACTTAAAAACAACATACTGCAGGGACACAGTCAAATCAATGTTTATAGCAGCACAATTCAGAGTAGTTAAACTGTGGAACCAACCTAGATGCCCTTCAGTAAATGAATGGATAAAAAAATGTATGGAATATTATTCAGCATTAAAAGAGAATAAAATCATGGCATTTGCAGGTAAATGGATATAGCTGGAGAATATAATGCTAAGAGATATTAGCCAGTCTCCCAAAACCAAATGCTTAATAATTTCTCTGATTTAAGGATGCTGATGCATAATATGCTGTGTGTGTGTGGTGGGGGGTGAAGGGTTAAATGAACTCTAGACAGGGCAAAGGGGAAAAGGGAAGCAAGGGGACATGGGGTAGGAAAAATGGTGGAATGCGATGGTTATCATTACCCTAAGTACACGTAAGAAGACATGAAGGATGTTACTCTAGTTTGTGTACAACCAGAGATATGAAAAATTGTGCTCTATATGTATAATATGAATTGTAATGCATTCTGTTGTCATATATAACAAAGCAAAAGGAAAAAAAGAAAAAAAAAGAAAATGTGGTACATATACTCAATGGAATATTACTCAGTTTTAAAGAAGAGTGAAATCATGGCATTTGGCCAATAAATGGTTGGAGTTGGAGAATATCATGCTAAGCAAAATATGCCAATCCCACAAAACCAAAGGCTGAATGTTTTCTCCAATATGCGGATGCTAATTCACAATAAGGTGGGGGTGAAGGGCACTCAGGAGGAATAGCGTTACCTTAGATTAGGTAGAGAAAAGTGATGAAAGGAGAGGGAAGGCGATTTGGGGATAGGAAAGATAGTAGAATGAAACAGACATTATTACTGTATGTATATATGTGACTACAGTATGACCAATATGATTCTGAAACATGTAAAAATAAAATTATATCCCATCTTTGTATGATATATCAAAGTGCATAAATGCATTCTACTGTCATGTATAACTAATGAAAACAAATTAAAAAATTTAAAAATACCCCACTAACTATAACCTGGTATGAAAAGAACTTTAATTAGAAAAATACCAAAAGCTGTGGGAATACAGTAGATGGGTACCCAATCTAATTGAATTGGGTTTACCACAATGGATGGATGATTTAATAAAACTTAGATGAAACTTAAATGAAACGTAGAGTGTTTTGGTAGGATTTGATAAGGGCAGTGGAGAGGTGAGCAGGATATTCATCTAGGTCCTAGTAAGGAATACTATGGTTTGGACCCCATACTGAGGGTACTGAGAAGGGATTACAGGTTTTAAAGAGAATATTGGCTTTATTTTTGGTTCATCACTCTAATGCTATGTGAAGAATGAGTTGGAGGGGGCAAGAGTAGTAAGGATCTTGAAGGCTCATGAAGAGGCTCCCATACTGGTTTAAGGAGGAGCTGATGGATTAGATGGTAGCCGTGATGACATAGAGGAGTGACATAATTGAGATCTGTTTTAGAGACAAAAAAAATCTGCATTTTTTTGCATTCAAAATAATGGGGGTTGGTATTAAAGAAAAAGGGAATGTCTTTCAGGTTGTTATCATCTAACCATCTAAGCTGGTTAGATAATAATACCATTTACGGGATTGGAAAGACTAGGGAGGAGCTGGATTATAATAGAAGGTGAGGTTGAGAGTCCTGCTTTAGGAATGGTGAGATGTGAGAAGTCTATAAATAAGACATCAAAATGGTCCTATTGTTTCAAAATCAAACTGGGAACTGCAGCTCAGAGCTGGAGGTGGAACTTTGAGAGCTGCTATATTATAATGGTATTTAAAGTGATGGGATTGCTGCGATCACCCAGAGAGAGATTACGTAGATACACAGGGCCATCAACATCAACAGGAGGAGGCTCAAAGAGAATAAGAAGAAACAGCCAGTCAGGAAACCCACTCTCCTTGAGTATATCATTGCACATAAACATTATAAATGTTCCCAGAAGATCTGCAGGGATGATACATTTTATTTGTCTATCTGAGCTCTTCTTAAGCACATTTCTTCATGAGACCCTCTTTAGCAAGAAATACTCAGTACTCCCAGCAAATGTACCTGTTAGTAACAATGATTTTTAGACACTGCATAACAAGAATGAGGATGTTTTATTTGTCTGAGACAAGTGAGAAACATCCCTACAAGCCAGGGAGAGAAAGTGCTTCCAACGAGGAAAATATATAGTATCTGTGGGAGCCAGAACCAGTGGATGAAAGCTTAAGGCTGTGGTTTTAGTTTCTTTAGGAAGAGAGTCTCTGATCATCAGAATAAAATCTTCTGGTGCCCTTACAATATATTCTGGGAACTTGAAGGTGCAGGTCTCCCTAAATACAAGGGGGTTTAACTTCTTTTAATAAATAAAGCAATTATTTATGTAGTAGTTTGTGACAAATCCTGTGCTTCAAGAGCATGATCCATCTTGGAAGTAGGGTTCTACCTGCCCCTTCACAGATGAGTCATTTAAGGCTTAAAATGCTTGTAGAGTTTGCACATGTGGAGGGACTTGAATTTGAACCAAGGCTCCCTGGCCCCAAGCCCATGCTGGAACCACCCTGCTACATTTACCTGTGACATCACACCCAGGTTCACCTCGTCTGTGCTGAACTGGCTGCTTTCATTGCTTCTTGAAGAACTCCAGAAGGTCCCAATGTGGGTTTATTCATTAGGGAATTCCAGGGGTCCTTGCCATTTCTCCTCAAAGATGGCATTATGAAAGGCATTTTACAAAAAGCATCTAATGCTTTGACTTTTGTAGTAGTATTTGAGGTGGTTCAGATCCTTTATCTGATGGGCTTTAGCAGGGAAAACACACTTCTCCTGCCTGGACTTTTGGGATAGGGACAGGTTGCTATAGAGGGCTGCAGGGAGAGGATGCCAACCAGGGAGACAACTGTGAACAAACCCAGGCAGTCATCCCCTTCCTGTGGATGGTCCTTCTCAGCTGTGGCCTCAGCATAGACCATGCTCCCAGGCAATGTTCTCCAGTGTCTGCTTCCTTTACATTTTCTGAGCAATTTGATGGCAAGAACTACTGTCAGTTTGCCCCAGGCTCTAGTATCCTGCTGAAGGATCAGGTCCCTCTCTCTCTCTCTGTTTGAATTCCATGTGTACAGAGGTTTTTTTTTTTTTTAATTTATTAAATGTCTTTTCCTTTAGCTAGTGCTGAATCTTTGTCCTCTGAATATTTCTTTGGGTCTCAATTTCACCATCTCTAAAATGAGAAAGTTGGATTATAGGTCTCCAAAGATTCTTAAAAATAACAGTAATGAAATGGAAAAATTTCCCAAGGATTTACTATGGGCTGTGCTGTCTGTCTTTGTCATTTGCAATCTCATTGAATCCTTCCAACAACCAGAAAAAAAAATAAGACAGAGAAGTTCAAGTACATTGCCGGACAAGAGTAAGAGTTGGGGTTTGAGTCCCGTTTGCAGGACCTTCATTGTTGGGTTGTGCCATCTGCCTTAGACTCATCTCACAGACAGGAAATGGAAGCCTGAAGCTCATGGAGGTAGGCAGCTTAACAGGGAACTTACAGCACAGCTTCTCACCCTGGGGTTTTGGTCACCTGTAGGGACAATAAGTAGGTTTCAGGTGGGTCCCATGGTCTTCTTGAAATTGAATGTGCATCTGTGTGTACGTGCGAGCATATAGTGTGTATTTTTTCTGGGATGGGGGCTCACAGCTTTCAATCACTGTCTCAAAGGGGTCCATGATCCCCACACCCCAGATGCACTTTTGTTCTAAATATGTCAAGGACCCTATTGAGAAACAGACCAAATATGGACACCTTCCTGGCAAAAACAGAACAAAACAAAGAAGACATACGCTTTGAGATGACCAGGTGTGGTCATTTTATTCTATGAAAAGGTGCGGTCATTTTATTCTATAAAAGAGGGGATAGAGGCTCAGAAAAGAGAACTGATGTCCTCCTACAGTGGTGGTGAAGCAGAGTGACAGTATAGTGACAGTGACAATACTGATGACGACAGCAGACACAATTGCCATTTACTGGGTACATAGTGTGTTCCGGGCTGCTCAAAGCACTTGGCGTGGATTGTTCCCATTTAATTCTCACATCAACTCTATGAGATAGTAAAAGCAATTAAAATAATTAACCTTATTTTATAGATGAGGAAACCGAGGCATGTAGCATTTGAAGAACTTGCCCAAATATCACCTGGCTAGGAAGTGTCTAAGGTGGAAATTCTAAGGTGGAAACAGAGCCCAGGATTCTTGTCACACTACACAAGGGACAGATGGAGACTGGCCCTCTTCCCTGAAGTCTGAAGCCTGCCCTCACTGATGGCACTCTTGGAGAAGTGGGTAGCATCGAGTGCCAGAATATCAGATGTTCCATTGAGGGCAGCATGGGTGGTGGAGATGGCCTTACCTGGGAGCATTTCCCAGCCACTAGTTGTGGTGACACTTACAGATGAGACACATTTCTTTAACAAATAAGAATCTAATGGATTAGGTCTTATCTAATTATGCATTCTGCATTAAGCTGCACCTCTCCCTGCCTGCTGCTGCTGGCATAATTAAACTTAATGTACTTTTAATGATGTCTTCTTAATTCAAGCATTCACATGCAATTAGCATCAAACAGGGATGAGCTGTCACAGGTCCAGGGGCTGTTCTCATCCATGCCCCCCGGTAAGACTCAGGTTCAGATATGAATGAATCATGGGCTTCAAAGTTCAAAAATGTTGCCTTAACAGGGGCAAAGATGGCTTGTAATGGCTAGTCATCCTAATTTGAGTCAATAAAATGACATTCTGTTCTAGTTTAGCTTAAATTCCAAGTCTCAAGTCGCTGAATACAGTCTGCATGGTCAATCTGGTTGTGTTGGACCCAAGTTGTTAGCTGGCTAATGGGTATAGAACAGGTCAGGGAGTCAGTGTGCGAGACAAGAGCTCTGATCTGAGACTGAGTACCTGGGTTCTACCAAGTAACACCCCCTCTTAAATTTTATTTTCTCTATCTGTAAAATGAGAGCGTTAAACTAAATGACTTTGAGGATTTCCTTCCCTTAACAGAATCTTCCTGCAGTCGATCTCCTTCATTCCTTCAGTGCATCCTCCTTACAGCTTCAACTAGTAACTTCCAAAGCACTGACGGTTATAGCTCTCCTCCTCAGACATCTGCTATAGTGGTATTTATTGAGCACTTACTGTACACTAGGCACTGCTTTTTGTAATCTCATCTCATTGTCAACTGCCCTGCAGTTTGTTACTGTGCCAGTTTTGCAGACAAGGAAACAGTGACTCAGATGAAAAGCTTTCCCACTTGCAACCGATGCAAGGAGAAGGTGCCGAGATTCAAAGCCTTGACTTTTCCACCGTGCCATGTCCTCCTCAAATGTTTCCTGCTGCCAAAGGAAGAAAGTGGAAATTGAGGCAGGTACTCATAGACCCCTGACCTTATCTGTCTTCCATTTCTTGACCCTTCTCGCCCTCCTTTGTCCCACCTATCCACTGCTCCTCACTGGCCCCTGATGCAGAGTGTCTGTATTTATACTGAGGCTTTCCCTCTGTGGGTCATATAAATCACCCTCCTTCACCTTGTCATTCCATGAGAGCTTCAAGTGCCAGTTCAGGTGGCACCTCTGCCAAGATTCCTTTCTCAGTTCCCTGGCATCTTTTTCCTTATTTTTAAAGTCCGTTATCTCTATTGCTGATACAAGAAAGGCTCTGCTGTGTCACCATTGTTTTGCTCATCTACGTCTCTATTACCTATCTTGATTGTGAACTGCAGAGAAGAAGGGATACCCCTCTTCATCCTCCCCTGCACTGGGTATATAATTCTGTGCTTATTACATAGTTGGTTCTGATGTAAGGATGATGCTCAAAGCTACTTAAAGTCTGGTGTGGCTTATATGTGGACCCATAAGAATAGACTCTGGCTACACTGTTGTGTATACCAGGAATGTTAACTGTACTCTGCTGTGTGCATAGGGAGTGGAAACAGCAATGGATAAACTGTTCAATAGATTTCTTAGTTTTCTCCCACTTTACGATATTGCCTTCTTATACCTCCATACTGTTCTGAGGTATTCTCTCTTCCAGTACCTATTCTCTGAACTTGCCTGTTTCACTTACAACTCTTTAGACTTACTGTTCTGTTCCTCACTCCCTTTCAGCCTGCTCTAGCCTCAGGACATCTGCTGTCCTTTCCCCTCCAACACAGAAAACTCTGCTTCTAGGTCTTTCCACAGCTGGTGCCTTCTCATAGGTGAGCCCTCTGCTCCCATATCATCTTAGAGGGGCTCCCCGCCCACCCTACTAGAAATCCTCTCCATTTCACTTCACCAAGTCCTATATTATCCTGAAGCTGCTTCAATATTTTGCTCGCTTGTTGGCTCACTTATTAATGTCTAATACTTATCAGAATGCATATTCCATAGAGGTATGGGTCTTGGCTATCTTGTTGTATCCCAGTTGGTACAAAGTAGGTGCTCCACAAATTCAACTATTTATTGATGAATAAGTAAACAAGTGAATGAATGAGTGAATTAGTATCCAAGGAAGCCTTTTCATTTGAAAATCATTAGTAGCACTACATGGGCCGGGCAGTTTGCTAGAAATTGATGAACCAGGGAGCTAATCTGATAAAACCTTTCAAATTTCCTCTGTGCTAAGAGGGTTTCTACTGCGAGAAGGAACAGGGAATGCAGTATCTTAGAGTGAGAATATTTTAGGGTCTATGACTGGGCTTCCTAAACCAACTTGTGTGCTCATTTTTACTCTGAGTGAGTCTCTGCATCATCGTGTGTATCTGCTTCTTTCTTTAACTCCTGAAGAGCAGCCCTCCATCACCTTCTGTGCTCTTCCTGTTTCTTCATAAATTCTGCTAAAACAGGGTTTGGACTTGTCACGGCCCTAATTTAACTCTGATGCATCCTTCACCATCTTGTTTTGCTAGCAATTGCCTCCTTTCTTATTTATTTTGTACTGGGGATTGAACCCTGGGGGATTTTATCATTGTGCTAAATCTCCAGTCCTTTTTATTTTATTTGGCACAGGGTCTTTCAAATTTGCTCAGGGCCTTCCTAAATTGCTGAGGCTGGCCTTGAACTTGAGCTCCTCCTGTCTAAGCTCCCGAAATGCTGGAATTACAGGTGTGAACCGCAACCCCTGAAAATTCTCTCATTCTTTCTCTTTCTCTATTCCTATTCTCTAGGGACAGACATGGCTTTTCCAGCCCATCTCTTGATGTGGGCCACAGGAGTTGCTGTAGTATGGTCATTTTAACAATATTAATCCTTATGATCCATGAACACAGGATATCTTTTCATGTTTTTGTGTTCTCTATAATTTTGTTTGTCAGTCTTTTATAACATTCATTATTGAGATCTTTCATTTACTTGGTTAAATTTATTGTGAATTGGATTGCTCTTTTTATTTCTTTTTCAGAAAGTTCATTATCAGTGTATACAAATGCTATTGTTTTTATATGCTAATTTTGTTTCCTGCAACTTTATTCAATTCATTTCATCAGTTCCAACAATTTTTGATGGAGTATTTAGTTTTTATGTATAAAATCCTATCACTGATAACCATGGACAATTTTACTTCTTTCTCTTCAATTAGGAGTCCCTTTATTTCTTTCTCTTGCCTGACTGCTCTTTTTAAGACTCCAGTACTATATTGAATAAGAATGGAGAAGGTGACATCTTTGTCTTCTTCCAGATCTTAGAAGAAACGACTTTTGCTTTTCTCCATTCCCTACGATACTGGCTATAGTTTTTCCATACATAGCCTTTAGTATTTTGGGGTATGATCTCTCTGTGTCTAATTCATTGAGATTTTTTTTTTTATCATAAAGGGAAGTTGAGTAGTAGCAATGCTATTTCTTTCTTTCTTTTTTTTTTGGGTATCTTTTGAGATGATTGTATGATTTTTGTTCTTCATTCTGTTGATGTGATGTATTACATTTATTGACTTGTGAATGTTAAACCATGCTTGATCCCTGGTATGAATCCCACTGAACATGGTATTTGATCTTTTTGCTATGCTCTCAAATATTTTATTGAGAATTTTTGCATCTATGCTAATCAGGGCTTTTGGTTTGTAGGTTTCTTTTTTAATTGAGTCTATGATTTTTGGTGCAAGGATAAAGCTGACCTCATAAAAAAATGTTCGACAAAATTGCCTTCCTTTACATATTTTTGGAGTAGTTGGAGAAGAATTGAAACTAATTCTTTATAGAAGGCCATCAGATTCTGAACTTGTTTTGTGTAGGAGAGTTCCGATTACTTCTTCAATCTCATTAGTCATTATTGGTTTGCTCAGATTTTCTACTATATCTTGAGACAATTTTGGTAGGTTGCATGTGTTCAGGAATCTTTGTGTCCCCTGCCACCCCACCCACACGGATTTTCCAATTGTTTGCCATAATTGTTTATATTCATTTTTCTGATCCTTTGCATGTCTGTGGTATCAGTTGTAAAGTTTACCTTTTTATCTCTAATTTTGTTTATTTGGATCTGCTCTCTTATTTTTTTCTTGACCAGACTTGCTAAATGTTTGTGAGTCTCTGCATCATCGTGTGTATCTGTGTAAATTCTGTTTTTTTTTTTTTAATAAATGCTTTGTTTCATTGACCTTTTGTATTTATTTTTGGTTTTATTTATTTGTGTTTTGATTTTAATTCTTTCTTAATAGTAATTTTGGGCTTGGTATGTTATTGCTTTTTCTTAAGTACATGAGGTATACTGTTAGGGTGTTTATTGAAGCCTTTTTATTTTTTGATATATGTACTTATTGCTATTAACTTCCCTGTTTTTTTTTTTTGTTGTTGTTGTTTGTTTGTTTGAAACAGGACTCTCTAAGTTGCTCAGGGCCTTGCTAAATTGCTGAGGCTGGCTTTGAGGGAAGGCAGGGCACACTAACCCCTCCTCCCCTGCCTCATACTACCAAGCTGTTGGTACCATCGCGCCCAGCTTAATTCCCCTCTTAATAATACTTTTGCTGAATCTCACAGATTTTGATGTGTTGTTTTCATTTTTATCTGTTTCATTTTTCATTTCTCTTTTAATTTCTTCCATTACTCATTATTTTTTTGATGGCATGCTGTTCAATTTCCATGTATTTGTATATTTATGACTCTTCTTATTGGTATCTACTTTTATTCCACTGTACTCTACAAAGATACATTGTATAATCTTAATTCTTAAAAGTTTATTGAGGCTTGATTTTCCATGTGCGGAGGGGAAGACTGCCTATTCCATCGCTGCTGGATGGACTGATAAATATCTTTTAGGTCCCCTTACTTTAGAGTGATATGGTTCCATGATTGCAAAGCCATGCAGCCAGCCCACTGTTACCCACTGAGAAGAAGCAGCAGAGCTGGGGAGCAGATAAGTAGTGGCTGAACCATGGCCTTCGTGGGCTAGAGCTCATCTGGGCCTGGCCCCATCCTGGACTACCTGCTGCTGCCCTTTGCTCAATGCAAATGGATATCCTGGGTGCTGTGCATCCACATGGTGTAGGCCTGAGCTGCCATGGGTCAGCAAAAAGGGAAGCCATGGCACACTGACTCCTCCTCCCAGGGCAGCCCAGCCCAGGCAAGTTCAGCCCTGCAGCTCTATGTGGCACTGCAGCCAACCCGAACCTCCTAGGAAGCTGGGATTGCAAATAAATATGGAGAAAATGGAAGTGGAGCTGACCTGAGTGGACTCAAGAGTTCATAGCATTAGTTTTTTCCCAAACCCTAATTAGCATAATTTTGGGCCAATAGTATTGATAACTTTTCGAACCCTGATTAGCATGAGTTTGGATGGACAATGCTGACCCAAGTGCTATATAGACCCCTAGGTTGGCACACTCAGAGGGCAACCTGTTATTAGTCTCCTCTTTGCTCTGAAGTTTCTATTCTTGAATATATCTTAATTCATTTCACTTATGCCTTCCATTTTCTGTGGGTTTCATTCTTCAGATTTGTTAAACAAGAACCCAGAAAGAAGCAATTGGCACTGAGTTGCTAGGGTTTGCCGCAGCCCTGGAGGGCACAGCCTACTATTAAGGGCTGAAGCATGTTTCTTGGCAGCAGAGGCCTGCAGGCTGTGCAGAACCCACCTGCCTGTGGGAATGGAGAAGCTCCAGTTTCAATAGTATGGCTCATCTCTGATGTGTCTTTGTTGATCATCTGACTCAATGAAGTGTCTATTGTTTCATAATTAGAGCCTGTCATATCATAGTAACAAGAAATGCAAATAGGTAGTGGGTCAACAAATTATAGGTTGATTGCTGGTTCATGTAATTGTCAAGAGAAGTTCTGATGGTTGAGGGTGTTGTGAGGTGGGTGGTTCTGTGCTATAATCCAGTCATTAACTGTACAAGAAAAAGGGCAAGGCAGGTGTGGTGGATCATGCCTTTAGTCCCAGCTGCTCAGGAGTTTGACCCAAGAGGATCACTTGAACCCATGAGTTCAATACCGTTAACAGAGTAGAACCCTCCTACTTTAAGAAAAAAAAGCATTAAGTACCGTGCATGTTTTTGTTTTTGTTTTTCATGGGGCAGGGTTTGTATGTGGAGTACTATACGTGGATTTAAAAAAAAAAAAAATCATGGGGCATTCATTCATTGGCTAAATTCAGTCACGTGGCCACGTCTAGACTACATGCAAGGTATGCTGTAGCATGTTGTCTAGGCGTATGCCTAGGAAGAGGAGAGCATGAATTTTGGTAAGCAGCTTTCAAATCTAAAGAAATCTAAAAATTGAAAAAGTAGCATAACATTTTTGCTGATTCCTAAAATGTAATAAACTATTATAAAATGTTAACATTTATTTTGACATTTTCATGTAGTTCATTTCTTTTCTTTATTTATTTTTTCTTTGAATCCAAGAATTTCAGAGGTGGAAGGGCCTTGTAATTCTACTGCCCTAAATTTACACATAAGGCTCAGGGAAGTTTTCTCAGAATATTTCAATATTGTGTTAATTCCTCTCTCATCTTTTCTCTCATCTCTTCCTCATCTAGTCAGAAGTACACTGAGATATGTGTTTGGAAGTTGGAAAGACACAAATTCAGCAACTATTGAGAACCATGAGTCTTTCGCATTGGAAAGAGATAGAAGGAGTTTCTCCACAGCATCTTGACTCGTTGTCTGTGCTCTTTTCTTTGAGGACATTCAAAACAGCCCATTTTTTCTTTAATGTAGCACCCCTTAGGAGAGTGTAGTGGTTCCAAGGCCAGGCACTGTGGAGTTCCAGGTTGCCACAAAAGGACTCCAGAGACACCGCCATGGACTAGAAGTGATGAGCCAGGGTTGTGTTCTGACTTCCATGAATCCCTTCTTCATTAGTGTTAAAAATTATACTTTATGACAGTGTTGACTGGTATACAGATAAATATATTAATATTATGTTAAAACATTTTATTTGACCTAAATGTTTAATTTTTTTTCTTATTTTAAAATATATTAAAAGCTCTTTGTGGTTCTTAATATTATTGGGGGTCTTAGGTTCAATGTGCCTAATGGGCATGTTGACCCTGGACTGAACTTAACCTCACCCACTAACCCTATAAGAGATGCTAAAAGTAAAAAAATTGGTGTCTCAGAATTCATGAGATTCAGTATCTTCTGAGCATAGATGAGAGAACTTAGGGTACAAGAAGTGAATTAGAAGGCCATTTGGTTAATTTGTGACTGAGCCTGAACCACTCTTTTCACACCCTGGGCCTTTTTCGCTCACCCTTTCATTATTCGTTCTCTCACATGGTCCATGTTCAGTGAAGCCTGCTGTGTGTCAAGACCATCAGCACTCTGTTGCCTCCCATAGGACCGGGCTTGGTCCTTAGGGACAGGACAAGAATTATTATCCATCAATGGGCCATCTTGCACTCAGAGAGCCTGGGTGTGGGGTTTCCCCACACTCTTCTTGCTATGGAGTAAGAGAATGCAAGTTCTGTCATACCATTTCCTGGTCTCAGCAACCTTTTGAGCCTGGGGTAACAAAGAGCTTTTATTTTTTAAAGATCTTATACCATTATGACTGATGACTAGGTTTAGTGTTGTCGCATCTGACGTGTGTGTGTGTGTGTGTGTGTGTGTGTGTGTGTATGAATATATATATAGAGAGAATAGTTGTAATCACCTGTTTACTTTAAAGATAACTACTAGCCCGGTGCAGTGGTGCACACCTGTAATATCCCCCATATAAAGCTGGGAGAATAGAATCACAAATTTGACACTAGTCTGAACAACTTAATAAGACATGTCTCAAAAAAAAAATTGTGGGGGGAGCTAGGGATATAGTTCAGTGGTAGAGCACCTCTGAATTCAATCCTCAGTACCGCAAAAAAAACAAAAACAAATAAATGCATAAGTAAAATAACCTAAACTTGGCTAGTGCAAACGTATTGGGATCATGCCATTAGTAGCACTGTTATCCCCACTTTATAGATAAGGAAATGAAGGCTTGGTGAAGCCCCAAGATTTGAGCCCCAATTGTCTGACTTCAGCCCTGCCCCTAATTGTTAAACTCTTCTTTCTCCCTTTTAATTGTTCTTCTGTGCTACTTTCCTTTTGAGAATTTTCCTTTTCCTTTTCTTGAATCACCACAATAAAAAGTATAGGAAGTTATTTAGTTGTTCTAATCATTTTCTATAAATAAGTCAGCACTTGTTCATCAGGAAGGGTTAGAATTTCACTTTGCACCCAGAGCAGCAGGCTGAGTGGTTGAAGTGCACAAAATTCCTTGCCCCTTGTGGATCCTGGCTGGTCAATCCCCCAGAGGTATTTTGACTGTCCCAGTACCTGATGATACCCTGGGTATATACCTGAGTATCATAGAAAGGAATCTTTCTTCTTTGATCAGCAGTATTCTAAAGAAGCCTTTTTATTTCTAAGGCTAAACAAATTTCCAAGCTCATGAACCATTGTAGTGAAGCTAGGGATCCGTAAATATGCACATATGTGTTCATAAGCACACACAAAGGGGCCTGAAAGAATTCACTCCAAAGTAGAAACAGTGATCCCTCTTGGAGCAAGTAGTGGAAATAGAGGAGCTCCAATCTTTAGAAGACATATTTTTATATTATTTTTTTTTCCAGTGGACAATTGCTTGTTTAATTAAAGAAATTAAACATTAAGAAATATTGTGTTATGAAGGAATGAATATGATCTTGGGTAAAATCCCGTGGCCTCTCTGGGTTCCAGTTTTCTCACTTACAAAATGAGAAATTAAATGATCTCCGAGGGCCCTATCAAAACCGTAATATTCTTTCTATTCTATTTTATGAAGTGCAGGCTGTGTCGGCCGGCAAATCACTAACGAGTACAGCAGACTGTTGTAATTTACTTTTTAAGGGTAAAAAAAGTTATGGACTCAATTTCTTCTGCTCCTAGAAGCTATGCAGCTTTGCGTCTGGTTCATTCATTTAACAGATACTTACAGAGGACAGGCTCTGGGCCAGAGAGAATTTTAGGTGCAGAGGGCAGATTAGTAAACAAGAAAAATGAGATCCCTGTACTCATCAGAAAACCAACACAAAGATAAAATAAGCAATCACAGTCATCACAGAATATGATGGTGGGCATGAAAGGAATGGAAGTGTCTGGAGAGGGTCTCAAGGAAGCCATCAGAGCAGATGCCAAGCTGATCTCCGAGGATGAGCAGGTGTACAAGTGACGGTGGGAAGACTGTTCCAGGAGGAGGCTGTTATGGTTTGGATGAGAGGTGTCTCCCAAAAACTCTGGTGTAAGACAATGTAAGAAAGTTCAGAGGAGAAATGTTTGGGTTGTAAGAGTCTTAACCCAATCATTAATTTAATCCCCTGATAGTGATTAACTGAGTGGTAACTGAAGTGGTAGGTGCAGAAGGAGGAGGTGGGAATTGGGGTGTGGCTTTGGGTATATATTTGTATCTGGTGAGTGGAGTCTCTCTCTGCTTCCTGATCACCATGATATAAGCTGCTTCCCTTCACCATACCCTCCTGCCATGATGTCCTGCCTCACCTGGAGCCCTGGGGAATGGAGCTGGCTTCTGTGGACCATGAGCCCTCAAATAAACTTTTCTTTCCCTTAAATTGTTCTGGTTGGATCTTTTAGTCACAGCAGCAAAAAAGCTGACATATACAGAGGTGTACATGCAAAGACCCAGAGGTGGGGAATGCTCCCTACGTTGGAGCAAGAGAGAAGTTGGTGAGGCTGGAGTTGAGTTGAGAAGGGAGGAGCGAGGTGAGTGAGGTCCAAGAGTAGGCCAAACCAGGGACCCAGACCAGCAGTCCTGAAGGTTCAGACTTAGATTTAATTCTAAGAAAAGCAGATGTCAAGGAGAGGAGTGGTGTGCTCTGGCTAGGCCGTCATTGGAGATGGCGTGCAGAGTGACTCCAGATATTTTTCAAAGTAGAGCTGACAGGTCTTAGCAATGGAGTAGAGGAGGAGATTGGGGGGAAAAAAAGGGAGGAATGAACAATGTCATAGAACTAAGCCACCACCCTGATCAGAACCCTGCCGGGAGCCATCATCAAGGACTTGCATAAGAGTGTTCATAAGTACAGAGCTCCTGGTTCCTGCTTAGAGTCAAACATTTGGCCCTAATCTTAAGAAATTTAAAGGCATTTTAAATCTGGGGAGCTAAACAAGAGGTATGTGGGTCATTTTTAAAATGATAAATTCTTTGACACTCTTCCCATTGAGATGTGGCCTCTATGTCCCCTCCCTTTGAACCCAGAAGAGCTTTGACCAATAAAGTATTGTGAAATGTGTCCAGCAAGTCTGGCTTACTCCTGGGAGCATGCATGCATGGAACCTGACCCTCCACGGCTACCTGGGAGCAGCAGGTGGGGAAGGCCAAGTCACTGGGAGAGGCCACACATAGGCAGTAGGCAGGTCAAGGAGCCACTAGAGGATTTCAACCTCCTGGCTTTTGAGTCTTTCCATCTGAATTCCTGACATCATGGATTATAGAAGAGCCTTCCCTGCAGGGCCCCGTCCACAGGTGGGTGTTTTGAGTCAGTATGGAGGCAGCAACCAAAGACGAGAGCAGCCATCGAGGTTGGCAGGTCTCTTGGTTGGAATATTTAGGAGGTCTGGATTTTAGTCATGGATCAACCACAAAATCACTCATTTTAGGTTTTGATTTTAATCAAGGATATTTTGACCATTTGGGGGCTTGATGTTCCCTTCCCTTGATGCCATCTGAGTGGTCCAGGAGGAAAGAGAACAGCAACCTGAACCAGCATATCCATGTCAGTGTTGACCTCTGTGGGTGGCGCTTGATCGTGTGCAGGAGCGACCTGTGTCACCAGCCCAATCTGCCACAACTGTCCCAGGTGGCAGGTTTATCACCTTTCTCCTCCTTGTCCTTTCAAGGAGCCTGGGTCTTGGAAAGAAATGTCAGGAAAGGATATAAGAGTTCTAGACTCGCTGTCACTAACTTGTTTTGTCACTGTGGGACACGTCCTGCTGCTTCTTTGGGACTCAGTTCCTTATTTGTGAAACAAGAACTTGGACAAAACAAAAGATGGGTAGTGTTTACTTGTTCGTTTTTTCATGGGATTGATAAAATGTAAAATTACGAAAGATTTGGGGAACATATCTCTTTTTTTCTCTAATTCAAACTAAAATGGCTTTTTGAGCACCAGAAGTCACATCGAACTACTTAATACCTCCCTTGTCCTAATAACTAGCAGTTATTCTATCTGGGGTCTAGAGCATGCCAGGCATTGTGCTAAGGGCTGCACATGGTCAATTCAGTTGACCCTCTGTGGTAGGCATTGGCGTCTCCTGTTGTACATGCAGAGCAGAAGCCAAGAGAGGCTTAGTAACTGCTCCCTGTCATCCGCCTGCAGGGATCTGAATGTAGGACTCCTTAGTCCCCACTCTTGGATACCATGCAGTCCTCCTTCCAGCTCTCGTTTCTGAGATTTTTTGTGGCCCCTTCTTCCCAGGATTGACTTCATCAGTGGCCTGGGAGGAGTTGTGACCAAGCAGAGTCGAGTCAGATCTTCATAACTTTGCTGTCCACCAGTTCCCACTCCCTCAACAAAACATCCAGCCCAAGAGCAGATTCGAGACTCCCTCAGCATTCTACGTCCTGTCCGAGCTCTAGACATTGAGGGTGACAAGACAGAGGTGCTCGGCAGCCATGATTCCCTACACTACTTCCTGGCCTGTTTCCCATGCGAGGACAGAAACTCTTTCCTCAACGTCTTTAATTGCTAATAAATGAACAGAATGGGACAGACCAGGGCCTCTGACACAGGATAACTTCTGAAACCACCTGTCTAGCACCATACTTAAATGGTCAGGCTCTGGGGTCGCACAAATTTAGAGCCCAAGTTTGACTCTTCCCTTTATAATTTTGCACCTTGGGTGAGTTTCTCATTTTCTTTTGGTCTCAGTTTCCTCATTTATCATATGAAGATGATCACAATCTCTTTATGGCACTGGATTCTTGTGAGGATTAAATGTCACAGTGAGTCAAGATGCTTAAAACTGTGCTCATTAAATGTGAGCTGCTCTCCGCATTTTGAAAATGAGGAAGTTTGGTGATATTGGAGTAGTTGGAGACTATATTTTTCAGGGTATGGTGACAGCGGGGACATCACTGGAATACAGAAGGAATCGAAAGTATGTAAATAGCCGTAGCCATAGTGATATCTTAGAACTAGTGTAGCAGTGCTGCAGTTTGTACACGTTGTCATGAATACACCGACAGACAGATGCCCAGAGATTTAGTTAACTCTTGACATGACCTTGGGGAACCAGGAAACCATGTCACACAGTGAATTATTGAAACCCATAGAGATGTTCATCTTGAGGGCATAGGAGGAGATGAAAAGTACCTTCAGATTTCTGGGAAGAGCGGGTATACTTTGGAGGGTAAATCAAGAACCAATGGCTGGGAACATGTCCCTAATTTTTATACTGCATTTAAAAAGTCAGAGCAGGCTAAATGTGGACCCAGCTACCTGGAGGAAGTGGTGAGTCTACATGTTCCTGGAAGAATGCAGACCACAGGCATGTGTCCTATAGCACCCATCCATCCTGCTCAGTCCTTAGGCTGACTTAACGGGGAGAGTCCAGGGTTCTGTGAAATCGCACACGATTATTTCAACAGGTAGAAAATGACAATCCTATGAGTCCTGAACCCCAGGGATCTCTCTTTACCCTTCTGACGCTGGTGCCCACATGGCTTCATCTTCACAGTAAGATTAGAGCAGCATGTCTGTGGGGTCGGGTGGTGACTGTGGCCTTGCTCCTCTTCCAACTTGAATCCCAAATACACTTCTTGTCACTGTCGGTCCCACTGGGCTGGACTAGGAGAGAGCTGGGCAGAGGTGGCTCATTATGCCAATGCCAGAGAAGCAGGGTTAGTGGAGAGTGAGATTCAGTCAGTCACTGGGAAAGGAGCAAGTGGTAGGACCCATGAGAAAAGAACCAATGAAATCTCACCTGCTGGTGGGAGGATTGAGCTCTGGGGGGGCGAGTTGAAAAATGGAGAGGAAGTGGAGTTGCTGACACTTGTCTCAGAGGCTGTGGGAGAAAGAGTTTCTATAGATTTGACCATTTAATTAGCCTCGATTTCCTGTGGCGAGGAAGATGGAGGTCGGTGTAGAGAAAGCTGAGATACAATCCCTGAATTGAGGTATTCACTGTTAATTCATTAATTTACTGAGGACTGCCTATGTGCTCGGCTTGATGAGATAGTGGAGTGGGAAGATTTCTGGGGCTGTACTTGACCTAGGCCAACCCATGAAGTCCCTCTGAGTCTTTTTCTTCTTCTATAAAATGGGCTTACGGTGCCCTCATGCTATTTTGAGGTTAGAACGAGGCCACTTGCCAATTGGCCCTGCCACAACCCTTTCTTTGGTAGATATGCAAGAAACAGGAGGATGATAAATAACTGATCTCCATTGAAAATTCCTATCTTTGAGAAATGGATCACTACTCTGGGCTCTTAATGAAGATTCAGCATTTTTCATCCTGCCGGCTAGGATTAAGGGAAGTCTGGAGCCAGACAACTCTGAAATCCAAACCCGGCCTCAGCAACGGGCAGTTGTGTGTCATGGGGCAAGGTAACATCTCTGAGTATCGTAAGGGAAAACACAGCTGTGATGCCTACCTTTTGGACCATTGTTATGTGCTCGAGGAGAGAGCATATGTAATGCCGCCAGGCACAGAACCTGGCTTACAGACAGTCCTGTGTACCTGGTTGAGACTTCTTGGTGCCCCATGGGACACTCCTCTGATATTCTTTATGTATTTTCCACTGTTATTTAAAGGGAAGAGTACATGAAATTAGGTGCAATGGCAGCAAAATATTTGTACTTTCCACAGAAGTACAAAAGGCTCTTGGTTAACTCCCTAGAAGACATTCATTTCAACCATCTGGAGGGTTCTCCTTAGGACATTCTGGTGAAAAGAATTTTCTTTTCCTTCTTAGATTTCTAATGATGGCAACAAAAACTTCTGTGCTGTCAGATCTCTTTTTTAGTTTGTCTCTACCTGCAATCAATATTGATTCTTTTCCCTTTTCACTGTGTTTTTTTAAAATAGGGGCCAACTTTTAAGCTAGCTGTTGCATGGTTTGATTCCCGTTAAGGATTATCTACCATGTCGCCAGCAACCTTCAGGCCTTCATTTGTCCTGGGGCAGAGACTATAAGTTAGGATGTTCATGTTCCAGTCCTACCTCACTCGCTTTTGCTTAGAAGATTTGGGGCTTATCTCTTGATCTTCCTCCGTCTCGGATTTTATTTTATTAAATGGGACTAGTCTTCTCTATTTTATCTGCCATTCAGGGCATTACTAAGAATCACGACAGACAATAGTTTTGAAAAGGCCAGTGGCTACAGAATTCTATGGCATCATGAAATACACTTATTTGAGAGCATCTGTCACTCTAAGGAAAAGCATCAAATACAGTGAGTACAATTTTATGTGTGAGCCAACAAGGTATATGTTTTTCAGGGACTTAACTACAGCTGGGCCTTGCTGGCCTGTGTCATAGTGCAATTTGCCTCTCTTTTTATGTTATTGTTTATCTATGCAACCTCCCTGAAGTCCTCATGGAGTCTGTCTGTGCATTTAGTGTGTTTCTTTTCATCCAAAGCCACACAGACAATGCCAAGTCTGTGGCCAACTGCAGGTGTCCAATTTCTGCTGCAGAACAGAAATAAACATGAACAATAAAACTTCCCTTCTCTCCCTGAAATGATTCAAAGGGAGGAAGAGAGAAGGGAGAGAGAGAGAGAGAGAGAGAGAGAGAGAGAGAGAGAGAGAAGAGAGAAAAGGAAGAAACCTTCTGCTAATATACTTTATTCCAAAGGATGAAGAAAATAAAATTTTATGGACAGAAAAGAATCTCTTAGAAGACTTGTTTATTGTTTCCTTACCACCAAATCTTTTCCAGAGAGCTTTCATTATTTATGAGCTAACTCACAGCGCCCAGAGGTTAGCAGGAAAGCATTGTTTTTTTTTTTTTCCAACTACACAGGAGAAAACAGAGGCTGAATGGTGACATGAGTCCCTCCATATACACAAATGGATTTGGACAGGAACACTTTGAATTGGGACAGATTCGTTTGAAACCAGTTGCTAGTCATTAGAAACAGTTGGTTAAGCCCCCAAACTGAATTTCATTTTCTTAATTATGTGGTTAATATTATTTATAGTTCACTGATTGATGAATTAGAATTTCTTTGCTTGTTAGAGTTAGAAATCCAACAAAAAAGTAGCTTAGGTGGGAGAGGCAGTTGATTAGCTCATGTCACCAGAAGTTTGACTAAAGACTGGCCTCTTAGACATCTGGGCACAGAGACTCATATGATAACAGGACTCTGTATCATGCATTTTAGTGTAGGGGATGGTCTTTGCTCTTCTTGCTGTACAAAGGCTTTCTCCATGTGATTCAGAAGGCAACCTTGGCTATTTTTTTTGTTTAGATTCAAAAGTAATGTCACCTTCTCACCCTTCCTCCAGATTTAAAAAAATTTGGGGTCATATAATATTAGGATGCCAGTCATTATGGCCAGGGAAATAAAGGGATTAAAATTGCCTAGGCCAGAAGTATGGGCAGGCAGGGTATTAAGACTGGCAGTGTAGCCAGGGGTGGTGGCACATGCCTGTGATGCCAGCAGGTTGGGAAGCTGAGGCACGAGGATTGCAAGTTCAATGCCAGCTTCAGCAACTTAACAGGGCCCTAAGCAACTTAGTGAGACCCTGTCTCAAAACAAAACAAACAACAATAACAATAACAACAACAACAAAAAATATAAAGGGCTGGGGATGTGGCTCAATGGTTAAGTGCTCCTGCGATCAATTTCTAATACAAAAAAAAAAAAAAAAAAAGGGAAAGAAAGAAAGACTGGTAAGTATAAACAGGATCACATGATGATTAGGAGCAGTTCCCCTAAGAAAGGAAGGCCAGGTTGCCAAATCCACAGATATCTACTATCAGTAATGTCTTCTTTCTCATCACCACATGGTTTTTCCAATGCCTGGGAAATTAGTTTTTATATCATTATTTAACTATTTCTAATCACTTCATTAAGTTGATTACTTAATCAAATTAAGTTAATACTTTTTTATTCCCCCCTAGATGCGTTTGTGTGTGAACACAAGAGATCAAGTTCACAACACATTTTTTTTTAAAAAAGAAATATTGAAATGATTTCTTTTTTCTGATTAGGATTTAAGGCAAGATAGAATATCTATGCAAATAAAGCTGTTTTTTAAGATAATTTTTCTTCTGGAATTGTTTAGGTAGCTTCTTAATCTTCTTCTTTAAACTCTATGTACATTCAACTTTAGGCGTCTCTGTTGAATAACCGTTTTCTGCTGATTTTCATGACTATATTTTAGATTTGTACATTAAAACAAGGCTTTCCGTGTAAATGGTAAAGTGGTGACATTTTTGTTTGACATCCTCTCATTTTTCATCCTGAATTCATTGCTGACCTTCCTGCACACTGACCGCACCCTTCAAGTGCCTCTCTTCTACCTCATGAAGAATGTTTATCATGAAAGCACTTGGAGCAGGTATGTCGGTCCAGTTTGACTTTGCCAGATATTTTTTCTTGCTAATGACTTTTACAAAGAAATTCATAAAGCTTTGTGGAATAAAAGACTTTGTCTTGGATAAGGAATTTAATATAGTAAATATTAAGGACTTTTTTTTTTGGTTGGGAGAAAATTTGAGCATGATTCTGAAGTTCCCCAGTTTAGACATTTGCCTACTCTATTTAAGTTTAGTCTCATGTTAGTTACTGTTTCCAGCTGTCTCTCTATAACACACTTTTCCCAGATCATGGTGCAATTTATCCAAATACATTTAACTAACTCTATAGGGAAAGAAGCAAAAAGGCTACCCATTTAGTTTTAGTATTGTTCTAACTGTAAGAAGATCTCTTTGTGTTATGCCAAGTACCCTGGATTTTAAGACAGGAGAGCTACCTTCCAGTTGGTCTTGGTTTAACCAGAAACTTATGTGACCACAGCAAGTCATTTATTCTCAAGTCCACTTATATGTAAGATATAATTGGACAAAGTAATGATTAGATGACTTATAAGGTCCTTTCCAACTCTTATGAACTTTTCTGAGTCTTATTCATTTATATAAAACATTCACCCAGTGGAAATGCTACTGTCTCTTCTGAAAGATACTGCGATCATGAAACCAATGTAAGTAAAATGCCCGGCCCCATGCATATGCTTAGCCAATGTCAGTGATAATGCTTCTATCTATGAATTATTCTGCCACATAGTTCCTGTAGCTTGGGATTTATGGATTGATTTTGTGTATTGCTTTCTTTTTGGAAATAGCAGCTTAACTTGGCGATAGTCCTTCACATACATTCAAGGAGCCCCTGCCATATGGTCCCTATAAGATATTATAGTCAACATCCCCCATGAGCCCCAAAGCCCACAGTCCTTCAGGAATTGAGGAGAACGTTCTATTGTTCCAAGGATGCCAAGTGCTTTGCAGTGAAGTAGCCCTTCATCATGTGCCCATGGTTTGATTTATGAATCTGTCATATTTCACTTTTATTGAACACAGACTGGGCTCAGAATTCTCATCCCAGTGCCTTTGGTGGTACCACTGGCTCCTTCCTTGATGACATTTTTGAATATTAAAGCAAGTGCCATCAACAGGTGGCAGGTCTTCTCCCACTTCTGGTAGTGACCTTTTGGGACTTTTCACTGGAAACTATCCTGTGGGCAGGATAAACTATCCTGATGGCTGTGGTCTGTTATGGGTATGGCAGGACTTATATGGAATTTAGGTGGCTGAAGCTCTGCTTTGGCCTCTGAGATAGCAGTCCTGCCTCATGGAGTTATTGCCAAGAGTACCTGAGAGGAGGGGTGAGAGCACTTGCATAGTGCCTAGCACATGAAAGATACTCCAGGTATGTTAGTTTTTGTTGGAATCAATACCTGATATGTGAATCGATTTTTTCCTTAGCTCAAAACCCTCAACCTTTCCTATCTCATGGTGGATCCAGTGTCCATTCTCCATGGCCAGCCCAGGCTTTTCCTTCTTGGATCTTGTTGGCCCATGTGGTGCCGGCTACACTGGATACTTGTCCTTCTCCAAAGAAGCCCTACTCATTTCTGCCTTCTGGTCTTTGCTTGTTCTGTTCCCCCCTTTTTTTGAAAACCTTCTTTTCCACCTCAAAAAATACCTGTAAAACTCAAATACAACACACACACAAATTCTGTTGCCTCCTCCTCCCTTTTCCCCAGGCAGAAATGATCTCCGACTCCTGAGGACGCCGCTCACCTTTCAGCTCTACCTATCTCATTCATCAAGTCATTCAACAAATATTGATTAAGGATTTGTTATGGGCCAGGCATTAGGCGGAGGCAGGCAAGGTCATTGGTCTTGTGAATAAGTATTTTAGATGGGGGGAGAGATATAATACGTAAGTAAACAAGATATTATTAGATCCTGATGAGTAATGGGAGAGGGAATGACTTCAGAGCTAGACTAGATGGGGTGGAGAAGAAATGCCGTTCTAGGTAGATGGCATTTTAGTTAGGAGATGAATGATGAGCAGCCAGCCTCCAAAAGATCTGGGTGAAAAAGATTTCACACTGGGAAAAGAGCAGGTACAAAGGCACGGGGTAGGACTAGGCTTGGCATGTTGGAGGAATGGTATGAAAGCAGGAGGAACTGAAAATTGATCAGGAGAGAGGGTTCTAGATTGTCACATGGACACAAGATGACGCTGGGTATGTGGAAGATGGCCTGGGCACTTTGCTTTTTTCCCAACGGGTACTAACCCCCTTTGAACTTGTGTTGTATTTTACAGTGTTTATGTGTCTTGTTTTTCCTTCCTGACTGTAGACTAACTCTCTGAGAAACAGGACAATCACTCGTTTGTTTTTCTTCTTCTGCATATCTACCTATGGACATGGGTGTGCATTACCTATGTTTGTTGGAAGGATGCATATGTCTCACTCTGGGGTGAAAATGAAGCTTATACAGGCTCCTGAGGAAGGGTTGGGCTCACCTTTAAGCCTCTGAGCTGGTGCTTACTGCAGTCACTTTCCAAAAAGAGGGCAGGGAGACTGGGCAGAGCATGAACAGCATCTATAGGCAGAGCCTCCTGTGGTCTCCTGAGCCATGTTGCTGGCGCTGTCTGCTTGCCTGATAGAATATGTAGCCTTTTCTTCTCTAGGATTTCTAGTTGATGCTGTAGGGCAAATTCTTCACACCTCAGCTTATATCCCTAAACTCATCTCCATCCTTGCAATAGTTCATCTTCTCTGAGAGTTTATTCAATGATGTGGGATCCTCATTTCTTTCTTATTCATTCTTGTCTTACCATCACCCACACTCCCAACATGCTATTCATATGCTGTAATTATATAAGACAGGGTTTTTCAACTTTGGCCATATTGATCTCATGGACTGGATGATTCTTTGTTGTGGAGGGGCTGCCATGTGTATTGTTGGATGGTTAGCACCATCCTGGTCTTGATTCACTGAATGCCACTAGGGGATGCCTTTCCCCAAGTTCTGAAAACACACCATGTTCCCATATATAACCAAATCTCTCCTGGGGACAAAATTGCCCTTGGTTGAGAGCCACTGATAGAAGTCTACAACCAAGAGGGATCTTGGAGGTTACTCAATTTCTCCTCATTCCCTCATTTCACAAATGAAGACACTGAGGCAGAGAGTAATGAAATGATTTGCCCAAAGTCACACAGATTGGTAGTAATGCAGGGCATGGACTTCATATTGTAAAATATCATTCTAGTGCTTCCTTTAGCATGGTGAAATCCCTTGAATTGGAAAAGCAGTAAGTAGAGAGAGAGAGACCGATTTGGATTAGAATCAAGGCCAGCTATTGGTTGGACACTTGGCCTTGAGTTCTGAGCCTTTATTTCCTCTTATCAGGGTAGTAAATCCCCGCCTTGCAGGGTTGTTTGTGTAAATGGGATCATTTGAAACCCTAGCAACCTACGCAGTATGCAGTTGGTGTTGAGCAAATGCTGGTTCCCATTCCTTGGAGTGCTACAGAATGGGCAAGCAGTATTGAGCAGGAGGAGCTGGAGCTGTCACTAGGAGGCCTCAGAGCTCCTGTGGAAGATGAGGCCAATGGGCACTGCCTTCCAGTGGACTATGTTTAAAATGCAGGTGGTGAAATTTGGTTTCTCTAATGGAAACAGCCAAGTAATTTTCCAGTTTGGAAAATAACTGGCTGTGGTTGAAGGCTGACTCATTTGACAAAGTTGGTTTTTTCCCTTTTCCTTAGGAGATACTTCTATGACAATCTTATGTCCAAAGTCCTGTGCTTCTCCTTTCCCCAGCAGAATGTTGTATTATAAGCATGCCTAAAGGATATAAGGAGAACTTAGAGCTCAAGTTGGGAACTGTATTTTTTCCTTTTCTTACGTCAGATGAATATAAGGACATTTTCTGACTTTAGAACCATGGAGATGGTGTGTGTGCGCACATGCGCATGTGAACACACTTTTCTGGAACTCAAACTCAAGGCCTTGCAATTCCTTGGCAAATGCTCTATCACTGATCTACACCCCCAGCTCAGGACCATGGGGATTGGATACATTGGATACTCTGGACTATATTGTGTAGCCAAAGCTCTTACTCACTGGGGATTCAGGACAAAAAAATCATGAGATACTGTTCAGAGGTCAATATTGGCCATCTTTTAGTCTTTATTCCCAGCTTTCACAAGAAGTACAGTCCCCTTACTCCACAGACAGTCTCAGGATAAAGAGTGTGCATAGAGCAGAAGGAAAAGAGCACACCAAACAAAGTGGACACCAGGAAACCTGAGTTTAGGTCTTAGTCTGGCTATGGATCAATATCCCTAATATAGTGCTTTGTAATTTTCAAAGAAGTTTTAATAAATGCTTTCTTTGATAATTCAGGTCCAATTGTACTTTCTCTTCTGACTGCACATTACAATCACCTGAGAGTTCAAAATACAACGGCCTGAAATAATAGTAATTGTAATAATAATAATAATAATAATAATAATAATAATAATGTCTATGCTTCATCTCAGACCAACTAAATCTGGAGATGTATCCTGGACATTGGTGACTTAAAAATTTCCATAAGAGATTTCTACTATGTGGTCTGGGTTGAAAAGCTCTATCTATGTTCAGACAGGATGTTGCATGTCTTTGATGAGTAAACTGATACTTGGGGTAGTTCGGTTTGTTTTCTTATCCAAGCTTGAAAGGCAGAGCAGGGAAGACAAGCCAGGGACGAAGGACCTTTCCACTGTTGTTTCTCTACCCGTGGTGTGAACCTGGGACAGGAGCTTCTCAGGAACCCCAGTTTCTTATCTGTAAAGTGGGATATAAATGGACCCCATAGAAATTTTTTCTTAAGAGTGCACGTCAGCATTTGGCAAGGAATGCATTTGTTATCTTGTCGTTTATTTAAGATAGGATGACTTTTAAAAAAATATAACTTCAGTGAAAGTTATTCTATGCCAACTTTTACAGATCCCATTTGAGTGCCTAACCAGGGTATTACCAGATAACCAGAAGAATGGGAATATAAAGGACTCAAGAAAAAGCATTGGCTGATCTTGACTTCTTTACCCCCTACTTTCCTCATGTGGCACACAGGAGACATGAAAATCTTGTGACTTCTAGGGATTTGGGATGGAAGGGACATCAGAAGATATGTATTTTAGCTGTCACACCTGCAGCATCTCCTTGACAGGGACTTGTCCTGTCTCTAGGTCGATAACCTAATTCTACTGTGGGGTAACTTTGACCATTAATTAGATCCTGCCAAATGCATTATCCTGTACCTCACAAAATTGATCCTGGACTTGCCACACAGAAGAAAATAGCTCCCTTTTCCCCACAATGGATGGCCCCCGAGAACCTTCTCCAGGATTAATCAGGGACCTGGTTTTCAGTCTCCGTCTTGTCTGCTTGCTACTCTCCAGCCGAGGTCTATTTTAAAGAGGCTGAAAGTGGGATTCTTTTCCCCTTCCCCTTTTTCATAATCCTGTCTGGATTAGTGATTTCTCCCAAAGGCTTTCCCAAAGGAATGGTAGGTGGAAGCTTTACTCATCCCATTTTCGATTACTCTGGCATAACAGGCTGGTAAACAACTGCTTACCTAGTATTTTCCTGGCTGTCACTCATTGTGACCTGGTTAACAGTGAGATGAATAGTTAGGGATGTAAAAGTTTGGGATTCAGGCAGATATAAGTCAAATTCTGACTTTGTCACCCAATTGAGAGCAAGTTACATGATTTCTTTGTGCCTCAGAGTCCTTGTCTGTAAGGCCCTATTCTGGGAGCCATAGCCACAATACACAAAGTATGAAGCATGCTCAACATTGTGCTCAGTACGGGTTAGCCTGTGTTACTACAGCCATTATGGCCATTATCTAAACTCTTGGATAGTAAAGCAACAGAGATCAGGTTTCTCTGCCTGTCAGCTGGTGTTCGGTGCCTCTTTACCCAGGGGAACCCGAGGTGTGATCAGGTGACCGCAGGCGGGTGTGAGCAATGAGAGCTTCACCTGGGCCTTCTAGTTTTTTTTTTCTTCTCCCATCCCTTTTTTGCTACAGTGGTTGCTACCATTAGAGCTTTCTTGCTTTATGTGAGACCTTTGATCCTTGATAATATGCACAATTCCTTGGAAAAGAAAATAATTGATGCTTCTCTTTATCATCGGGATCTAAGGGTCAACAGAGCCAAATCCTTTACAGGAAGCCCACGTTACTTGAGGGAGAGAAAAGCTTTGAAGCAAGAACAAGGGTCATGGGGGTCGAAGGATCAAGGATATCTAGTGGGAAGCCTGGTTTCGATTTGGTTCTTGCTGTGACTTTGTGTACACATCACAACTATGCTTGGACTGCAGTTTTGGAATGTCTGGGAGACATTCTCTGTGAACCATCCACTTCCCTAGAGTATCGTGAGGACTGCAAGTCAAACTCAGCTCTCGATGAGATTGGAGCTGAAGTCCCTGAAGGCCAAATATCACTCTTTGTCATTTTATAAAAAAAAAAAAATTCTATTTGGATGAATAACTTGCAATGTCCTAGGCCAGCTGAAATGACCTGAGAGCTGTCTGTGAGTTGGGCACAGTGGTCATTATTAAAAACCGACTAGTCTTAGGCTCAGCAATAAGAAAATAGCAATCTCTAGATCCCTGGCTTCAGAAATGGTACAAAAATGGAATGGACAAAAATGGAAAGTAGATAATGGATCCACAGTGATTTAATTCTCGGTGATATTTTCATTTTATGCAAATACCAAAAGAAAAAAAAAATACTTGGCTATCTGAAAGAAAAATAGGAACCAAAAAATGTTTAGTGTTTGATCAAGCAAGAATCCTTTCACACATCTGCCAAGAGAGTTAAAACAAATATAGATGTTAAATAAAAGGCCCAAGTACCAAAGAGCAAAATTTAATGAAAGCCAGAACTGTTAAATATGGATTCCTGTTGAGAAAAATGTCAGTCTCTTTCAGAGTTTTCCCGTTGCTCTATTTTTAAGAAAAGTATAGTAAAAATACATAATACAAGTTAACTTTTTTTCTTGCTTGTTTTCCCATCACCCATCCATTGATGAAAAGCATCTTCTGCTGGATCTTGGACCCCCCCACCCCCCCACATGGCATAGACTCTCATTTTTAGCACAGTCTCTTCCTATTAGATCACATAACTGGTAGGCTCAATGGCTGGAGAGTATCTTGCCAGGCCAAAGGCAAAAAGTCTTTGAAGCATGTTGATGGTAGAGGGCTATTTCCAATTCTTCCAAAATGCAGACTCCCTAATGGTGGGTCACATCAGGTTCTACAGTGGTAGGCTAAGGGCTGAGAAAGTCTGTGTGGGGGAGGGGCTCTGGGGGGACCATAGCTGGCAGTAATGAGAAGTGATAAGCCACCTTGAGTGTGCTGCTTCATGTACCATGCCCACATTAACAAGTGAGAAACTGAATAACACTGGAGTTGAAGGGATGAAGCGTTGGTTTTGGAATAGTTATTTGCTATGGCTGATGAAAGAAGAATAGGAGAGACATAGGGATGGTAGGTGTCCATTGAGAGAACATACAGATGAAGCCCATCACACCGCATTGGTAGGTTCCAAAATCTTTAGACTTGTCAATTATTAATGTAACCCCTGTCAGAGAAGATTGGATGGAAGTAGGGGACAAGGGAATAAGCCAGAAATGACACACACTGAATCATGCACCCAAGAGTGTGGCTGCTGGAGAGCCGGAAGTCAATTGCTCCAAGACTGATATTTGGGGTCTCCAAGAAAGCTATGTGCCAATGACTCCCACTTGCAACCAAAATTTTAGGCAGCCTGGGCTTCTCTCCAAGAAACTTGTCACTTCTCCAGTCTTGCTTTGCTCCAGCTTTGTAGTTGCAATCATGGGTGTATTGATTCTAGTCATTGGAATAGAATGTCTTCTTTCTGTCTTAGCTAGGGTGAAGATCAGCCTTTTGGGATTAGAAATTGGTCTCTGGGATCTTAAGGTCCCCTGATATTATTATCAACTTAATCATTCTCCCTATTCCCTTTAAAATAATTCAGCCCTGGGCATCTTTCTTTCTAAAGATGACAGAACATTATTTGGCCAGATACTAAAACAACTCTATTAACATTAAAAAAAAGAAAATCTCTGCATCAGCATGGCCCTAAACTTCATAGTTGATCTCCCAAACCAAGAACAGGACACTCTATGGAAAGCTCCATTGCATGTGGGCTTTGAAGAGGCTTCCTCTTCCCAAACTCTTCCACCACCTGTCTTTTGCACTTAGCTTGCATAGCATCAACCCTCCCATCAGAGGCTCCGCAGAGAAAGAGAGTCTACTCCACAAGGGGGTTTCTGCTGAGATGTCAAGCAAAGGAAAAGTGAGTATCATGGGTGATATCTCCCTGGCTGTTAGCTCTTCCCAAGGCTTGACTTAGTTCGGGAAGCCGATTTCCCATTAGCTTTTGAGCCTGAGCATGTCAGAAGAACAACTCAGGGCTGAAGTTGGCCCTCTGAAGAAAGATACCATTACTATCTATGGCCTTCCGAATGACTCTTGCACGTTAAAGAAACCTTTTCCCGAGCAGCAGTCATTTTACGAGTCCTCCTCCATCTGCACATCTGCCCTTGCCCTCTCCACCACCCTCCTTCTGAATTGCTTTTCACATGTGATCTTGACTAGGTCAGTGCTTAGGTCTCTGGGGAAGGCAGCCCACTTCTCCAAGGTCAGTCTTCACCCAAGGCTCGGGGCCAAGGAGTGGAGGGTACTGCGGAGAGCCCCCATGGGGAATTCGTTTGAAGTTTGCTTTATTCCTTTTCTTGCTTGTAAGGTGGAACAAATCTTGAATCTCCAATCTGGAAACTGAAGAGGGAGAAGAAGGGAGTTGGGAATGAGAAGAAAGAAGAAGGAAGGGGCCTAACAGAACCTGCAGACCATGGATTAATTAATAAGAAAAAAATTGCACACACACTAAGACACATTAACAACAGAATTAAAAGAAAAAACAGTCTGGTTTCTTCATTAGTATTCCAGTAATTCCATTTTCAGAGACATAGGCTTCGTTAGACAGGTTTACGCGTCCCTTATTGCAGTACAGTGTTATTTGTCATCCTCACTGAGCAAACATAGAGGGCTGAAAGAAGATCGAAAAAGGAGAAGGGTCAGCAAAATGGGCTGTGAATTCTTCAGGAAAATCGGTCGAATCATCCTCCTCGTGGTTGCGGTGGTTGGTTGACGGTGGTGTTTCATTTTGTTGTCATTTTTTTTTTTTTTTTTGGCACTGAAGGGTTTGGGATGGGGCCAGGGGAGCCTGAACCTGCTCCCCAAGGGGTTTTCGTCTGCTCCCGTTATAATCCTGTGGCTCCCAAGGGCATCCCTGAACTGTGGCTCATGCAGGGAATGGATTGCATGGACTTGGGGAAGTCGTGGCTGACCACCCGGCCATTCTCTCCGCTGCCACTGCCGCTGGCTCCTGCCCCACTGTTTCGGGGGAGGGTCGATGTCCGTATGGCTTCGTTGATGGATTGCTGTGGGATCAAACAGAAACCCTTTTCAGGAGGACCGGGGGTTCTTCCCCAGGTCCTTGGCAATGGTTGGTAAGGGGAATGAGTCAAGTCTGGACCTAAGATAGAATCCCAGCTCTCCTCCCCATCCAGCCACTCTCCTGTTCCTAATGCTAAGCTTCCCATCAACTCACACACCTGGTGTGTGGCTGGCTCCGGGCAGTTCTCTTCCCCCTCCTTGTGCATTGGATTTAATGTTTAATGAAGTGGGTTAGACCAGGCGAGCTCTAAGTTCCTTTCTGGTTCTTATATTCTGTGATTCTTAAAGGTGGAGTATTTCCACGGTATTATGGATGGTGGTAAATACAGCCTCACAACCAACTGGAAAATCTCCAGGGAATGATGTTTAAGAAATATGGATTCTAGGTCTGGATCTGACAAAAATTCATCTATCAGTTGTATGATCTTGTGCACATCTCTTCACTACTTTTTCAGACCTTTAAATCTCCGTGTCTATAAAATATGATTACCTAGGCATCTTACAGACTTTTCTTTTTTTTTCGATAATGGTGCTACCGCATAAAAAATGGTTTGAAATGTTAAAATAAACTGAGGATGTGTCATTGTTAGGTTCAAATGAAAAACTACCTGATTTTTTTTTTTTTTTTTTACAGAAAAGAAATAATGCCATCCTATTTCTAGCAGTATGTGCGAAGGGAATGTAGGATTTGTTTGAATAAGACAGCATGAAAAATGTAACTGGAAAGGGGTGTGTGCTGAAGAAAATGAGAGCGCATTTCCAAGATCATTATCTGTGCTCAGCTCCTTCCCATTCACATGTGTCACCTGAATGTCTAGATTGACACATCAGACCAGTGCTACTAACCTTGTGATTTGTAGCATTTTGGAATTCTAGATTTGGAAAGGACTGAAAGGGATCTCCCCAGATTCAGATGTGTTAAGTGGGCTGTTCAAGCCCACAAACTAAGTCTAGAATCATAGCCTATTAGATCAAAGATTTCCTTTGGAATTCCTTTGAAGAAAGAAACGATGGCATGAAAGTCAAAACTTTTTTTATGTCTACCACTACCTTCCCATTAAGAGACAATCATAGAATGTATAAAGTGGGGTTTGATTTCTTGGTAGAAATTAAAATAAAGGAGAAGAGCTGTCTCTGGGTTGAGAGGTTTCTTTCTCTAACCCCACTCACTCTTCAAGGCTTCTTTGGTTCCTATCTGCCTCTTAAGCCTTCCGACTGCAGGGCTTGGCCCCTCTGTTGTCATGGTCACAGGCTCTACATTCTTTTGTAATGATTTTGCTTCAGGCAGGTAAGATTTGTCGTTTTTTAAGACAAGAAGACAAACCTCACCAGAGCAGGCCAAAGGCCTTATCGGCTGGACCCCAGCTACCTGTTAGAGGGACTACCATGCAGTTAGACGTTTAATAGGAGATATTCTTGAATTTGTCTAAGAAAAGTCAACAACCTAGGATCCTTTTAAAAATGTCTATGGCTTTCTCCCTTGCCATGATTCCAGAGAAATCAGTCAATCTTCTGGGGTCAGAAAGAGATATAACGGGCAATTTTGACCTATTTTTTCCCCCTGCCATTCTGTTATTACTGAAAATTCTAACAATGTTTTAAAATGTTCTTTCTTTTTTAAATTCATGATTCAGACAGATTTACCCCAGGTGATACTCCACCCACACGGGTTCTGTCTCCTCCTCAAACCCTGGGACTGGATTCATTTACGTTGTTCTCCTTTGGCAGTCCTCCATGGCAGAGGAAGTGTCATTTGCATCGCATTCTTCTAAGTCAAAGGCCAGATAAACACCGCTGTGATGCTACACAGGGAAATGTGAACTGAAAACATGAAGAATTAATAGTTCCTTATTCTCACCTAAAAAAAAAATGTTGAAAAAACCTAACTTTCTGGAAGGAGGGTATATGGGTAGAAAACATGGAACTTTCTATAGCTTAGCTTGGAATGTTTATTCTTCATAATTTTTCTCTGCCACATTCCTTTAATTAAAAAAAAAGGTTGAAAGTTCCCACAGATGACCTTGGACTTTGTCTTCACAATGCTCACACATTCCCATAATATTTAATTAGAAGTTGGTGGAACTTCCTGAATTTATCTTAAAGGACAAGATTAATGGCATTGGGAAGATGGATGAGCATTTCTCAGAGGTCAGTGACTTCGTATCCCTGTTACAGATGGGACCCACCTTCTTACTGGCTTCTCTTTTAGTAAATGAGTATATTGGAATCTCAGGAGAAGAGATGAAAAGAGTGAATGGAAATGGAAAGCAATGCTGAAAATCAAGTAGAACACTAGTTCTCAAACTTCGTAGCACATTGGAGTCTCTAGGGTATTTGGTGGGCAAAACCCTGATGCCTGAATCCTACCTACCCCAAGAGATGACCACTTAATAGGTATGGTGTGCAGTCTGCCCATCTGGAGTTTTGAAAGCTCCTGGCTGATTCTAAAATGTAAGCAAGGTTGAACTGATCTAGTTTCTCCCATTCACTGACTTATGCATATGACCAACTTGTTGAAGTAACAGTTATCTGACCCGGTGAAAAAGTAGATGCTCTTCTAAATGTGGTTCTTCCTACCCCTTATAGCTAAGCTCCCATTAGCTGAAGTAATTCCTGCCCTTGACCTTGAGAAATGTTATCCTTTCTTCTCCCTCTTCGATACACCAGCCATTCTTAAAGCTCATCCTTATGTTGCTTCGAAACGGACACTTAGGGAGAAAAAGGTGAGTGAGAAATCCAACTTCAAAGCCCCCAAGTTGACTTTTCAGAGACATATTTCTCTAGCAGCAATCACAGCCTCTCATTCATTTGTATTGTTAAGAAAAATCTTCCCAGCCTCAGCATGTCAGAGAATATCCTAATAAAGACTCAGACCTCAGTAATGACCTCATCCAGGCACATATGCAAAGAACTAGAGTGACCACCTGCAGCAGAGGATGCTCCCCCTCTGTTATCTAGTCTCTCAGCTGCTCATTAATTCAAGGAAAATGTGTAAGCCTTCAATTGCTGTTGCTTAAACACTTCCCATGTTAGCACAGCCACATATAATTTTGAAAGGTCAGCAGCTCTGGGGGGGGGGGAGGGTGGGAGAGGCTGGGGATCATTTTCCTTTGGGAGCAAGGTGGTGAATAGGAAGGAATCTGATTATTCTGGATATACATCAGCTGAAGATGAAGAGGCCAGTCCATTTTTTCCTGGCAGAGGAGAAGGGCAGGGGATCTGAGACTTCACTCAAAACAGAATGTGTGTGAAGTTGTTTATTTTTGGCTACTCTAGGACAAATCAAGTTATTCTAAGTATTTGGTCTGCCTGAAGTCTCCCTCTTGAGTCCCCAGCTTTCCCCTGCCACCCATTCCTTCAGTCTTTCTGGGTGCCAATCTCTCTGGCCTTCTTTGCATTTCTGGGCAATAGTTTTAGTGCTTGGGTCTCGGACCCTAGTCATCCTCTGCTAGAAGCTCTTTTCTCCTGGTTCCTTCCTCTCATGCTTCAGGTCTGTTAAGCATTGCTTTCTCAGGGAAGCTACGCTGCCTGCCCTGTTCCCATTCTCCCGTCAGTCTAGGGCTCAGCTCTGTACCTGACAACACGGAGCGTATTTCTCAGTAATACTCATTGAACAGGTAAATGTTTGTTTACTTTCTGTCTTCCTCACCAACCTCCCAGCTTCCTGAGAAGAGAGGCTGGGCTTGGTGTGTTCCTGAACATATCCTCCCTCCGTATGGAGCATTGTTTAATGTATAGCAGTGCTCGGGACGTCTTTGTGAAAGGAGCGCCGGTGACATGTGCATGTTTGGCTTCTCAACACTTCAAAAGAGGAGTGAGTCTCAAGAATGCTCAGCAAGGGATATGGGCCATATTTCACCTCGACAGCTAGATCAGAGATATCTAAGGGTGGTCATGCGTCTTGTTTGTCTTTGTGGCTGGTGCTATGGCTGCAGTGAAGAGTGGATGGAGCTTCAAAAATTAAGGGTTGGGTTGATGAATAAAGACAGCATCTCCTCTGCATTTGGAAGATAGAAAATCCCATTCAGAGCTCCAGTGAGTTGTGCAGAAGCCATGTCGACCCATGGAATTAATTAAAGAGACCATGATGGAAAAATGTTGAATTAATGTTTCCAAGAGTTCCTGAGATTGAACATCTTGGTTGTAAAAGGAAGGGTGACTGACATCATATTTTGTGAGCACAAACAGATGGGGCCAAAATGACCTTGGATGGTGTTTTCGTGCTTCCTGGGCTGGGTAACTTAGATGGTAGCATTTATTTAACCTAAGAGTGGCTTGCTCCCATACTTTGCCTCTTCCTCCAAGAGGTTTTTCTCCTCTGGATACAATTCCACATTAATTTTTACCAATACTTACTCTAAGTGGGTGGAATGTACAAAAAGAATCAGACAGACCCTCTTAACTTAAGAAACTAATAGTCTCTATAGCTCAAAGCACCTAACACATGAAATTAGGGGCAATAAAAGGAGTTTTAAAGAAGATGTTATTGCCCACTAATAATGATGATTATTATAAATGCTAGTAATCATTGTTATTATTGTTATTTTTTGAGGGCTTACTCTGGCTTAGGCATTTTGCCAAGCCCTCTAACTCCATTATTTCTCATAATTCTCATAATTCTATGAGGTGTATACTACCACTGTCTTCATTTTATAAAAAAACTGAGGATCCGAGAGTTACTAAAACTTGAGCAAGATGCCACAGTTAAGAAATGAAGCAGATGGATTCATGCCCAACACTCAGCCTCCTGAGCTTGCTCTCCAGACCACCACATTGCACAGTGTCCCAGGGGTCAATGAGAAGGGACTCCTATTGGTTTGTGTTGGGCCAGCTTTAGGTTTCTGGTGCAGTTCTGGTCCATGGGGAAGGTGTTGGGGATGGTAAATGTTGTAGCTCACCTAACTCTAAACCTGTCTCCTTCTTTGCCATTGGAGCAGCCTTTGCAAAGTAGAGCCTTTAGGCTTGTTTTTTGGATGGAATCGGCAAAGAAGGCTTTGTTTGGGTTTTACTGTGTTTAGCCTAGCTCCTTAGAGGTTAATGCTGGACTTAGGGTCTGAAGTCAATGATTTTGCTGTGGTTTCCTTTTCTGAGAGCACCTGGGAAAGGGTGAGCTGGTCAAAGGCAGGACTGAGGTGTGCTTAGGTCCTTGGGCCAAAAACAATCATGCTTCTATCCCTTGATTGATCCTTGTTATTACATCTCCAGGAAGTTACCCTTTTAAGAGGGCCCTATGGGACAGGTTGGAGGATCAGCCTGCATAAAGGCACATGAGAAACACACACTGGGTGACTGGAGCATGCAGGTTGTGAGCATAGCTAATTGCCAGCAAGGTGGGCATGAGATGTGCTGAGATATGCTAAGGCAATAATGCCATGCCAGGACAGAAGGTCTGATTGCCAGGACAGAAGGTCCTCTTTCTCTACCCCCACCTCCTCTTATACAGAAGTGAATACAGAATTTACAAATTTACAATTTACAGAAATGTCTCTCCAACGGTAACCCTGGATGTATGCATAGGACAGATGTCCTAATGCAGAGACAGGATGAACAGGAGGCTATTACACAGGTGATCCATGAGTGTGTACTAAACTTGGGAAAGTGAACTTCTTAGACACATTCCAGGAAAGCAAATCCTACCTTGCATCTTGGATCATGTTGTCGAGGTAACAACCTAGGCCATCATACTACCGCTCAAATGTGGTTCTGAGTGACTGTACTTCTCTTGCCTCTCTCTGTCTGAATTTCTCCTTAATTTCTCCTCTCTCCAGAAACCTTATCCAATTTCTCCTTCCTTTGAATTCCTAGAGAACTTCCTAGCTACACCATAGGGTACCTTGTGGTGGAGTAATGTTTCTGTATTCTTTCTTTGTTGAAGTTCAAAGGTGCTGAAGATCTCAGATTACACTTTAGTCCTCTGTTCCTCAGGACTCTTTGCTCACGGAATGGGTCATATGATTGATTAACTACCATAAATATTTTCTTACTGAGGCTAAATGATAAAATATGAGGGGCTATGAAGGTCATTTAATCCAAACCCACTTTAAATGTTCAAATCAATATCCTTACCCAGAATTCTTCACCCTCTACTGTATACCTTCAATGATGGGGAGCTTGTTCCTTTTTTGGATTGTCCTTCTCACTTTTGAGTAACTTTTTTTTTTAGAAAGGTAGATTCTGTACAATGTATTAACATCTGTGTTCAATCACTTATACTCATTACTTTTATTGTTTATTTTGGATCGCCATAGAACTAGCCTGGTTTCCTTCCACTTGGAGAGTTTTCATGTTTTTATCAAGAGCTCTCAAGTCCTCCACACTTCTTCCCTTCTCCAGTTGCCTGAAGCTGTATTTGATGCGGTTAGGGATCGTCTAACTAATTTGCTTACCTTTCTCTGTTCACGATCCTCCTGGCCAGTATCTATCTCACAATGTGGAAGCTAAGACCCCATTTACCAAGCATGGCAAGAGCAGCACAGAGCAGAGGGTAGACATAATTTCCCCTATCTGGGGAACTACCTTTCTATTCTCTGCAGCTTTTGCAGAGATCACTCTTATCTCTCACTCTGCCGACTGCCCACTCAGACCTCTATCTGACCTTGAACCTCATCGAACCATCTCTGTAGCATGCAGTTGCTATCCTGAGCCCTGTATTTCCCTGACATACCCCATCTTCCTTTCTTTCTCGCGATTGCCTCTGTCCTGTCACCTCCTCCTGACAACTCTCTTCCCTTAGCTTAGGCTGACTTCAACCACCACGACTCCCCACCCTTTCTAGCAAGGACACTCTCAGGAAAACCAGCTGTATCACAGAACAGGTTAGGAAAAAGGCCTGGGAAGACGATGCCACCTTCATCCGCTTGGATTCACTACGGGATTTGTAGCAGAACTCGATTAAGGCAACCAGCATGGCTAGTCCAAGTCCTCCGATCAGGATGTAGAACACGCCCGCCACATTGCTGAGGCTCAGAGCACTTGTCTTGTCCTAAGGAGAGGAGGAGGGGAGGAGGGGGAGGGGAGAAGAGATAAGTGAGTCAAGAGGCAAAGACCATCCAAGCAACAGCATATTTACACACATACACTCAACCCCGCACCCTCTTAACGTTCGTAATCATTGGAAAAAACTTATTGGCTGAGTGTTAAACATTCCCCAAGAGAAAAATGTGTGTGTATATATATATTTAATAATTTCCCAAGCATTCCTGGTGATGTAAAATTTATAATTATATTTTCCCTTCTCCTCAACGCCTCTCCTAGGGTGGGAGATGCCACGAGAAATTCAGGGCATCTTCTTTCAAGATCTGAACACTTGAGCTTACCCCATTCTTTCCTTCCTTTTCAGTGTGGTCTCTACACCCATACCTTGTTGCTCAGCAACACACTGGAATTGCTCATGGCTTATGTCTCCATGCATTTTTTTTCTGAGAGTTGGTACTTAAAATGAACTTTCCCCTAGATGTGCATTTGATTTCAATTTAATAAGACAGTTATTGTAGTATAATAAAGACCCAGTGTTGTACAACTTTAACTTGATGTTCCCAGTCCCAATTTAGGGGAAAAAACCTGGGGAGGGGAGAGTGTTGCAGTAGTAGACACTGAGATAGAAAAATGGTTCCATTAAATTCTAATAACTATGCTTAATTGGTGCCATTTTTTTTTTCTGGAGGTGTTTGCTAAAAAAACACTGTAGGCAGACCTAGGTGGCTGAATTTAAAAGTCCCTGTCGCCTATGGGGGAAGATCTGACATTGGCTTTGGGTGAACAGAGTCACAGAGCAAGGTGCTTAATTCCTAGAAGACAGAAGCCCACTACTGTCATCCAATAGGAGGGGATAGAACTCACCCAGTGGAGTCTGAGGAAGTCCATTGGTCAGAGAGACCATCTCTGAGTCCTGTCATATACAGGGGGTTCAAAAGTGGGCAAATAAGAGACAACACTTTCCCAAGTGTTGAGAGGTGGGACCAACCAAACAAAACTGTTGGTGGTGGTAGAGAGTGATGGCTTAGGCAGAGGGAGTCGCTATTCAAATTCTTGATACAGGCAAAAAAATATCTTTAAGTCTTGGAAGGATCCCCATCTCCAGACATCTAATGCCTTTGTTTATACTGTTTGTTAATATACAACAAGTGTCTCATTAAATTAAAATGAAATGCATGGCTCACTGGCACAAATACACATTGTCATTGTCTAGTTGGTGGCACTGAATAGGATGTGTGACTTTTATACCTCTCTGGGTGTTCCTTTTCAGGTGGGCTATAGGAGCCACACAAGGGGTGGACTGTGTGACCCTAGGATCTCCTCTGACACCTGCCTGTTAGGATCTGGGCATGTGGGTAGGAATTTCGTCTTTACCAAGTCTGCATCCTTCGCTGTAGTTCTACTTGGTGCATTGTACAGGATTCAGCAGGGCTGAGTTTGGGGACTGCAGCTGGCAAATCACAGCATGTCTTCCCACCCCAGAAGCAGCAGAGCTGTAGGATTATCTGAAGCACACCCCCTTGGTGGCTTCCTGTATTGCTAAAGCAGATGGTTCTTGAATATAGGTTACACTTGGCAAGGCATAGTCTGGCTTTGGAAGCAGTGGGAATAATTATTCAAAGGGGCAAAAATTCTTCCGCTCCAGGATAATGGTCTGATAAGAGATATGTGCAAACTGATTTTGGTGCCTGGTTTAAGAGTTGACTGGTGAACAAGTAAATTTCCATTTCACATCATTTCCGGAGCACTCAGAATGTCTCCCTGTTTGTTGTTGAGGAGGTATGTCATTCTTCCTATGGAGAGTAACTCTTCCCAGTCCTTGGAAGATTTGTGGTTAAGAGAAATTCCTATAAAACTTTTCTATTTGGAGGGGGCCACAGGGAGAGAGGCATCTTAATGCATCATCTGCTCACATCTTAGCAAGAGCACTGTGCAGAGGGAGTGGATGGAGGAGGTGATAGACGAGAAGGGTGGAGCCTTTACAAATGGATCAGCGGTTCAGTAGTTGAGGTGAAAAGTACTCCTTTGGTAATGAAAGCTATTTTCTTCCTAATAGTCTTTCCCAATTTCACCTAAGTTACGGTTGGCCATTAAAGATAAGGGAGTGGAAAACATCTTTGTTGTTGTTGTTACTATCTTCCAAAGACCCTAAGAAGGTACCTGTCTTCCTGACTATAGAAGATGGAGTTTATACTTCAGGCATGTCTAGAAGGAAGTAGGGTCAAATGGAAGTCGGGGGAAGAGGCATGTTCTCTATAACTGTGCAAAGAGAAGGATCCAATGACTGAACAACTCATTCTGCCTGGAGGTGGAGAGCATTGCTCACTTTGGAAGACGGTCTCTGGTCCAGGGAGATGGTGATCTGTGTTGGGGGAGGTGGGGAGGCAGGAGGACACATCCCAGACAAAGAGGCCACCTGGAGGGTGTGGGAACTCTGGACCTCACAGGACACACAGTCACTGATCCTTATTTGTGCTAACACAATTCTATGGCAGCAGGCAGTACGGAAGACTTCTGTATTGCAGGGATAACATAAGCCCCATTACCACCAATAGCAGATGGAACCCAACTCTCTGAAGTGGCATCATTTAATAGAGTGTGGGGTGAAGGGCTGGTGTTGGTATAGTCTAAGTTCACACAATGAGGTGTTTACATTTACACAAGTTTTTATGATTCCTTCGTGAGGGCCATTAGATTTTTGATAGTATCAAATTTAAAACTTTCTAAGGAGTCCAAGGTCTTCTGTTACTGACTCTCTTTGACTCACTCTGTTGGAAAACAATGGACCATCCTGAGGACTAGAGGTCTGATTCCTTGTGGTATTGAGTATAAACAGTGATGCTCACACTTCGTAGGCAAGTTGCAAGCTTCCCAGCTATGACCAGGGAAAGGGAAGAGACAGGACTTGACTCTTGCCAGTGTTCCTTTGGGGAACCCTATTCTCCTCCCATCTTATAGCAGCTGCACTCCTCAAA
Organism: Callospermophilus lateralis; assembly: GCF_048772815.1. Taxonomy (NCBI): domain Eukaryota; kingdom Metazoa; phylum Chordata; class Mammalia; order Rodentia; family Sciuridae; genus Callospermophilus; species Callospermophilus lateralis. The sequence continues at coordinate 31,113,045 of NC_135309.1, forward strand.
AGCCTGGCAGCTTGTTGGTGGGAGTGAAAAAGTTACAACTTGTCTCTCGCCAGGAGCAGGGAAAGAGAGTGACAGTACTAAGGAGAGTGACAGGTGAAAAGAAAGAGAAAAATCCCGTCTTTCAGAATCGTTGGGCTTGTTGCTATGGCGATGAGGCCCCCTTCATCTGTTTTCCTTAACCTGTTGTCTTTGATTCACCACCTCCCTCATGTGGAAAGGAAAAAAAAAAACAACAACATTTTTTTTTCCATATTTCTCCTTGCTCTTCCCACATATTGGGGGATTGTCCCAGATTCCCTCTGTGTTTCTCAGCCAACATCTCTTCCAAGAATGTTCAAGATTTCCAAGACTCCGCAGGCTCAAGTTTTCCAGAGGAGGACTGAGCCAGGCCTGAGCCAGAGAGGCTTAGAGTTTTCTTTAGAGCAGAAGTAGAAAGTTCTATGGAGAAGCCAAGGCCTTTGAACATGAGCCCAGTCCCTCCCACTGGTGCTGCTCAACACCCACGGATGGTGAACATGGACTGAGGTCAAGGTCTCTAAATACTTCCAGTCCTTCTTTTCCCTCTGGTAAGAGTATGAACTCCTACAAAGCAGAGGATAAAGCTTTGGTTCCTCTCTTCATTCCTCTGAAATGCCATGTGTTTTCTAATATGCCGACATTTGCAAGCCTTCTACATGCTGACTCTATAACCTTCCCTTTCAGGGTCATGCAAAAGAAATTCAGCTACCCTTCTATCCATTGGCCGTTCTGCTATCATAGCCTTTTTCCTGTGCTTTTCCAAACTTATCTTTTGGTCTAAGAATGAATTCCTGGAGTGATTGACTATTTTCTGGAAAATGGAGGCTGATGAGTTGGCTAGACTCACTCTTTCGCTAAGACCAAAGTTGGGAAGCTACTGGTAGGAAGACCTTTCAAATAAACAGATAGGTCATGGTGAGTTCCTCAAATGCGAGCATATTTAGGAAGAAGCTGACAAGGTCATGTAAGAGATTCAAGAACCGGACCCAGAATGGGAAAAGTGACCTTTGACACTCATCCTAGGCCCAAGAAATCTGAGGCATCTATGGAGTTCCTTGAGCGACTGGGTTCATGCCTTTAATAAATTCTCCCTAGAGATTTACCCCTTTCGGGGATGCAAAAAAGGAACTCATGTTAATTGGCAGCTTCTGCTGTTCCATTTCCAAACTAGGCCAGTTCCCTAGCCTGCATATTTTCCCCAAGAGCGACACAGGATGAGAATTGGCCCATTGTACTAATAATTGGCAAGGCAAATACTGTGCAAGCGATGGTTGTGGGGGCGGCTCTTCTCAGCAGTGTGTGCTCAGGGACCGGCTGCTGTACAATGCACCACAGAACATCCTGACTCAAAACAAAATCGCAACAGAGAACTCAAGGAGACAATGTGGGTTGTGGAGGGGAATTCAAGTATTGGCTAAAGCTGAAGTCTTTTCCAGAGTGGGAGTTTATTTTTTTTTTTCCGAAACAGGGGCCTCAATCTGAGGGCGATGTGGGTGTCCCCATAGGAAACTCTCAGTGTGAGTTGAGTGTCTGATTGAACTGTGCATTGGAGAGCAGG